>NC_073383.1:64105949-64736574 GCF_028641065.1 Leucoraja erinaceus | reverse complement strand
GGCGGTGAAGCTTATTACTCGCGCTGACACAGGAGTAAGTTCCACCGCCCGCTGTCCTGTTATCCATCACCTGCTGACCCGCTCTTGAGCTAGTCCCCTCACTGTCATTGAATCACGGACCGGGCAGTGAATGCCATGCAGTGTCACCCAACGCAGAAGTGAGGCCATGTCCTGCTCCCCGCGGCAGTCGGAATTGAAGGATTTGCGGGAAGCGGCTGACATGAGCGATGCCGGCGAGCCCCAGGATAGAGGTGTTTAGACAGAGAGCACTGCCAGAGGTGAGCAGGGCGGCAGAAGGCTCAGAGGTGGCGGCTGGTTCCGCTGTCCGCTCGCAGCCACCCGAGCCACTTCTCTCCCCGGTCACAATGTGGTGGCTCTGCGCTTGGAGCGCCGTGGCAGCCGTGAATGAGTGAGTTGCTGGCATGATCCCCGACCCCCTCTCCCTCAATGCTCCTGCCCTTCCCGCAACTTTACCCCTGACCAGATTCCCCACACACTGTGAAAGGAACGCTCCCCCCCCCCAGCGGCGCTGTCTTTTACAGCTGCTTCCCACTTTGCAGCCGCTCCCCATCAGCTGCTAGCAATGACGGATAGACTTGGCTATCCCTCAGTACAGCAACATCGTTCTTGATGTTGCTGTACTGATGGATAGTCAAGTCTATATTTCCTGGCTAACAACCTAACCTTCGGCCTCCAAGATGCAGGTAAATTTTCGTGCCTTAGTTTAGGGTAAAAAATAACGTCTTCATTGCCGGCAAATACGGTATTTAAAAACATATAGCACAAAGAAATTTACTTACCACATTATTTGTACACAAACTCCATTCCTCTCTCTTTGTTTCTTAAGATACTCTTAAGATAATGACAATCCATGTTTGAAAAACCCACCTAGAAACTTGCGCTGTGCATGCGCAGTAGGTTGCTCCGCAGCAAATGCACGCTATCCACGGTGAAAAGGCAGAATTTCTGCTGCCTTCAGTTCCCCTTGTCATTGAAGGATTGAAGCAGCGACGATGGCATGTGAGCTGCACATAACTTTGCACTCGACATACTCGCAGCATGGTCGACACGAGGTCCTAGTAGGTCTTTGTATCTCTCCTTGATGCTCGAGAGTAGTCCCCGCGTAAAGGCCTCAGCTGGGTCGCGGCATATTTTTCAACATGCTGAAAAATGCCTGCGAGTAAAAAAAGGTCGCCATGGAAAAAATAGATTTTTTTTCACTCTTAGGTTTAGTCGAGGTAGGTCGTAGTAGGTCGGCATGTTATTCGTAGGTAATTGAGGGTAGTCGAAGGTAATCAAAGATAGTCGAAGGTAGTCGTAGATAGTCTTCAACATAGTCAAAGGGAGGTCGAAGGAGATCGAAGGAGGTCGGCTTCACTCTCCACTATTCGATGTCCAATTTTCCCGAAGCAAGTGCAAGTGAAATGAATTTACCAGCAGTGGTACAATGAAAAAGAACACACAAAAACACACAAAAAATTTAACACAAACATCCACCACAGCATTCATCACTATGGTGGAAGGCACAACATTTGGCCAGTCCTCCTCCATTTTCCCCCGTGGTCGGGACCTCAACCCTCCGCAGTCGTCGCTGCGGGCGTCCAGATGTGCAGACAAGGTATAAAGTCCAGATAAGTCCTGAATCGGTGCCTCCTCACCAGAGACCGCGGCTTCAGGTTGGTGTAGGCTGCAGGCCGTGGGCGGAGATTTAAAGTTCCCGCCGTGCCGCAGCCAGAAGCACCGCAGACTGCAGGACCGGCAGTCGAAGCTCCCCTCCAGGGATCCCCGGCGAGGGACCCTGCTCCTGATGGTAAGTCCACGCCGCGCCCGCGGTAGAAGTTGGCCGCGGGCCGGCAGTCAGAGCTCTTCTCCCGGGTCCCCAACGAGGGATCCCAGGCTGCGGACGCCGCGCCGGCCAGAGCTCCACAGACCGCGGCTTCAGTGAATGGAGTGCTCCCCTCCGGTGAGCCCCAGCGAGGGCTCGCCCGCTTGGCGACGAAAGTCTGCGCTGTGCCTGCCGCTGAAGCCCTGGGCACGTCTCCAGGAAGGCCGCACCGATCCTTGCTGTTAGGCCACGGGGGAGGCGACATGGAAAAAGTCGTCTCTCCATGGAGGAGGCGACCAAAGCGGTTTCCCCCTTACGCCCCCACTCCACCCCCCACACAAGACACACAGAGGAACATTAAAAACCCACATTAGGACATACAAAAAAAAAATAACATGACACTCTTTCAAACTCTCCTAAACTCTTCTAAACTCGCCAATTTGGTCGCCGCAGTGGGACAGCCCCTTGAGGTTAGTCTTTTTCCCCAGAGGAGAAATGTCAAATATGAAAGGTCATATATTTAAGGTGAGAGTGATAATTGCTTGTTTCTAAGCTATCCCCCAGTTTAGTTTCAGTAAAAACACTGAATCAAACACTTGAATCAATTAAATTTTATTTTACCAAAAACGCGTCACAGTTCAACTTCTGTACCTATCCCACCGCAGGTTCAATCCTCGTGTCTGCCTGTTCAAGCCCTCTCGACCTCACTCAGACAGAGACACTCCAGAAGTTCACGCAGTCCAAAGCACTCTCCCAGTAGATCGACACTGAGCTTCGTGATCGCGGACTTTTATATGTCCCGGGACCTCGAGTGGCCGAACCACATGGGGGTTGTCTCTTAATAACCCAATTACAGATATCGATTAACCCCATACATAACAGGCATTCCCCTAACCCAATGATACAACAATTCAATACATTGTATTCAAAACGGGTTTGAGAGGAAGCCAACTAAGAAACATTTACCCTGATTTACAGAAAACCCAGACAAGGCTCAACACCTCATCCAATCAACACCTGGCAAAGTCAAACTCTGCAACATTATTTACAATTATTTACAAGGTGTATGTCTGCTTTGCAGCCATCCAATCCATTAAATGTATTTTGCACGTAATTGACAGGGTTTGCAGATATTCCCATTCTTTGCTTGCAAATTGAATCTAAGCTCCAGACACTCCTGCACCTCTCCACAGCTTGTCCCAGCTCTGCAGAAAGCAACTCCAAATTGACCAAATATCCCAGCAACCCTGAAGCTTTACCCATTTTGAAGTCCTGGCTGCTCCAATTTAGCCAGGATTAACAAGAGGGAGAAACATTGAAGGCAATGTGCTGCGCAAGTTTATTTACATGGATATTGATAGGTATTTTGAACATACTGCCTGGGGTGGTAGTGGAAGTAGATGCGGTGACGTTTAAGAGGCTTTTAGACCGGTATATGAATATGCAGGAAATGGAAGGATATGGACCATGTGTATGCAGAAGGAATTTGTTTAGTTTACTATCTTATTTGTTGACATCATTGGCCATATACTTCGAGTCTGCTTTGTTTTATGTTGAGAGAAACATTTCCTGTTTGTTTGAGAAATTTTCTCTCAAAATCAAATTTCTCCTTTTAGTCTTTCACTACTGATCCCTAAAAAATTCCCAACCCACTGATCTATCACTAACCCTTAATAATTTACTTGGATTGCTTTTCAATTTAACATTAACCTCGACCTCCTTTAATAACCATGGATGATTTATCTCTCTCATGGAATCCTAATGTTTAGCTGGTCTAAAAGTCTGCTAAACATTATAATCTAGCTCATTAAAGAACTGCCACTACTCATCTATTGACCCATCTCTTAACTTATTTACCCCAATCCATTTGAGAGAACTCCAGATTCATACCATTGTCATCACCCTTATTTAAGTTAATGACACTGATTTTGGACCTTGTGTGTTTACCCTCAAATTGCATCTGTAAATCCTGCATGAAATGGTCACTATACCCCAGCAGACACTTAACTACACAATCTCTTATTAATCTCCCTTCATTTCAAATGACCAAATCTAAAATAGTCTTTACCCAGGTCATTTCTGTAATGTACTGCTCCAAGAAGCAATCCCTGATATCCTCCAAAAATTCTTATTTTTTATTGTATACTTGCCGGTTTGGTTTGTTCATTTAATGTGTAGATTAAAATCTTCCATAATAATTGCAATTCTCTTCATATATGTCTTTGATATCTCCCCATATGTCATCCACTATATCGAACAGTTACACTTCGGGAGCCTATATGTTACTCTCAACTGCATCTCTTTGCCTTGCTGTTCAATGTTCCCACCCATAACGATTTCCCATCACAATCCAATGCATCTGTATCACAACTCAGATGCTTTCCTTGATGAATAACACCCCTCTGTCTCTTCCCCCTTTTGGCCTGTTCTTTTGGAACATTGTGAAATCTAAAATCTAGAATATCTAGTCCTGGTAACTCTGCAACCAAGTCTCCATAATAGTCGTATTAGATGATGGTCATTGCTATTTGTGCTGACAACTTATCTATCTTGTTGCAAATGTTGCATGCATTCAAATAAATACTCTTAAGCTTTGACATTCGATAACATACTGAATAATAGGCTTGATATCACTGAAGATGGACACAAAATGCTGGAGTAACTCAGCGGAACAGGCAGCATCTCTGGAGAGAAGGAATAATTGACATTTAGGGTCGAGACCCTTCTTCAGACTGAGATGCCCATGGAATAAAAGGAACACTAATAATAGGGCGGCATTGTGGTACAGCGGTGGAATTGCAGCCTTATAACGCCAGAGACCAGGGTTCGATCCTGACTATGGGTGCTGTCTGTATGGAGTTTGTACTTTCTCTCCATGATTGCGTGGGGTTTCTACCGGTGCTCCAGTTTCCTCACACACTCTAAAGGCATACAGGTCAGTAGGTTAATTCGCTTTGGTAAAGATTGTAAATTGTTCCTCATGTGTAGGATAGTGCTAGTTTACGGGGATCGCTGTTGGTGCAGAATCGGTGTTCTGAAGGACCTGTTCCCAAATGTATCCTCTGTATCTATAAACTCAACCAAATAAAAATCGAAAATTAGTCCAATGACAGGAAACAGTTGTTGTGAACAGTTTTTTTGGACTGGTGGGAAGTAAACAATGGAGTTTGTCAAGGATTAGTATGAGCCCAAACTATCTCTCGTTTCCCTTATCCTGAACCAGTCTGAGAATGGGTCTTCACCCGAAACGTCGCCCATTCCTTCTCTCCAGAGATGCTGCCTGTCCTGCTTGAGTTACTCCAGCTTTTTGTGTCTTTCTTCAGTTTAAACCTGCATCTGCAGTTCCTTCTTACACATTAGTATGAGCTCCATCATTTTTCTTAACATAATGACTTGGACTTGGGTGTATAATTTTTACATTTTTCAAAGGTCGATTTTTACATTTTTCAATGTCAGGAAAATTATTGGTAATGAGCTGTGGGGGAGGATTGTTATAGACTTCAAGGGAATATAGACCGGAAGATGGAATGAGCACATATACAGTACATTGTAGCTGGAAGTCAATACATAAAGATTCCAAATATTAAGACTCTTGAAGGAAATAGAGATGATATAATCCTAAAAGGGGACAGGAAACAAACAATCTTGATGTATATGTACATGGAGAAAATCATTGAAAGTGGAAAGCAATTGTGTAGTGAAAGCAATTAAAAAGGAAAGCAGGCTCTTGGACTTTATAAATAGATTCAACGTGCACAATAACAAGGGAGTCAGGATGAATATTTATTTTAAAATGTTTCAACCACAAATTGTGCCCAGCTCTAAGGAACCATATAGCAGAGATACAAAGGTTTAATAAAATGGTACAGAAGAAAGTTATTTAAATATTCCAGAGATGAGAGATGTGTATAGTAGCTGGGACTGGAATAGGGGAGGTTGAAAGGAAATAAGAAATATTTACAATTATGGATATTGTAGAGTATACAGGGATGAACTGTTCCCACTGCAGTAATTGCCAAGAAGCAGAGGATCTAACTTAAAGGTGATTTGCAAAATAAACAAACTGATGTAGAAAAACAGACTATGCGGTTAGAATTAGAAAGGCCTGCTGGAAGTAAACTTTCTGGCAGATTTAGCCATATTGCTGAAAAGGAAATGGGTAATACATGTAAGGAAAAAAATATGCATGACTGTGAGGGAGATGAGAGGTGTGAATGGTGATATGTGGTCCATATCTCCTATGAGTATAGGAGCAGGGAGGTGCTACTGCAATTGTACAGGGCCTTGGTGAGACCACACGTGGTCTCACCAAGACCCTGGCCAAATTTTGTGCCTTCCACCACAGTGATGAATGCTGTGGTGGATGTTTGTGTTAAATTTTTAGTGTGTTTTTGTGTGTTCTTTATCATTGTACCGCAGCTGGCAAATTCATTTCACTTGCACTTTATGTGCAATGTGATGAATAAAACTGATTGTATTGTATTGTATTGTACCTGGACTATTGCGTACAGTTTTGATCTCCTAATCTGAGGAAAGACATTCTTGCCATAGATGGAGTACAGAGAAGGTTCACCAGACTGATTCCTGGGATGGCAGGACTTTAATATGAAGAAAGACTGGATAGACCCGGCTGACTCAGATAGACTCAGATAGACTCGGATAGACTAAGGGGGTCACAGTTTAAGGATAAGGGGGAAGTCTTTTAGGACCGAGATGAGAAAAACATTTTTCACACAGAGAGTGGTGAATTTCTGGAATTCTTTGGAACAGAAGGTAGTTGAAGCCAGTTCATTGGCTATATTTAAGAGGGAGTTAGATGTGGCCCTTGTGGCTAAGGGGATTAGGGGGTATGGAGAGAAGGCGGGTACGGGATACTGAGTTGGATGATCAGCCATGATCATATTGAATGGCGGTGCAGGCTCGAAGGGCCAAATGGCCTACTCCTACACCTATTTTCTGTGTTTCTATGTACTCGCTAGAATTTAGAAGACTGAGGGGGGATCTTATAGAAACTTACAAACTTCTTAAGGGGTTGGACAGGCTAGATGCAAGAAGATTGTTCCCGATGTTGGAGAAGTCTAGAACAAGGAGTCACAGTTTAAGGATAAGGGGGAAGTCTTTTAGGACCGAGATGAGAAAATGGCCTACTCCTGCACCTATTTTCTATGTTTCTATGTTTCTATATGTGATGCCAACATAAACACAATGGCCTTGTTCCATGGTATAACCTTTTTTTTAAATCACGGTATACCGTTAAGTGTTTCTATGATTAAGAGAAATGGGCAAAGGTGTTTGTGTATACTCAAAATATTGCTTTTGGTTTATTATTGTCAGGTATACTGAGATATAGTGCAAAACTTTGATTGCAGTCTGTCTAATCAAATCATACTGCACATGCAATACACAAAGACAAGTAGTGTAAAGAGAAAAAAAGTGTGCAGAATTAATGTTATAGACAATAGACAATAGGTGCAGGAGTAGGCCATTCGGCCCTTCGAGCCAGCACCGCCATTCAATGTGATCATGGCTGATAGAAACATAGACATAGAAACATAGAAAATAGGTGCAGGAGTAGGCTATTCGGCCCTTCGAGCCTGCACCCTTCAATATGATCATGGCTGATCATCCAACTCAGTATCCCGTACCTGCCTTCTTTCCATACCCACTGATCCCCAAAGCCACAAGGGCCACATCTAATTCCCTCTTAAATATAGTCAATAACAAGAGGAGTTGAGTATAGGAGCAAAGAGTTGTATCTTCTGCAGTTGTATAGGGCCCTAGTGAGACCACACCTGGAGTATTGTGTGCAGTTTTGGTCCCCTAATTTGAGGGAGGACATTCTTGCTATTGTGGGAGTGCAGTGTAGGTTCACAAGGTTAATTCCCGGGCTGGCGGGACTGTCATATGCTGAGAGAATGGAGTGGCTGGGCTTGTATACTCTGGAGTTTGGAAGGATGAGAGGGGTCTTATTGAAACATATGATTATTAAGGGTTTGGACATGCTAGAGGCAGGAAACATGTTCCCGATGTTGGGGGAGTCCAGACCAGGGGACACAGTTTAAGAATAAGGGGTAAGGCATTTAGAACGGAGACGAGGAAACAGTTTTTCACACAGAGAGTTGTGAGTCTTTGGAATTCTCTGCCTCAGATGGCGGTTGAGGCCAGTTCTCTGGATACTTTCAAGAGTGAGCTTGGTAGGGCTCTTAAAGATAGCGGAGTCAGGGGATATGGGGAAAGGCAGGAACGGGGTGCTGATTGTGGATAATCAGCTTTGATCATATTGAATGGCCGAATGACCTACTCCTGCATCTATTGTCTATTGTCTATTGTCTATTGTCTATTGTCTATTGTCTAATTTCATGCTGTCACTAGTGATGGAGTAGATCTGAAAGTTTAAGAGATCTAGCCCTGATCCTATGAGTATATTACTGCTGTCACAGACTTCATCAGCAACTTTACAGAGGACTGCGGGCCAAAGAAGACAATACAAGTGGTCCACAACCCGAAACCATGCATGAATTGGGAGATGGACACAAAATGCTGGAGTAACTCAGTGGGTCAGGCAGCATCTTTGGAGAAAAGAAATAGGTGATGTTTTGGGTTGAGACCCTTCTTCAGACTGAGCCAGGGTAAAGGGACGGGGAAGTAATTGGGAGGTCCACTTCTTGGTCCAAGTCCAAGTCTGCAGCGTTTATGATTCGAGGCAGTACAAAAAATCTGAACTTTGCAAAGCCATCAAGGATGCCAAGAAGGAATTCCTGACCTAGTTAATGTTCAAAGATAACCACAGACACCTTTTGATTGCGGCAGGACTTGCAGGCTGTAATGAGCTACAGAGTGAAGTCAAGCAATATTGGTGTAACCAACTCATCCCTCCCTGGCGAGCTCAACGCATTCTATGGTCTATTTGAACAGAAGGTTGGTGGATTGACGTCACCTATCCCGACAACCTTGGGTGCCTTTGTACCCACAGGCACCATTGCAGATGTCAGATGTCAGCCTTCCTCATAGAGAACCTGCAGATGGCCACTAGCCCGGATGGAGTCCACAACCATGTCCTTAGAATCTGCAATGTCTGGCAGGCAGGAGCATTCACAAACCTCTTTAAGGGGCTGTCCCACTTGGCCGACCTAATCTGCGAGTTTAGAAGAGTGTCTTCGACCTTCAAACTCGCAGCATGGTCGGCACGTGGTCCTAGGAGGTCCTATGAGGTCGCTGGAACTCTCCTTCATGCTTGTGGGCAGTTCCTGCATACTTGTGCCTCAGCTCGGTCGCGGAATAGCCGAGAGCCAACTGCCAGCCCACCAGTCGTGAGTGAGCTGCCAGCACATCACGGTTGAGTGACTGAGCTTCCACCCCAAAAATCCATTTGGCCCACAATGTCCATACTAGCCCTCTGCAAACCAGTCCCTTCAACCCATAACACCCATACTAGCGCTCCAGAACTCCAATGGGACCCACTTAGTCTAGCACTTCTTAAAAGTGTCTCCACTCCTTCTCCTCCCCTTCTCCCCCCTTCTCTCCCTTTCTCCCCCCCCCTTCTCTCCCCTTCTCTCCCCTTCTCTCTCTTTCTCTCCCCCCTCTCTCTCCGCTTCTCTCCCCTTCCCCCTCCCCCCCCCCCCCCCCCCTCCACACTCTTTAAAGCACACAGTAATTCTAGCCCTTCCAGACAGCCTTGACCCACTGCAATTCGCCTAACCTCACAACAGAACCATGGCCAATGCCATTTCCCTTGATCAATGCTCATCCCTGGAACATCCGGACATGAACAGCAGCAGATGACACCATCGAAGTTGGATGGATCTTGAAGAATGACAAGATAGAGTACGGAAAGCAGATAGAGATCTTGGTAACATGGTGTCAAGACAACAACTTCTCCTTCAATGTCCCTCGTGGTGTGCCTATCCGTCAGCAATAATGGTGCTGAAGTTGGGTTGGTTGAGAGTTTTAAGTTCCGGGGTATAAATATCATCCATTATTTGTTCTGATCCAACCAGATTGACACTCTGACCAAGAATATATACCAATGCCTCTACTTCCTCAGAGACTAAGGACGTTTGGTATTTTTCCAATGACTCTGGTCAATTTCTACAGATGCATTGTAGGAAACATCCTATCAGGATGCATCACAACTGCTCTGCCCAAAACTGAAAGATTGTACACATTTATATGGAAAGTTGTTGGTGCAACCCAGCAACTAGCCTCCCCCCATTGATTCCACCTATACCATGCTGCCTTGGGGAAGCATCCAACATAATCCTAAAGTCATAAGGTCATAAGGAAAGGAGTAGTATGCCATTCGGTCCATCAAGTCTATGCTATTCAATTTATCTCTGCCTCCTAACCCCATTCTCTTGCCTGCTACCCATAACCTCTGACACCTGTTCTAATCAAAAATCTATCTATCTGAGCCTTAAAAATATCCACTGACTTGGCCTCCGAAGCCTTCTGTTGCAAAGAATTCCACAGATTCACCACCCTCTGACTAAAGATCAAGGACCATGATCCACACTATAATTCCCTCTTCACTCTTCACCCGGCAGGAAGAAGATACAAATATTTAGATGAATTACCACTAGATTCAAGAACAGCTTCTCCCCATTCTCTGTTATCAGACTACTGAATGGACCTTTCATAAGTGAAGGGTCCCGATCACCCAACTTCTACATTGCGCCCTTACACTTTTTTAAAATCAGTTCTTTCTCTGTAACTGCCATACTATTATGCTGTATATCTATATTTTGAATTCCTTGAACTACCTGTTGTACTTATGTATATTTTATTTATTTTGTGGTATGAATTGACTGGCTAGCACACAAAACAAAGCTTTTTTTTAATTGTATCTCAATACACATGACAATAATGATAAATCAAACCATACCAACCCTATACACTCATGTTCCAAAAAAGCACAATTTAATCTCAAAGAACAGGTCGTCCAACTGTAAAATTAATTCAGATTTTATCTCTCTCTCATGTTTAAATCAATTTTTCGCTCCACATGAAAGGGCTACAATTTAATGTTAACTCTGTTTCTCCCGTTAAATATGTTGCCTCGCTTGTTGACTATTCCAACAATTTGCTTTTATTTGTTCCTTCCTTCTCTCACTGGATGTCCATTATAATACCTCAAATCAGGCAATTTCAAAAGTTAAGAAATACTCCATTGTGCTATGCAGTCCTTCTCTGGAAATAAAAAAATGTCAGCATGATAGGCAAAAAAAACTGGAGTAACTCAGCAGATCAAAATGATGACAGGCAAGACACATTATATATTTAAATCTTAATTATTGAGAAACACAATGGATCTAGTATTTAATCCTGTAGACCTCCATTGAAGCAGCCTTCCAGCCACAAATTCATTTTTGACCATTAGCCTTTGGACCCCCCTACCAACGCAACATATCAACAGCACTTACAATCTCACTGCCTCTCCATTCTGCCCTGGACCACTTGTACTCCAAGAATATACATATCAGACTGCTGTTTATATCAGTCTGTTTAGCTCGGTCTGAAGAAGGGTCTCGACCCGAAACGTTACCCAAACTCATCGGCAGACTCAGGTAACTGAGTCTCTGCTCCTCCCTATGCAATTGGATTCTCAACATCCTCATCTGCAGACTTCAATCAGTACGGATTGGCAACAACACCTTGTCCTCGCCGATTAACAGCACGAGTATATCTCAAGGCTAAGGGCTCAGTTCCGTGATCTATTCTCTTCCTATTACCATACGGTATAATCCAACACAGCTACAATGCCATGTTTAAATTTGTCAATGATATCACTGTCAATACCAACCACAAATAACGGGTAACAACGAGTCATAGTAAAGAGAGAGATTGACAATCTGGGTGACTGGTACTAGAACACCAATCTTGCTCTGTTAGTCTGACCAAAAGAGATGATTGTTGACTTCAGGAAAGGAAAGCTAAGGCACAATGTACAAAAGAACGGTGGTGGAGAGAATTAATAGCTTCAAGTTCTTGGGCATATCTGATGATCTATCCTGGTCCCAGCACAATTATGTAATTACAAAGGAAACTCACCAACACCTCCCCTGCCTCAGAAGTTTGAGGAGATTTGGCATGATGCAGGATCCCCCGTTGAATTTTTTTCAAATGTATGGAGGAGAGTCCACTGACTGGTTGCACCATTGGCCCAGTTAAGAAATTTGAATGTGCAGGACTAAGAGCATTCACGAAGAAAGGTGACTGCAGAAAATGGTGGACATTGCCCAGTCCATCACAGGTACTGTTCTTCCCATCATCACAGGGATCTATTGGAAACTTCCAAAAGAAGGTAGCTAATATCATCAAAAACCCACACCCAACTTGGCCACCCTTTACTCACTGCTAGAGTAGTGGGAGGAAGGTACTTGAGCCTGAGAACTATTACTTCCAGGCTCAAGAACAGCTTATTCCTATCAATTATCATGTTCTTGAACCACCCTGCTCCACCCTAACCACATCTCTATCTCAACCACTTCAATCCTATGAAACCACTGGAGACATTGCACTAATGCTCTATGTACTTTGCACTAGTCTCAACTAGTTTACTTAGAAAAACTAATTAATTCTATATTTATTTTTGTTGTGCATGTAAAGCTGTAGAATGTATGAATGTCATTGTACCGATCATATCTGGTGCATATAATAAATAAACACAACATCATCTTGAACTTGCTCCTTTCCTTGGGGATCTCATAGACTTTTATGTAATTGAACAATTTTGAAAAATATTTGTGTGTCAAAAGTAAGTTTTATACACTCAAAGGTTTGCTTTTAGAATGCTGTCAGGGATATTCCTCAAAAGCACAAGATTTTTGCCCTTGTTTAAATGATTAAATACAGATCTACCCTGATGTGATCATAACTTTAACCCTTCATAGATTAACGGATCACAGTGGCGGCATGGTGGATGTGACAGAAATGCTAGGTTTCTTTTGAGAAATCAATGACTGTTGTTTATAATTGCTGTCATCCATCAATGTTTTCCTGCCAATTGCATGACCTTATGCTGTTGATACTACTGTTTCATAACAACATCATGTCAAAAACTGACAGGTCAGATACAGTCAAGTTTATAGCAAGTAGTTATATTGAAGGTGGCAGGTGGTATCAGAACAAGCAGATCATAACTTAAGATGCCGTTGTGCCAAGCATTTCACTGCTTGTTCAGTTGGAAAAATTGTTGAGATCCTAATTATTTTAAGTAAATTACAGTGTTGCAATTTAGTGTTGCCTGCTGCTAAATCTGAAGGTAAAATTGTTTTTCAAATGATTGCCATGGTTACAATGTTGTCTTCTTCTTCTTACTTCTTCTTAAGCCCTTTGGTCCCCTGGGGAGCGTAGGCCATTGACAAATGTCCTCCACCTCACTCGGTTGTTGGCAGTCTTTCAAGATCACCCCAGTTGAGCCCACTCTCAGACATTTCTGTCTGGACACCTCTTCTCCAGCTGTTCCTGAGGCGACCTCTTTTCCTTTTTCCTTGGGGGGTTCCGTTTCAGGGCCTGCCGGGTGATGTTTGTGGCAGGTTTCCTGAGGGTGTGTCCAATCCAACTCCATTTTCTCCTTCGAATTTGTAAGTTAATGGGCTGCTGGCTTGTACTTTTCTACAGGTCCACATTGCTTACTTTGTCTCTCCACCAGCTGTTAAGTATTCTCCTAAGGCAGGTGTTAATGAATGTTTGCAGCCTGCTTGTAGTGTGTTTTGTTGTTTTCCATGTCTCTGACCCATACAGTAGCACCTGTTTCACATTTGAGTTAAAGATGCGCATTTTGGTTTTGATTGAGATGTGTTTTGAGCTCCAGATCTTCCTGAGAATGTTAAACATCACCAGGCACGGAAATTGCTATAAAAATATGGAGGGGACCGGGGGACAGGGGGGACACAATATCTTGGCGGCCGCACACGCATGCGCACACTCACACACACACGCGAGGTTTCGGAGGCTCAATCCAGCGCTAAATGCAACTCAACTCTGCCTGTCTTGCCGGGTTAACCTACAGCCCTGCCTGGACTAACGGGACACCAACTCTGCTTCTCCACGCTGGCTGTAAACCTGGGCCATATTTCCTGCAAGTCCAGGCAGTGCTGTAGATTAACCTGGCGGGACAGGCAGAGTTGAGCTGGGTTTAGCGCTGCTTCTCTGCGCTGGCTGTCGGCCTGGGGACACAGCTCCCATCTGACTCCCGACATCTCTGGCCACACCCGGGCGTGGGGAGCACTCGGGTGGGGCCGGAACAGCGCAGGAGAGCCGGGATCGATCCTGGCTGCGGATGAGGCGCAGGTCTGTGCCACGTCTCCCTCCTCCAATCACTGCGCTCTATCCTACTTCCGCCTCTGACCAACACCTCCCTCCTCCATTGATCGCACTGCATCAACTTGTCCCGCCCCCATTGCCTGCTGACCGATGTCTTTCTTGTCCAATCGGCGCCCTCGATCAGCAGTCCCTGAGCACATTGAAAATTTTCTGATTTCCATGGAAACATATAACAAAATATGAATCTACAGACAAAGAAACAGGAGCTGGAGTAAACACTCAGCAACTTGAGACAGGTTAGAAATTCAAATAGATCATGGCTGATTTAACTGTAACCCAACTACAACTTCCTACTTATTCTCGGTGGTGAATTTCACTGACTCACAACTCTTTGTGTGAAAAAGTGTTTCCTCATCTCCATTCTAAATGGCTTACCCCTTATTCTTAAACTGTGGCTCCTGGTTCTGGACTCCCTCAACATCGGGAACATGTTTCCTCTTGCGTGTTAATAGTGATTATATTAATGTATGATGCGATAAGCACACAAAACAAACAATTTTCATGTGTATTTTCTTAGTACACAAGACAATAATAAGCTAATAATATAAATAAAGATACCAATAGCCTGTTCAACCCTTCCTCACAATACAACTTGTCTGTTCTGGGTAAGTCCAGTAAACCTTTGAATTGCTTCCTGTTCATTACCAGAAAATATTTGAAATAACTAAATTTTCTTTTTGCAAAATGGTGCAAATGCCAGTGTCCAGAGAAATGATGAAAAGTTGGCTGTTGGGCCAACTTGGATACCCTAGTCATGTCATGGAATTGACTATGGCACTGGGATGTGAGAGTTGAAATTCAGTTCCAGAGCCATCTCCCTTGACATGCAAAGTGACTTTCCTCAAAGGTTTCCTGAAACAAACATTGGACCATCTGTCCCCTTCAGCTCTGTTTCATCCAGGAAATGTGTCTCTGAGAAATCTAGTTTTCTGTGCTGTGCCCCATCGTTATTACAGACTTCCTGAAGAGGAGCAATAAAAATGGTGAGTAGTCGAGCTTGTCTTGTTGCCTGCCAGGCGAGTGAGCCTTAAGCTGTTGTTTCCCCAGTTTGCTACTGCAGTATTTTTCAATTTTGTTTTTAATGTTGCATGCTAATTTTCATATGCTGTGGCGTTTAGTGAGTTTCACACCAATCATTATTCCAATGAATCTGTAAATCAACTGATCCAGGACATTTTTGTGTGAAAAGCCTTCTCAGACTAGTGGTGCACACATTTTTTTTCCCCATCTGCGATAATGACTGCAGAAATTTAGGATCAGACACTTCATGCATAGCTGATTTTTAATAGAATTGGAATGCAGAATCAGAATTGTCTCCATTTTTGAAAGGGAATCTGAATTTCTCTTGTTCCTTCTATAATTTAAATTAGACCAAAAGCTAAATTTAATGATCGATATGCTTATCCACTGAGATGAACACATAAATTTTATCATTTAACATCTGACCACATTTATACATAGATGCATTGACATATCAAAAGACATTTTATGTTACTTAACTATTACAAGCAAGATAATATCACCATTAACATAATCATTGCAGCAGCAGTGTTGTAGTCAAGATCACCACATTAACATTAGCTAAATGGGATTTATGCATTTGTACGTCAATTACAGTGATGAAAACTAAGATTTGATCATTTTCTGAGTCCGGTGGCAATTTGGTCACAAAGCAGTCTGTCTTTAATGGTTTCAATTCCATGGCCTAAACAAATTATCTTCAACCCAATTCTCTTCCAGCTTATCAGCAGATTTTTCACTTGTTTCAACTTGCAGATAGAAACTTGATCTGCAGACGAATTAACTGTGTTTCGCTGAGCTCTCCTTTAAATGTGTGATCCATGCTTAGTAATAGCAACTTGAATTTGTGCTGTTTCTTCAAAGCAGACAGAATATTTGATAGCTCTTCAGAGTGTCATCAAACATTAGTTGACACCATGCTTTATAAAGAGCTCTTAAGGCAGATGTACATTTGCGAGGTGGAAGAGAAAGAACCTTAGAATCATGGAAATGTGTTTGATACAGAGGGAGGCCAGTCATCTCTTTGTGCAGACGATGTAAAAGCTTTGGAATTTCAGGATAGACATGTGACTAGTTTAGATGAACAGGTCCAACCCCCAAGATGTTGATGTTAGGGAACATGGTTATCCAGGGTATATGGTTAAACTTTCTCTTGTTGGAGATTGTAATTGAAAATTTAAGTAATAAACTGCAGTTGCTGTAAATGAAAATTAAACCTAAAATTATTGGATATACATAGTGAGTCAGGCAGCATATGTGGAACTAGAAACAGGCAGAAGACCCTTTGTCAGTATTAGTGGGTAAATGCTGCTTGATGGTACTGTCAGTACCTGTTCCCTTCAATAAATGCATCATGCAGAAGATCGAGCTATGTGATCTCTCAACCAATGGATCAGATTGAAGGTCTGCAGTCCTACCTCATCTTGTAGTAGGAACATAGAACAGCCAACAGGAAGAGGAGCGTCCAATGATAATGGGGTCCAACATATCTGAGCCAAAGCAAAGGTTGAAACATTTGTTACCATGTTCAGCTAGAGGGGCCAAATAGATGATACATCTTGCTCTCCTTCTGAGATCCCTACCATCATAGATGCCAGTCTGCAGCCGATTCAGTCCATTGCTATGTGATAGCAAGTGATATCAAGAAATTACTAATAGCTCTCCAATGGTTCATCTTCAGCAGAGTATCTAGTTCTAGGCTGCAATGAAACTGCTTTACAAAGACAGTTTCATCCACCTAATTTAGGCTCACCTGCTGTGGCAGATCAGGACTGCCTTTGATATTTCCCCATTCTTAGCTTACAAACTTCCAGTACTACAGCAGTCTCCAACATGAATGCATATGCTGTTGTGCTGTAATACATAGTTCAGTTCCAATATTGGTTTTCTGTAATCCCTTGCAAATTAGTTTCAAATAAATTTCAGATTTTTTAATCAATAATGTTCTGTTGCAACACATCAATTGTGTTTTAGGCCCATTAGATCTAGTCATGGCTTACAAAATGCTAGCTTGTAAAATAACACTGAAGCATAGCAGTGGTCTGTAGGCTGGCGGGTGTGAGATTCATTCCTGCAGTTGATCAGTTGAAGATTTCAATTGAACCATACATAACATTTATTACATTGTAATCATCACATTTGATATGCAAAATACTGCAAGTTAAAATCCCAGGGAAAGGAGAAGAGTAATTTTAACCAATCGATGTTAGTTTCCATTAGCTGGTGATTGTAAGATTATATGTCGTTCATTTAATTGTATGTCATACCAAAACCTATTTGTATTTGATACTTTCATGATGCTTACATGAAGATTTAATTGTAACCATTCTGTTCTTTGATCTTATCTTGAGAAGATAATCCACTCCTTCAATGGCTTAGAGCCAGGAATATTGGCATTGGTTTCTTGTAAACAGCAGCTTCATGTTTCTTGAGCAAGTTGTTAGGTACAACTGTAAATCCCCAGGGCAGAGGGAGGATGCAGTCACTTACGTAAAACTTTGCAATGAACAGCAATCTACCTATTTTGCAGCTGTTTTTTTCACTGAAAGGAACAGCAATAAATTGTGTTAATTTATAGCCTTTGGTTCATATCTCCTGGGCATTTCGAAAGGAATGTAAATGGCTACCTAAAAACAAGTTCTCAAAATTATGTTAAACATAAAGACACAACATAAAAAAAGTAACATTACCAAATATAGTATTTAATGCGTGGGTCCATTTGCTGACATGATGTAGAATGAAAGTTTTGAAGTGGTTGCAAGATATAAAATGACTTTATTTGCAGCGTGGCTTTGATAAGACAACTGAAATGTAGACACTGTACTCTCTTCCTGCTCTTCTCATTTCCAGAAATTACAGATTCAGTGACACGTTCTCTTCCTGATGCTCTCCACATCCATATTTATAACTTTCAGTATAATGAGTTGGCCACCATGAGCAGCCTGTGGGTTCAGGACCTCTACGTACCCATTTGCTGCTAGCTGAAATGAGTTACTCCCTGAGGATGGCATGACCTTTTTTTCATGCTGGGCTAATTGCCTGATCAATGGCAGATCTCCACCTGTAATCTGGTCCTGTCTGCAGTTCTTCACCAGCATCTCCCGCAAGTAGAAATCAGAAATGTAAGAAAGCAGTAGCCTTTCAGATCTTTATCCCCATTGAGAATCAACTTTCAATATGTGCAGTGAAATGGTGGGATGTATGCATGTGCTTGGGGTTGAGTGGGTAGTTTCAAAGAGCAAAAATAGATAACATGGTGTCATGAATCTTAAGTGGGGAAGTCCAGGTGAGAGAGACACTGAGTGTTGCAGGCTAGGCAAGGTAAAATTCCAACAATCTTGAACCAAAGTAGGAGATACTTGGAAAGTGGCCAAAACTTTGTACAGTTTAGTTTATTGCCCCATGTACCGAGGTACAGTGAAAAGCTTTTGTTGTGTTTGTTGTGACAGAGATCTTTGTTTTATTTTTGTTCAAGGTGGAAGAGTAGATTGGTTTAATGAGGTGTTTTGCTGCATGGGAAGGGAGCAGCTGAAGGCATGGCCAGCAATGGAAGTTTCAAGACAAGGTCGTAGAAAAGGATGCAGCTCGTTGTTGACGTAGTGAAGGGAAAGGACATATGAGGATTTAAACCAGTTTAAATTCCATTTGGAATATTTTGGAGGACCAAGAAAGCAAGAACCAACCAAGAACATCGAGCAGTGTTCATTTTGTGTCATCAGGGACCAATAAATCATTAAGATTATGGGAGAGTTGAATTTGAGCAACTTGGGATAATGATGGTAAGATTTTGTATAAGGTGAGTTTTAATGGAGAACAGGAGAATGTTGAACTAATCCAGACTGGAAATCACCAAAGCTTGACTGAAATTCCCATCAATTTCCACAGATGATCCATGTCTCTATTAATCCTGAAAATTGGATTCTCCAACTGGAAACAGTTTATCCACTTCTAATCTATCATAACTAACAGTTATTTTAAAAACATCAATCAGATTATTTCTCAGCATTCTCAGCTCAGGGGAGTTCAAGCAGAATTCATGCAAACTGACCTCATATTTTACCCCTTATAGACCTGGAATTATTCTAGTGAATGCGAGTTTTATTTGCTACCATTCTGCTCTCTCAAAGTTAATATCTGCTTCTTGGGATGTGATGCCAAGTCTGTAAAACAAAACACATAGCATCACACCAACTCACATCTTTGCCCCAGGCTCAATGCATTCTAGCTTTTGTGAGATTGACTCCTAAAACTCCACTCACCTTTTTGGTTACCCTTGCAGCCATCCACTATGATTTGTCCATTTGGACGTACTGTACAGGTTTCTTGCCCTTCCACAATTCCCAGTTTCTCACTGTTGAAATAAATCTAAGTTGTAGATCAGCATACAATTGAATGAGTGATCCGTTAAAAAACACTCTGTGATACAAGCAGCAAGATAGATATCTGAAATCTACTTGAATACAGAGCCAGGGGATGCAGCTAATTAACTGGAAAATGTTTCGTTCCATGTAAAGATTTTTTTTTGTCGATGCTAGATAGTGTTACTGTATTTTTATTTTGCATTGGATTTCCAGACAAGCGAGCCAGAATAGCTAGAAAAGCTGAACATTTCATGTTAAAAGTGTGATCAAAATATCTCTACTGCACTGCCACAGGGCTTGGGCAACAAGAGAGATGTACATTGCTTTTTTTAACTACCTTTCCTATACCATTGCATTTTTACCTTTTCCAAACATTATATAAGCCTTTTCTTTGAGCTGGATATTTTATCCGACATCATTTATTGACTATGTCACACAAGTAGATCTTCTTGGCTTTTAGAGCTGCAGACTGCTTTTGCAACGTGCCAAATACTTTGAACATGAATAATTTACACTATGTTTGGCCTACTTCAGCTGAAAGTTAATTGGCAAATGTGTTCTTTCTTGCCACGTGAAGTATTATGCTGCAAATAGTGTTCTAGATGTCTTGACTGACATGCAAAAATAGTTGTGGGTACAGAACAAGTGTGGCCAGCATACATCTGCACAACTATGTTACCTCAGTGGCCAAGACACAGACAAAACTTTTACTTATGTTGTGGATTTACCAATTTCTTACCACTGCATTAATGTTTGCACTTAAACTTTGAGGACTGCCTGGCTCCAGGTGTCTGAAATAAACATTTGAAGTAAATCCAAATTGTGGGTATTAAAGAGAGGTTTCAGTGTGCTGAAGTTATTTCAATTCTTGACTAATCATTTCTTGTACGTTGCCATAGTGCCTTACATAATGTTGAAAATATGCAGAACACTGCACTTGTTGTAATAGGCTAGTTAAGATTTAAATAACTGAAAATCAAATGTATAATTTACATTTTCCTCTGTCGTTTAAATCAATTAGGGGTGCATTTGATGAAAGGAGATCCATGTTTATTATTAGACTGGTATTTATAAAATCTTGACATTTGCTTCCAGCTGTACTGTGCAGCATTAAGGCACTGCTTTCCTGTACAGAATTACAATGATATTATTGCTTTTCTACATTTAATATTTAATTAAATATTTTAAATCTATTGCAGAGGTGCATCCTATTTCAATATAAGAAAGTTTTGTTACCCAAGTTTTAAGGAGTCATTATAACAATAAATAAAGTTATTGGAATAATTCTATTGATAATTGAAAATAAATATACTTTAAAGTTATATTATTGGTTTATTTGTCATTCCCACCATGATGTCCTGAAGGGAATGAAATGAGAAATCAGTAATAGTTGAGTTTAGTTTTGTGATACAGCATGGAAACAGGCCTCTTGGCCCACTGAGTCCATGTTGACCATTGACTACCGGTTCACACTAGCTCTATGTTACCTAATTTTTCATCCGCTTCCCACAAAGTAGGGAGAATTTTGCAGAGGCCAACTAACCTACAAACCTGCAAGTCTTTGAAATATGGGAGGAAACCGGAGCATCGGAGCAAACCCACATGGTCACAAGGAGAACATGCAAATTCCACACAAACACCCGAGGTCAGGATTGCACCTGGGTCTCGGGCACTGTGAGGCAGCAGCTCTACCAGCTCCACCACTGTGTCATCCCCAACTTATCGCAATTAATATAAATGGCTTAAAGAAAGGGATCGGAAGGGGTGTGGTAAATTTACTGATGATGCAAAGATAGGTGGGAAAGTCATTTGGGAAGAAGACATAAGGATTAGTAACATAGTGTCAAGCCAACAAACTCTCCGTCAGGGTCTGCATGACCAAGGAGTTAATTATTGACTCTAGCAAAGTGGTATACCCGCTCCAATCAGCACATACGGTGCTGTGGTGGAAATGGTCAGGAGCATCGTTCACAGGCTTAAATATCACCAACAATTTGTCCTGATCAACCATAGTGATGCCACGTCTAAAAAAACACACTACAACCTCTACTTCCCCAGTAGACGCATCAAGTTCTGCACATCTCCAATGACTCTTACCAACTTCTACTGATGCAAAATAAAATGTTTGATGGGGGGATATATCAAAGCTTTGTTTGCCAACAGCTCTGCCCACAACAGAAAGAAAGAGCAGCTTTTTGGATGTAGCCCACTCTATCTGACAGTCCAGCCTCCTCCTCATCACCTCCATCGACATTTCACCCTGCCTTAGGAAAACAGCCATGATAATCAAGAACTATTTTCACCCCCGTCATTTCCTCTTCTCCTCTCTCCCTTATGGGCAGAAGATACAAAAGATTGAAACATGTACCACCAAACTCAGGAACAGTTTCTTCTCCACTGATATCAGATTACTGAATGGTCCCCCCAAAAGCTAGCATGTGGTCTTGACCTTCCAAGCATTGTGGTCCTTGTACTTTTTCTCTGCATTATGATCGTGCAGCACTATATTCTACACTCTGGTATTTTTCTCTTTGCATTACCTGTTGCACTTGTGTACGGGTTGATTGCATGTCTTAGTTTACACCAATGTATCATTTAACTGGATAGTGCACAAAGCTTCTCACTATATCTCAGTAAATGTGTCAAGTTGGGCCGAAGTGCCTGTTTCTGTGCTGTATAACTCTTTGGCTTTATGTCTCTATGACATTTCTAAAGCACTTGATTGATCATGAAGCAGTTTGGACAGCCAGAGATTATGACCAGGGGTCTATCCTCTTCTTATCGTGTCCATCTTGTTACAAATGTTGAATTCACTGTCATCATCCATCCTGAAAAGGACTCAAGCTTCCGGCGCTAATCAGTTGAAGCCATCACTTGTCGCAATAGATGATGGTGGTAGCAGAATTAGCTCAGGATACTTCCAGTTTCCAGCCCCGCGACATGGACGCTTCTGCTACGGGGCCACAGGGATCTATAATTACATGTCTTTCACTTTCTGATCTTCCTTGCCCCAGTCCCAGCAGACTTACAGCAAAACCTGACAGAAAGATCTGCCATTTGACCCACATTACTGGTAAAAAGCAAAAAAACAAACAATTTTCAAAGCTTTTTTCGCCCTTCTTTTCTTCAATGTTATTCTGTATCAGTCTGCTCCACGAGAGTTTATTGAAACATAACAACACTTTCATAATCTAAGTCATCCATGTAGGAATCCATTTCTTGTAAAATGATTTTCCCCCCTGATCTTACTGGAAAAAATGTCCAAAATTTTACACTCTGATTTTACTTCTAAATGGGGAGCAACCTATAGAATGTAAAGAAATACAGCGCAGGACCAGGCCTTTTGGCCCACAATACCTGTGCCAACATGTGCTCTAAACGTCCTGAAATCGGGAGCCTTGAAGATATTTATTCATGCGATTCATTTCTTTGATTTAATTAGTCACCAAACTGAAACTGTCTGGAAGTTTGCAGATATGATATGTCAGTTTGCTGGAGAATTCTACCAAGCATTGGTGCATGGTTTAGTTACTAGACTAGAATCGAGAGACTAGTGTTATTGATCTGGAGAGATGAGCGCAAATGCATGAAGCTGGAAAATGTAGATCAAGGTAGCTATGAAAAGACAGAATTAACTAGTTAATAAGCTGAAGCAGGGTTTCGGCCTGAAACGTTGCCTATTTCCTTTGCTCCATAGATGCTGCTGCACCCGCTGAGTTTATCCAGCATTTATGTCTACCTTCGATTTTCCAGCATCTGCAGTTCCTTCTTAAATACATTACTAATTTTGTTCAGAAAAAGAAGACTGTGACATTCTGCTGGCCTTGCTTAATATATAATATTATAATATTAATATATAACATATAATATATGCAACCATTGAAAGGTTGAGCAATCTACTCCGTTCAGGACAGCAGGGATGGGGAAATAAAAAAGTCCCACCGTTTCCACTTATAAGGAGAGACCTAATAGGCTGGGTCTTTTTTTCCAGGAGTGTAGGAGGCTGAGGGGTGACCGTATAGCGGTATATAACATCATGAGGTGTATAAAGAAGATGAATGGTGACATGGTGAAAACGACTAAAACATGAGGGTTTCAGAGGAGAGGTGAAAGATTTAAAAGAGTCCCGAGGGGACGACCTTTGCACATGGAGGGAGGTGGGTATATGGAAGAAGTTGGCTTAATAAGCTGTACAGTTTGGTATAATTACAATATTTACGTCATTTAGACAGGTAAATGGGTAGAAAGTTTAGAGGGATTTGAGTAAAATGCAGCGAAATGAGACTAGATCCGATCAACATTTTTGTTTGCATGGACAAATTGGACTGAGTGGCTTGTTTCCATATTGTACAATTCTACAAGCTAGAAATGATTGAAAAAAAGTGAGCATAAAAGTAATTAATTTTATTTTGGTTGGGGTAGTGTATTGAGAAAGTCTAAGCCTTTATTGATCATCCTTCTGACAAGGGAAATGAAAAGAAAATTGTATATTACATATTTTCTGGGGTCATTTAAGGCCCTGAATTCAGGTCCACACTAATTCTTTAACAAATGACTGGGTCATTTGACTACTTCAAGAGACATCAATATTCAATGTGAAATAAAATTTGCATGTGAGCCAGAACATTTTTAGCTCACAGCTTCCTGACAGACGTTTGGAACCATAGAGCCTGTTGCACCAACATAACAGCTTTTTTGTGTGAAAAATTTCATTCTTTGGTGGCAGCCCAGAAAGGAGCAGATTTTTTTTGGTCCATTTTCACAACTTGCCATGGTGGAATTTGAGCTTCTGGCCACTGGATTGATGTTCCTGTACATGTAGCTACACTACTACACTTTTTAAGAATTTATGCTTGCCCAACAATAAGATGTGGACTACGAAATGTGACATGATTCTGAACAATGTTCATTCATGCCTGGCTCCTGAGATTGAAGCCAGTAAGGCTGATGAAATCAACGTCTCTTTGTTCTAATTCCAACAGTTCAATGTGAAATGAAGATAAAAAAACATGCAGCCAAGTTTTTTAATGCTCTTGCATTCACAGAAGACAACTGGCTGCTACTTGGTGTAACTTGGCACCCAGTTTGTGATGAAATTCACAATGCCAGTGAATGGTTTTCCAAAGACTGAAAATCAGTTGTAAAGCTGATACACCTATTGAAATGTACAAAATATTCACTTTTCCCAAGCCGTGTTATGTTTTTCTTTAGATCCACGATATGGGCAACTTATGGAGGCGTTATTTAGCCGAGTCACCCAGACTTAGCCAGTGTGGTGAATCTATGGAATTTATTGCTACAGACGGCTGTGGAGGCTGTCAATGGATATTTTTTAAAGCAGAGATTGATAGGTTCTTGAGTAGTAAGTTCACACAGAGAGTGGGGAATCTCTGGAACTCTCTGCCACAGAGGGTAGTTGAGGCCTGTTCATTGGCTATATTTAAGAGGAAGTTAGATGTGGCCCTTGTGGCTAAAGGGATCAGGGGGTATGGAGAGAAGGCAGGTACGGGATACTCAGTTGGATGATCGGCCATGATCAAATTGAATGGCGGTGCAGGCTCGAAGGGCCGAATGGCCTACTCCTGCACCTATGTTCTATGTTTCTATGTTTCTATGTAAGCGTCAAAGGTTTTGGGAAGAAGGCAGGAGAATGGGGTTGAGATGGAACAATAGATCACCCATTATCGCATGGCCTTTATCCTACATCTATCTATGATCTTATGAACTTAAAAAATGTGTTTCTCTTACACATTTTAAAAGTTAGGGACAGGAAAACCCATCTCAAAATTAAACTACTAAGAAATTTGGCTGCAGAAGGGGCTCGACCCAAAACGTCACCCATTCCTTCTATCTAGATATGCTCCCTGTCCCACTGAGTTACTCCACCATTTTGTGTCTGTCTTCGATGTAAACCAAGACATTTGCACAATGCATATGGACTATAAATTCAATTTTTGTGAATATTCACTATTAAATTCACTGGATGCTTTTTCTTTTATTTCCAAAAATAAACTTTATTCAGTTGGCATACTTAAATTCAAGAGATTGGGTGATTTTTGTGAAGGCTGGAGATAACTCGGGTTCACAAATGTTTGTTGACCATTAAGCAAATCTTTCGTAAACACACCCACAACTGGGTTGTTTATCCCTCAATATACAGCAATTACTTTAAGGGTCATCTATCTTGATTAAAATGGATGGAATCTCCAGTGTTCTTGTTACAGCAGTGCCGTGGAATACACAGACCAACTTGGCTCACCCATTGCATGAATTTACTACAAATAGTTGACACTTCATGAGTTTACCACAAGAGTTGAAGCAAAGTTTTCTTTGCCTCCCTTCCCACTATTTTAATTCAGTAGTTGATAATGTCAGTGAATGGGGACTTGAATTTAAAATTGCCATTAAGTGTGTGAGAAGAGAGTTTTAGAGTAATATCTTCACACAGATTGCTGTTGGAACATGAATTATTCAGGGCAGTGTTTGAGGCACAGGTCTCTGAGAAAACAAAAAATAACTACAACAGTAGTGAATTCTGAACTGTATGAAGTGAGCAAGTTTGCAGTGCTCAGATATAGACATGCATAGACATATAGATCAGAATAATCTCTGTATTTCCTCAAGGTATATGGCATGCTTTCCTTCATCAGTCGGGGCATGATTATCAGAGTAAGGAAGTCATTGTAATGAGTCAAGTCATATACAGGTCAAGATACAACACATATTTATTAAAGTCCACTTACAGCATTGGTCTGCAGGACATTACAGTAACTATCATCACTGAGTGCTTCGAGAGGCTTGGCCTGGCACACCTCAAAGGCTGCCTACCTCCCACACTGGACCCCTATCAGTTCGCCAACCGCAAGAACAGAAGTACGGAGGATGCCATCTCAACGGCACTTCACTCCGCCCTCTCCCACATCGACAACAGAGACACCTATGTGAGAATGCTGTTCATCGACTATAGCTCAGCATTTAACACCATTATCCCCTCAAAACTGATCACCAAACTCAGCAACCTGGGCATCAACCCCTCCCTCTGCAACTGGATACTGGAGTTTCCAACTAACAGGCCCCAGCCTGTTAGGTCAGACAACCACACCTCTTCAACCCTCACCCTGAACACCGGTGTTCCACAGGGCTGTGAGCTGAGCCCTCTCCTCTACTCCCTCTTCACCTACGACTGCACACCTGTACATGCTACTAACACCATCATCAAGTATGCAGATGATACAACGGTGATTGGCCTCATCAGTGACAACGATGAGTCGGCCTATAGGGAGGAGGTCCAGCTCCTAGCAGCATGGTGCGCTGACAACAACCTGGCCCTTAACTCCAAGAAGACCAAGAAGCTCATTATGGACTACAGAAAGTCTAGGGGTGGCACGCACACCCCCATCCATATTAACGGGACGGAGGTGGAACGTGTTTTCAGCTTCAGGTTTCTGGGGGGTCAACATCTCTGATGACCTCTCTTGGACCCACAATACTTCAACACTGGTCAAGAAGGCTCACCAGCGTCTCTTCTTCCTGAGGAGACTGAAGAAGGTCCATCTATCTCCTTAGATTCTGGTGAACATCTACCGCTGCACCATCGAGAGTATCCTTACCAACTGTATCACAGTATGGTATGGCAACTGCTCTGTCTCCGACCGGAAAGCATTGCAGATGGTGGTGAAAACTGCCCAACGCATCACCGGTTCCTCACTCCCCTCCATTGAGTCTGTCCAGAGCAAGCAATGTCTGCGAAGGGCACGCAGCATCAACAAGGACTGCTCTCACCCCAGCCACAGACTGTTTACCCTCCTCCCATCTGGGAGGCGCTACAGGCCTTTCCTTTGCCGTACCAGCAGGTTCAGGAACAGCTTCTTCCCTGCGGCACAACTTAACTCTGCACCTTGGTGATTGCCAGTCACCCCCCCCCGGACACTCCTTCCCCCCAAAAAATTGCACTACTGCAACTGTATGTACATATATATATTTTACTGTTCCATTATTCTATGTTCGCTCTTCTGGGTGAGATGCTAACTGCATTTTGTTGTCTCTGTACAGTTCACTGCACAATGACAATAAAGATTGAATCTTGAATTTTGAATCTTGAATCTTGAATCTTAACTAGCAGCTACTCAGACTGAACTACGTAAGCACTGAATCCGTTGTTTCAGTGATAAAAGGTGTGCACAGAGAAATGGTATTGCAACTTCTGGATAACTGCTTCAGACGTGATGGTTTGGAGTAGATTAATTTCAAACCAGCCTGAATAAGAGTCGACAAGAACCAGATAGTGTTTCCCATGACATTCGAATAAGTCGGCGGCTACCATGGACCACTGTGAGGAGGAACTGGGTGCGGCAGTAAGGGCTGCTTCTGCTGGTGTGGCACCAGACTTTTGCAGATGGCACAGACTTCAGTTTTGTCACGTATGTACTTGGTCATACCAGGCCAGTAAAACATGCTCTGTGCCCATTGTAAGGTTGCCTCCACACCGGGGTGGCCCCTGTGGACGGCATCGAAGTACTTGGCCCGGAGGACGGCTGGACAACTGCCTTGTGGCCCTTGACTATAATCCCGTCCTGTAACACCAATTCATCGCAAACCAGGATGGCGAGTGGGGAGCTGTGTTGTTTATCCGGCCAGCCACGCCAGATGACTGAGGACAGGAATTGTAAAGTCTCGACAGCAGCTGTATGCTCTGCCAGGCTGCTTAGGCAATCAGTGGGAACATACAATACCTTCATTACTGAGAACTGGTCCATTTCAGAGTGCTGTTGTTTGCTGGCTTTGCGTGGGGCCCTTGATAGCGTGTCAGCTATCTGCATGTACTTGCCTTTTTTGTAGACGATGTTGAAATCAAACCACTGCAGCTGCATCATCATCCGTTGCAGATGGGCCGGAGCAGCATGAATGGGTTTATTCAATACGGTGACCAGCGGCTGATGGTCTGTTTCTATAGTCACAGACTTCCCAAATATAAAGTCTTTGAATTTCGTGCAGGCGAAAACCACTGCAAGCAGTTCTTTTTCAATCTGGGCATAACGTTGTTCAGTATCGGTTAGTGTGTGAAAGGCTTATGAAACAGGCTTACAGTCGCCATCGGTATTGGTCTGCAGGCAAGCAGCGCCAAGTTCGTACTGGGACGCATCTCATGTGAATGTTACTGGTAACTCCAAAGCAAAATAGGCGAGGGTAGGTGCGCTGGCCAGCTGCAACTTGAGGATATCAAAAGCTCTTTGGTGCTGCGGATACCAGGACCATGCAGTGTCTGTGGAGGCATGTCGGAGGCGTGGGTTCGTATCCCACTTCTAACACCATGTAAAGAGTCAAGTCATATACAACACATATTTATTAAAGTCCACTTACAGCATTGGTCTGCAGGACATTATAGTAACTAGCAGCTACTCAGACTGAATTACGTAAGCACGATCTTAGTAATATAAATCGCATATTAGGCGGAGCAACTACTAACAAACAGTACAATTAGTTAGTAGGAAATAACCAATCGACAGTCATGTTGCATCTTTATAAGACATTGGTTAGGTTACATTATGAGTAACTTGTGCAGTTCTGGTTGCTTCGTTAGAGGAAGGATGTTGAAGAATTGGAGATGGTACAGAAAAGATTTCTGAGAATGCTGCCTGGATAAGTAACTAAGTAAGTAAGTAAGTTTTATTTATATAGCACGTTTTAAGTCAACTCGCATTGACACCAAAGTGCTTTACATAAATTAATAATAAGTTCCATTACAAACCATAGAAAAAGGTTAAAAAAATAAATAAATAAAATGGACACAACACATTATAGAGTTCAACACAAACGTCCCCCCACAGCAGAATCAAAACTTTCCACTGCGGGGAAAGGCACCAGAAAGTTATGTCCTTTTCCTCTGTGAAACACCCAAGGCCGGGGCCCATTTGTGGCCGTGCAGCCAGTCCGATGATTTTCAGGGCCCTCTTGCCGTGAAGATGGAACTTTGTCGTCGGGTGAAACATTCCTCAGCGGCTTGGAAAAGTCTGGAGTGGCTGCCTCCTCCCTGGAGACCGGGGCAATCGTAGTCCTCAGGCCGCGCCGGCTGAAGCTCCGACCCCGGTGAACTCGATCCCTGGCTCTGCGGCGCTCCAAATCCAGTGCCGCCTGTGGCCGGACACCCGCAGCCCCAGTTCCGCGATGTTGGGATCGACGGCCACAACGCTCCGGAGCCTACCGCACGGCGACCCGGCAAGGCATCGCCCGCTCCGTGTTGGTATCCCAGCGCTGCACCACCGCCGCCGAAGCTGTAGTCCCGGCCGGTCCCGACAGGAAACACCGCTCCATTCTCGATGGTAGGCCGCGAGGACGGGACGAAGAAGCAGCTCGGAGGGATGCTGCCTCTCCGACCAGGTAGGGGACTAAGAAATAAAGTTTCCCCTTTCCCCACCCCCACCCCCCACATAGAAGACCTCCACTAACATTTTTTAACAGGACTTAAAATAAAAAAAGGTGTAGAGACGGACTGCGGGCAGGCTGCCATACACAGACGGCGCCCACTCCCACACATCCGCCATCTTGTATCTTTAGAGTGGATAAGAGTGGACTAGCTATTAGAAGAGGTTGGACAAAGCGTGATGGTTTCATTTGGAACATCAGAGGCTGAGGATGGATGTTTGTAAGATTATGAGAGATAATTAATCAGACAGTCAAAATCTTTATCCCAGTATACAGTAAAAAGATCAAAATCTAGAGGACATATTTTTAGGTGAGAGGGGGAATATTTAAAGGAGATGTGTGGAGTAAATCTTTTACACATAGAGTGAGAGGTGCCTGGAATGTGCTGCAAGGGTGCTGGTGCAATTAGAAACAATAGTGGTGTTTAAGAGGCTTTTAGATAGGCACATGAATGTGCGGAGAATGGAGGGATATGAATCATGTGCAGGCAGAAGAGATTAATTTGACACAAAATGCTGGAGTAACTCAGCAGGACTAATGACTCAGTGGTAAGAATATTGACCTCTAACTTCAAGTAACACTCTCTCTCCATCCCTCCCCCATCCTTGTTCTCCGACTAGTTTCACTGATGAAATCTTACTGAGTGTATGCCTCATTATCCCTCAGCTAACAATGATCCATTCTACATTTTCCTCGAAATTTGTCCCCTTTGATCTCTCGTTTTCACACCTCACCACACCCTCATCTCTATGTCTCCCTCTCACCATCTCTCAGTCCGAAGAAGGGTCTCAACCCAAACTATCAACCATTCCTTCTCTACAGGGATACTGCCTGTCCCGCTGAGTTACTCCAGCATTTTGTGTCTATCTTCGGTGTTCACCAGCATCTGCAGTTCCTTCCTACACAGTTTAATTTTACATCATGTTTGACACAGATATCATAAGTGGAAGAGTCTATTCCTACACTGTAATGATTTATGTTTTAGATAGATGATAGCCATTTGACCCATTTAATGTGCCAAAGCAATCTTTAAATACATTTTTCTTCAGGAAATCTTTAATATTATAATCAAAATTAAAATCTGTTGCCACCAGAAATGTGGTATGTAATCAGAAAATGTTGGAAGGCAAGATTCAAAAGTGTTTAATTGTCACATGTACCAAAACAATATCTGTCCAAGCGCCTTTTAAGTGCTGCTAGTAGCAGTATATGCTACTGAATTGGATCATTTTTGTATAGAATGATTTAAATGTGCCAGGTATCCAGTTAAAGGTAGACAAAAATGCTGGAGAAACTTAGCGGGTGAGGCAGCATCTAAGGAGCGAAGAAATGTGTGATGATTCGGGTTGAGATATGGTGGTGGGGTGGGAAGAAGAAAGACTGAGGCTGAGACAGGAGGCTGGGAAGGGGAGGGGAAGGAGGGAGGAAGCAAGGACTACCTGAAATTGGAGGTCAATATTCATCCCGCTGGGGTGTAAACTACCCAAGCAAAATATGAGGTGCTGCTCCTCCAAATTGCGGTGGGACTCACTCTGGCCATTTTCACACAGAGAGTGGTGAATCTCTGGAACTCTCTGCCACAGAGGGTAGTTGAGGCCAGTTCATTGGCTATATTTAAGAGGGAGTTAGATGTGGCCCTTGTGGCCAAGGGGATCAGAGGGTATGGAGAAAAGGCAGGTACGGGATACTGAGTTGGATGATCAGCCATGATCATATTAAATGGCGGTGCAGGCTCGAAGGGCCGAATGGCCTACTCCTGCACCTAATTTCTATGTTTCTATGTTTCTATGAATAGGCCCAAGACAGGAAGGTCAGATTCGGAATGGGAGGAGGAGTTGAAGTGCTGAGCTCCCGGGAGATCAGTTGGTTAATGCGAACTGAGTGGAGGTGTTGGGCGAAGCGATCGCCAAGCCTGCGCTTGGTCTCACTGTTGTAGAGCAGTTGACACCTAGAACAGCGGATGCAATAGATGAGGTTGGAGGAGGTGCAGGTGAACCTCTGCCTCACCTGGAAAGACTGCTTGGGTCCTTGGATGGAGTCAAGGGGGGAGATAAAGCGACAAGTGTAACATTTCCTGTGACTGCAAGGGAAAGTACCAGGGGAGGGGGTGGTTTGGGTGGGAAGGGACGAATTGACCATGGAGTTATGGAAGGAGCGGTCTCTGCGGAAAGCCGAAAGGGGAGGAGATGGGAAGATGTGGCCAGTGGTGGGATCCCGTAGGAGGTGGCAAAAATGTCAGAGAATCATTTGTTGTATGTGACGGCTGGTAGGGTGGAAGGTGAGGACAAGGAGGACTATGTTCTTGTTACGAGTGGGGGGATGGGGAGTGAGAGCAGAGCTATGAGATATAGAGGAGATCCTGGTGAGAGCCTCATCTGTAGTCGAAGAGGGGAACCCCCATTCCCTAAAATAAGAGGACATCTCCGATGCCCTGGTTTGTACCACCTCATCCTGGGTGCAGATGCGGCGTAGATGGAGGAATTGGGAGTAGGGGATAGAGTCCTTACAGGAAACATGGAGAGAGATGTTGGAAATGATTCAGGTGAATTAGAGTGCCGGATGGAGGTTAGTGGTGAAACTGGTATCCAGTTGAGGTCACAAATAACACTGAGGGAGAAATTAATCTTTGGTGAATTGGTGTGAGAATATCAGTTGGCTGTGTCCACAGCTGACATTTGCTTCCATTGATTTCACAGAGCTGAAATTGTGGGCGGTGAGTACAACGTACCAGATTATTTTCACACACATTGGTGATAAAAGACCATCTTTTAAACAGGTGTATATCAGGCAAATTCCTGAAACAGACACTCCAATCAGTCTGAAGAAAGGTCCCAACCCTAAATGTCACCTATCCACGTTCTCCAGAGAAGCTGCCTGACCCACTGTGTTACTCAAGCACTTTCTGCCCTTTTACTCCAGTGACATTTTCAATTTTGTTGTCAGACAAAAAAGCAATCCTTAAATACATTTTTCTTCAGAAAACTTCTAATATTTTAATCAAAATAAAATCCTGCGGTAACTGGAAACGTGGAATAAAATCAGAAATAATCTGTCGAGAAAAAAGCAGGCTCAGTTCTTAAATTCACTGACATATCAACAGCACTGGGAAAAATAAGAGATAATGAGCTTTAAGAGGGGAAAGATGAAAAGTAAATTTCTGTGGTTGGATGGAAAAGCTGGAGAGCCAAGATCACAAAAGAGTTAATTGTGCAACACTACAGGAGGTGGTAATTGGATTAATAAAGAAAAAAAATGTCTCTGACTAATGTGAAGGTGGCACGGAGAAGTCTGAGTGGGAGTGTGATGGTGAACTAAAGTTGAATCAACAAATTCTAGAAACTCTTAGCAGGCCAGATAACATAAGATGCATCATAAGGTTATAAATGACAGGAGTAAAATTAGGCCATTCAACCCATCAAATCTACTCTGCCATTCAATCATGGCTGATCTATCTCTCACTCCTAACCCCATTCACCTGCCTTCACCCCATAATCTCTGACACCTGAACTATTCAAAAATGTATCTATCTCTGCCTTAAAAATATCCACTATTCCATCACTTCATATCTTCCCTGATGTCAAGCTACTTCTTGTACTTTCCCCAAGGTGCAGAAAAAGACCATGCAGAACATGGATAGGTGACATTTCAGGTCAAGACCCTTCTCCAGACTGCTGACGCCAAGTGCTGGAGTAACTCAACAAGGTCAGGCAGCATCTCAGAGTGACTTCCAGGTGCCTTTGTCTGCAAAACAAAAAGTTGCAATGGCATTTCTTCTAAGGCTGGTGTTGCTTTTTGTGATCGTTACAGGCAGGTGGTGTTTAAAATCATCTCACTGTGAAAGTCAGATGTTATACAGGCACGGCGGTGCAGCAGTAGAGTTGGGAGAGACCTGGGTTTGATCCTGACTACAGGTGTTGTCAGGATCCTGACTACAGGTTTGATCCTGACTACAGGTGAGAACAGAGTTTTATACGTTCTCCCCGTGACCTGTGTGGTTTTCTCCGGGAGCTACGGTTTCCTCCCATACTCCAAAGACGTAGAGGTTTGTTGTTTAATTGGCTTTGTTAAAATTGTAAAAAAATTTGCCTCTAGTGCTAGTGTGCGGTGCGGTGATCGTTGGTCAGCATGGATTCGGTGGACTGAAAGGCCCGTTTCTGCGCGTATCCCTAAAATCAAAACTAAAACATAGTGCTAAAGCCATTTATAAAAGCAAATAGAAGTATTTCTGGACTCCTTGCGTTGTGTACAAAATTAGCTTCAACTAGATCACTCATGAACCTGTGGCCGCAGAATCAACACTGCTGTGCATTTAATGTATGGCTGTCCAAAGACTAATGGCTTATGAATAATGTATATACTCTTTCAAAAGGAGACTGGAGAGCTACATTGAGCACTTCCCTGTGCTGCTTGTAGCAAAAGGCCTGCTCTCTTTCATCAAGTGCTTTACGCAATATTGGGTTTACATTTCCTGGTTTTTATAAGGAGTTTAAAATTGGGTGTTCTACCGAAAGTCACAACCTTCAATTAAGTTGCACATTTAGTGACTAGAGAAATCAATGCTACTGAGCAAAATGGGAACTTGGAGAGCCATAATATGACACAGGGGAGTCTGTGCAGATTTGTTCAAGATAGATTAGCAAAAGTGGAACACATCTTGTTGTAGAAATACCCTTCCCCCAGTTCAACCAACTGGCTGCATGCTTCAAAATGTGTGTTTTGCATTATTGCAACACTTGCTGTTTATTTATTTACAACGTGAAAAGTACAGCTTTTCTTTGCCAAGGTTTATGTTGCTTGTTTTCAAAAGACCCTTCTTCACTGTAACTGAGCTTTGATGCTTAAATGTTTCCATCCTCCCTATCATCAGTTCACGTTCTACTGGTGTTACAGTAGTCCTTATCATCCAAGAAACATAGAAAATAGGTGCAAGAGTAGGCCATTCGGCCCTTCGAGCCAGCAACATCATTCAATATGATCACGGCGGATCATCCAAATTCAATACACGGGGTCCTGCCTTTCACCATATCCCTTGATTCCGTTAGCCCTAAGAGCTAAATCTAAATCTCTCTTGAAAACATCCAGTGAATCGGCCTCCACTGCCTTCTGTGATAGAGAATTCCACAGGTTCACAACTCTCTGGGTGTAAACACTTTTCCTCATCTCAGACCTAAATGGCCTACAACTTATTCTTAAACTGTGTGTGACCTCTGGTTCTGGACTCCCCCCCAACATCAGGAACATTTTTCCTGCATCTAGCTTGTCCAATCCCTTAAGAATGCTACATGTTTCTATAAGATTCCCTCTCATCATTCTAAATTCCAGTGAATACAAGCCCAGTCGACCCATTCTTTCAACACATGTCAGTCCCGCCATCCCGGGGATTAACCTGGTGAACCGATGCTGCACTTCTTCAATAGAGCTGCTGCCTCACAGCGCCAGTAACCTGGGTTTGATCCTGACTACTCGTGCTGTCTGTATGGAATTTGTACATTCTTCGCGTGATCTTAAAAATAGCGGAGTCAGGGGATATGGGGAGAAGGCAGGAACGGGGTACTGATCGGAATGATCAGCCATGATCACATTGAATGGCGGTGCTGGCTCGAAGAGCCAAATGGCCTACTCCAGCAAAAATTGTCTATTGTCTATTGTCTATTGTCTATCACGTGGGTTTTCCCGGGTGCTTCGGTTTCCTCCACACTCCAAAGAAATATAGGTTTGTAGGTTAATTGGCTATGGTAAAAATTGCAAATTGTCCTAATGTGTAGGATAGTGCTAGTGTACGAGGATCACTGGTCGGCGCGAACTTGGTTGGCCGAAGGGTCTGTTTCCCCACTGTATCTCTAAAACTAAAAAAACTAAAATAATAAATGTGCATGCAGAGCCATATGCAGGCATCAGGATTGCACCATTTAAATGATTAGAAATTAAACTGAGCAGCGATGCAAATGCAAATCCTGTTTTATTGGTTAGCTTAAAGTTATTCTAATGAACTTTGTAAAATAGTTAAGTAACGCATAACACGTTGGAAATTCTGAGCAAGTTGTTCAGCTCCTGTGGAAAGGGAAACATATAACTTAAAACTTATAAAGTTTTTTCTAAACCTGAAAAGATGTATTAATATGGTTGTGCTTGCGGTAGGCTAATAAAGAATGTATATATATATATATATATATATCCAATGCATATATATATATGCATTGGATAGAACACAAATCCAGTCAGAATGAACAATAAATTGAGCATTTCAACCATGTTCTCTCCTGCACATACTTCACCATGCCACAGCCAAATGCCTCTCCTTCCTGATGAGACTGAGCGACTTCTACAGATGCACCCACGAAACATACTGTCGGGTTGCATCACAGCCTGGTTTGGGAACAACTCCGCCTGAAACCAGAAGAAACTGCAAGTAGTAGTTGATGTACCCGAGTCTATCACATGGACCAGTTTTCCTACTTTTGCCTTCATTTATACCGCGCTGCTTTGGAAAAGCAGCTAACATAATTAAAGACATCCCACCCTGGCCATTCTTTCTTCTCCCTGCTCCAATCTGCAGAAGATACAGACGCTTGAAAGTGCACACAGCCAGTCTCAGGAACTGCTTCTTCCCCTCTGATAACGGGATTCTGAATAAACCTTCCATAAACTAGGGTACTATCCAATTCACTTCTAGCTTGGACTTTGTCTGTGGAACTGATGTGGCATAATGCTGAAAACTATATTTTGCCTTTTGTATTTTCCACTTTAGTCTATTTCCTGACGAGTTTATGTCAATTAAACTCAATAGGTTAATTGTCTTTACTACATAACTATCAGGACTGTATAATAAATAATTTCAGATTATGCTGTAGAAAAGTTTTGATTTGCAACCCTTACAATGCAGTCTCTTTCAGTGGAGTCCATTTTAACTATGAGCATATTTGTTAATTCTTCCTTGCGATGTTATTGAATATGGACACGCTAAATTTTCATGGCTCATTCACAAGCTGCAGTAAACATTTTATATAATCAGGCCTGATAAATTATTCACTATCAAGACACCAGGAAGTGCTATTGCCCCTGCAGGGTCTAGTTTAGGGAACATGGTACTTAACAGCTGTTGCCATTGCAGTTTTTTTCAGTCAGGTGGTGTGCAGTAGCAAATAAAATAAGTGATTTATGAACATAACAAGCTATCACCAGTAACAGTTGGAGATGATGTACCAGACAGTAGCTGCTGAACATCTGCATGAAAAAAACAAACATGTCAAATAGTTTTTCTCCCATTGTATCTTTTATTTCTCACACTTTCTATCTCCCCACTCAACACTTGCTAACTTTCACACCCTGTGTGTGTGTGTGATACATATTCATGTCCCATCTTTGTTTATACATCATTGAAATGCAATTTGTTGATTTACTATTTTAATTGGATTATGTCATCCTTTCTTTCTTCAGTGTTTGGAAGTGGGAAGCTGGAAAATAAATCATGCAGCTACTTCAAGTGTGTAAGTGGAGGTATGCAAACGTTTCACAGTAAATGCAGCAAAGTTGGGTTTCAGGCAATGCAGTCAAAGATTAGCAGTCCCATTGCACTGGGCCCATCCAACATTCCCGCTGCACTGAGCCCGCCGAATATCGCAGCCGCACCGGGCCCATCCAACATTGCCGTCGCACCCGGTCCATCTAACATCGCCGCCAGACCGGACCTAGCGAACATCACCGCCGGACCGGGGCCCACCTAACATGGCTGCCGCACCGCGCCCTACTCACCTCGTCACCTCACCGGTGGGCCGAACCGCGCCACCCCACCGACCATCCGCCCACCGGGACCTCCCACGCATCGCCCGCCGACCTGGACTCTACTGCCCGCGGACTCCTACAATCAGTTCCGCCGACCCTCACCACTCCACCGCCCTCCAGCAGCCCGCAGCCATCACCTTACCTGCAGCCTGGACAGGACCAGGCCTGAAGCCTCCATGCTGCTAACTCCCACTCCCCTGGGTTTGACTGCACTGGGTCCTACTGCTAGTCTCCCTAACCTTGGTAACCTCAGTGGCTGTTCCACTGGGTCTTCCCCATCCCCCTCAAACAATGTGACCCCTGCTCTTCCCCACCCACACCACAGTCTTCATGCCCCCCTCCTCCCTGACCACCCACCATCCCCCCTACCAGAATTCGCCTTGGCCTCAGTCCGCTCACCTGCCTTCCTCCGGCTGCAACCCCCATCCCTGCCATGTGTTCACCCTGATCTCCCCCTCTCCGACACCGAACAGTTGGTCCTCAGCAGAGGTCTTACCTTTGTCCCCCTCCATCCCCACCTCAATGAGTTCCGCGCCCACCACGACTTGGAACTCTTCTACCGTCGCCTCCGCCTCACAGCGTTCTTCCATGGGAAGGAGTCCTCGCCCCCTATTGATGATCCTTTTCCCCGTGTCAAATGAACTCCCTCCTCGTCGACCCCCTCTCATGACCTTCCTTCCGGCTTTAGACCCTTTTATCCAAAACTGCTGGCGGGACATCAACCGCCTCAACTTCTCCACTCCCCTGCATGGGCCCCAGCTATGCCTGCCTCTTTGTTGGGTACGTCGAACAATCCTTGTTCGAGGCATACCAGGGCCCCGTCCCCGACCTCTACCTCCGCTACATCGATGATTGCTTTGGTGCTACCTCCTGCACCCACACACAACTGACTGACATCATCCGCTTCACCACTAAATTCCACTAACTTCCATCTGGCACTCAAATACACCTGGACCATTTCCGACCCTTCCCTACCATTTCTTGACCTCACTATCTCCATTGCAGGTCATAGACTTCTGACTGACATCCACTATAAACCCACTGACTCCCATGGCTATCTTTGACTACTCTTCTTCCCACCCTGCTTCCGGTAAGGACTCCATCCCCTACTCCCAATTCCTCCGTCTATGCCGCATCTGCTTCTAGGATGAGGTGTTTCACACCAGGGCATTGGAAATGTCCTCACTCTTTAGGGAACGGGGGTTCCCCTGCCCCACTATAGATGAGGCTCTCACCAGGGTCACCCCTCCACTCGTAACAAGGGCAGAGTCCCCCTAGTCCTCACCTTTCACCCCAATAGCCGTCACATACAACAAATAGTCCTCCCTCATTTTCGCCACCTCCAACGTAACCCCACCACTCGCCACATCTTCCCATCTCTCCTCCTGTCTGCTTTCCGCAAAGACCGCTCCCTCCATAACCCCCTGATCAATTCTTCCCTTCCCTCCCACACAACCCTCTCCCTGGGCACTTTCCCTTGCAACCGCAAGAGATGCCACACTTGTCGCTTTACCTCCCCCCTCGACTCCATTCAACGACCCAAGCAGTTGTTCCAGGTGCGACAGAGGTTCACCTGCATCTCCTCCAACCTCATCTATTGCACCCGCTGCTCTAGATGTCAGCTGATCTACATTGGTGAGACCAAGCATAGGCTTGGCGATCGTTTCATCGGACGCCTCCGCTCGGTCCGCATTAACTAACCTGATCTCCCGGTGGCTCAGCACTTCAACTCCCCCTCCCATTCCGAATCCGACCTCTCTGTCCTGGGCCTCCTCCATGGCCAGAGTGAGGAACACCGGAAATTGGAGGAGCAGCACCTCATATTCCGCTTGGGCAGTCTGCACCCTAGCAGCATAAACATTGAATTCTCCAATTTCCGGTAGCTCTTGCTGTCTCCTCCCCCTCTCAGCTCTCCCTCAGCCCTCAGGCTCCTCCTCTTCCTTTTTCCTTTCTTCTCCCCACCCTACATCAGTCTGAAGAAGGGTTTTGGCCCGAAATGTTGCCTATTTCCTTCACTCCATAGATGCTGCTGCACCCGCTGAGTTTCTCCAGCACTTTTGTCTACAGTCAAAAATTAATTTAGGTGATGGACACAAATACCTTAGGTGATATTCTTGTACCATTGTAAGGTACTATCAGCCTTTTGCCATATTGCTTTACTGAGCATTCAAATACATGCATGACTTTTCCCTTGAGATTATCTTGTCACTACACTGGTATCCTAAATGAAGGATATGTGCATGCATTCAAGTAAAATATCAAATTAAACAATTTTCTTATGTTCATGCTGAATCAAATAATTGAAATTTCCAAGTCACAGTAGGAATCATTTATAAAACTGGAAACATGCAAACCACATAAACAATATATTAACTCCACGGTAAACAATACTGACATATCAATGTGCAGAAAATGTTTAAATTAAACTTTTCTGTTACATTAATTGCAGCAACACATTTCGTTAGCAAGCTTTTTAAAAGGTGAAAGATTCATCTTTTAAAAAACACCTAAATTAAAGCTAAATTGATTTTAAGATATTAGATTTTGTGATTACAGTGTCATTTGCTTTATTTGATTCATGAATGAAGTTTGTGCTGGGAGTCCTTCCCTTATTTGAAGTGTATTGTCAGGCTGCACCATAATATAGTTTGGGAACAGCTCTGCCCAATGCAAGAAATTGCAGAATTGTACATGAAACCCAATCCATCACACATACCAGACCTTCCACGATTGACTCTATCTACACTGCCTTTGAAAAGCAGCCAGCACAATGAAAGACTTGTTATATTTTCATCTTCCTACTCACAGTCACGTTTTCACCTTCCTACTCCCATTAGGCAAAAGGTACAGAAGCTTGACATTGCACTCCACCAGACTCGGGTATTCTGCCACAGAAGGCAGTGGAGGCCAATTCACTGGATATTTTCAAGAGAGTTAAATATAGGTCTTAGGGCTTACGGAATCAAGGACATTGGGAGAAAGCAGGAATGTGATACAGATTTTGTATGGTTAGCCATGATTATATTGAATGGTGGTGCTGGACCGAAGGGCCAAATGGCCTACCCCTTCACCTATTTTCTATATTTCTATGTAAAGCTTCTTAATCCTCTATTATCAAGCTTCCGAATGGTCCTTCCATAGGATAGACTACTGCCTGATTCACCACAATTTGATTGCGGATATATTGGACCTTGTCCATTGAACAAATGTGCTATAATGCTGAGAACTGTATTCTTCCCCTTTGGTCTATCTACAGTACTTGAGTTTGATTTGATTGTGTTTCTGCACAGTATTATCAGCTCTTTTCACTGTACCTTAGTACACGTAACAATAATAAACCTGAACCTAAACCTTCTTTTTCAGTAATTCTTCAGGATCGAGGATAACTTGCTTTGTAGGGAAGGAACTGCAGATGCCTGTTTAAACGAAAGATAGACACAAAAAGCTGGAGTAACTCAGCAAGTCAGCCAACATCGCTGGAGAAAAGGAGCAGGTGTCGTTTTGGGTTGAGACCCTTCTTCAGACTGAGAGTCAGGAGAAAGGTAAATGACAGATATTGACAGTGATGTAGAGAGATATAACACAAATGAATGAAAGATATGCAAAAAAAGCAATGATGATAAAGGAAACAGGCCATTGTTAGCTGTGCTTAGGTGAGAACGAATACAGACAATGAGACTCAACAAGACAACTTTGAAGCTGATATGACTTGGGAGCAGGAACGATGGAGAGTGAGGGAATGCAATTTGAAGTTAGAGAAAGCAATATTCATAGAAACATAGAAACATAGAAATTAGGTGCAGGAGTAGGCCATTCGGCCCTTCAAGCCTGCACCGCCATTCAATATGATCATGGCTGATCATCCAACTCAGTATCACGTACCTGCCTTCTCTCCATACCCCCCTGATCCCCTTAGCCACAAGGGCCACATCTAACTCCCTCTTAAATATAGCCAATGAACTGGCCTCAACTACCCTCTGTGGCAGAGAGTTCCAGAGATTCACCACTCTCTGTGTGAAAAAAGTTCTTCTCATCTCGGTTTTAAAGGATTTCCCCCTTATCCTTAAGCTGTGACCCCTTGTCCTGGACTTCCCCAACATCGGGAACAATCTTCCTGCATCTAGCCTGTCCAACCCCTTAAGAATTTTGTAAGTTTCTATAAGATCCCCTCTCAATCTTCTAAATTCTAGGGAGTATAAACCAAGTCTATTCAGTCTTTCTTCATAAGACAGTCCTGACATCCCAGGAATCAGTCTGGTGAACCGTCTCTGCACTCCCTCTATGGCAATAATGTCCTTCCTCAGATTTGGAGACCAAAACTGTACGCAATACTCCAGGTGTGGTCTCACCAAGACCCTGTACAACTGCAGTGGAACCTCTCTGCTCCTATACTCAAATCCTTTTGTAATGAAAGCTAACATACCATTCGCATCCACTCGGTTGTAAGCTGCCCAAGTGAAATATGAGATGCTGTTCTTCTAAATTGTGTTTGGCCCCACTCTGACAATGGAAAAGACCGAGGACAGAAAGGTCAGTGTGGGAATGTGAATATAAATTAAAGTGTTTGGTAACCGGGAGATCAGGTAGGTCCAGGTGGACTGAGCGAGGTTGAGGCAGACTATCTACAGTACATTTTAGTTGTGTTACTCACTTACTCACTGCTTACATCATGTCGCATCTAATGCAACTCTAAGCCTGTCTTAGGAAATGCAAGACAAGAAGTCAAATCTATCCTGATATCTCCAAGTTCAAATGAATGAGTCCATAGGTGCAGGCAATAACGACCGTATCAATCCTCCTGCATTGCTATGCCATCACAACTTGATCATTTCCTACCCAATTACGGATCTTTGTGAGAAACCACAAAGAATTTCCTATGATAGACACAAAAAGCTGGAGTAACTCAGCGGGACAGGCAGCATCTCTGGGGAGAAGGAATGGCTGACGTTTGGGATACTCCGCCATTCAATCATGGCTGATCTATCTCTTCCTCCTAACCCCATTCTCTTGCCTTCTCCCCTTAACCTCTGACACCCGACACACCAATCAAGAATCTATCTATCTTTGCCTTAAATATATCCATTGACGACCTCCACATATTCACCACCCTCTGACTAAAGAAATTCCTCCTCATCGCATTCCTAAAATAATGTCCTTTAATTCTGAGGCTGTGACCTCTAATCCGAGACTCTCCTGCTAGTGGAAACATCCTCTCCACATCCACTTCATCCAAGCCTTTCACTATTCTGTACATTTCAATGAGGCCCGCCCTCATTCTTCTAAACTCCAGCGAGTCCAGGCCTAGTGCCATCAAACGCTCCAATCCACCATTTGTGAATATCATTTAAATAGATTTTCTAACATTCCTCCATTTGTTTAAATGATCCTTGCAGGCTAATGGCAGAGCTCCATTGTATCCCCCTGAAATGGGAGTCAGAAACACAGTGATTTTATGCTATGTTATCATGTAGAACAAAGCTCCAGGCTCTCTCCTTTCCCTTTGATGTTTTGTACAATTTACTCTTTTATGCTATAATTTGATGTTAAATGTTGCAATTACTGATTTGCTAGTTTGATGTCTGTCCATTTTACAATTGCTCCCTTCAGAACTAAATATCACACTAACAAAGTTGATAACAAAAAATAAGAATTTTGGTGCATGACAAATGATGTGATAAGACAAGGGAATTGTAACCACTGTTAGGAGGTGGGAATTAAACATACTCAAAGTGATGCCGTGCCTAGGACACAACCGCAATTGGGGGCTTAAGATTGCATCTGGGAAATTCCAACCAGAGAGATCGGCTGTCAAACTCAATATGCTAATCGTTCATTAAAACTTTAGCAAGTGCCAGATAAGTTCAACTGGTATAAAAAATAAAAAATAAATTGTAGATGCTGTAATCTGGAATAATACAGAACAGACTGCTGAAAGAACTAAGTGTGTTATGGCGGCAAAAGGTACAAGCCAACATTTTGGGTCAAGACGCTGGAATAGGAGAGAGAGCGAAGAGGAACCATTGCCAAATATTGCAGTAGAACTGAGGAGTGGATCAGGTATGTGAAAGGTGGTGGCTAAAGGGGAGGGGATGATGGGCTGGTTCCACCTGCAGCTTCTCCCAGTCTGATTCCACCTATTACATGTGTAAGAAGGAACTGCAGATACTGGTTTAAATCAAAGATAGACACAAAAAGCAGGAATAACTCAGAGGGACAGGCAGCATCTCTGGAGAAAAGGAATGCGTGACTTTTCGGGTCGAGACCCTTCTTCAGACTGGTTAGGGATAAGGGAAATGAGAGATATAGGCAGTGATGTAGTCTGAGATAGAGAACAATGATTGAAAGATATGCATGAAAGTAACGACGATAAATAAAGGAAACAGGACATTAGCTGTTTGTAGGGTGAAAACGAGAAGTTAGTGAGACATGGGTGGGGGAGGGATAGAGAGAGAGGGATTTCCGGTGCTACCTGAAGTGAGAGAAATCAATAGTCTAACACTGGCAAAATGTGAAGTGCTGTTCCTCCAATTTGCATTTAGCCTCACTCTGACAATGGAGGAGACCTAGGACAGAAAGATCTGTGTTGGAATGGGAAGGAAAATTAAACTGTCCAGCAACCAGGAGATCAGGTAGGTTCAGGCGGGCTGAGAGAAGGTATTCCGTGAAACGATCGCCCAGTCTGAGTTACTCCAGCTTTTTGTGTCTACCCACCTATCACATCTCAGGCTCCATCCCAAAGCACAACCTTTAGTGTTCTATGGTACACAGAAATGCTGGAGAAACTCAGCGGGTGCAGCAGCATCTATGGAGCGAAGGAAATAGGCAACGTTTTGGGCTGAAACACTTCTTTATACTTTCTTTAGTGTTCTATACTGGCTATCTTTCCTCTTCCTCATCAGTCCTGATCCAGGATCTTGACCTGAAATGTTAGCTTATACCTTTTGCCTCCTTCTTGACTGCTTGACCCATTAGGTTCTTCCAGTGTTCTGTTTTAGGTTCAGCCTTATCTATGTGGACTACAGGAATTATGCCATGTTGGCCATGGAGGGAAAAAAGTGCACTGGGCAAATGAGCAGCACCAATGTTCATAAGTTCATAAGTTCATAAGTATTGGGAGCAGAATTAGGCCATTCAGCCCATCAAGTCTACTCCGCCATTCAATCATGGCTGATCTACCTTTTAACCCCATTCTTCTGCTTTCTCCCCATTACCCCTGACACCCATACTAATCAAGAATCTATCTAGCTCTGCCTTAAAAATATCCATTAACTTTGCCACAGCCCCCACAGTCAGCATATAGAAACATAGAAACATAGAAACATAGAAAATAGGTGCAGAATATTACCTTCATTTACAATGCAAGACAATAGACAAATAAAGAATGGAGGAATTACATTTTGTAGCTGGAATATAAGGGGTGCCAACGAACCAATTAAGAGGGGTAAAATGTTTGCCCAACTAAAATCTTTGAAAAGCGACATCATGTTTTTGCAGGAAACACACATGAAACAACAAACACAAATGAGATTAAAGGCGAAGTGGATAGGCCAAACATACTACTCCTCATTTACTTCTAAATCTAGGGGTACGGCTATTCTTATTAGAAAAGGTATTCCTTTTAAATTAAAGAATACTATATCAGATAAAGAGGGAAGGTATATTATAGTTTTGGGAGAAATTTATGCAACCCCACTAACGCTCCGAATTTTGACAACCCCCAATTTTTTGATAAAATTATAGACATAATATCAGAGTTTAATTACCAAAATGTGATAATAGGGGGGGGGGACTTTAACTGTGTTTTAGATTCATATCTAGATAAATCAGCAAAACAAAGGAGGAGTAATTTAAAATCTAAGACTAGCGAACTTCTAAATACATATATAAAAAATACTAATATAATAGATGTATGGAGATCTGCTAATTCAGTTGGAAGGGAATACTCGTTTTACTCTTCAGTACATAAAACTTATTCAAGAATTGATTATTTTTTAGTGGATATGAAATTAATGCCATATACAAACAATCCAACATACCACATTAGTAGTATCTCAGATCACTCTCCGTTGACATTTTCAGTAAAATTTGAGGGAATGCCGGGTAAAAAATCTTTTTGGAGGTTTAATACACATATTTTAAATGACGTGCAAGGCTATCAATATTTAAAACAACAAATGCAATTTTTTTTTGGTACAAATGATACACCAGGTACTTCGCCTTCTTTATTATGGGAAACTTTTAAGGCATTTATGAGAGGAATTATAATTTCATATCAAAGTTTTCAAAATAAAAAGAATAAGACAGAACAAATGTTGTTAGAACAAGAAATCAGAGAGTTAGAGTTAGATAATGCTAAAGATTCCACGACAGATAAACACAATAAGATAATATTACTGAAATTTAAACTTACTCGAATTTTATCGGCAAGAGTAATAAGACTATTCCAAATTACAAAACAGGAACATTTTGAGTTTGGTGACAAACCACATAAGCTTTTAACTTGCCAATTGAAAAAACAAGAAAAGGAAAATACTATAACCAAAATTAAATCAGAGAAAGGTGAATTACTAATACTACCTAAAGATATTAATAATAGATTTGCTCAATTTTACAAAAACTTATATACATCTAAAATTAAAATAGAAGATGGTAAAATTAAAAAAAATTTAGATAACTGTAATCTTCCAAAACTGGACCTTTTGGAACAAGAGGAACTTGGAGCTCAAATTACAATCAAAGAAATAGGTGAAACAATAAAATCGTTGAAAAATGGTAAGACACCGGAACCAGATGGTTTTAGTAATGAATGTTATAAAACATTTCATGAGATAACGACCCCTTATTTATTTAAGTTATACTCCCATGCTTTTAAAGAAAACTAACAACCTGAAACACTAACAGAATCAACTATAAACCATATAACCATATAACATTACGCTTATTCCAAAAAAAAGATAAAGATTTAGAAGATCCGGGCTCATACAGAGCTATATCACTTTTAAATACAGATCAGAAAATCTTAGCAAAGACTTTAGCAAGAAGATTAAGCAAATATATTAGTAAATTGATAAACCCTGATCAAACGGGGTTTATACCCAAAAGATACTAATTTAATAATTTGAGACGTCTGTTTAATATAATGTACTCGCATAAAGTAGAGGAAGAAGATATATCAATTATTTCTTTGGATGCAGAGAAAGCATTTGATCAGGTAGAGTGGCAATACTTATATAAAGTACTACAAAAATTTAATATGGGAGAGAATTTTATAACATGGGTAAAATTATTGTATGATAAACCGATGGCAAGAATTTTAACTAATGTGTTATCTCAAAAAATTCAACTATCAAGGGGTAATAGGCAGGGATGTGCGTTATCACCCCTGCTATTTGCCTTTATGATAGAATCCCTGGCTGAAAGTATAAGAATTCATCCGAATATTCAGGGCTATAATACCAGGGACTCAAAGAATAAAATCTCATTATATGCAGACGATAAACTTTTATATATTACAAAGTCACAAACGAGCATACCAAATTTATTAAATTTAATAGAGGAATTTGGGTCTTTTTCTGGATATAGAATAAACTGGAATAAAAGTGAAATCATGACATTAAAACCTCAAGAACCTACACACTTATTGAAGTTCCCCTTTAAAATCGTAACAGAAAAATTTAAATATTTGGGTATTCAGATTACTAGAAAATATAAAGCATTATTCAACGCTAATTTCATACCTTTATTAAATAAACTTAATACACTGATTAAATTTTGGAAAACACTTCCTTTATCATTATTAGGTAGAATAAATGCAATAAAAATGATCTTCCTACCACAATTATTATACCTATTTCAGTCTATTTACCAAAATATTAAAAAAAAAATTAGACTCTAATATTACTTATTTTATTTGGGACTATAGATCACATAGAATTACAAAAAAACACTTATGTAAACCAAAAGAGGTCGGGGGACTTTCACTTCTGAATTTTATGTATTATTACTGGGCAGTGCATATTAAGAATATAATTTATTGGCTGGATAGTTCTACCCAACAGACAGAATGGATAAAAATGGAGCAAGAGGATTATTATCCTTGTAATAAAGGAACAATCCTCTTCTCCCCGAAAAAACTGAATAACACAATATATAAGAAGAACCCAATTATATATGGTACAATAAGAATTTGGAAATAAATAAAATTATCTTTAAAACTAAGAAATTTATCATTGTAATGCCAATTGCGAATAACCCTTTATTTAAACCGTCTCTTATTGATATATAACCATATAACCAATGGGAAAGTCTCGGAATTAGAAGGATCGGGGACATGTACGAAATGGGAAACCTACTATCATTCCAACAATTACAAGTAAAATTTAAACTGAAAAACAACCAATATTTTAAATATCTTCAGATTTGCGATTTCATGAAAAAATATATACAAGGATATCAAAAAATAACTCCTGAATTATTGGAAGAAGCAATGAATATTGAAGCTGACTCATAAGCTCCATTGTGCAACCTCATATGGTGCAATAACCTCAATCCCTAATAACTACTAATCCTTTTAAACATCTCATTTGCAAAGCTGCTGTGCAGATCTAATTTCTTGAGCGTGGCTCAGCTTGTGTGATAGGTTAATACACCTGGCTCTATCAATAGAACATTACTCAATGAGTGCATATAATGGGTATATAACTGCCCAGTTCAGTTTTGTAAATTTTGCATTAATGTTGTGGTTGCAATCACTTTTTTTGTACAAAAGGGTGTAAGTGTGTAAAAAAACAATGCCGCCAAAGTGAATTTTTACACTATAGTTTTTAAGACTTGTATCTTTTGTACATTCAGGTTTATACAAATAAGTTACATCACCTGAGAAACTACTGCTTGTTACATCAATGAATGACATTTAATGGGAGCCATACCTACTTCCTCTCCGCATGAATGGAGGACTTAATCATTTTTGAGTTAATGCAAATAACGCTCCCATTAAAATAACATAGAGATACATTTAACGTGTGTTTTGACTGTTCATGCAATTACACTTCCCGTTGTCCAAACTGCACAAAGTGATATTTTTTAAAGCAAAGCATTGTTTTCTGTCACATATAAATCATTTAAAAGATATATTTAGTAAATGGATACTCTAATGGTCATATTTATTTTTAATTTAATTTTATTTTTTTTAAATAATCTATGAATAATCGCAATAATAACATTATTAATTTCTGAGGAATATTGACATCGTATGAAGGTTAGAAATTGCTGTTGCATTAAGACATGTTTACTAATCCTCTGCAGTTTAATTTATTTTCCCTGATATTTCTTTACGGCTTGGCCAGCAGCCTGACTAAGTACTATGCTTGACATATAAACTAGCTCCCAGTTATTGATCTTCTAGATTATTGTGCTGTATCAAATGTCTAGGCTTCCCTGGTGCCACAAAACCATCAGCTGTTAGATGATGAGGCCTAGACTTTTTTTCCTCTCTTTATTAAATAGCTAAAACTAAATTGGGAACGGCATCTGTATTTCCAACAAAAGCAACATAACCTTGAGGGATATAGAAGTAAAATTTTAGTTTCAAAGAACCTGCTTTCTTCAATTTATATGCTTAAAAATACATAAAAGAAAGTCGCAGGGCATTCATTCTTTTAAATGGAACTTAAATTATCTACAATGTATTTATGCACTCTAAAGGGTCTGTCCCACTAACATGACTTTTCAGCGATTGTCTTCAACCTTCAAGCTCCAGGGCACTCGCCTGAAAAAGCTTGAGCTGGATCAACCGTCAGCGATGAAACCACGAGCTGGATCGACCGTCAACACACACAAACCCATCGCAAAGGCTGGGGCCAGGGAAAGTGGGGGAGCGCTGTCTGAAATTCACACCCATGATGAACAAGAAGGTCAAAGACGGTTGCCACAGTGTACGGTAAAGGGCCTGTCCCACTGCGGCGACCTAATTTGCGAGTTTAGAAGAGTTTGCTCTTGACTCAAACACGCAGCATGGTCGACATGTGGTCTTAGGAGTTTCTAGGAGGTCACTGGAACTCTCCTTCATTCTCGAGGGAAGTTCCTATATACTCGCGGCCTCAGTTTAATCGAGGAAAATTTTTCAGCATGCTGAAAAATTTTCCGCGAGTAAAAATTGGTCGGCATGGTTCTTTTGAACTCGTAGCGCAGTGGAGTGGGGTCGCTATGTAGTTATAAGCAGTCGGGGGAGCCGTAGGCAGTCTCCTTTGCTGACTGGGCATTTTAATTGGCTCATTGGAGTTTTCAGGACCAAGGAAAACCAACCGGCAATGTTAAATGCCTGCTAAACTCTACTAAAAGTTGTCTGGCTTCTAAAAAGTGTCTCCACTTCTTCTCCCCCTCTTCTTCTCCCCTTCGTCCCCCTTTGCTCCCCTTCTCTCGCCTTCTCTCCCCTTCTCTCACCTTTTGTCCCCCTCTCTCCCCCCTCCGCACTCTCTAAAGGACATACCGTACACTGTCTTTTACCTTCCTGTTCATCGCAGGTGTGAATTTCAGACAGCGGTCCCCCACTTTCCCTGGCCCCTGCCTTTGCGATGTGTTTGTGTGTGTGTGTGTGTGTGTGTGTGTGTGTGTGTGTGTGTGTGTGTGTGTGTGTGTGTGTGTGTGTGTGTGTGTGTGTGTGTGTGTGTGTGTGTGTGTGTGTGTGTGTGTGTGCGCATGTGTGTTGACGGTCAATCCAGCCAAAGACAAGCAAAGATAGTAGCTGAAAAGTCGTGTTAGTGGGATAGGCCCTAAAGTCCTTTAGAGAGCGCGGAGGGGGGAGAGGGGGAGAGCAGGGGATAGAATGGGAGAGAAGGGGAGAGAAGGGGAGAGAAGGGGAGAGAAGGGGAGAGAAGGGGAGAATAGGGGGGAGAAGTGGGGGAGAAGTGGGGGAGAAGGAGTGGAGACACTTTTAAGAAAGTTTAATAAAGTCTTAATAAAGTTTAGCGGGCATTTAACATTACTGGTCAGTTTTCCTTGGTTCTGAAAACTCCAATGAGCCAATTAAAATGCCCAGTCAGCAAAGGAGATTGCCTACGGCTACCTCGACTACCTAGCGACCCCATTCCACTGCACTACGAGTTCAAAAGAACCATGCTGACCTATTTTTGCTGCTTGCTGAAAAGTTTTCCTCAACCAAACTGAGGCTGCAAGTACACGGGAACTTCCCTCGAGCATGAAGGAGAGTTCCAGTGACCCCCTAGGACCTCCTAGGACCTTGTGGCAACCATGCCGTGAGTTTGAGTCGAGAGAAAACTCTTCTAAACTCGCAAATCAAGTCGCTGCAGTGGGACAGGCCCTTAAGAGCCTGTCCCACTGGAAGGACCTAATTCGCGGGTTTAGAAGAGTTTGCCCTCTACTCATACTCGCAGCATGGTTGCCACAAGGTCCTAGGAGGTCTTTGTAACTCTCCTTCATGCTCGAGAGTAGTCCCCGTGTACTCGAGGCCTCAGCTAGGTCACTACATTTTATTCAACATGCTGAAAAATGCCCGCAAGTAAAAAAATGTCGCCATGGAAAAAAATCTATTTTTTTTTACTCATAGGTCGAGGTAGGTCGTAGTAGGTTGTAATGCTATCATAGGTAGTCAAAGGCGATTGAAGGTAATTGAAGGTAGTCGAAGGTAAAGCTTGTTGAGAAAAAAAAGGTAAGTAAACCGACTGGTAATGTTAAATGCCCACTAAACTTTATTAGAAGTTGGCTGGCTTCTTAAAAGTGGCTCCACTCCTTCTCTCCCATTGTCTCCCCTTGTCTCCCCTTGTCTCTCCTTCTCCCCTCCTCTTCTCTTCCCTTCGCTCCCCCCCCCCCCCCCCCCCCCCCCCCCCCCCCCCCCCCCCCCCCCCCGCCCCCCCGCGCTCTCAAAAGGACTTACCGTAACTGTGCCAGCTTTCTTTTACCTTCCTGTTCATCGCGGGTTTCAGACAGTGCTCCCCTGCTTTCCCTGGCCCTTGCCTTTGCGATGTATTTGTGTGTGTGCAGACGGTCGATCTGGCTCGCAGTTTCATCCCTGACGGTCGATCCAGCTCAAGGTTTTTCAGGCCAGTGCCCTCGAGCTTGAAGGTCGAGGACAGTCGCTGAAAAGTCATGTTAGTGGGACAGATCCTCTTAGAGTGGAAAAATGCCATTTCAAAATCCACTAACTAGCATGTTACAGGATTTCAGTCATTGCTGATGATACAATTATTACAATACTCTTAACTCCCTGGAAGCTGTTCAGTTTAAAATTATTCCATGAGAATGATTTATGAGTGTTCACAAAAATATTGATGAAAGTTGACAGAATAGGTTCAGCAATTACTTGAAGGTGAATTAGCTTCAGTGTTAAATGAACACACATCACATGCTATTTTTCATATTGTTATATCTCATTCTTCCAAATGTTTTTTTTTACCCTGAACTGCTACATTGATAGATGATGAAAGCTTAACTTTTGCTGGTGTGTCAATGAGTTATATTTTTTATCGTTTGAAGTAATGGTGTAGAGAGGAAATGAAACAATTTGCAAGACAAAATTAGATCTGAATAAATGAATGCTATTAAAATGAACATTTTAAAACCACAAGATATGTACTCTATATGTGCTTTATTTTAACTCACAGGATACCTGTATATAGTTAAGAAAAGAGATCAAATTGTTCTTCAGTTTGGGTTATTAATAACACGATTGAATTCTATATTGCCAATTCTGATGGTGGTTTACAGATCAAATAATGTAGTTAAGACCATAAGACATAGGAGCAGAATTAGGCCATTTGGCCTATCGAGTCTGCTTTGCTATTCAGTTACGGCTGATCTATTTTTCCTTCTCAAACCCATTCTCCTACCTTCTGCCTTTGCGAATCAGTAATAAGTCGAGAAATAAAGCATAAAATGTTCAGTGAAAGTGATCTCTGCCTGGAGGGGAAAAATGTTAATCAGAATATGTAAAAATCTTGTGAAAGTTGGCATTTTTAAAGCTTTAATTGCAAATAATGTGTCAAATATAGGATGGAATCCTCATTGGGGCTCAGCACTGCTAGCTGAGCCATTGTGACGTCATCATTTGAAGCTGGTGGTTTTAATTTCAAAGCCTTTTTATTTTAATCAGTAATGAGTCGAAAATAAGTAGAGAAATAAAGCATGAAATGTTCAGATAGGTGTTCCGGCCTCAGCGGGAAAAATGTCAACCAGAATATGTAAAAATGTGATTGTTACCGCAGTGTTTTCGTGAAAATGTAAAGACAACCACATATACACACACATATATGCAAACAAGATCAGAGTTTTAATAAATATATGATATGATTATATGTGTGTGTGTATATGTGTGTATATATATATATATATCTATATACATATATATATATATATATAGACGATATTTGATAACACGGCACAAAATTAAATCTTGTGGTGAAGTGATATAGGTAGTAATATATTGGCACGATTCAATGGACAATGGTATGCCAGGATCAGGAACAAATTGGACTTTTCTCTGGCTTGCAAAATTCAATGAGTTGTGCACTACAGGAATAGGTGCTGGGTTCTCAACATTGTACCATTGTATATAAATGACTGCGATGAAGGTGCTGAAGTAATATTTGATAAGTTTGCTGTTTATGCTTAAATTGTTTAAATTTATAAATCCACACAAAGAATAATGAAGCTTGATGAGAAATAAATCGAATACTCTTTATAAACTTTGTTTGTAAAATTTCGAGGTCAATGTCGAGCGTTTAAATTGATTTTTCTTAATATGTGATTATATTTTAATTGCTCTTCACTGATTCCAACAAAGGACTCAACTGTCCACAATCTGTCAGCTACTTAGCAACACTCATTATTGATTAACCAAACATTATTTAGTAATTAGCATTGTACACCCACATAGACTAAGAAGTTTGTGAGAAGTTTAGGCAATTCCGAATTTGCAGCAATATTAGCAGTTATCTACTGTGATTTACTCTGTTTTACAATCTCTTATTATAATATATGGTCACTTATCCTTGTCAGAACAAGATTAATAAGACTTCTATCTTGTCTGATTTTGTCCTGTAGGATTTTAAAACATATTTTTGTACAAATGAATGTTATTCTAAATGGTTATTATGTACCTGGTTTAATTTACTGGTAGTCATGGGATTATTGTGTTTACAGCAATACAAATGTCTACACTTCAGAAGTTCATAATTTGCTACAAAGTGCTTGTGTGATGGACAGAAAGTTCTGATCTTATGAAAGATACAATATAACTGTAAGTCATTATTTCTCTTCTGTGACCCATGAATTCCAAAGAAGAAGTTGAGGCTAGGTCAAACTCTGAGTTGCAAGTTCCCAAGGGACCTGAACAAAGGATTTAAGGGCCTGTCCCACTTAGGCGATTTTTAGGCGATTATTTAGGCGACAACAAGCGACTAGGCTGTCGCCACACGGTCGCCGGGGTGTCGCCTGTATGGTCGTGAGTCGCCCAAAGAATCGTAGTGTTTTTCTGGTTGCCGCTGGATTTTGAAATGTTCAATAATTTTCAGCGACAGTCGGTGACATTTGGCTTGACGCCAATGAGCGTAGCTTGACTTCTCCTGACGTAGGTGCTGTCGTAGGTTGTTGTACACATTGTCATAGGGGCGTCCAGTTGCCGTTTTTTCGGCCACCTACTACGATTATGACAGTCGCCGACAGGACCATTAGACAGAAATGTTGGTGCAAGACAATCCAGTTACTGGGATCATACCTTGCACAAAGGTTTATTTGATGAAGGTCATACATTCCAGTTCCAACAACGTCTCTGCAGAATGTCCTTGTGAAATCTCCTGCAACTACTGTCAGTGGGAGTGCATGGTTATTTTACAGCCTGTGGTGTTCATTATGGAGATTAATATTCTGTTAAACATTAGAAGGTTCAAATGTCGAAACAAAGATCTGCAGATGCTGGCAAAGAAGGGTCTCAACCTGAAATGGCACCCAGTGTGAAGAAGGGTCTCGAACCGAAACATCACCTGTTTATTTTCTCCAGAGGTGTGGCCTGACCTGCTGAGTTACTCCAGAATTTTGTGTCCATTCGAAGGTTCATTCTGAGTTGGATGAGCTAGTGTTTTAATTTCAGTTGTTTAGAAATGCTTCTCTTGGTTTCTGAAATGAATATCAATGATGTTCAGGGGTTTTGAGCCTAGATGATGTGCAATCTATTTTACTAATCCTGGCCATAAAGACAAGATAATATGGTACATATCTGAAGAAGGGTTTTGGCTCGAAACGTTACCTATCTCCTTCGCTCCATAGATGCTGCTGCACCCGCTGAGTTTCTCCAGCATTTTTGTGTACCTTCGATTTTCCAGCATCTGCAGTTCCTTCTTATAATAATAATAATAATAATAATTTATTTATAGAGCACTTTAAAAACAAACATAGCTGCAACAAAGTGCTGTACATCACTAATCATTGACAAAAAAGTTAATACTCACCAAAAATAACAATCAAAAGAAATAGTAGAAAAAAACATGTAAAATAAAGAAACATCAAAAACACCACAAACAGAAGCAAAGCCTCAGGCATGGTCAAAAGCCAGGAAGTACAAATGTGTTTTAACACTGGATTTGAAGATGGACAGAGAGGGGACCTGTCTGATGTGCAACGGCAGGGTGTTCCAGAGTGCTGGAGCAGCAACAGAGAAGGCTCTATCCCCTCTGAGCCTCCGACTAGACCTCGGTACCTCCAGGGGCAGGAGCGTATAGGTGGAGCAGCTCACAGAGGTAAGGCGGGGCGAGCCCATTCAGAGATTTAAAAACAAATAACAGTATCTTAAAATGAACCCGAAAGTGCACCGGGAGCCAGTGGAGGGAGGCCAGAATTGGCGATATGTGCTCCTTCTTTCGAGTCCCTGTTAAAAGGCGAGCAGCAGCATTCTGAACCAACTGGAGTCGAGCCAGTGAAGAACGAGCAACACCAAAAGATAATATGGATGTCTAGGTAGAAACTTAAGATGCTGGTTTACCGAAGACGGACAGTGTCTAACATAATGTGAACGTTGGAAATCTGAAATAAAATAGAAAATTACAGATTCTCTGGAAATCGTGTACCATCTAATTAGAGAAAAGCAGAGTTAATATTTTTAAATGATGACTCCTAAAATCTTTGGTGCATTTCGAGGCTGCTATTCCATCACTTCTTATTTTGTTTCCTCTTTTCCTTTCATAAAAATGCGACCTCGGTGCACTCCCTCAGGGACATTACTTGATGCAGCCTGCCAATCAGATAATATTGCTTTAATTTATTTTTCATATTTGCTGACAAATTGCCAACACATGTCAAAAAGGTTACTTCTATTGACCTTTGATTTTTTTATTTGCAAATGGCCTGTAATGGAAAGCATTATTATATGATCTCCTCTGTGAAAATACACATGTAAAGCACCCATTTGAGTCTTTATGTTTATTAATTATAGTAAGCCTTGTATGCGTTTACCTTAAGTCCTGGTACCCTGGTACTTCCTTTCATTTTTGAAATTCATGAAGATATTAACATTGATATCGATTGAATATGTCATAGAATCATTGAGCTACATTGTGTGAAAACAGGCCCAATGCCCCAACTTCTCACTGCCGTTCATGTTGCTTCTGTGTCTTTTAAATGCCATAATTGTACCTGCCTCTACCACTGCCTTAGGCAGCTCATTCCATATACAAACCATCCTGCCCCTCAGGTCCTTTTTGAGAAAGCTGCCCCTCATGTCCTTTTTAAATCTCTCTACTCACATGTGTCCTTTAGTTTTAGATTTTCATACTCTAGGGACAAGAGTGAAGCTGTACTTAGTTATGCCCCTCACGAGTTGATATACCTTTATAAAGTTACCCTTCAGACTCAGTCCCAGCCTACTGATTTCCGCTATCCCTCCCCTTCTTCTTCCATCTAAAACATCTAGACTCACTAATATCCTCTTAAATCCTTTTGCACTTTTTCCAGTTTAAAGACATCTCTCCCACAGTAAGGTGACAAGATATGTACACAGTATCATATGTTGTCTTACTTCAGTCTAATGGCTGTAACATGACAGCCCACCCACTGTTTTGATGACCCTGACCGTTGAAGTCAAGTATCTTCTTCATCACTCTGTCTACCTGTGTCGCCCCTTTTATAAAACTATGTACTTGCACCCCTGATGGAGGCCAATATACTGAAAGCCATTTTGACCATCCTATCCACGTGTGACGCTACTTTCAGGGAACTGTGTACCCGCACTCCTAGATCCCTCTGCTTAGTTTTAGGTTTAGAGATACAATGCCCTTGGAAACGGACTCTTTGGCCCACCGAATTCACACCGAACAATTTTAACCCATACACGAGTTCTATCCTACACACTAGGGACAATTTACAGAGGGCAATTAACCGACAAACCTACACGTCTTTGGAATGTGGGTGGAAACCGGAGCATCCAGAGAAAACCCACGCAATTCACAGGAAGAACATATAAACCCCCCACTGACAGCACCCGCAGTCTTGATTGAAATCAGGTCTCTGGTGGTATAAGGCAGTAACTCTACTGATGCGCCACTGTGCGACATCACTGTGCTCCTCAACACTCCCTAGGGCCATGTAATTCACTGTGAATTCTATATTTCTGTATTTCTGGAAAGTTTACATGACCCATTCATCCTCACCATTTTCACTGGTGGTCATTGCTTGGAGGGATGGATTCATTGGAGACAAGGAATACCCTCTACTTCAATGGTGATAAAAGCTAGAACACAAATACAATGAAGCTACAGAAGTAGGCAGCACAAAGTGTATTGTATTGGGCTAATGCCCTTCACTGTCTGTTGTGCAATTGATTCACTAACGCTAAGCCAAGCAAGTCTCTGTCAGAAATGGAATAGATCCCATTTTTACACTTGTTAAATCCATTAGCATGGCATTATAGCCACTTTCATTGTTTTATTTGCTAATTTAGCTATTAATGTCATAGCGCCATAGAGTGATATAGTATGGAAACAGGCCCTTCAACCCAACTTACCCGCACCGGCCAACATGTCCCAGCTGCACTAGTCCTACCTGGCTGCCCTTGGCCCATATCCCTCCAAACTTGTCCTATTCCTTGTACCTGTCTAACTGTTTCTTAAATGTTGGGATAGTACCAGCCTCAACAACCGCCTCTGGCAACTTGTTCCATACACCCACCACCCTTTGTGTGAACAAATTACCCCTCAGATTCCTATTAAATATTTTCCCCTTCACCATAAACCTATGTCCTCTGGTCCTCGATTCCCCTACTCTGGGCAAGAGTGTTATTACCAATACTAATCAGTGCACCAAGAAATAGAATATTTTTCAAATGAAGTGAAATTAGGATGTTTCACTTGATCTCTACGACCAAAGAAAAATGTCCTTGTATTATTTTGGAGGAAAATCGAAGAAAAACGTCCTTACACTATCCAATCTCTCCTGGGAGACCATCAAGGAGCCCTACTCTTGCCTCAGATTGAGATGTGGCTGTAGTTTAAAAAAGTACATAAAACAGAACATAGAACGTACAGCACAGAAACAGGCCCTTTGGTCCACAATGTCTGTGCCAAACATGATGCCGACCAACTCTGATCTGTCTGCACATAACCGACATCTCTCCATTACCTGCACATCCATGTACTTATTCACAGATCTCTTAAATGCCACTATCGAATTTGCCTCAACCACCACTCTTAGCAACGCCTTCCAGGCACCCACGACCCTCCGTGCAAAAGAAACCCTACACATCTCCTTTAAATGTTATGCCTCACACCTTATATAAGTGGATGTGCCGTCACCGTCACCGTCGCGGGGCTGGCCGAGTCCGGAGCGGGTAGAGTGGTGGAGGAGCGCTGCTGCTGCTGCTGCTGCGGTCCGACCTCCGGAGAGTCGGAGGCTTCAACTGCAGGTCTGGTGGACGGCGGCACCGGGAGCCCGCGGGTCCCTGGAGGGAGACCGCTTTTCAGGGCTCCTGCAACGGCGACTTCTCCTGCCCGAGTTGCGGGGTCGAAGAGCTCCTGGAGCGGGGCCTGACATCACCGCCCCGCGCGGCTTGGAATGGCCGCGGGACTCTGCGAGCGCACGCCGGGGGCTCCAACACCAAGACCCGGTGTGCGACCTCGCACCACCCGGCGTGGCTTTAATGGCCGCGGGACAATTGCCATCGCCAGCCGGGGGCTTTGACTTTGATTCTGACATCGGGGGGGGGGGGGGGGGGGGGGGGGGGGGGGGGGGGGGGGGGGGGGGGGGGGGGAGTGCAGTGGAGAGATAAGTTTTTTTGGCCTTCCATCACAGCGATGTGATGGATGTTTATGTAAATTATGTTGTGTCTTGGGTCTATTTGTTTGTAATGTAATGTATGGCTGCAGAAACGACATTTCGTTTGGACCTCAAGGGGTCCAAATGACAATTAAATTGTATCTTGTATCTTGAAATAAAAAGTATTAGTACATGCATCTTTGTAGAGGCAACAGGGGACTTATAACCCAGCAGCTGAATCTGGGGGGCAGGAACAACTTCCCCTGGGACCTCTTTGAGACAGAGCACTATCAGCCACGAAACGGCAGGGATACTCCTCGGCAAAATAGAAGCATTGTGACATTGCTGTCAGATGATGCCAAACAAATCCAGTCTCTGTGAATGCCACGGGAATTAATCAGCCCATAAAGCGGCATTGCTAATGCCACATCAGTAATTACTTCTATTCTCTGGAGAATGAAAAGGGCGATGCATTCCATATTGTCAAGCAGGCAATGCTGAACAGCAGAAAAACAGAGATCTTAAATCATTATATACACAATCTCAATTTATTCAATAATCTTATAAATTTAAGACAAAAGGTATGAATGATGGCTTTGGTTTTGATACCAATATTGTGCGTCTCCTTCATCATCCATTATATTTCTGTCCTGCTGGAAAATGACCGATAATACATCTAATGTTTCAGAAAGAACTACAGATGCTGGAAAAATCGAAGGTAGACAAAAATGCTGGAGAAACTCAGCGGGTGAGGCAGCATCTATGAAGCAAAGGAATAGGTGACCTTTCGGGTCGAGACCCTTCTTCAGACTGATCTAACATGCTTTTGGGAGACTCATCCTCTTCAAGGACAACACAGGATTTAACCCACAAAATGTTGGAGCTAACATTTCACATAACCACTGCAGAGATCCCATTATCACAGTAAAGAATCATAAGGTCATAAGGTCAGAAGTGATAGGATAAGAATGAGGCCATCCGGCCCACCAAGTCTACTCTGCCATTCATTCATGGCTGATCTACCTTACCCTCCTAACCCCATCCGCCCGTATTCTCCCCATACCTTCTGACACTCGTACTAATCAAGAATCTATTTATCTCTGCCTTAAATATATCCTCCAGCTTGGCCTCCACAGCCTTCTGTGGCAAATAATTCCACAGATTCACCACCCTGAGAAATGCCTGCAAATGGTTGGGTAAAATGGCACCCTCTATCTCTCTCCTCTCTCTCCCCACCTCTCTCTCTCTCTCTCTCTCTCCCCCCTGTCTCTCTCCCTTTCTCTCTCTCTCCCCCCCCCCCCCTGTATCTCTCCCATAGCAGAAGATGCTGGGTATCAGTAATAATGCAATGTCTTGTGAGATCGTTGTAACACTGCACCTTGATTATTGTTAAAATGAGTACCATTTATGTAATGCAATGTCGGAACTTGTTTACAGCTTTTTGAAATGAATTGTGCCTGGAACATTTTGATAATAAGAGAATTAATTTTCCTCAGGTCCTGGAAATATGATGGATGATTTTTGCTTTTGCTCATGGTCGTGGGTAGAAGAGAAAAAAAAATCAATGTTCATGATTAAAATAGATCAGAAATTTAAAACCACTGCAATTCGAAAAGGTGCATCAGAAAAGTAAGTCACAGATACAGTTACATAACTATTGCAAGAATAAAGAAATAATAATCACAGTTAAAATGTTACTTGATAGTATGGATACTTCAAATGTATTTTTACATTTATTCCATACTAGACCAAGTGCAGACCCGTTGGGGGGGGGGGGGGGGGGGGGGGAGGCGGCATGCAGCGTCACATACACTAACTATCCCCCCCCCCCCCCCCCCCCCCCCCCCCCCCCGGACTCACGCTAATTACCCCCCTTGATATTATATTAATATTATTAATTTGCTCCTTTTACCCCATAACCACCCTATCTACTAACGCATAGGCCCCAACTTGTAGTCACATCTAGAGAGGGAGGAGGGGGGGGGGGAGAGGGGTTAGAGGGTGAGGGCAGAGAGAGAGACACACAGAGACACAGAGAGAGGGGCAAGAGGGATAGGGGGGTGGAGAGGAGGAGAAGAGGGAGGGTGGGTGAGGGGGGAAGGTGGAGGAGGAGAGAGAGAGGGCGAGAGTGAGGGGGAGATAAAGGGTGTGCTGAGAGGGGGGTGAGGTGGAGAGCAGGGGAGGGGGGGAGGGAGGGGTGGAGGGAAGAGGGTAGGGGGTGTGGAGGGGAGGGAGGGTGGGGAAGGGGAGGAGGAGAGAGAGAGGGGTAGAGGGGGGGGGGGGGTGGAGGGGAGGGGGGGGAGAGGGGGGGAGAGAGGGGAGAGAGGTGAAGGTGTGCTGAGAGGGGGGGGGTGGGGGGAGGGAGGGGGAGAGGTGGGGAGCAGGGAGGGGGAGGGAGGGTGGAGGGAAGGGGGGGGGGGGTGTGGGAGGGGGGGGAGGGGGTTTAAGAGAGGGGGGGGTGGGGGAGGGGATGGAGGGCAGGAGAGGGATAAAAAGAGGGGAGAGAGAGAGAGAGAGAGAGAGAGAGAGGAGGGGGAGAGAGGGGGGAGAGGGGGGGGAGGAGGAGAGGGAGGGGGGAAGGAGGGAGGGGGGGGGGGGGGGTGAGAGAGAAAAGGGAGAGATACAGGGGGGAGAGAGAGAGAAAGGGAGAGAGACAGGGGAGAGAGAGAGAGAGAGAGAGAGAGAGAGAGAGAGGGGGGGAGAGAGGAGAGAGATAGAGGGTGCCATTTTACCCAACCATTTGCAGGCAGTGCTTTTTTCCCTCAAACTAACCATATTTTCATTTTCAAATCACATTATAGGTACTCACAGCTGTGGAGACATTTGTTCAGTGTCATTCAGAGCTCTGAGGCACACCACTTGCAGAGACTGATTGAGGCACACCACTTCCTGGGTTTATAGTTTAATTCAGTAATGATAAATACAGTTAAACAATAAATGCAGTGACATGTGGAAAAAAGAGTGGTGCATGATTTCAGTGCAAAATTCGAGTAGTGTAACAGAATAGTAAAGCGCAAGAATGGAATAAACGAATGAGGTAGAGTTGAAAGCAGTAGTACGTGGCAGTATTCCGGAAACAGTTTAGTTTAGTTTAGTTTATTTAAAGATACGGCGCAGAAACAGGCCCTTCGGCCCACTGAGTCCGCACAGCCCAGCGATCCTCACACAGTAACAGTGGGCTGTGTTCACTTTTATTTGCAAATCTAGAACAGAACTGTTGCCATACTATCCTGAAATGCATCCTGTCAGAATATTTTCTACAGTGCATCTGGAGAGGTTCACTTGAGGACATACTGAATATTTTTCAATACTAATGGAAGTAAACACTTTCTTGATCGCTGCAGCAGTGTGAAGGTTGCTGGCTGATATAGATGCCTAATAACTTGAAGTTGTTGACCATTTATCTAGCGTTCCATGGATGAAGACAAGGTTGTGTTCTCCCCCTCGCTCCCTCAGGTCAACAACCAATTCTTTCATCATCCTGATTTTGAGGACTAGATCATTGTAGGACAACATGACACGGTTCTCGATATGTTTGATTATTGCTTTTGGAACTTCATTTATCAAGCTTGAGAACATAGAGTCATAGGGTCTTACAGCATGGAAAGAAGGCCCTTCAACCCGATTCGTCCAGGCCGATCAAGATGCCCCAGCTAAGCTAGTCCCAGTTGCCCGCATTTGGCCCATACCCCGTAATGCCCTTTAGCTATCTATGTACCTCTCCAACTGTCTTTTAAATTTGGTCATTGTACCTGCCTCAATTGCCTTCTCTGGCAGCTCATTCTATTTCACCCTCTGTGTGAAAGCATTGGCCCTAGGATTCATAGTAAATCTTTACCCACTCACTTTAAATTTACCTCCTTTGATGCTTAGTTCCCCTGTCCTGAGCATTCCTTCCCCTATTAAGATTCAAGATTCAAGATTCAAGATGCAAAATACATTTAATTGTCACATGTGCCAGATGGCACAGTGAAATGAAATTCCCATACAGCCATACAATTAAAAAAATAAAGAGCGCACACTATAGAATTTGACATAAAACATCCCCACACAGCAGAATCAAAGTTTCCCACTGTGTGGGAAGGCACCAAAGTCAGTCTCGTCCTCCACTGTTCCCTGTGGTCAGGGCCTTTAGAAATGTAATTCCCCCCATGCACCTCTAAAATATCACCCCTTTGTCTCTTGCACTCCAAGGATTAAAATCAATACTATCCTTATAGCACAGGCCCTTGAGTCCTGGCACCGTCCTCGTAAATCCTCTCTGCACTCTGTCCAGCTTAATGGCATACTTCCTAGAGCAGGGTGACCAAAGCTGAATACAATACACAAAATGTGGTCTCATCAATGTCTTGTACAATTGTAGCGTAACGTCTCAACTTCAACACTCAATACTCTAACTAAAGAAGGCCAATGTATTAAAAGCCTTCTTTACCACCCTTTCGACCAGTGACACCTGTACTCCTAGATCCTTCTGGTCTAAAACACTCCCTAGGAACCTAGTGAGAAGGTCTTGCCCTGGACTTTGCAAAATGCAACACTTCACACTTGCTATTATTCAGTGCATTTGCTCAGCTGATCACGATCCTGCTGTATTTTTGATAGCTATCTTCATCTACTTCATACCTATAATATGAACATACCATAATCATATAAGAATATTTATATAAATATAATATAGGAGCTGAACAACGTGCAGCTGAAGTATCCTGCACTTGTTTTGAGATGTCTGGGATGAGAATCAGCAGCAAAAGTATTGTTTTCAGTTCTAGGTGCCCCATTACAGGAAAGATATGGAGGCTTTGGAGAGGGGGCAGAAGAGGTTTACTAGAATGATGCCTATATTAGGAGGTATTAGCTAGGTAAGGAGAGGTTGGGCAAACCTGATGATAGAAGTATAGAGAATTATGAGAGACATAGATAGAGAAGACGACCGGAGCGTTTTTCCTAGGGTGGTAATATTGAAAACTAGAGGGCATAGCTTTAAGGTGTGAGAGACAAAGTTCAAAGGTGATAATTTGGGCACGTTTTTAACACAGCGGGTGGTCAATGGCTGGAACGCGCTGTTAGGGGAGGTAATTGGAGGCAGATCCAAAATGGATATTTAAAAAGCTTTTAGATGGGCACATGTATGTACAGGGAATGGAGAGATATTATCACATGCAGGCATAGGAGATTTGTTTGTGATGGTCATCGTGGGCCGAATGTTCTGTTCCTGGGCAGTACTTTTCTATTTTCCATGCTCTATGATACCGGATACTAGCTTAATTCAAAGATAGGAGAGTGGATAAGTGTCGTTATTTGATTTCTGTACGGTTTTGAGATACTATCAGCTAATCTTGTAAAGAAATATACTGATATAATATATTGAATCAAATGTGAGCCTCTCAATGTGACTTGGCAAAAAGCTGCCATTAATCTTCAGATAATTTTCCTTGCTATAGTATATCTATGTTGACAGCAAATGTAATATACTTGAAACTCATCTTATTTCTACGATTAAGAATAAAAAACACATCTTGTGATCGTGCCAGTGTGCGCCTGAACATAGTTTGTAATTTTTACATTCCCTCGAATCTAATTTGTTAATCTTTTGAAGACGATTAGAATTGTCGTTATTAATGTAAAAATATTGGACTGCAACTGTCTAGTGCTGACACTATACAACTGTACTTACAGATTCAATATTTAAAAGAATAATTAATCCTCTAGATAACAATCAATGATATTATTGCTCTCTTGTTTTAAGTGCATTTTAAATAGCCTGTGCCAATTAGCATAAATATAAACAGCATGTTTTGAAAGATTAAATCCGAGAACGATCTTTGTAAATGTAATTTGGGGGAGAAGGCGGAGAAACATTGCCAATGACCCCCAGCTGTACAGTTAAATGGCCATAAATTCATCATAGTCTCCAACACCGTATCATCTTACATTGCATGGAAGACTCAGCGATTCTTTATGAGAAGCTCTCTGGCACCCATCACTCCTCTTACAAACTCACTCCTGTCTCCACTCTGTTATTTGTATGATGATACACTTACAGAAATATTTACAGACTGTTCACTGTGCAATATTCCTTCTATATTTTGCATGGCATAATGCTACGTTGCTATTTCAGATGAGAACTGATATCATCATGAGGTCTGTGTTGTAATATTTATTAGCTTCCATCATTCAAAACACATAAAATAGACATGTATTCTGTGTTAACTGGTAACTTAATGCCAAATAGTGCAACAAGAGTCTCCATAAGCCAAAGATATGACATAAGACTGGTGTCCCAATATGACCTGATTAGAAAGCCACTGTTTCCCTTTATATGTCCTCATTAATCATCCTGTCGAAATATTTGATGGACGAACTTGTGGTGAAGGCTCGACTTTGACTTCACTGGAGATCTTCAGCAATGCAACTGTCTTCTCCAAAAGGATTTAATAAATATTTTTAAGTGCAGAGCCTCTTTGGGAACATGAGTCATTTTCATCATGATAAGATCAAATGGAAATGATGCAATGATCTATTCAAAGTTACATAAGTTTCAATACTGTTTACCGATTCTTTTAAAATGACATAATTTGTTATTCAGTTGTATTTAAAAGAAAAAGAAACACTCATTGAACTTTTCAAGAGTTTCGTCACAAAAATACTGACAATTTTAATTATGTAAACATAGGTAGGTCTGCATTCATTCCGATACAGAATATATTTTTGGTTCATTTATAGGATCTATCTTATTTGTTTTATTTAAGGAAAAAATGCGTTACCCAGCTACATAAATTGATGGGAGTATTTAACAGTGAAATAGAATTAACATTTATTAGCTGATCTTTCATTTGAATTGGAAAGTAATAGAAAATAATAGTTTCTAAGCAAATAAGGAGGTGTGAAAGGGGAAAAGTGAAAGAAGGAACAGAAGAAGTCGATTTCGGGTTGGGAGACTGGATTAACCAAGTGGTGAATTTTTAAAAGTAGTAGCAGGCAAGAAAAGGTTGAAACAAAAAGGGATACTGTTACAAAGCAAAAGTAAAAAATAATGGAACAAGTAAAGAAATAAGAGTTTGTCTTATCGACAATTTTCTTTTAATCATTGTTTGGCCTGAACCTACTTGGGTTGGGTAAAATGCGTCAAGATTCACAGCTCAGTACAAGTCAGAATACTTCTAAAAATTTATAAAGACTCACTAACACCTCAAACAAAATAATATAAATACTTACACTACAATAAAATGACATTTTAGATGCTACGTAAAATACCAATTATTATTTATTTGAAAATACAATGTAAAATTGTATATGACCTTGGTTTACTGTACCCTCAAAAGCTTTAGCCCTTGAATGTATTTATAATCTCCATTCATATTTACTTTTATCTGACTCTAAATTTGTCACTGCAGCAAAGCCTTGGAGAGATCCATTCCCAACTGTCTCCAGAAGATCAACTCTGTCTGCAGTTCCCTGGCAAGCTGTCATGTAGTCAGTCATAGAGCCATAGAGCCATAGAGCTATATACTGTACTGAAACAGGCCTTTTGGCTCAACTCATCCCTGTTGACCTGAGCTAGTATAACTTTCCTATTTGGAAAGGTTTGGAGGGATATGTATGACCACGGGCAGATGGTAATAGTGTATCTGGGACATGTTAGCTGGTGTGGCCAACTTTGGCTGAAGGGCTTGTTTCCACACGGTATCACTCTATGACTATCCATGTATCCGTCCAAATTACACTTATATATTAGTAGACCAAATGGGACCTGTTGGGACCCGTCCCCTCTACGCATGGTTGTGGGGGGCGGCCAGCGGAGAGACACACACACACACACACACACACACACACACACACACACACACACACACACACACACACACACACACACACACACACACACACACACACACACACACACACACACACACACACACACACACACACACACACACACACACACACACACACACACACACACACACACACTAACCGCCACCCTTGATATTATATTAATATTATTCATTAGCTCCTTTTACCTCATCCCCCACCCTTTCCACACAGGCATAGCCCCCAACTCGCAGGTGCGATTAGAGAGGGACAGGGAGGGGGATAGAGAGAGAGGGAGGGCAGAGAGAGAGAGGTCAGAGAGAGGGCAGAGATGGCGAGAGAGGGGCAGAGGGAGAGAGGACAGAGAGATAGAGAGGGCATAGAGAGAGATAGAGAGGGGTACAGTGAGAGGGGCAGAGTGAGAGAGTGGCAGAGAGAGAGAGAGAGGGGCAGAGAGAGAGAGAGAGAGAGGGGCAGAGAGAGAGATGGGCAGAGAGAGGGAGAGAATTAATTACTAAACTCCATACGTATATTCAATTTTGGAAAACACTGCCTATTTCTCTTCTCGGTAGACTAAATGCCGTAAAGATGATCTTTCTCCTGCAACCCTTACACCAATTTCAGTCAATACTGATAATACCAAAAATGTTTTCAAACAACTGTATTCCAATGTCACTAATTTCATCTGGGACTATAAAATCCACTGAATACACAAAAGACACCTGTGTAAATCTAAAGAGAATGGAAGATTAGCCTTACCCAACATCCTCTTTTACTATTGGGCAACCAATATTAAAACTATAATTTTCTGGCTGGACGATTCATACCAACAGGCAAATTGGCTAAAAATGGAAAGAGAAGATTGCTTGCCTTTCTGCATAGGCTCGATTGTCCTGTCTCCAATATCTCCGAACAAGTCAATGTATGAGCATAACCCAATAATACATAGTACTACTCGTATCTGGAAACAGTTGAAGCTCAGTCTCAAACTGAGAGACATGTCTCTCCTTCTTCCCATTGCAAACAACCCCTCTTTTAAACCCTCTACTGGGGATGGTGTCTTTGTTCAATGGAAGAACCAGGGAATCAATACTGTGGGAGACCTTTATCAGAAGGGGACTCTTTCCTCCTTTCAAGAATTGCAGGAGAAATACGATCTGAACATCAATAATTTTTTCAGATAGCTCCAAGTTAGGGACTACATGAGAACACACTGGCAAGACTGCTCCTCTGCAGCTCCTCTGCAGGTCCGGACAAAGTCGATGAATGTTTGAATAGACATGCAGATACAGAGAAGTTGATATCCCACATTTACAATGCCCTCCAAAACATCCACACTCCGTCATCTGAGATTTATAGGCGTTCATGGGAGGATGAGATGGGTCAACACATCTCCAAGGATATATGGGCCGAAAATACATACATTATTGCTCTCTAAATGCCAGACACTGTCTGATACAGTTTAAAGTGCTGTACAGGCTATATTACTCAAGTTGAGCAAGATTTTCCCCAGTGTTTCCCCTCTTTGCGATAAATGTCAATTTCAAGAAGCTGTGTACAAAAATAGAATGATTTTGGACCGAAGTATTCAGCGTCACCTCTAAAACACTGAAAATTCCATTAGATCTAGACCCAAAATTGATAATACCGGGAATATCAGAGGCATGCAGCAACCTAACCGTCTCTCAAAGACGCTTTCTTGATTACGGTCCAATATCAGCAAAAAAACTTATACTTAAATTTTGGAAAAAGACAACAGTCCCCTCAGTGAAGATCACCACATCTAGAAAGAATTAGGTTTATCTTGACAATCTTATCTTATCAAACAGGAACAATTTTTAAAAATATGGTCTCCTTTTATTGAATTTCTTGAGCAATACAAAGCTTGAACACAAACTCAAAACTGATTGTAAGGCTGGGTGAGCGGGCGCATGGGTGGGTTGACGGACATATCTCCTCTTCTTTCTCCTTCTTTTCATTATTCCCTTTCATTTTTCTTCTCTTTCTTCTCTTTTCAATTAATATTCTATTTGTAACATGTAAAAATTGAAACTGTGCTAGAGTTGTAGAATGGTCAAGTAATTTTTTTTGTACAATTGCTTCCAGTAATAAAAATAAATAAATAAATTAATTAGAAAATTAAAAAAGAACTGCGAGTCCACCAGCCGTGAGTGAGTGAACTGCGAGTCCACCAGCCATGAGTGAGTGAATTTTGAGTCTACCAGCCATGAGTGAGTGAACTGCGTGTCCACCAGCCGTGAGTGAGTGAATTTTGAGTCTACCAGCCGTGAGTGAGTGAACTGTGAGTCCACCAGCTGTGAGTGAGTGAACTGTGAGTCTACCAGCCATGAGTAAGTGAAATGTGAGTCCACCAGCCTTGAGTGAGTGAACTGTGAGTCTACCAGCCATGAGTGAGTGAACTGTGAGTCCACCAGCTGTGAGTGAGTGAACTGTGAGTCCACCAGCCATGAGTGACTGAAATGTGAGTCCAAGAATCCATTTAGCCCACAATGTCCATACTAGCCCTCTGGAAACCAGTCCCTTCAGCCCACAACACCCATACTAGCGCTCCATAAAGCCCCACACCCCCCTCCCCCACTGTCCTCCAATATTGGAATTGGAGGAGAGGTGGAATATTGCGTTGGGGGGCCAGCCCTCCCGTGTGAACATGGGACCCAACGGGTCCCACTTAGTCTAGCATAGATTTAAAATGGTATTCTTTGAACTAGAAATAACAGCTTTTTATCTAATCTTCAATTCTCTTTGTTTTCAAAGACTTCTATGATTTGGAATGAAAACTTCTCAAAAAAGAAGTTATCTTGGTTTGAACAAACATTTATTTTCCTGACTATTTTTCTCATTGTTCAATATAAACAGTAATCAACATTTTTACAGAACTTCCATGCAGGCACTGAAAGCAACATCGAATTGTTCTATTTTCCCTTGTAAGGAAGTATTATCACTCAAACTCCACAGTTTAACACAGTTTGCAGACTCTAACAACCTCCACACCTCACAGCTCAAAAGTCTGCCAATACTTCCCTAAACCTCTCTTTCTCTCTATAGCACTTCATGCTTTAAGACGCGTGTGAAAACATACGTTTTTGCGGTTGCCTTCTTTGCCGAATGTTACATGTGGTTCCAATATTATTTTGTCATTACTGTTGTGTAACTCTTTAATTAAAGGTGCTGTATGAATGTAACTTGTTTTTTGCAATATCCTGACATTGAGTACCTGAATTATAAATATTATAACATGTGGTAGCTCAGAAATAATGCTCAACCTGTTAAATCTCACACACAGTCGTCAATTTGGTTTTATGATAATTATAATAGACTCTAATAAAATTTTCATTAGAAACATATCGCTGACATAATCCTTCCCTGGTGAGATTTGTCACTTATCACATCTAGTATTAAAAACAAATTTGTGTAAAATTGCAAAATTAACATCTGTTGTCATATTTACTCCACTGAATCGGAGTTCTTGGAAAATGAAAATTCTTAAACTAAACAGTAGTGCCTCTTCAATTTATCTGTGTCAGGAGCACAACCCAGTGCAAGTTATTTAGTGAGACGATGCTTTTAATGTTTCAAAATACTCTTTTGTATTTCTATACATGTGTTACATGTATGTTTGCAGGTTCTGCTTACAATGCATGTTTATGTTTCACGTTTTGCAAGTTCCCAGTTCAAATTTAATACCAACGTGCTCTACCATTAATTTTCTGAGTAGATTGTCAAAAATAGTACAAAACTAAAATATTTTATAATGTATGAAAATTTGCAGACAAGATTTGTCATGGGGTGAGATAGGATATAATTCTCTTAGTTATCCAAGAAATTCTGCTTTGTGAATAGTTGGTGATTAGGGAGAACATTTGAGCAAATCTATAAGGATGGTTGAACAGGTTAATAAAAAGTACATGGGAATGATTCGGAATTTGTATTGAGATAAGCGATCAACTATGATCATGCTGAATACTTGACCAGGTTTAAGGGCTGAGGAGCCTTCTATTGATCTTTTTTTTTCTATGTTTCTATTTACGATACAATACCATAGAACTTTATCTATCCAGGGATGGAAATGGATCAGCCGACAATCATAAAAACACTAAATACATGAAACATGAAATTAAAGGGACGAGTGGAAAGGCTTGGGGGATGTGCAAAGATTGGGGGTGGGGGGGTATGAACCAGTAAACACTACCCCATGGCAGAAGGGGGAGGAGTTGTAAAGTTTGATAGTCACAGGGAAGAAATTTGTTTTTTTCACTTAGTATGGCTTGGTGGAACTCCTGAGAAGGTACTCCTCAGGTTGACCAGTGTGTCATGGAGTTGACCAGTGTGCCATGAGAGGAATAAATCAGGTAGATGCACAGTCTCTTGACTAGAGTAGGGGAATCAAGGAAAATGCGCAAACCCTCAACACCGACCCATCCACAGACCCAGACACCGGCTCCTCAAAGTCCACGGAGGATACCGAAAAAGTAATAAACCTACCACTGGTAACCATGGAGGTAGGTGGGTCTGGTTCCTTACAAATTGAAGGGAGCATGGAGTTTGGTGGGAGATTACACTTCTATCTGGATGCATGGAATAAGTTAACTACCGACACTTATATTTTAAGCAGTATCCAGGGTTATACTATAGAATTTATACAAAAACATAACCCTCCAGTTGAGCATGTACCGAACCGAATGTTCGTGCTTACAGGCAAAGAAAAATCAAAAGCACACGCTGAACTACAGAGGCTTTATAAAAAATTGAGAAAACCCAACACGAATCACAGGAATTCGTGTCCAATATCTTTATCAAAAACAAGAAAGATGGTGGTTGCCGCATCATCATAGATTTGACTAATTTGAATACTTTCGTACAATATATTCATTTCAAGATGGAAACCTTTGTTACTCCTAAGCAATTGATTTCCAAAGGTTACTACATGGCAAGCATCGATTTTAAAAGATTCTTACTATACAGTACCCATCAGAGGTGACCACAGATTTTATTTAAAATTCAACTGGATGGGTCAGCTCTGGCAGTGCAGGGCAACAGATGCATTTCGCTGCATTGGGGGGGGAAATTGTTTATTTATGCTTTCCCTCCTTTCTGCCTCATCAGTCGGGTATTAAGGAAAATACAGCAAGACTCTGCATCTGGTATTTTGATAGTACCCGATTGGCCTACTGAACCATGGTTCCCGGTGATACTCGACATGGTATTAGAACCATGCATCACCATCCATCATAATCCTAATTTACTGGTTCATCCCGTAACAAGGAAAAGTCACCCATGTCATAATTATATAAACCTATTAATTTGTAGAGTTTGAAAGCACCTCTACTACACCTGGGACAGACAGACCGAACAGTGGATATTATTTCAGCGGCCCACAGACAGTCCACCAAAAAACAGTACTTGGTGTACATCAAGAAGTGGGAAATGTACTGTCACAACAATAACATCACCCACAGATCTATGAACATCCTGTCTGTTCTGGAATTCCTGGCAAGCCTCCATTACGATGAGGGGCTCAGTTATAGTGCCATCAACTGCGCCAGAAGTGCTCTGTCAACATACCTGTGGCAAGGAACAGAGCGGCATTCTGTTGGGACACACCCTCTGGTAACTAAACTCATGAGGGGCATTTTTAATGTTAATCCCCCAAGAACCAGGTACTCCCAAATATGGGATGTGAGCATTGTACTGACCATGTTAAGAAACTGGTCTCCAGCTACAGCTCTGTCCCTACAGAAACTGACTATGAAAACAGTCATGCTGATGGCCTTGGTCACGGCACAAAGGGTCCAGTCGCTACAGAAACTAAGGCTGGACAACATGACTACTTCATCTAGAAATTTAACTTTTCACATCAATGAATTAGTCAAACAGAACAGACAGGGGTCAGCAGGCCTAAAAATAGAAGTCAGGGCCTACCCGACGATGATCGTCTCTGTATTGTAACACACTTGCTATTATATATAGAGTATACTAAGATCATCAGAGGCAAAGAAATGGCACTTTTAATCAGCTACAAACAGCCACACAAAAAAGTGACAGTCCAGACCATCTCGAGATGGCTAAAACACGTCCTAAATAAAAGCTGGAGTAGACACTAACATTTTAAAATCTCACTCCACCAGGGCTGCAGCTACATCGGCAGCTATAAAGTTGGATGTTCCTATGGACCAAGTCCTCAAGACAGCAGGATGGTCAACGGAGAAAACTTTCCAACGATTTTATAACAAACCAGTAATTGAACCTGGAACATCTGCAGAAACAATTTTAAGTTCTGTAATATAATTTTACCCCATAAATAGGGGCTATAATTTGGTGTTAATAAATTTATCGTTGTTTTTCAATATCGTATTGATGTCTAATAATGTTAACACTATTCTCCCCATAACCAAGGCAGATGTGATGCATGGACTCGTTTCCACGGCATGGAATCACAGAGCTTTAAAATCTTCACGTAGTCACTCACGTGACTCCGAAGTAACATAGTAAGATTAAACGAGAACTTACCAGTTCGAAGTTTGATCATTATTTTATGAGGCTACGTTGAGGGAATACGTGCCCTCCGCTCCCACCCTTGATCATATATCCAACTGGTATTTCTTCTCTAATCTTACTATGTTTAGTCATTACAGTTATCTGTGATTTCACACCGCTGCTTTGAAGAATGACACGCATGCGTCCTGGCGTGGTTCTTCACGTATTCCCTCAACATACTCCTCATAAAATAATGATCAAACTTTGAACTGGTAAGTTCTCGTTTAATCTTACTATTCTTCACTACTTTTCAGTGACTGTTGTCCTTCTTCCACAGTAGATATATTGTAAATATCTTGTACTTTTTGTTCATAGTTTGTAATCTTCCCCCATGTGGAAACATTCTTTCCATATCCATCTTATCAAATCATACTAAATTTTAAAGAGGGGCAGGATAAAATTACTGAACTAGCATCTACAAGACAGAATCATTGACCCAGAAAACTTAAATCCCACGGCAGCTGGGCTATTTAAACTCAAGTAATTAAATGAATCTGGCATATTAAAAAGACAGTTTCAGGGAAGATGATAACGAGATGACTGTATTGTTGGAAAGCCCATCCAGCTTAATTATGTCCTTCAGAGAAGAAACTCTATCTGATCTCCATGTCAAAGACTCATGGAGTTATCGATTCGGAAGTTAGACACAAATTGCTGGAGTAACTCAGCGGGACAAGCAGCTTCTCTGGATAGAAGGAATGGGTGACATTTTGGATCGAGACCCTTCTTCCCCATGTTTTAGTCATAATGTCATACAGCACAGAAACAGGCCCTTTGACCAAACTTGTCCATCCCAACCAAGATGCCCCAGATATGGTAGTCCCATTTGGATGCTAGTTTACGATTGGATCTTGTACTGTAAAGGACCTGTCCCACCAGCATGAGATTGCATGCGTCTAACGCAACCAAACGTGGTGGCTTGAGGCGTAAGGCCTCGTGGGGCCGGTTTCACTTCCAACCGCTGAGCCGTCTGGAGTTGTGCGGGGCTGGTTCCGACATCATACTCACCAATCAGCTGGGCAGGAGGCGGGCCGACTGAATTTGGACATCGCACATCGTCGGGCGGTTACGTGATCACGCAATGGCATGCCGGGCGGTGACATAATCGCGCAACGCCGTGCGCTAGGCGTATGGCGTCAAGACGCTGTGTACGCAGATAAGACGCTGCGTACGGTATCGAGACGGTGCGTACGCCCGTCGAGGCGTTGCATACGGCCTCAATGCGGCTGCGGGCCGACATGCCGTTGACACGCGGAATTTTTGGACAGTGTCAGTTTTTCGGAGCCCTGCGTGATGTCAGGACCAGACCCGCACAACTCCATACGGCTCCAGCGATCGAAGTGGGACTGGCCTCGCGAGGCCATACGGCTCAAGCGACCACGTTAGGTCGCGCTCACCGCATGCAGTCGCATGCTGGTGGGACAGGCCCTTTACTCTAAATATTTCCTATTCATGCACCTGTCCAAGTGATTTTTAAAGAGTGACGCAGCAGTAACACTGCTGGCTCACAGCGCCAGAGATCCGGATTTGATCCTGACTACGGATGCTGTCTGTATGAAATTCATACATTCTTCTTGTGACCACATGGGATTTCTCTTGGTGCTCCCCCACACACCAAAAACGTTCTGGTTTATAGATTAAATGGCTTCTGAAAATTGCCCTGAGTGTGTAGGATGTGAAAGTGGAATAACACGGAACGGGTGATCGATGTGCAGCTTGGATGGAGTAGGCTGAAGGGCCTATTTCCATGCTGTATCTCTAAACACATAACTAAACACAAATGCTGTTTTTATTCCTGCTTCAACTACCTTCACTGGCAGTTTTCTCCATATACCCACCACCCTCTGAGTGAAAACGTTGCCCTTCAGGTTCCTATTAAATCTTGCCCCTCTCAACTTAAACCTATGTCCTCTGGTTCGTGATTCCCCAAACCCGGATAAAAGACTCTGCATTCACCAGACCACGTGACTCCAGATGCAGCAATGTGGCTGAGTCACTTGTTCAGGGCAATTGTGGATGGGCAATAATCACAGGCATTTTAGTTGTGTCCTCATCCTTAATGTATAATTGGAAAAAAAAGATAATCACTTATCCACATTGCTCTAATCTCCCCCTTGTGAGATTCAAGTTCTTTTACATTCAGCATATTAAGTCAAAATAAAGTGCTTCTTTGGAACATTTTAGGAAGCAAGCCCTCTCTTAAGAGAGCCCCCAGTCTTAGAATTAATGCTGTGTCTTTCATGTTGAGCAATAATTATAATATGTAATTTATATATCTTTAATTTTTCTCACAATTAATTCCAGAGCCTAATTGATTTTTAAACATTGACTGACTTTAAAGTTGATTACAAACTAGTACTCTGGTAAGAACCCCCTGAGGAGATAAGAATAATATATGTATCTAAAATGGAAAATGTCCCTGTTGTTGCATGCTGTCAACTAACTGAATACCTCATGTCACATCTTGCTCACGATACATGTGCTGGCCTGTTTCATCATCACCACCAGACTTTAGCGTTATTCCTCATGTATCCTGAAATACTATCTACCTGATTATTCCCTTTACAATGTATCTGTGCACTGTGGACCACTCGATTGCATTCATGTATTGTCTTTACACTGACTGGTTTGCACGCAACAAAAACTTTACACTGTACCTCAGTACATATGACAATAAACTAAAAGCTTTTCACTATACCTCGGTACACATGACAATGAACTAAACTCATGTTTCAACTGCATGACGGCAGTCTTCTAAATAGCCTATCACTGATTACTTTCACCAAATTTCCAGCTCTCCTCCCTTCCATGGTTATATCTGAAATCAGAAATGAAAGATAACCATGGGAAAGAATAGACTGAAAAATAAGTTCCATTACAACAACTCTATGCTTGGATATAGTTAATGTTAGGTGGTGACTGTGGTGCAACTGAACTTTAAATCCTGCCTATAATTTAATGAGTTGTTTTAGAGCTCTGTAATCTATGATGCTGATACTCCAATAACATCAGAATTGTTGCTGAAGATAGACACAAAATGCTGGAGTAACTCAGGCAGCATCCCTGGAGAGAAGGAATGCATGACATTTTGGTTTGAGACTCTTCTTCAGACTGGAGAAGGGTTTCGACCCGAAACGTCACCCATTCCTTCTCTCCAGAGATGCTGCTCTTCCTGCTGAGATACTCCAGCATTTTGTGTCTATCCTCGGTTTAAACCAGCATCTGCTGTTCCTTCCTACTCAGAATTGTTGCTGCTGTTTCTTGCAGGATTATGAATACAAAGATGATATAACCTTGCATACATTTGGTAACATTATTAATATTGAATAATATTACAAAGTAAAATTAGAAGCCATCATAAAATATTTCGCAGAACTGTCTGAATATTTTAGCAAAAAGCTACTGATGTTGGGAAAATTGCAATTTTCAAAGCTGAATCTGATAAACTCTTTTTTAGGCTGACATTTCTATGTTGCTAAATCAAGAGCAAAAGATGAAGACATGAATCAGATAATGATAGAACGTGGTTAAAGGGCTGAATTGTTCACTGTTCTGTTGAAGAATAAAAAAGCTTTCTAATTACATTTTTCTCATTGCTATTAAAACCTTGCACTGCGATAAATGTGCTGAGGAAGATTTTGTTGAGAAATGGAAAGAAGCTGAGGTCAGTTTATAATAATTAGATTATTCGAACAAACAAAAACTCATTTCTTTTTTTCTAGTGGCATATATTTGATCCTATTTCATTTCTATTTCAAGAAATAAAAGTGAATAATTTTTAAATCATGGAAATCGGAACTGGAAACAGCAAATGCTGGAAATAAACAACAGGTGAGGTAGAAGTGGAATAAAAAAAGCTAATTACCCTTTGAGCAGTGGATACCTCTATAGTGTCAAGGCAATGCACAAAAAAATGCCTGATGCTGAGCAGGAACTTACAGACAACAGGCCAGGGAACCAGGACTATTCCTGTAATCACCCATGAAACTCTGAGGGAGGAATGAATCGCAGACCTCGACAGCAAGGGCATTAGTGTGACTAGGTACATTTCCATGGAAACTTGGGATCTATGGATTAACAGGAAGGTCCCACACTATCTCTGTACCAAAATTGTGGAGTTATGGTGAAAAGTGGCTATGCTACTATACCTGAGACCAACATGTAGAAAACAATGCCGCATCTTTTGTGCTGCCATCTGATCCAAGTAGGACCCAGCATGGTTTTAGATCCTGCTTTAGCCAACTCAGAAGTTTGCATCTGTCCGTCAATGACTTTGATAGTTGGACCAGAAGATGAGAAAGTTGATTTGGAAAATGTGTAGAAAGGAATTGTTGGTTTACACCAAAGATAGACACAAAATGCTGGAGTGACAGAGCGGGTCAGGCAGCGTCTCGGGAGAAAAGGAATATGTGACATTTTGGGTTGGGACTGCAGTCTGAAGAAGGGTCTCTATCCAAAAAGTCACCTATTCCTTTTCTCCAGAGATGCTGCCTGAGCCATTGAGTTACTCCTGCATGATCTGGAAACTGAAGGATAATTAATCCCTGAATAAATATTATACAGTCATAATGTGCGCAGTATGGAAACAAACCCAGTGGCCAACGTATTTGCTGACCGATTTGCCTAGCCATGCTAATCTCATTTTCTTGCATTTGGACCATATCCCTTCATTCCTTTACTATCCATGTTCCAGCTGAAATGCTTTTTAAATGTTGTGATTGTATCTGCCTCGACCACCTCCTCAGGCAGCTTGGTCCACATACCCACATGTTCTGTATGAAGAGCATTTCTCCTGGATCTCCTTTAAATATTTTCCTTCTCCCCATAAACCTATGTCCCCTATTTTTAGACTCTCATATCCTATGAGAAAGATGAATATTATGTCCCTATCTATGTCCCTCATAAATGTTGTAAACTTCTGTATTACTCAGCCTCCTGTGCTCCAGTTGGAATAATCCCCTCATCCAATTTCTCTGACTACTGCACTCTTTCGAGTGTGATGATGAGAACTGCATACAATATTCCAAGCCTGTCCCAACCAATGTCTTGTACAGCTACAACACAATATCCTGACCTTTATACTGAGTCATCAATACCCTTTCCTATGAAGGCAATTAAAATACGTGTATTTTCATTATCCTATCCACCTGTGTTGCCATTTTCAGGGCATTATGAACTTGTATATCAATGTTTTTAGCAGCCCTGCATATATTTGCCAGACTACATACGTCCGGCAAATATTAGATGACCCAGAATTTGTTCCCTCGCACTTGTCAAGATCTGCCGCCAATTGGCTCAACTTTCAGTCTGATCTGTGTCCCACAGTATCCTTAGACAGCCCTCCTCACTATCTTTGTGTCATCAGGAAACTTATTGCTGAGAAGCCCAAATCTTTTTAAGACCAGGCCTCTGTTTACTCATTGCAACAACTTCAGGAGGGTGGAAAAGCTAGTATTGGATTAAGACTCATGAGGGCACAATAAGTGCAGAGCAGAAGTCTAACTATTGCAGCTACTGGCTACTTTCCAAACAGAAATAGGTGAAACTCCTGGCTTTGGTAATTGATAAATTAGTGACTGCTTCATTTAAGTGCGGACTGCAGGGACTGTAATGGACCCCACATACCACCTGCCTGAAAGGAGCCTTCCACATTAACACTCAGTCTTTGGCCAGCCACTGTGGTGTCAATTCTTGCTGTCACTGACCATGGGGTCTCACTCAACCTACTTCTCAAATCTAACAATTAGTGCATTGTAATGTTATGGCATCATTCGTGCTTCACCACTTGGACAGTGTTTTCAGATCAGCTCATATATGGGGACGTGGCCCTGTTACGTGAGCAAAAAAATTAAAATAGATTGAAGTATCTAAGGTGCAAACACACATTTGACAGGCATGTGTGTTTTCATCCTTCTCTTCCAAGTTAGACGTGCAGAGAGAGAGAGACTTGCTCATGGGCTGAGTAACAGCTGCACAAAGTATCTTATTACCATGTTTAGTTGCAATAGTAAATGCAGAAGCCAAGAAACTGGGATAGAAATGATCTAGTCACACTCGTCTTTTAAACATAAACAGTGCACATTACATAATTATGGCAATGTTTAAAAGCGTTAACGCATATTTCCTGGTGAAGTTCGACCTATTGGGCAATAGTACTCAGCACTTCACTCTAATTTCCCCAGTATATTTTGCACATGTGATAATGTTATCTATGTACACAGCAAGCGTTATTTATTTAATGGCAGAAATTGCACCAAAGGTCGTAATTTATAATCTGCACTATTGAAGCACAGTTCAAGAAGGAAGACTTCATGTTGAAAGTAGTGAAACCTGCAGGATTTAAAGTGCCTCTCCAGTCGAATACATTAAAAGTCATGACTTTCAAGTTATATTTATAAAACCAATTTGCTGCTGGCACGCCTTAGTGCAGATTATGGGGTTGAGCCGATGAAAGGGTAGCATGGTAGCGCAGCGGTAGTGTTTCTGCCTTACAGTGTTAGAGACCCAGGTTCCTGACTATGGGTACTGTCTGCACAGAGTTTGTACGTTCTCTCTGTGACCATGTGGGTTTTCGTTGGGTGTTCCGTTTCTTCCCACATTTCAAAGACGTGTAGGTTTGTAGGTTGATTGGCTTCTGTAAATTGTCCCTAGAGTGTAGGATAGAACAAATGCAAGGGTGATCGCTGTCGGTGTAGTATCCATGAGCTTGATTCCACATATGATTCCACTCTAAAACTAAAACTAAAAAAAATAAAGCTGCTTACTGATCCAATATTCAGTGACCAAGGTGAGGGGAGATTGCATCCCCGAACATATTCTTCCTTTTCACCTCTGTAGTTTACAATTCTCCCTCCCATCATTTTGTTTGATGCTATGTTCATGATTGGCCAGGCATGTTGAGTTTCGGCATGCTCTAAAATGCATAAACCACAGCCACATTATCCTGCAGACAGAAAGTCCTAGGTAGACCCTAATTTCCGTGTCCTGTGATTTTTGACATTAGTGTTAAACATTTTGGGGCAACCCAGTTTCTAGGCAATGCAACTGTAGGCAGGATCATTCAAAGATAAAGGAGGGAACCTATGCTTTGCGTCGGAGGATGTAGGTGAGGTACTAAATGAATACTTTGCATCCATATTCCCTGAGGAGAAGGACTGGGAGGACAGCGAGGTCGGTGTGGAGACCACAAATATGCTATGGCAGTTTGGGATCAAGAAGGAGGTGGTGCTGAGGCTCTTGAAGAGCATTAAGGTGGATAGGTTCCCACGCCTGATGGGATATATCCCAGGTTATTGATGGAGGCAAGAGAGGAGATTGCTTGGGCCTTGACGAGGATTTTTGTTTCGCCACAGGCAAGGTCCCGGATGACTGGAGAATGGCCAATGTTGTTCCTTTGTTTAAGAAAGGAAGTAGAGAGAATCCAGGAAACTGTATATCAGTGAGTCTCACATCAGTGGTAGGGAAACTATTGGAGAGAATTCTTTGAGATAGGATTTACTCCCATTTGGAAGAGAAAGGGTTAAGGGACATCAAGCACAGCTTTGTATGCAGCAGATTGTGTCTCACTACCTTGATTGCATTTTTTTTGAGGAGGTGACAGAGGAGATTGGTGGTAGGCAGTGGATATTGTATACATGAATTTTACTAACGGTTTTTATAAGGTCCCTCATGCTAGACTGTTCCAGAAGTTTATGATGTACGGAATTCACGATGACTTGGTTGTTAGAATTCAGACGTGGCTTAGTCATAGATGACAGAGGGCTATGGTAGAAGGTGGTTATTCTGGCATGACTATGCCATCCAAACTCAAGAGGATGTTAAGAAGAACATCAAAGGTAGCAATCTCTGATTTACTCCCAATGTTGAGCCATGAGACTAATTGGGGACATCCAAAGATGGATGAATTTTCTTCTATGGGATTATCAAGTAATGATAGAATTATTTGTTGCTACATCAATATTTATTTCTACTGACTGGTTACTGATATGTGCTTTGTTCTTAAAATAGCTGTTTCCTGCCATCTTTATTGATAGCATTTCTGTTGTAAAAGTCTTGCTTTATTCTGTGTGGCATTGGTTCAGTATTGGAGAAATAAGTAAAGACAAATTTATACAAGGCTCTGATAGAAGAGAATACAAATGAAGCAAACAAAAAAGTAAAAAATGCATTAATATCCACATTAGGCAGGAAATGGTGTTGGATAGACTGATGGGACTGAAGGCTGATAAATCCCCAGGGCCATATGGTCTGCATCCCAGGATACTTAAGGAAGTGGCTCTAGAAATCGTGGATGCATTGGTGACAATTTTCAAATGATCTATAAACTCAGGATCAGTTCCTGTGGATTGGAGGGTAGCTAATTTTGTCCCACTTTTTAAGAAAGTTGAGAGAAAGAAAACGGGGAATTATAGACCAGTTAGCCTGATGGGAAATCGGTGGTGGGAAAGATGCTGGAGTCAATTATAAAAGATGAGATAGCCGCACTTTGGATAGCAGTAACAGGATCGATCCAGCATGGATTTACGAAGAGAAATCATCCTTGACTAATCTTTTGCTGGCCCGCGGCAGCCGGCAGCCTGAAGCCGTGGTCTGCAGAGTTTCAGCTGGCGCGGCGTCCGCAGCCCGGGATCCCTCATGGGGGACCCGGGGGGAAGAAGAAGCTTCCACCGCTGGCCCGCGGCCAACTTCTACCGCGGGCGCCGTGGCAACTTACCATCAGGAGTGGGGTCCCTCGCCAGGGATCCCTGGAGAGCAGCTCCAGATCGCCGGCCCTGTAGTTTGCAGTTCTTCTAGCTGCGGCGCAAACTTTAAATCTACGACCGCCGGCCTGCGACCTACACCAGCCTGAAGCTGCGGTCTCCGGTGGGGAGGGGCCAATATCTGGACTTACCTTGACGTTTACCTTGTCCTTTTACCATCTGGACGCCTGCAGCAACGGCTGCGGAAGGTTGAGGTCCCGACCACGGGGGAAAATGGAGGAGGACTGGCCAATTTTTGTGCCTTCCACCACAGTGATGAATGCTGTGGTGGATGTCCGTGTTCAATTTTTATCGTGTATTTGTGTGTTCTTTCTCATTGTACCGCTGCTGACAAATTCATTTCACTTGCACTTTATGTGCAATGTGACGAATAAAACTGATTGTATTGTATTGTATTGTATTGTATTGTATTTTGGAATTTGATGTAACTAGGAAAATGGACAAGGTAGAGCCAGTGGATGTGGTGTACGTGGACTTTCAGAAAGCATTTGATAAGGTCGCACATAGGAGGTCAGTGGGCAGAATTAGAGCACATATTGGAGGTAGAGTGCTGACATGTATAGAGAAGTGGTTGGCAGACAGGAAATAAAGAGTAGGGATTAACGGGTCCCTTTCAGAATAGCAGGCAGTGAGGTACCACAAGGCTCAGTGGGGTACCGCAAGGCTCGGTGCTGGGGCCGCAGCTATTTACAATATATATCAATGATTTGGATGAAGGGATTCAAAGTTACATTAGCAAATTTGCAGATGACACAAAGCTAGGTGGCAGTGTGAACTGTGAGGAGGATGCTATGAGAATGCAGGGTGACTTGGACAGGTTGGGGGAGTGGGCAGATGCATGGCAGATGAAGTTTATTGCGGATAAATGTGAGGTTATCCACTTTGGTAGCAAAAACAGGAAGGCAGATTACTACCTAATTGGAGTCAAGTTGGGAAAAGGGGAAGTACAACAGGATATGGGGGTCCTTGTACATCAGTCTATGAAAGTAAGCATGCACGTACAGCAGCCAGTGAAAAAAGCGAATGGCATGTTGGCCTTTATAACAAGAGGAATCGAATATAGGAGCAAAGAAGTCCTTCTGCAGCTGTACAGACCCCTCGTGAGACCACACCTGGAGTATTGTGTGCAGTTTTGGTCCCCTAATTTGAGGAAGGACATTCTTGCTATTGAGGGAGTGCAGCGTAGGTTTACAAGGTTAATTCCCGGGATGGCGGGACTGTCATATGCTGTGTGAATGGAGCAGCTGGGCTTGTACACTCTGGAGTTTAGAAGGATGAGAGAGATCTCATTGAAACATATAAGATTGTTAAGGGCTTGGACACACTGGAGGCAGGAAACATGTTCCCGATGTTGGGGGAGTCCAGAACCAGGGACCACAGTTTAAGAAAACTCAGCGGGTGCAGCAGCATCTATGGAGCGAAGGAAATAGGCGACGTTTCGGGCCGAAAACCCTTACTTCAGATTGATGGGGGGGGGGGGGGGGGGGGGGGGAAGGAAGGAAAAAGGGAGGAGGAGGAGCCCGAGGGCGGGCGGATAGGAGGGTGGGAGGAGACAGCTAGAGGATTAAGGAAGGGGAGGAGACGGCAAGGGCTAGCAAAATTGGGAGAAGTCAATGTTAATGCCATCCGGACGCAAGGTCCCCAGGCGGAATATGAGGTGCTGTTCCTCCAATTTCCGCTGTTGCTCACTCTGGCAATGGAGGAGATCCAGGACAGAGAGGTCGGATTGGGAATGGGAGGGGGAGTTGAAGTGCTGTCGGATTGGGCCCCATCAGTCTGAAGAAGGGTTTCGGCCTGAAACGTCGCCTATTTCCTTCGCTCCATAGATGCTGCTGTACCCGCTGAGTTTCTCCAGCAACTTTGTGTACCTTTGATCTTCCAGCATCTGCAGTTCCCTCTTGAACACCACAGTTTAAGAATAAGGAGTAAGCCATTTAGGACGGTGACGAGGAAACACTTTTTCTCACAGAGAGTGGTGAGTCTGTGGAATTCTCTGCCTCAGAGGTTGATGGAGGCAGGTTCTCTGGATGTTTTCAAGAGAGAGTTAGGTAAGGCTCTTAAAAATTGCAGAGGCAGGGGATATGGGGAGAAGGCAGGAACGGTGTACTGATTGGGGATGATCAGCCATGATCACATTGAATGGCGGTGCTGGCTCGAAGGACCAAATGGCTTACTCCTGCACCTATTGTCTATTGTCTATTGTTTATTGTCTATTGTCTATTGTCTATTGTCTATTAATTCATGATGTCTCCATTCTTCAGATCAAGAAAAACTACCGGGGGCTGAAATAAAATTAAAATCCAAGCATCTGATAAAATTGGGTGATAACCCAACCATGTAGATTTTGTGAATGTGGGAAACAATCATTCAAAGAAAGAAAATGAAAAGGAAAATTTTAATTGTAATTTTCATGTAGGCAATGCATGTTTTTAGTTGTCATTTAGAGCTACAGCGCGGAAATAGGCCCTTCGTTCCACCAAGTTTGTGCCGTACACTAACACAATCCTACACACTAGGGATAATTTACAATTTTTACCAATGCCAATATCTACAATCCTGTAGTTCTTTGGAGTGTGGGAATGTGGAGTACCTGGGGAAAACCCATGCGGTCATGGGGGAATGTATAAACTCTATACAGACAGCACCCATAGTCAGGATCGAACCCGGGTCCCTGGCTATGTAAGGCAGCAACTCTACTGCTGCGCCATCATGTCGCTCCATGTCTTTGGAGCGACAAAACGGGTCCTTTTCACAATGGCAGGCAGTGACTAGTGGGGGTACCCCAAGGCTCAGTACTGGGACCCCAGCTATTTACAATATATATTAATGATCTGGATGAGGGAATTGAAGGCAATATCTCCAAGTTTGCGGATGACACTAAGCTGGGGGGCAGTGTTAGCTGTGAGGAGGATGCTAGGAGACTGCAGGGTGACTTGGATAGGCGGGGTGAGTGGGCAAATGTTTGGCAGATGCAGTATAATGTGGATAAATGTGAGGTTATCCATTTTGGTGGCAAAAACAGGAAAGCAGACTATTATCTAAATGGTGGCCGATTGGGAAAGGGGGAGATGCAGCGAGACCTGGGTGTCATGGTACACCAGTCATTGAAGGTAGGCATGCAGGTGCAGCAGGCAGTAAAGAAAGCGAATGGTATGTTAGCTTTCATTGCAAAAGGATTTGAGTATAGGAGCAGAGAGGTTTCTACTGCAGTTGTACAGGGTCTTGGTGAGACCACACCTGGAGTATTGCGTACAGTTTTGGTCTCCAAATCTGAGGAAGGACATTATTGCCATAGAGGGAGTGCAGAGACAGTTCACTAGACTGATTCCTGGGATGTCAGGACTGTCATGAAGAAAGACTGGATAGACTTGGTTTATACTCTCTAGAATTTAGAAGATTGAGAGGGGATCTTATAGAAACTTACAAAATTCTTAAGGGGTTGGACAGGCTAGATGCAAGAAGATTGTTCCCGATGTTAGGGAAGTCCAGGACAAGGGGTCACAGCTTAAGGATAAAGGGGAAATCCTTTAAAACCGAGATGAGAAGAACTTTTTTCACGCAGAGCGTGGTGAATCTCTGGAACTCTCTGCCACAGAGGGTAGTTGAGGCCACTTCATTGGCTATATTTAAGAGGGAGTTAGATGTGGCCCTTGTGGCTAAGGGGATCAGGGGGTATGGTGAGAAGGCAGGTACGGGATACTGAGTTGGATGATCAGCCATGATCATATTGAATGGCGGTGCAGGCTCGAAGGGCCGAATGGCCTACTCCTGCACCTATTTTCTATGTTTCTTTTTGATGTAATTATGTCAGCTTAGGTGTGATGCTGGATAGCTGGGTTTTTTTCAGTCTACTGTAAGAAGTTAGTACCAGTCTGACTCATTCTATGTCTCTAAGAGTTTACTTCATGTTGTGTTCCCCAGCTCCATAATAAGTCAAAATATCTGTGTGTCAATAATAAAGAGCCTGCAGATATTCCTAAATGGGAAATGGTGTTTCACTAATCTGATCGAATTTCTTCATAAACTAATAGAGAAGGGAATGTAATAGATGTCATCTATGTGGAACTTCAGAAGGCATTTGATAAAGTCCCACTTGAAAGATTGGTTACTCATAGAATTAAAGGCTGACTGGCAACATAGGTAGGGAATTAGATTAAAGGTACAAAACGGAGATTCATGTTAAGACTTTCATGTCTTTCAAACTGGAGGAAGATAGTAGTATTACTCAGGTTCAGTCGCTGAGGCCACAAATTGTATGTACATTAATGACTTGGCCATGCACCAAGAAAGAAAAATAGTTTGAATATTAGTCAGGAAGTAAATTATTTTTAATACAAATTGTTGTGACCCCATGTTGCTTGGCCCTTCCCTGCAGCTCTGCTCTGCTGCTATCCACTGCATTTCAACTATTTAGCTCATCCCTGCCACAATTCATGTTGCCCCCCCCCCCCCCCCCCCCCACAACCCATCATTCCTACCCTCCCCCACTCTTGTTCCCATTATTGCTCCTCACCCACTGCTCTCCCTTTCCTGCAGCAACCCCTGTTGCTCCCTCAGTACTTTTCTCTTTCTCTCAGCCCTCTACTGCCCTCTCTGGTGTCATTTTCTATTGCAAGATATAAGGGTGATGGGCATGTTGGCTCTTACCTCAGACCCGGTCTATGCAAATTGAACAATACCTATCTATCATGCGAATAAGATAACCACACAAATGTAACAAATGCTATGTTCAAACCTTATCCCACACGCAGGTAAGAATGTGGCTGTGAATGTTGAGTACTTAGTGGCATACTTTCATGTAATTGATTGTTCATTAATTACCTTAACTTGCATGTACCAGGAAACCCAGGGATGTGCCTGTAATTTAAACTGTTGTACTAATTGAGTATTTAACATGGGATAAAAGGTCGCCTATCTTGCTTGAAGTAAACAACCCAATTCACTTCTATTAAATAGCTTTACACAACCATTACTCTTGGTTTCAATTCCTTTACCTTGATCTGCACCCAAAACCACAGGTCCCTTCAGGTTATAACTCCCCTCAATACTTTAGCTAAAATCATGGATGAAGTATGATTGTACATTAAGCATTTGTGCATTGATTATGGAGTCCTGGCCTTTAATGGACGTAAGTTTTGAGCTCTTCCCCCATAGCACTGAATTTCCTGTGGCACTGCCAAATCTGCAATAAACTGCATACTATATCTTTTAAAATGATAAAAATACTGCTGAGTATCATAAAACCAACAACTAAGCACAGAACTAACAAAACCTGCATTATTAATTTGTTGCATACATTTCCATAATGCAATTGATTGCTCTTCAATGGATATTGATGCGTTAATATTTAAACAACGAATATCAGCTTTAAATTAGGCCTCTCTGTATCCGTATCCATCGAACACATTTAGCTATAAATTCCCTATAAATAAGCATTTGGTTTAATTTTCTTCAAGGCATTTCATTTTTTTTATAGTCTAAAGAATTCTATCTGTTCCATCTGTATCATCCAGCACTAAATCGGTCTCCTATTATATACCTTGCCCCGAATGTAAAAAGTTGTACATCCAGTGTCAAATTGTCTACCAGGTTTCAGGTTTTAGACAAACCTGAAAGGCCCCAAAGAGTAGAAGATTTCAAAATGATGACAGGATCTCACCAAATGATCTCATTTTATAAACCAGATGACCTAATTACAGCAACGATTCAAATTTTACACAATTCCCAAATGCAAAACAATTCCCACAATTCTTGTGGTTTGTAGGTTAATTGGCCTCCTTAAATCCTCCTTAGTGCGTAGGGAGTGAAAGCGGAAGTGGGATACCATAGAATTAGTGTGAACTGCTGATCAATGGAATGGACACTGGGGGTCGAATAGGCCTGTTTCCATGTTTAGGAAGCAACTTCAGATACGGGTTTAAACCGAATATAATCATAAAAAGCTACAGTAACTTAGCGGGTCAGACAGCATCTTTGGAGAAAATGAATAGGTGGCGTTTTGGATCTTGACCCTTCTTCAGGCTGAGAGTCAGAGGAAAAGGGAACAAGCGATATAGACGGTGATGCAGAGAAATAGAACAAATGAAATAAAGTTATGCGAAAAAAGTAACGATGATAAAGGAAACAGGCCATTGTTAGCTGGTTGCTAGTTGAGAACGAGTACAGAAAATGAGACTTAACACAACACCTTTGAAGGTGGTACAACTCATCTGTTCTATATCTCTCTACATCACCGTCTATATCTCTCTTTTCCCTTTCCCCCGACTCTCAGTCTGAAAAAGGGTCTCAACCCGAAACGTCAGCTATTCCGTTTCTCCAGAGATGCTGTCTAACCCGCTGAGTTACTCCAGCTTTTTGTGTCTATCTTCTGTTTCCATGTTGTATTTTTCAATCAAACTTTATTCAAAGCTTACTGGGTAAAACTTCCTAACTTGCATTTTGAATTTAGTAAACAAACTTTCATTCTGTGGAAATGAGGTAAACAAATCCTTAGGAATTTTTTTTTGTCTGTATTTTAGCTATGTTAGTAGCAATGTTACAATACCTACCTTCAGCGGCGCTGCAGTTCTGCCACTGGCCGTGGGCGAAACTTTGGCGCCTTTGAAGGGGGGGGGGGGGGGGGGGGGGGTGAGGGGGTGGGCGGGATTAAAAATGTCGTTTTCTCCTGCCTGTCCGAGATATATTTTCTTGGGCTGCTATGTGATGCAGAAAAATCGTTCCGACTTCCGTTCTCGGAAGTTTTTTTAAAAATTGCGGGACAATTTAATCCCTGGAGTAAAATAAAAAGCTACTTCTAACGCCGTCAACGCCTACAACGGGACGGATCTCACGTAGGGGACAAAACAAAATGTAAATCATTTATTTTACATATAAACTTGCTTCTTAGGATGACTTTAATCAAAATTTCCTTGGCGATAATGTGATTTTGGCCCCATACGAACCGGCAGTGTTTTTCCTGCCGATATGGGGTTCAAATTCACTGCAACCGCAATGTTCCAATCGATCGCGTTCCACAAAAACCCACTCGCAAGATGATTAAAATGCCCATTAATTTACGGGAATTAAACATTAAATTCCTTCCATTTGGCCTATAAATTCATGACAATGAGATTTAAAAATCATGTTATATTGTGAATTCTTGTGTGAATGTTATTTGGACACTTAGGCTATTTTAAAATGTTAACCTTTTCTTAAGAAATGGATAGATCTAGTAATTGTATTTTGTAATTAGCTACAATTAGGTAACTAACTAATTATGTGTTTTAATTTCAGGTCATCCAAGTAAGATTGTTTCATATTTGTTTCAGAATGCTTCAATCCATAATAACTGAAAATTTCTTTCAGCTCTCTTAATTTTTAAGAAAGTTATGGGCTTTTGACTGTCCTCGATCACAGCTTTTGAGTTAAGTCAATGGAAAAGCAATAGGGAACAAGATGCTAATTTCAGAGTATGAAAATGGCCATAACACTTTTTAATACTGAAGATATGAAAGTGAATTAGGCGTCAAATTAAACTTATTTTTATGCTTTATCTGATGGCATAAATTGCAGACGATTTATAGAATCTCATAATGTTGTAACTTGTCATTTTTTAAATCTCAAAATTGCTAATGTTAGTGGGGTAACCATCACATGGCATGCCTTTCTATACATTGTTGCACCCGCAGATTTCAGCTCAGACAGAGCTACTGCCTTCAATTAAGGATGTTCTATTTTTAGCTCTGCTCCTATTTATTTGGCTAAAACCTACTCAGTCTCCTCTGCCAAAGGTGTGGCAGATGATGCTAAGGGAGACGTACTTGTTTAGAGGTTTTAGCTGAAATCCAGAGACATAAAGAAATACAATAGTCCTGATGCACATTACACTATGTGAACCAGCTTATCCATTAAGAGACCTCAGTTCAAACCTTATTGCTTGCTAGTTGCTGTCAGAATCCACAGAGTGCTGAGAGCAATGATTTGCAAGACATAGATCAAGTTGACCTGCACTAGGTAAAACCCCCCAGCAGTTTTCCATGGAATAAGCCAGTTGGCCATCTGCCCGTTTCAATTGTTGATTCGCCTTTGGCAATAAAAGCGAGCGGCACAGTGGCGTAGCTAGTACATAGTACATACAGTAGCACATCGAACAGTACAGCACAGGAACAAGCCCATCGACCCACAATGTCTGTGTCGAACATGATGACAAATTTAATGAATCCCTTTTCCCTGCACTTGATCCATATCCCTATACATTCATGAGCCTATCTAAAAGAGTATTTTAAAGCCACTGTTGTATCTGCTTCCACCACCATCTCTGACTGCTTTCTGGGCCACTTTTTATGCATAAAACCATCTCTTTACATAGCCCTCACATCTTCACCCTCTCATTGTAAAACTGTGCCTTCTAGCATTTGACATTTTGATCTTCAGAGATTATGCACACCAGGAACCTGACGTGGTTGAGTCACTCCACCACCCACACATTGACGTAGAAAGGTGATTGTGAATCCTCGGCCTTTCTCTTCTAAAGTCAACAATCAGCTCCTTGGTCTTACTGACGTTGCAAGCAAGGATGTTGTTCAGGCAGCATTCAATCAATTGAGCGATTTTTCTCCTATACTCTACAGAAACATAGAAAATAGGTGCAGGAGTGGGCCATTCGGCCCTTCGAGCCTGCACTGCCATTCGATATGATCATGGCTGATCATCCAACTCAGTGTCCCATCCCTGCCTTCTCTCCATACCCCCTGATCCTTTAGCCACAAGGGCCACATCTAACTCCCTCTTAAATATAGCCAATGAACTGGCCTCAACCACCTTCTGTGGCAGAGAATTCCACAGATTCACCACTATCTGTGTAAAAAATGATTTTCTCATCTCGGTCCTAAAAGACTACCCTCTTATCCTTAAACTGTGACCCCTAGTTCTGGACTTCCCCAACATCGGGAATAATCTTCCTGCATCTAGCCTGTCCAACCCCGTAAGTATTTAGTAAGTTTCTATAAGATCACCCCTCAATCTTCTAAATTCTAGCGTGTACAAGCCGAGTCTATCCAGTCTTTCTTCATATGAATGTCCTGCCATCCCAGGAATCAGTCTGGTGAACCTTCTCTGTACTCCCTCTATGGCAAGAATGTCTTTCCTCAGATTAGGAGACCAAAACTGTACACAATACTCCAGGTGTGGTCTCACCAAGACCCTGTACAACTGCAGTAGAACCTCCCTGCTCTTATACTCAAATCCTTTTGCTATGAATGTTAACATACCATTTGCTTTCTTCACTGCCTGCTGCACCTACATTCCTACTTTCAATGACTGGTGTACCATGACACCCAGGTCTCGTTGCATCTCCCCTTTTCCTAATCGGCCACCATTCAGATAATAGTCTACTTTCCTGTTTTTGCCACCAAAGTGGATAACCTCACATTTATCCACATTATACAGCATCTGCCATGCATTTGCCCACTCACCCAACCTATACAAGTCACCTTGCAGCTTCCTAGCATCCTCCTCACAGCTAACACTGCCCCCCCCAGCTTCGTGTCATCCCGCAAACTTGGAGATGTTGCATTCAATTCCCTCATCCAGATCATTAATACATATTGTAAATAACTGGGGTCCCAGCACTGAGCCTTGCGGTACCCCACTAGTCGCTGCCTGCCATTCTGAAAAGGACCCGTTTACTCCTACTCTTTGCTTCCTGTCTGCCAGCTAGTTCTCTATCCACATCAATACTGAATCCCCAATACCGTGTGCTTTAAGTTTGCATACTAATCTCTTATGTGGGACCTTGTCGAAAGCCTTCTGAAAGTCCAGATATAACATATCCACGGGTTCTCCCTTATCCACTCTACTAGTTACATCCTCGAAAAATTCTATGAGATTCATCAGACATGCTTTACCTTTCATAAATCCATGCTGACTTTGTCCAATGAATTCACCACTTTCCAAATGTGCTGGTATCCCATATTTAATAACTGACTCCAGAATTTTCCCCACCACCGATGTTAGACTAACTGGTCTGTAATTCCCCGTTTTCTCTCGCCCTCCTTCTGACTCATCATTACCCATAATTCATCCAAAAACTAGTTTAGAGATACAGCAGGGAAACAGGCCCTTCGGCCCACCGAGTTTATGTCAACCAGCGATTCCCACACATTAACACTATCCTACACACATGAGGGACAATTTACATATGCAACAAGCCAAACCAAGTCGGTGAGAGCGCTGCAAGCCGGCAGCCCTGCCAGAAGCACGTTAGTTTTCTCAACTTATTTAATTTTTTTAGTGTGTTTAATTGTATGTTTTTGATGTTTCTTTATGTGCCTTGTGTGGGGGGAGGTGTGGGGGGGTAAGGGGGACTTTTTCCATGTCGCATCCCCTGTGTCCAAACTTCGAGGATCGGTGCGTTCTTTCCCGGAGACGCGCTCGGGCCTTCAGCTGCGGGCGCAGCACGGACTCTCATCGCGGGTGAGGGCTCGCCAGAGGGGAGCGCTCCGTTCGCTGGCCCGTGGCAGCCTGAAGCCGGGGTCTGCAGAGCTCCAGCTGGTGCAGGGTCCTGGGCCTGGGATCCCTCGTTGGGGACCCGGGAGGAGAAGAGCTCTGACCGCCGGCCCGTGGCCTACTTCTACCACGGGTGCGCCGTGGACTTCCATCAGGAGCGGGGTCCCTCGCCGGGGATCCCTGGAGGGCAGCTTCAACCTCCAGCTCTGCGGTGCTTCTGGCTGCGGCGTGGCGGGAACTTTCAATCTTCGACCGCCGGCCTGCGGCCTACACCAACCTGAAGCCACGGTCTCCAGTGGGGAGGCACCGATTCTGGACTTACCTGGTCTTTTGCCTTGTCTACTCATCTGAACGCCCGCAGCGGCGGCTGCGGAGGGTTGAGGTCCCGACCATGGGGGATAATGGAGGAGGATTGGCCAAATTTTGTGCCTTCCACCACAGTGATGAATGCTGTGGTGGATGTTTGTGTTAAATTTTGGGGTTTTTTTGCATTTTTGTGTGTTCTTTTTCATTGTACTTCTACCACGCTGCTGGCAAATTCATTTCACCTGCACTTTATGTGAAAGTTGCACTTATGGCTTTGGCGTGTAGGAGGAAACCGAAGATCTCATTGAAAACCCACGTATGTCTGGGGGAGAACATACAAACTCCATACAGAGAGCATGCGTAGTCGGGATCGAACCTGGGTCTTCAGTGCTGCAAGCGCTGTAAGGCAGCAACTCCACTGCTGCGCCACCATGCCGCCCAACTGTTGCGTTGTCGGCAAATTTGAAGATGGAGTTGGAACTGAGTCTGGCTACAGTCACAGGTATTGAGTAAGTGGAGCAGAGGATTGAGCACATAGCCTTGAGGTGTCCCTGTGTTGATGGTTATCAAAGATGAAGTGTTGTAGTCAATTTTTACCGATTGTGGTCTGTTGATGAGGAAGTCGAGGATCCATTTGCAAAGGGATGTGCAGAGACCCAGTTCCCTGACCTTGGTAATAGGGTGAACAAGTGATCAATGGTCAGATTGGGCTTGGTGAGCTGAAGGGCCAAAAGATCTGTTTCCAGGTTGAATGTCAAACTAACTAAACAATAAATTGTGACAGGGAGTAAATAGACAAATCATTTCAATTGACATAAATCCTGCCCTAGCAAGCATGAACCAAAATTTGGCACTGAGTTATTATAGCTATGTCAGGACAGGTTTCCAAATGCTGAGTTAAACATGAAGATTTGAAAGAATGTGAATAGATTTTGAGTGGGAATTCCAGTCCCCAGATAATTTATAGTAAGGAAGAAAAAAACTGGTAGATATCTGTAAACAGATGATGATCACAACACAGATGAGAGTTACAACCTATATAAAAGCCACATTGTAGGTCATATTGATTACAAACAAATACTTTATTTCATAAAGACTTGAAATGAATGTGGTCATTGAAGCAAATGTTTCTGTCAAGACTACTCTGCAACAAGTCGTGTAGCATTGCAACACTAAATCTTTTCTCAAGTGACAACTACAGAACTACAGTGAAGCTTCAAAACAATGGAACATGAGTGGGGGTGGGATGATATCCGTTGTTGCCAATTGTCTGCTACAACTGAGTGAGGGGGTAAAGTTTCACCCAAGAATGGGAGGAAAGAAAAGGAGCATTTGGGAGATTAAATGAGCGGGAATTCACAGGCTGGGGGGCAAAATAGTCTCCGGGCCCACCCGCAGTGCACTGGGGACGTCTCTGGTACTCACACTGCCTTCAAGCTTTTCGTTCTCTCCGCTCCCGCAACTGGTAGCATGCCACGTCGCACCTGCTCAATAGGTAACTGTCGGAAGTTGCGGGACGGTGCAATGGGAGTCTCATTCCTCGCTTGGGCAGCTTACAGCCCAGTGGTATGAATATTGATTTCTCTATTTCAGGTAGCCCTGGCATTCCCTCTCTCTCTATCCCTCCCCCACCCAAGTCACACCAGCTTCTCATTTTCACCCAACAAACAGCAAACAATGGCCTGTTTCCTTTATCATTGTTACATTTTTGCATATCTTTCATTCATTGTTCTTTATCTCTCTACATCACCGTCTATATTTCTCATTTCCATTATCCCAAATCACTGAAGAAGGGTCTCAAACTGAAACGCCACCCATTCCTTCTCTCCAGAGATGCTGCCTGTCCCACGGAGTTACTCCAGCTTTTTGCATCTATTCTTGTTCCTTTTTAATCAAATTCTGTGATATGGAGGTCCATTATTGTGAGGGCTTATTGTATTAATTTTGGCTCTTTACTTCATTTCTATCTAAATCACTTGCAGTACATTATTGCACATAATATCATTACACAGAATCAGTGCTACACTTATTTGGAGTGAAATTCCTGTGCATGATATTATATTGTAAGGCACCCTTGAGAATCTTTGGCTTGCATTCTCAAATTGAATTGAAATCTTGCTGTATTGGTCATTCGTTTCAGGTACTCTGAAGGTCATTACTGTTGAATGTATCCCCTTAAATATCTGTCTTGTTGAACAAGTATGAAGAGCAGCATGGGAATCAGGCCTAGAACCACTTGTACATTGATTTGAAAATGATCCTGATCATAAAGGGAGTAATCTGCTCAGGAATGATAATTAGAGGGCCACAGAGGAAGAAGAATAATTGCATTATGCTGATAAGGTAGAGACTTACCACCAAAGAGGAGAAGGAAAGTCAATGACTATAATTTGAACATTAAAAGCAAAGCAGGGGAACATAAAGAAGAAATGATGGCAACAGATGGAAATTGCCACTGAGGCAGAATTTGCTTCCATTTCCTTGTCCTTCAGGATGCTATTCTTCCATCATTTTCTTATTCAGTTTATCGTTTTCTTATTCAGTTTATTACTTTCTATAATCTTTGAAGAGATCTGATGGACTGAAATATTGCTCTGTTTCTGTCTCCACAAATGGTGCCCATCATTTTCCATTTTTATTTCATATTTCTTTCATTCACAGAGATTACAATCAAGAGGGGGCATTGAAAATCAATTTCAGAAATAAAGTAAGGTTATTGTGATATCCACCCAGGTTGGGTCATAGAGTCACAGAAGAAAGGTCTCAAACCGAAACATCACCAATGTCTGTGTCCAGTCCTGCTGAATTACTCCAGCATTTTGTGTCTATCTACGGTATAGAAGCAGGCCCTTTGGCCAAATTTGTTCATGCTGACATGCTTACTTAACTGATCTAGTGCCACTTGCATGTGCTCGGCCCATATCCCTCCAATTTTGTTCTTTTCACATATCTGTCTAAGTATACTTTAAATGTCGTAATTGTACCCACCTCCACTACCTTCTCTGGCAACTCGTTCTATGCAGCTCGTTTCATTGAATCGATGTAGCTTTTGGCTACCATGCCTGCGGGTTGGAAGAGAGGCTGGTAGGTAATAGGTGGAGCCTGATGGTAGGAGGATAATGGGCTGGTGGAACTCAGTGGGGAAGGGTGGTAGGACAGAAGATCTTAAGTGATAGATGGAATCAGATGGTGAGGGCTTGATCGGCAGAAGGAATCATAGTGATAGGAGGGAAAGGTGAACAAAGGTGAAAACATAGAACATAGAAACATAGAAAAATAGGTGTAGGAGTAAGCCATTCGGCCCTTCGACCCAGCGCTACCATTCAATATTATCATGGGTGATCATCTAAAATCAATATCCCGTTACTGCTTTTTTCCCCATACCCCTTGATTCCTTAGCCCTATGAGCTAAACCTAACTCCGTCTTGGAAACATCTAGTGAATTGGTCTCCACTTCAAGTTCAAGTTCAAGTTCAAGTTCAAGAGTTTATTGTCATGTGTCCCTGTATAGGACAATGAAATTCTTGCTTTGCTTAAGCACACAGAAAATAGTAGGCATTTACTACAAAACAGATAAATGTGTCCATATACCATGATATAAATATATACACACATGAATAAATAAACTGATAAAGTGCAAATAGCAGAAAGTGGTTATTAATAATCAGAGTTTTGTCCGAGCCAGGTTTGATAGCCTGATGGCTGTGGGGAAGTAGCTATGCCTGAACCTGGTTGTTGCAGTCTTCAGGGTCCTGTACCTTCTACCTGAAGGTAGCAGGGAGATGAGTGTGTGGCTAGGATGGTGTGGGTCTTTGATGATACTGCCAGCCTTTTTGAGGCAGCGACTGCGATAAATCCCCTCGATGGAAGGAAGGTCAGAGCCGATGATGGACTGGGCAGTGTTTACTACTTTTTGTAGTCTTTTCCTCTCCAGGGCGCTCAAATTGCCGAACCAAGCCACGATGCAACCGGTCAGCATGCTCTCGACTGTGCACCTGTAAAAGTTAGAGAGAGTCTTCCTTGACAAACCGACTCTCCGTAATCTTCTCAGGAAGTAGAGGCGCTGATGAGCATTTTTGATAATTGCGTTAGTGTTCTCGGACCAGGAAAGATCTTCAGAGATGTGCACGCCCAGGAATTTGAAGTTCTTGACCCTTTCAACCATCGACCCCGTTGATATAAATGGGGCTGTGGGTCCCCCTCCTACTCCTTCCAAAGTCCACAATCAGTTCCTTGGTTTTGCTGGTGTTGAGGGCCAGGTTATTGCGCTGGCACCATATGGACAGTTGCTCGATCTCCCTTCTATATTCTGATTCATCCCCATCAGTGATATGCCCCACAATAGTGGTGTCGTCAGCGAACTTGATGATGGAGTTCGCACTGTGGTTGGCTATGCAGTCATGGGTATAGAGTGAGTACAGCAGGGGGCTGAGCACGCAGCCTTGAGGTGCTCCCTTGCTGATTGTTATCGAGGCTGACACATTTCCATCAATACGAACAGACTGTGGTCTGTGGATGAGGAAGTCGAGGATCCAGTTGCAGAGGGATGTGCAGAGACCCAGTTCTGCGAGTTTGGTACCAGTTTGGAGGGGCTGATTGTGTTGACTGCCGAGCTGTAATCGATGAATAACAGCCTGACATATGAGTTTTTGTTGTCCAAGTGGTCCAGTGCGGAGTGGAGGGCCAGCAAGATCGCATCCACCGTTGATCTGTTGTGGTGGTAAGCGAACTGCAGTGGGTCCAGGTTTTTGTCAAGGTAGGAGTTGATTTGCTCCATGATCAGCCTCTCAAAGCACTTCATCACCACCGGCGTTAGTGCCACTGGTCGATAGTCATTGAGGCACGTCACCTTACTCTTCTTGGGCACCGGTATAATTGATGCCTTTTTAAAGCAGGTGTGGACCTCAGACCTCAGAAGTGAGAGGTTGAAAATGTCCGTAAAAACTCCCGCCAGTTGGTCCGCACAGGTTATTTAGAACAAGACCAGTATACCATCAGGACCAGGTGCTTTTCGGGGATTCGCCCCTCTGAAGGATTTCCTGACGTCGGCCTCTGTGACTGAGACTGAAATGCCATCACAGCGAATGGGGGATCGGGAAGGCACATCAGTATTCTCCCTGTCAAAGCGTGCGTAAAACACTTCCTTCTGTGGCACAGAATTCCACAGATTTACAACTCTCTTCATGAAAATGTTCTTCCTCATCTCAGTCCTAAATGGCCTGCACCTTATTCTTAAACCATGGCCCCTGGTTCTGTACTCCCCCAACATTGGGACAATTTTTCTTGCATCTAGCCCAGTGGTTCCCAACCTTTTTTTGGCCATGCCCCACCTAATCACCTCTAAAATCCTGATGCCCCCCCCCCATGTGGTGATATATAATTCTTATCATTTAAAAAGTGAACTCCGTTTCAGCTGAAGAAGCTTAAAACGCCAATACCTTGGTTTAAATAAGCTTCAAAAGAACATTGTAGTGATTATGTAATAACTACACAATAAAGACCTTTTTTACCCCCAAAAAATTATTTACTCAAACTAACATCTGAAACATAAACTACATATATTTACCTGATGGAAAATCCCAAAAAATAAAAATCGAAAATTTGGATCCAGACTTCCTCAGTCGCGCTCAATTGCCCCCCTTAAAAATCAAATTGCCCCCCTGTGGGGTGTACGCCCCACGTTGGGAACCACTGATCTAGCCTATCCTCAAATTAGGAGACCAAAATTGCACACAATACTCGAGGTGCGGTTTCACCAGGGACCAGTACTGCAGTAGGACCTCCTTGCTCCTAAACTCAAATCCTCTCACAATGAAGGCCAACATGTCATTAGCTTTCTTCACTACCTGTTGTACCTACATGCTTACATTCAGTGACTGATGTACAAGCACACCCAGGTCTTGTTGCACCTCCCCCTTTTCCTAATCTGACACCATTCCGATAATAATCTGCCTTCCTGTTCTTGCTATCAAAATGGATAACATAGACACATAGACACATAGAAAATACGTGCAGGAGTAGGCCATTCGGCCCCTCGAGCCTGCACCGCCATTTGATATGATCATGGCTGATCATCCAACTCAGTATCCAATCCCTGCCTTCTCTCCATACCCCCTGATCCCTTTAGCCACAAGGGCCACATCTAACTCCCTCTTAAATATAGCCAATGAACTGGCCTCAACTACCTTCTGTGGCAGAGAATTCCACAGATTCACCACTCTCTGTGTAAAAAATGATTTCTTCATCTCAGTCCTAAAAGTCTTCCCTCTTATCCTTAAACTGTGACCCCTAGTTCTGGATTTCCCCAACATCGGGAATAATCTTCCTGCATCTAGCCTGTCCAACCCCTTAAGAATTTTGTAAGTTTCTATAAGATCCCCCCTCAGTCTTCTGAATTCCAACGTGTACAAGCCGAGTCTATCCAGTCTTTCCTCATATGAAAGTCCTGCCATCCCGGGAATCAGTCTGGTGAACCTTCTCTGTACTCCTTCTATGGCAAGAATGTCTTTCCTCAGATTAGGAGACCAAAACTGTACGCAATACTCCAGTTCTTTAGTAACTTGTCAGTTTCTTTGTTGAACTAAATTAAGGCGCATGTTGCAATCAAAAGCGCATGAACAATTGGTTGGGAAGAAAGCCAAACTAAGAAAGACGACTCACCAAGACTCTGTACAACTGCAGTAGAACCTCCCTGCTCTTATACTTAAATCCTTTTGCTATGAACCTCACATTTATCCACATTATATTGCATCTGCCATGCATCTGCCCACTCACCCAACCTATCCAAGTCACCCTGCAGCCTCATAGGATCTTCCTTGCAGCTCACACTGCCATCTAGCTTTGTGTCATCCGCAAGCTTGGAGATGTAAAAGAAAACTACAGATAGACACAAAAAGCGGGTCAGACAGCATCTCTGGAGAAAAGAGGTGACGTTTCGGGTCGAGACCCTTCTTCAGACTGATAGACAGGAAAACAAGCTGGGCCACTGAGAAAGTAGAGAACACCTGGGTATGTGGGTTACCTGGCACTGGAAAAAGTAATGTTAATACCAAATTCCAACATCTACGATCTCTTTTATCTTCATACCCTTTCAGACCATCCTGTTTCCTTGAGTAATGCAATGGCAGATCTTTTAAATAAAAATCAATTGTGTTCACATAGTCAGTGAAAAATAGGAATACCTCATTGAAGCACAGCACAATAAACAAGATATCTTAGATCAAAATGATGCCAAGAAGCAAAGTGAAAATTTCTGTGGAAGGGAAGAACAAATCAGGCATTATTAGCTCACCTTACATAATGTTTGATTTTGCTCACGAGTGCATTTTATTGGCTTACTAGACCAAGTGGGACCCGTTGGGTCCCATCCCCTCAACGTGCGGTTACGGGGGAGGGGGCGGCCTGCGACGTCAAACACACACACTAACCATCCCCCCCTCCCCCCCCCCCCCACACACACACACACACTAACCACCCCCTTGATATTATATTAATATTATTAATTCGCTCCTTTTAACCCATCCCCGCCCTATCAACTCACGCATATCCCCCAACTCGCAGGTACATCTGGAGAGGGAGAGGGAGTGGGGGTAGAGAGAGAGGGCAGGGGAGGGGGGAGAGAGGGTGGAGGGGGGGGGTGAGAGGGGGGGGAGAGGGGGGGGGGGAGAGAGGGGGGTGGTGAGAGGGGGGAGAGGGATGGGGAGAGGGAGGGGGAGGGGGACGGGGGAGAGGGGGGTGAGGGGGAGATGAGAAGGGTGGTTGAGGAGGAGAGGGGGGGAGAGAGGGGGTTGAGAGGAGGAGGGGGGAGAGAGGAGGAGGATAGCGGGGTGGGCAGCCAGGCAGCCATGTGACGTGGAATAAAGGGTGCAGACCCATTGTGACATCATCACGTCATCAATGATGTGATCACACACAAACAAACACACACACACACACACACACACACACACACACACACACACACACACACACACACACACACACACACACACACCACGCGCGCACGCACGCACACACACGCACACACACACACACACACACACACACATATACCCACACACACATACACACACACACACCCACACACACACACACACACACACACACACACACACACACACACGCACACAAGGGCCACATCTAACTCCCTCTTAAATATAGCTAATAAACTGGCCTCAACTACCTTCTGTGGCAGAGAGTTCCAGGGATTCACCACTCTCTGCGTGTGGATCACCCTGTAACATTTTTCTTGGTTTATATACGTCATCTAAGAACAAAACATAATTTGCTTTGCACCTCACAGCTCATTGTACCATTGTGTGAAAAAAGCTGTATGCATTATTTTGGCATTCTCCTTCATTAGCACTACATTATGTTCTTGAATGAAGTGTGGTCTATTCTCCCTGTGGAAACAATGCGTTGACACAATGGTTGCTTGTGAAGTTGCGTTTATTTGAAGTTGATTTGAAGTTGATCATTACTGTTCCTTTAAGGAATAGTAATCGGCAGTCCATCCTACTCTGACTGCCTCTTAATAATAATTTGCATTTATATTGGGTCTCTGACATAGAAAAAAAACATTCAAAACCACTTGGTAGTAGTGATATCAATCAATATTTTACACTGGCTTGCATAAGAAAATATTGGGTGAGGTAGACTCAAAAGAGAGTCTTAAAAAGAGATAAAATGATGGAGGGGTGTCAGAGTCCAAGAGTTAGATGTCATGTTAAAACTGTACGAGTACATTTGGAGTATTATGTATAGTTTTCATTACCCAGCTACAGGACGGATGTAGAAAAGATTAACATGTATGTTACTGGGACTGGAGGACCTGAGTTAGAAGAGACTGGACAGGCTGTGTTATTTCCCTTAGCGTAGGAGGCTGAACGGTGACCTTATAGAGATATATATTTATCAATTAGATACTGTGAAAAACCTGTTATCCAGATACATTATACTGTACAGTGAGTATAACCAAGCCATACACAAGTACAACAGGTAGTGCAAAGAGAGAAACATCAGCATGCCAAATATATTGTTGCATTGTTCTAATGTTACCGTTACAGATAGTGCAGATAAAAAAATGTCAAAGGGCCGCAATGAGTTAGGTTGCATTATCCGAACTTCATCCTTAGCTTATGGGAGGATGGTTTAGTAGTCTGATAACAGCAGAGAAGAAGAGGAAGTGGCCGTGGTGTAAATGGTCCTTGATTATGTTGGCTGCTCTCCCAAGGCAGCGTGGAATGTAGATTGAATCAATGGGAGGAGGCTGGTTTGTGTGATGTACTGGGCTGAATCCACAACGCACTACAAATTCTTGCGTTCTTTGGAAGAGCAGTTGGCAAAATAAATTGTGATGCACCCCAATAGGTTGCTTTCTACAGTACAACTATAGAGGTTGGTAAGAATAGTTGGAGATATACATAGATACATAGACAATAGGTGCAGGAGTAGGCCATTCGGCCTTTCGAGCCATTCAATGTGATCATGGCGGATCATCCACAATCTGTACCCCTTTCCTGCCTTCCCCCCATATCCCTTGATTCTGCTAACCCCGAGAGCTCTATCTAACTCTCTTTTGAACGCATCCCATGAATCAGCCTCCACTGCCTTCTGTGCCAGAGACGTTCACAAATTCACAACTCTCTGTGTGAAACAATTTTTGCTTATCTCAGTTCTAAATGGCCTACCCCTTATTCTTAAACTGTGGCCACTGATTCTGGACTCCCCCAACATTGGGAACATGGTTCCTGCATCTAGCGTGTCCAATCCCTTGATCATTTTATATGTTTCTATAAGATATCCTCTCATCTTTCTAAACTCCAATGAATACAAGCCCAGTCACTCCATTCCTTCATCACATGAAAGTCCCGCCATCCTGGGAATTCACCTGGTGAACCTACGCTGCACTCCCTCAATAGCAAGAATGTCCTTCCTCAAATATGGAGACCAAAACAATACTTCAGGTGTGGTCTCACCAGGGCCCTGTACAACTGCAGAAGGACCTCTTTGCTCTTATACACAACTCCACTCGTTATGAAGAGAGGCCATTAGCTTTCTTCACTGCCTACTGTACCTTCATAAATACTTTCAGTGACTGATGTACAAGGACACCCAGGTCTCATTGTACCTCCCGTTTTCCTAACCTGACAACATTCAGATAATAATCTGCTTTCCCGTTCTTGCTACCAAAGTGGGTAACCTCCCATTTATCCACATTATACTGTATCTGCCATGCATCTGCTGCATCTGCTCACTCACCCAACCTGTATAGCAAGTCAGTATTGTGTGCAGTTTTGGTCTCCAAATTTGAGGAAGACCATTCTTGCCATTGAGGGAGTGCAGCGTAGGTTCACAAGGTTAATTCCCGGATGGCGGGACAAGCGGCTGGGCTTGTATACTCTGGAATTTAGATGGATGAGAGGGGATCTTATTGAAACATATAAGATTATTAAGGGTTTGGGCATGCTCGACGCAGGAAACATGTTCCCGATTTTGGGAAATCCAGAACCAGGGGCCACAGTTTAAGAATAAGGGGTAAGCCATTTAGAACGGAGATGAAGAAAAACCTTTTCACACAGAGCGTTGTGAATCTGTGGAATTCTCTGCCTCAAAAGGCAGTGGAGGCCAATTCTCTGTATGCTTTCAAGAGAGTTGAATAGAGCCCTTAAAGATAGCTGAGTCAGGGGATATGGGGAAAAGGCAAGAACGGGGTACTACATGTGGATGATCAGCCATGATCACAGTGAATGGTGGTGCTGGCTCGATGGGCTGAATGGCCTATTCCTGCACCTATTGTCTATTTATTATCTATTGTCAAGCTCCAGTACAAGCTGCTCTAAGAATTCATCTCAGAAGCACTCTACAAACTCCCTTCCTTGGGGTCCCGTACCAACCTGATTTTCCCATTCTCCCTGCATGTTGAAATCTCGCATAACCACCATAGCATTATCTTTGTTACATGCCAATTTTAACTGCTGATGCAAATTGCACCCTATCTCCGGGTCACTGTTTGGGGGCCTGTGGATAACTCCCATTAGGGTCTTTTTACCACAATAATTCTACATCTTCTGATTCTATGTCACCCCTTGCAAGGGACTGAATATCTTTCCTTGCCAACAGAGCCACCCCACCCCTTCTGCCCACCTGTCCGTCTTTTTGTTAGGATGTATACCCCGGAATATTCAGTTCCCAGCTCTGATCCTCTTGCAGCCATGTTTCTGTAATTCCCACAAAATCAGACTTACCAATTTCTAACTGAGCATCAAGCTCATCCACTGTATTTTTTATACTTAGCGCATTCATATATAACACTTTTAATTTGATATTCACCTCCCCTCTCACACCAGTTCCTATTTCACCTGTCCTTACTCTCTTATTCCTTCTTGAACTTTCTATCCCATCAATTTGGGTGTCTTTCGTAACTTTTCCTGTACTCCCTTCCCCTTTAACTCTAACCTTATCCTCCCAATTTGTCAATCCCCCCCCCCCCCCCCCCCCCCCCCCCCCCCCCTGCTATTTAGTTTAAACCCACCCATGTAGCATTAGCAGAGATAGCATTAGATATGTCGACATTCCTTAGACTTCTGGAGAAGTAAAGGCTTTGGTGTACTTTCTTGGCCATGTTGTTAGTTGTTAATGTTGATGGTAGTTAATCACTGTTTTAGTCCAGAACAAATTGTTGGTAATATTTATATATTTGGGAACTTGAAGCTCTCAACCATCTCAACTTTGGCACCAGTGAAAATGAGCAGGACATACATGCCACCCCATTTCCTGAAGTCAATAAACTAGCTCCATCATCTTGTTAACATTGAGGGAGAGGTAGTTTTCTTGACACCGTTTCTGAACTATCTATCTTGTTTACACAGATAGTGGTGAATCTGTGGAATTCTCTGCCACAGAATGTAGTTGAGGCCAGTTCATTGGCTATATTTAAGAGGGAGTTAGATGTGGCCCTTGTGGCTAAAGGGATCAGGGGGTATGGAGAGAAAGCAGGTACAGGATACTGAGTTGGATGATCAGCAACAGTAGTTCACAACAGTAGTGTCATCCGCAAACTTGTAAATGTAGTTAGAGAGAATTTAGCCACGCAATCGTGATTGTAAAAGGAGTATAGTAAGGTCAGCACTCACAAAAACTTTGGTAGTACTCCATTAACTTCAACACTAAGAAAACCAAGAGCAGCAGATATTACAATATAGTCAATTTTGAGTTCAGACTTGCTTTTACTGCTAGATGATACCTTAGATGCAAAACTATAATTAAGGGAAGATATGCAAAGGAGTGGGATTATTTCCAATAGAGCAGAACTAAAGAAATGGAGATTTAATAAAGGTTTTCGAAAAAATTATGAAGGCCTTTGATAGTGCGAAGAGGGAAAGAATGTTTCCCGAGTGGGTTATTCAATGATGAGACGTCATCAATTTAAAATTGCCATCATTGAATAAGGAGCAAGCTCAGGAGAAATTTATTTAAGCAGATTGTTGAATAATTGAATGGATACGGAATGTTTGAAATGGTTATGTTAATCCTGGCTAAATTGGAGCAGCCATGGTATTAAAATTGAGTAAGGGCTGGTGTGCTGCTAGGCCATTTTGGCAAGTTAAATGTGCCTTTGCAGAACTGAGACAAGCTGCTGAATTGTGCCAGATTGTCTGTGGCCTATGATACAATGTACTGGTTACTATGTTATTGGGTTATGGAACTGTCTATCATGCACTGTGTTAATCGATATGCGTTATTGAACTGTATAGAGCCAACCCCATATGGTTCAGCCCCTCAAGATTCGGGGACCTATAAAAGGTAGCTCCCACGAGGTCCGATGTCAATCTTCTGGAAGAACGCTTGGGACTGCATGACCTTTTGAAGTGTCTCTCTGCTTGCATGAGGCTAGAAGGGCCTGGCCAAGCAGATACAAGGATCAAACCCACAGTGGTTAGGTGCTGTAAAAGGGAATTGGTGTTGTGTTATCCAAAATAAAGTTTAGTTGCTCAAGTGCTTGGATCAGTGTTTTATTGACTGAAACTAGACTTGAGGGAGCTTAGAATGAGCTATTTACATTGCAGGCTCATCCGGGATCTCAACGGACCCCCAAACACAAGTTTGAGATTAAGGGTGTTGAGCTGGCCCAGTCATGAGTGCAGAAATCGGCGCCACAATGCAGTTTTCGCATTGAATTTTGGCACTTCGCTAGTCAGAGCAGATCGATCATTCGCGGGCTTGGGAAAGGAATCGGTTCCAACGAGATCGTAGAACAGTCTAGCAAGTACTGGGGGCGTGTTAGCACTCCTTTGGGTTGGAGGCCCTTAAAACCAGGGTGCAGTTAGAGGCTCTGCTGGGGTTGGGCTAGAAGCACTTTCCTGGGTTAGAGGCCCAAAACTTGGTGGTAGTTGGTAGCTGCAGCTGCTGTCAAAAGCCATAAATTCAGATTTGGGTTAAAAGCCCGACACAGAATTGGTATCCGATTGACGGGATATTGAAAAACAAGTCTGCTATATGTGCTAATCGGTAAAGCATTTGACCTGTCGTTGCTGGGAGCTCTGATTGGAAAGGTGTGTTCCAAAACTCGGCATCGACTGCCAGTGCGAAGAGGCTAGGCGCTGACACCTGGTGCCAAGCAGGTGAGAAGGAAACCCTTTTAACGAGGTAAAACCTAAGTTGGTTCAAGGCCACATCTGTGTGAAGATATCCGAATCCCTCCCTGAAGATACGAAGGAGGACTCTGTTAAAGGCACCGGGCTCGGTGGCTAGAGTATAGATTGGCTTGGAATACTCTAGTCAATTCGAGATTTAACTGTTCGAGTAAATTTGAATTTGAACCCGCATACGTTGAGTGGTACGCACCAAAACTGATTGGTCTGAACAGAGCGAACTTAAATTTGCAAAATTCAAGATCTAAGTACAGAATTTCATATTGATGTTCTGACCTGTACGGTAGAATTCAAATTCTGTGTACATAGAACTTCGAAGTTTGTATAGCATGTTTGAGATCGATTCCGAATAGCGGCTGATCAACAGTGAGTAGTAACCCTCTGATCGATTGTTGATTAGTACCTGATAGCGAAGAGTAACTGAGAGAAGGGACCCATCGAAGGACGAGGAAGAATTTAAGGCCTGGATCCCTCCTGATTACCTTAGGGACATGCCTATTCGAGAGCCTACTTCCCCTCAATTTAATTGGAGAGGCTATAGAAATGTGAGGCCCGATCAATGTTACCTCTGCGGGGAAACGGGAAACTGGATCAGAGCGTGCCCTATGAGGGAACAGAGAGGAGGAAGGGGTCAAAGAAGAGGGCCACAGGGTCTAAGAAGTCAGTGGATCCCTAGACGTTATAGGGATACTTGGGACTCTGAAGATAGAGGAAGAGAACACTGGCCAGAGGATCAGGGGGCAGGGACACAAGCATTCTGGCAGCCAAATCCATTCTGGTAGCCCTGATCTGCCCAGAGTGTGGACATAGTAAGATGATCCCAGGAAGAGAGTTACAAAGAATCTGATTGGGATTGAGAAACTTCACCAAAAGGAAGGAATACGAAAAGAGAAACAAAGTAGCTGGTGTCAAAAAAAGATAAGAACTGAAGAGAACTAAACTGGCACTAGGGAAAGAAGAAATGAATTTACTGGGCAGGAAGTAAATCAAGCATTTTCTGTTTTTATGTCTGTATATCTTTGAGTTTCTGTTCATTTTCTGATAAAATTTAAAAAAAAAGAAAAATTAACAGTACTCCAATCTTCATTTGTGATATCAATATACAGTACACCACTGTTACTTTAGTCTGAAGAAGAGTCTTGACTTGAAATCTTTCCTATTCATGTTCTCCAGAGAAGCTACCTGACCTATTGACCTACTCTAGCATTTTGTATCCTTATTTGTATTAACCAGCCTGAAACGTTGCCTATTTCCTTCGCTCAATAGATGCTGCTGCACCCGCTCAGTTTCTCCAGCTTTTTTGTGTACCTCCCAGTTTAGAGATGCAGCCGTGGAAACTGGCCCTTTGGCCCATCGAATCCGCGCTGACCAGCGACCCCCATACATTAACACTATCCTACACACACCAGGGACACTTTATAATTTTTACCAAAGCCAATTAACCTACAGTGTGGGAGGAAAGCTGAGCACCTGGAGAAAACCCCCTCAGGTCGCGGGGAGAACTTACAAACTCTGTACAGACAGCTCTCATATTCAGGATCAAACTCGGGTCTCTGGCGCTGTCAGGCAGCAACTGCAACCACTGCGCCACAATGCTGCTCACAACATAGAGTCATGGAGTCATAGCGTGATATAGTGTGCAAACAAGCCCTTTGGTCCAACTTGCCTACACTGGACAACAATGTCCCAGCTACACTAGTCCCACCTGCCTGTGCTTGGGTACATATCCCTCTAAATCTGTCGTATCCATGTACCTGTCTAACTGTTTCTTAAACGATCGGACAGTCCCAGCCTCAACTATTTCCTCTGGCAGCTTGTTCCATACACCCACCACCCTTTGCTTGAAAAAGTTACCCCTCACATTCCTACCTGCAGTTCTTTGTTTCATCATTCAAGTTTTGACTGGACAACTCAATGAGTCATTGGAGGAGCCAGCCAAGAACACTTGTTATATTTTTTGCAGATATCAGTTATTCCAGCTGTCCCTATTGATCTCCAACTTATGCAGTTTTGTAATGTTTGCCAGCTCTTCCAATGGTGCTGACAATTTCTGCTCATGATTGCTTGGAGAAGAGCGGAGTACCCACATGGTTTCCCTTTACAAAAATATTTGGCCTGGTTACCGGCAATATGTCTAACCTTTAAACAATATATCTGTTTACAGCTGTCAGGTGGAATCTTTGGGACAGATGGCTGTGAATTGAAGGAAAGGACATGAGGAGCTCCTGCAGAATGTTACAACGCATTATCAGAGCATCCCATGTTTTCCTCAACTTGGTTCAGTTTGAATTATTATAACTAATTGCATTTATAGGGTCTGGAAACAAATCTGAGAGATGGGATTACACATTATTTAAATGAAAGCATTTTACTGAATTATTTGCATTTTGAATGAGCCCAGTGACTTATTTCAATATCTCAAAAGCAAAAATGTTTCTTGTCATGTGATGAAAAATAAAATTGTAACATTGGTTTGCCTAAAATTAGTGAAGAGAGGAATTTTACCCCCACGTGATGTGATGTTTAACGACCCAATAAAATGGATTGTAATTAATCTACGTAAAGTTTCACAACTGATGAATGGAAAAAATTGCAATGGAGCAAAGCAAACCTATGCAAAATTAGATTTCTGACTGATTTGATGGATACTTCATATTATCTTACCCCTTGTTTACCTTGTTTATTCTGCCAATTTCCCCATTAAAGTTCAGACAGTATTTCCTATTTCCTCTCTCCTGTGATTATTTGGCTTCAAGTTTGCATATGATTTGGATGCAGTAGCTTTCAAATATGAAAGTAAGCATCATTAACATGCAATGGCATCTGTTATTTATGTTTAGTAGACTGATTTCCCAGTTTTTTTTTTTTAACATCAATATGAATTTCTCACGGCCCTTGAATTTTACTTTATGTGCCTAAGGTGCAAATCTTTAAAAATAAATCACATCAATGAAAGACTTTCAAAAGAAAGTAAATCTTGGCAAATTACTGAATTGAAATATTGTGTAAAATGGCAGTTAAATGTACTGCAGATATGATAAATAAACATTTAAGAAATATTTGGACAGACACCGGAACAAGCAGGGAAGGAGGCATCTGGACCAAGTGCAGGCAGATGGGATTAGTTTAATTGGTATCTTGTTGGGGCAGACATGAATGGTTGAAGGACCTATTCCTGCTTATATGTTAAATGTTCTAAGTAGCTAGATGAGCATTCACATTGCCAAGACAGAGAAGGCTACAGATGAAATGTTGGGCAGTGTGGTTAGAGTAGATGGTTCTTCATGGTGGACCAAAGGGCTCTAGGAAGATGTTTGCTGAAAGAGAACCAAGGTATAATTCTTGCATTTGGCCAGAAAGAAAATCTGGGCTCGTAATTGTCTCATAAAGGATAGCAAGGAAAGTTACATATTAGAACCAAGGTTTACACCAAAGATGGACACGAAGTGCTGTGTAACTCAGCTGGCCAAGCAGCATCTCTGGGGAAAAAGGCTGGTGACATTTTGGTCAGTTACCTACTTATTGTTATACTTCAAGTTACCTACGTATTGGTTTATTTAACTTAGGCAACATTTAAGGTTTATAAGGTAATACTTTATGAGGAAACATTAATGCTGGTGCAAATTTGTCTTTCTGTGGCTAGTTTTTGTGGAATGGCATTAAAATTCTAAAAGGGCCAAGTCAAGTCAAGTCAAGTCAAGTCAAGTCAAGTTTATTCGTCACATACATATACGAGATGTGCAGTGAAATTAAAAATGGCAATTTCATTGCTATTCACAGTGATCCTAGCCTTTAGGGATATATGGGTGCTTCTTGAATCCATTCATATTAGGAGGCAAACCATGAGAAAACACGAAGTATTTTTTGACACTCTTTGACACTCACCCATATTGCATTTTCTGGGACTATTGTTACTTACAGGAAATTAAACACACAGGAAAACCACCTCGACGTAATAATTCTACCAAAAGTATGGAGTATTGTGTTCAGTTCTGGTAACACTGTCACCGGAAAGATGTTGTTAAGGTAGAAAGGGTGCAGAGAAGATTTACGAGGATGTTGCCTGGACTCAAGTCCTGAGCTGACTAGAACTTTATTCCTTGCAGCGCAATGGGATGATGGGTGATCTTATTGAGGGGAAAAAAAATGATGAGAGGATTAGATAGGGTAAATGCCCGTAGTGTTTTACCCAGAGTAGGGAAATCAAGAATCAGAGGACTTAGTTTAAAGTGAAGGGGAGAAGATTTATTAGGAACCTGAGGGGCAAACTTTTTACACAAAGAGTGGTAGGTATATGGAACGGGATGCCAGAGGAGGTTGTTGAGGCAGGTGCAATGAGCTGAGTTGTAAATCCGTCAAAGCACTATACATGTTTATTAAAGTTCACACAGCATTCTTCTGCATGGTGTTACAGTAAACTAGCAGTTTCTCAGACTAATTACTTAAGCAGACTTCTGATAATATAAACCACATAGTAGGCGGAGCTTCTACTAACAAGCACTACAATTGGGTAGTAAGAAGTAACCAATCTACATCTTTCCTTGTAGAAACAAAATAGAGCATTGATACATGGTGGTTAAATAATACAGTAGCTGAAACGCCAATAATGTAGATGGGGAAGTATAGCTGATTACACAAAATCTCCATATCTAAGTGGTGGCCTAATGACCCGTCTGGCGCGCGCGCGGTATAAATCCACGTCTCCTCCTTTCACCGGTGAAGTGACCGGGGAAGGCACCGGAGACCTGGCGAGTGGAGATGGTGAAATAGGTGAGCTGGGCGCTGAACACCGCGGAGAGGCCGCGGGGGACACAGTCTGTTGAGCAGTCGGCCCAGGAATGGGAGGGTATATAAAACATGTAACCTCTGGATACGGAGCAGGAGGACGTGGTTCCTTTACAGGAAGGAGATGTTGATGGTTGCGTCTGTAAATGCCTCTGTCCGCGCTTACCAGGTAAGAATGCGATTCTTTAGTAGGGCTGTGGATGTGACCCAGCCAGCCATAGCCCTTGTTGGTCTGGAGGTGAACAACCTGACTACTGGTGAGAGGTTTCAGTGGCTTGCTGGACTTGTCAAAAGATCGTTTTTGCGCATCGCGCTTTATTTGTAGTTGTTTTTGGACCGCGGGAGGTTAATGGACCTGTGGCAGCAACAGCTGCTGGGGTACAGGCAGGGCAGCACAGGTTTGACGAGACATCATTCATTGGGCTGGAGATCCCAGTATGGGATCACGGTCAATGTTCCTCAAGTTGAGCAAGTCCAGGTAGACGTCGGATTTGGCAAGATAAGAACACTCCATTAGTTGTTTTGCGCTTCGGACAGCCCGTTCGGTGAGTCTGTTGGACTGCGGAAACTCAGGGCTGCTGGTGATATGTCGAAAGTTCCATCGTTGAGTGAAGTTTCTGAAGAGCTGACTGGTGAACTGACTGCTGTTGTCGGATAGGAGGCATGCAGGGGAACCGTGCACGGAGAAATGGCATTGCAACTTCTGGATGACTGCCTCAGATGTGATGGTTTGGAGCAGGTCAATTTCGAACCAGCCCAAATATGAGTCGATGAGAACCAGATAGTGTTTCTCATGCCATTCGAAAATGTCGGTGGCTACCGTGGACCACGGTAGAGGAGGAACCGGGTGCGATACTAAAGGTTGTTTCTGCTGGTGTGACGTTAGGCATTAGCAGATAGTGCAGACCTCAGTTTTTTCATGTAGGTACTTGGTCATAACATGCCAGCAAAACATGCTCTGCGTCTGTTGTAAGGTTGCCTCCACACCGGTGTGGCACCTATAGATGGCATTGTAGTACTTGACCTGGACAACAGCTGGGACAACTGCTTTGTGACCCTTGACTATAATCCCGTCCTGTAGCACCAGTTTGTCGCGAACCAGGTAGTATGGGCGGATCATGAGTGGGATGCTGTGTTGTTTATCCAGCCAGCCATGCCAGATGACTACAGACAGCTATTGTAAAGTCTCAACAGCAGCCGTGTGCTCTGCCAGGCTGCTTAGGCAATCAGTGGGAACATACGATACCTTCATTACTGAGGTCCTGTTCAGAGGGCTGTTTTTCGCCGGTTTTGCGTGGGGCCTTTGATAGCGTGTCAGCTGTGTGCATGTCCTTGCCTTTTTTGTAGACTGTTGAAATCAAAACGCTGCAGCTGCATCATCATCCATTACAGGTGAGCCGGAGCAGTTTGGGTTTGTTCAAGATAGTGACCAGTGGCCCAAAAATAACGTCTTTGAATTTTGTGTCGGCAAAAACCACAGCAAGTAACTCTTTTTCAATTTGGGCGTAACGTTGTTCAGTGTTGGTCAATGAGTAGGTCCAGCAGTTTGTCTGTTTCTAATTTTCAATTAATCTCAATCTAATAAACTTCTGATTTCAAGATCTTTTAAGTAATTTACAATTTTAAATTTAAATGGCTCTTTGTATCATTTCAGATTATTGGATGAGATGTGAACAGCAGTTTAAGACAAAAAAAAAAATGAGTTAGATATCATTTAAAAAATGAAACACAATAATGCAAGAGATCATGGAGAGAATAGAACAGAATCGAATAGAATGCCATTTATTGTCATTCAAACAGACATGGTTCGAACGAGTCATAACATCAAAAACCAAGACACACAATTAACACAATTTACATAAACATCCATCACAGCGAGTCTCCAAACACCTCCTCACTGTGATGGAAGGCAAACATCTTGTCTCTTCCCTGTTATTATTCTTCCCCACGGTCAAGCAGTCCAACTGCTGCGTCGAGGCGATCGGGGCTCCCGATGTTAAAGACCCGGCGGGCGATGGTAAGTCCCGTGGGTTTTAAGGCCGCGCTGGGTGATGTAAGGCCCCGCTCCGGGTCTTGATGTTAGAGCCCCCGGTGGGCGATGGTAAGTCCCGCGGCTGTTCAAAAGTATCAAAGGTATTTTATTGGTCACATTCACATACACCTAGGTGTAGTGAAGTGAAATGCTTCTTGCCATTTTGCAGCACATAAAGAAGGAATACAGACATAACATTAATAAGAGTTTTAAACATAAAGAACATCCCCCCACAATGGTTCCCATTATGAGGGAAGGCACAAAGTCCAGTCCCCAACCCCAGTTCACCCATAGTCGGGCCCATTGAGGCGTCCACAGTTGCCTCTACGGAGGCCCGATGTTCCAGGCCGTTCTCGCCGGGTGATGTTGCTCCGGCGTCGGGAGAGTCCTCTCAGCGGCCTGGGAACCCTGGAACGGCCGCTTCCGTACTGGAGGCCGCGGCTTCCAAAGCCAACAAGGCCGCGCCGGTTGGAGCTCCACAACTGGCGATCTCATCTAGAGATCCCAGGCTCCCGGTGTAAAGTTCAGCGCTGCCGCCCGCAGCTGGTCGCTCCACAGACCCGCAGCTCCATGATGTTATCCTCAGCGATCTTCAGCTCACCGGAGCTCCAGTGCGGCGACTCAGGCAAGGCATCGCCCGCTCCGCGATAACGCTCCAGCGCTGTGCGGCTGCCGAAGCCGAGGTTCTGGGCGGTCCCCGACAGGAAACGCCGCTCCAGGCCCGCTGGTAGGCCGCGAGGACGGGTCGAAGCTGCAGCCCGGAGAAAAGCTGCCTCTCCGAACAGGTACGGACCCTGAAAGGTAGTTTCCCCCTTTCCCCACCCCCCACCCCCCACATAAAAAAGTCTAGACCTCCAAACAAAACACTTAACTAACTAAAATTAAAAATTAAAAAGATGAAAAGGCAGACAGCTGCTGGCTGGGCAGCCGTGCACAGGACAGCGCCCCCCACATGTGTTAAAACTGCGGCAGGCGATGTAGGCCCTGCTCCGGGTCATTTTAACCCCGCGATTCGGGCGGGAGAAGTTGCCGTTGCGGGAGCTCTGAAAAGCGGTCTCCCACCAGGGACCTGCGAGCTTCCGATGTTACCGTCTACAGGGCCTGCGGCTGGAGCCTCCGAAGCTCCAAAGTCGGGTCGCAGTCGAGTGCCACAACAGCTCTCCACGATCCGAAGTCGACCGGCTCCGCGATGGTGAGTCCGCAGGCTCCACGACTGGAGGCCTCAGGTTGGTTCCGGTTGAAGGCCTCTGGCCCCACGATGTTAGGCCCAACAACACCGGAGACCCGACAGGGAACATACATCTAATGGGACAAAAAAATAGGAAGAGACAGACGGACTGCAGCCGAGCCGGTGCCGCAAGGCGCCGCCACACCGATGGTGGTTATAAACCAATTCAACATATTTTTCAATCATAGTTTTCATTGCAAGTATTACTAATAGAAATAATGCAGCTGTATGGTTGAAATCATGTGTTAAGGTTATTTTGGATTTGTCAACCAGAAATTGTAATACAATAAGAGGAAACAAATCATTTAATATTTTGCTTGATATGATATGCCTTAATACGTTAAGAAAACTTACACAAGTGGATGTTATAAAAAATCAACTATTTGCTTGCATGAAATCCAGTTGGAGATAATTTTAACATCTGATGACCATATCAATTGGAAATAAAGAATGTTATATTTGCTGGTATGAAACATATACGTTCTGCAACATTAGATAGCTGATAACGTCAGATTCTGCAACATTGTCCACTTAAGCAAGCTCAATCAACAATCAAAGTGCATCATTATTTCAAGTGTGTTAACTACATCACTTGAGTAATTTAAGTACTTGTTAAATGTTTCATTGAGGGCATGAAAATTGACTGCAGACACCTGTAGATTGGTTACACAACTTAATGCGTTGACTAGATACTGTTTTGACAGTGCATCTTTGGCATTAGTTTTCAACATTTGCAGTGGATGATGCCAAGGAAGTGTTTTAACACATCTAGCATCCATTAAAGGAGGAAACGAGAGCAGCTCTGAGGAGGTCACATTTCCTTTCATTTCACACTACTACCAGCATAGCTCAGGAAGAAATGCGGTTAGTTTTTTTTATTGGTTTCAAGATATCTGCTTTGTTTCATACATCAGAGTCTAAAAATGATTGTTAGCAGTATTAGAGAACATAATATCTTGTTGGATATTAGGTTAATTCCTGTGTTAAAACAGCAGATGGAGAGAGCTGTGCATATCCAATTAGCATTGGTTTGCATTTTGTACCCGCAGTGACTTATGTCCTTGTGAAAAAGAAACAAATATTAATAGTATTCATGTATCAGTCATAATCCTATTCCTGTATCATGACTCCTTTTAGACATTAGAGATACAGCACTGAAACAGGTCCTTCAGCCCACCGATTCTGGGCCGACCAGTGAGCAACCTGTACATTAGCACTATCCTACATGCTAGCACCAATTTACAAATTTACCAAAGTAGCACTATTCTACACACTAAGGACAATTTACAATTTTATTTAACCTACAAATCTGTATGTCATTGGAGTGTGGGAGGAAAATGGAACACCCGGTGAAAACCAATGCGGTCACATGGAGAACGTACAAACTCTGTATAGACAGCACCCGCAGTCAGGGTCAAATCTGGGTCTCTGGCACTGCAAGGCAGCAACTCCACCACTTCACCACTGTGCCACCCTATTGCAATTTAAGTATAAAAATTAAAACCTTGTTTTTTTTTTATCATTTTAGGATTAAAAGTAACAGGTAATTTGCTTTCGGAAGAAATTAGTCAATTATCGTCTATCACTGAGCTTAACCCAAAGGCATAAGTAGTAAGAGCTGGTGATATTGCAAAATTTGCGGTCACTAATGTAAATCTGGACGATAAGGGACAGGTTAATGTCAGTGATGGAAACAATTGGTGTTGTTATCTGAACTCCATCTAGTGTCCTGAATGGAATAAAATCTGAACAAGTGTGTAGGAAGGAACTGCAGATGCTGGTTTACATCGAAGATGGAAACAAAATGCTGGAGTAACTCAGCAGGAGAGGTAGCATCTCTGGATAGAAGGAATGGGTGATGTTGCGGGTCGACACCCGTCTTCTGACTGAAAGTCAAGGAAGAGGGAGACACAGAGATACAGAAGTGTAAGTTGTGAAAACAAGACATCAAAGGGGATGGAGAGTATCTTTTATTGTCATTCAGACATTTCAGTCTGAACGAAATTGTATACCTTACAGTAATAACAAGAATAAAATAACAAAACACACACTTAACACAGTTTAACATCCACCACAGTGAGTCTACCAGGCACCTCCTCACTGTGATGGAAGGCAAAAGCCTGAAAGTCCTTTTTTCTTCCCTCCTCGTCTCCCTCTGCATTGAGGCGATCCAGCTTTCATGTAGAATGTGTAGAATAGATCATTGTTAGCTAGGAGAAGGTGACAACGAAGCCTGCAGAGTTAAAATTTAATCAGGGGGACAGTGTGACCGGTCAGAGAACTAGGGAGAGGGAGGGGGAGGGAATACTATACTTGAGGTAAGAGAATTCAATATTCATATCATGGAAACAAGAAACATAGAAACATAGAAACATAGAAATAGGTGCAGTAGGAGGCCATTTGGGCCTTCGAGCCAGCACCTCCATTCATTGCGATCATGGCTGATCGTCCCCTATCAATAACCCATGCCTGCCTTCTCCCCATAAACCTTGACTCCACTAGCCCCTAGAGCTCTATCTAACTCTCTCTTAATTCCATCCAGTGACTTGGCCTCCACTGCCCTCTGTGGCAGGGAATTGAATAAATTCACAACTCTGTGGGTGAAAAAGCTTTTTCTCACCTCAGTCTTAAATGACCTCCCCTTTATTCTAAGACTGTGGCCCCTGGTTCTGGACTCGCCCAACGTTGGGAACATTTTTCCTGCATCTAGCTTGTCCAGTCCTTTTATAATTTTAAATGTCTCTATAAGATGCCCCCTCATCCTTCTAAACTCCAGTGAATAAAAGCCCAGTCTTTTCAATCTTTCCGCATAAGACAGTCCCGCCATCCCAGGAACCTCATGAATCTCAGGAACCTACGCTGCACTGCCTCAATCACAAGGATGTCCTTCCTCAAATTAGGAGACCAAAACTGTACACAATACTCCAGATGTGGTCTCACCAGAGCCTTATATGACTGCAGAAGAGCCTCTTTACTCCTATACTGAAATCCTCTTGTTATGAAGGCCAACATTCCATTAGCTTTCTTCACTGCCTGCTGTACCTGTAAGCCAACTTTCAGTGACCGGTGTACAAGGACGCCCAGGTCTCGCTGCACCTCCCCCTTACCTAACCTAACCCCATTGAGATAATAATCTGCCCCCTTGTTTTTGCCACCAAAGTGGATAACCTCACATTTATCTATATTATACTGCATCTGCCACGCATCTGCCCACTCACTCAACCTGTCCAGGTCACCCTGCAACCTCCTAACAACCTCTTCACAGTTCACACTGCCACCCAGCTCTGTGACATCCACAAACTTGCTACTGTTGCTCCTAATCCCCTCTTCCAAATCATTAATATATATGGTAAACAGTTGCGGCCCCAACACCGAGCCTTGCGGCACTCCACTCGCCACTGCCTGCCATACTGAAAAGGACCCGTTTTCTCCTACTCTTGCTTCCGGTCTGCCAAACAATTTTCTATCCATGTCAACACCCTAACCCCAATACCATGTGCTCTAATTTTAGTCACAGTCTCCCATGTGGGACCTTATCAAAGGCTTTCTGAAAGTCTAGATACACAACATCCACTGGCACCCCTTCATTCATTTCCCTTTCAAAAATCCATGTTGATGGACTAATCCTTTTACTGCTATTCAAATGCCCCATTATTGCCTCTTTAATAATTGACTCCAGCATCTTTCCCACCACCGAAGTCAGGCTAACTGGTCTGTAATTCCCCGTTTTCTCTCTCGCTCCTTTCTTGAAAAGTGGGATAACATTAGCTATCTTCCAATCCACAGGAACTAATCCTGAATCTATTGAACATTGGAAAATGATCACCAATGCGTCCACTATTTCTAGAGCCACCTCCCTAAGGACCCTGGGATGCAGACCATCTGGCCCAGGGGATTTATCATCCTATAGTCCCATTAGCCTACCCGATACTATTTCTCACCTAATGAAAATTTATTTCAGTTCCTCTACCCCCTTAGATCCTCTGTCCTTCAGTACATCTGGGAGATTGGGTCAGCTACTGTAGCTACCTCAGCAACTGTATCACTGGTGTGTAATCTGCCCATGTGAAATATGAGGTGCTGTTCCTTGAATTTGTGCTGGGCCTCACTCTGACAGTGGAGAAGGCCCAGGACAGGAAGGTCAGTGTGGCAATGGAAGGTGGAGTTAAAAATTGTTTAGCAACCGGGAGATCAGGTAGTTTAGGCTTACTGAGTGGTGGTGTTCAGCGAAACGATCTCCGAGCCTGCGCTTGACCTCGCCAATGTATAGAAGTCCACACCTAGAACAGCCGCTACAGTAGCGGAGGTTGGAGAAGGTGCAAGTGAACTTCTGCCTCACTTGAAAAGACTTTTGGAGTCCTTGGATGGAGTCGAGGGAGGAGGTATAGGAAATCCGATAATGGAATCCCACCACTGGCCACATCCTCCCATCTCCATCCCTTTCTGCTTTCTGCAGAGACCGTTCCCTCCACCACTCCCTGGTTACACACAAATGCTGGAGTAACTCAGTGGGACAGGCAGCATCTTTGAAGAAAAGAATAGGTGACGTTTTGTGTTGAGACCCTTCTCTAGAGATGTTGACTGACCTGCAGTGTTACTGCAGCATTTTGTGTGTATCCCCGTTGATGACTGTTGCTCAGCTTTTGCTGGCACCGAGGGTGTTAACCGACAGCCTCAGGAGTTGGAGAGGAGTTGAGCTGGAGTTAGCACTTCTTCTGCTCCGGGCCGGTGTCCTGCCAGCACAGGGTCACCCCCGGACAGGGATTGGACACTCAGGAGGGGACGGTAGTGAGACGAGGAGGAGCCATCTTGGGGAACGGATGCTAACCAGCAGCCATCCGTTTAATCCATTTTTTTCCCAGTTTTTTAGTAAATCTTGTTTTTTGTTTGTAGGAGAAATGGACTTCTTAATGTGGGGGGAATGAGGTAATCTTACTTCTAGGTCCCTACCTGGTAGGTGAGGCAGCTTTTTCTCCGGGCTGCCCGTCGACCCGTCCTCGTGGCCTACCAGCGAGCTTGGAGCGCCGTTTCCTGGCGGGGACCGCCCAGCACCTCGGTGGCACAGCGCTGGAGCACTATCGTGGAGCGGAGCGAAGCGGGCGATGCCTTGCCTGGGTCGCTGCGCTGGATCGACGCGCTGGAGCTCTGGTGAGATGTGACCGCCGAGATCAACACCTGCGGGTCTGCGGAGCAGAGCGGGCGGCGCAGCACCGACTTTAACATCGGGAGCCTGGGAGCTCCAAACCAGTGCGTCCCTGTCGGCTTCGGAAGCTGACAATCCCCTGCTAGGAAGCGGCAGTTCCAGGTGGCCCAGCCGCTGTGAGGACTCTCCCGACGCCGGGGCAACTCCACCCGGCCAGAACGGCCAGGAACATCGGGTCTCCGTAGAGGCAATAGCGGTGGCCTCAATAGGCCTGACTATTGGGAGAACTGGGGTTGGGGACTGGACTCTGTGCCTTCCCTCACAGTGGTATCCATTGTGGGGGATGATTTTTTTGTATGTAGTTACTATGTTAGTCTGTGTCCAAGATGGCTGCCGGAAGGGAGAGTGGACGCTGGCGCGCTTTAGCTGCCGCTGCTCTCTCTTCACGTTGTGATCTTTGATTTTGTGTCTTTGGAGTGATTTCTATCTTTAATTTGTATATTGATGATGTCCTTATTATTTATTTTTCTCCGACTATATGTTTTTTTCTCTTCCGTTAATCTTTGTAAGGTGTCCTTGAGATTTGAAAGGCGCCCGAAAATAAAATTTATTATTATTATTATTAAATCTGCCTCCTGGGGTTATGCGGGAGAGGGGTGCGTGGTTCGCCCCTGTATAATAACCCTGTATAACCCGTGAGGGCAGTCCGAGTGAGAATGCAACCCATACACCCAGGCTGAGGGGGACCGGACCATGATTCATTAGATTGTCACTGCTGAGATTTCTGCACAGACCAGTGGAGAAAGGAGAAATAGTATTGCTAACCCCAGTAGCAATTCAACAGCGCTTGCCACCACCGAGACCAAGTTCGATTCTGACTATGGATGAAACGCAGGTCTGTATACCTGCAGCAGCTCAGCTGCCGAGAATGTTTTTCTTGAGTGACCTATGACCTGGGCATGCGCAATCGGAATACCAAACTCGCTTATTCCCCTGATGATTTTATACACCTCTATAAGATCATCTCTTAGCCTCCTGCAATCCAAAGAATAAAGTACTAGCCTGCCCAACCTCTCCCTAAAGCTGAGGCCCAGGAGTCCTGGCAATATCCTCGTAAATCTTCTCTACGCTCTTTCCAACTCAATGCCATTATTCCTAAGGCAGGGTGATCAAAACTGAGCACACGACTCCAAATGCAGCCTCACCAATGTCCTGTACAACTGTAACACATGTAGATGAGAGCAGGTAAAGCCTGCAGATCATAGAATATAGAATTGTGCAGGACAGAAATGGGCCTTTTCAGCCGATCTAATCCACGCCAACCATGATGCCTATTGACGTTAATTCCACATGCATTAGGAAATTGTGCTGTTGGTGTCATTGAGAGTTTTCAACAGAACTTATTTGTCAGTGGCTTTTCCAAAAGTGTAATCTCCTGGACGCTGCATCTAGCAACACAGTAGGAAAATTGCTACAATTTGAGGTTGCAAACCGTGATGGAAAGTTGCTGTATTTGTGCTAAATGTGTTTAATTGTCCCCTGTGCTGAGTAGGCAAGTTAAAAGTCAAATACATGGGTCACATATCGATGAGACTATAGACTGCAGATGGTACGAATAATAGAATCATAGAATTCAGGACAGAAACAAGTGTCAACCTGTAAAAGTGAAAGCTCTGCTTTAGAATTCCTTTCCTTTTATTATTTTATTGAGCTGTCAGAATTCTTCATGCTTAACTTACGTTGTGAGGAGCCTTTGCTACCAGAACTGACATTGTTACATTAATGTTACAGCTTTTATAATGGCTTTGCTCACTTCTGAAAAATGTATAACATGGTTTTCAAAACACAACAATCTGCCTTGACATATCACTTTGAAGCATTTTTTTTTTGTTCCACCTGCATCACCTACATCTCACTTAACCTGTCAATTCACTTCTCAATGCCAACTTCTGTCGTGATGTGTAACTTGTTGCCCCATTTCATAATTTCTATTCATATTGTTAGCTCCTCTTATACTAATCCCAATTGTTAATTCCTGTCTGACCTCTTAATTTTTACCTACATTGTATATTTCTACTCACTGAGTGAAAAGGTTGCCCTCTTAAATCTCTTCCATCTCGCTAAGCTTAGACCTTCAGGTTTTAGAATCCTCTACTCTGGGACAAAGTCTGACCATTCATTCTATCCATGATATTGCATACTTCAATAAGGCCTACACCCCCAACATATCCAGCCTCTCCCAATAACTCAAGCCTGCAAGTCCACTTAACATACGGGTGTATCTCTTCTGCACCCTTGGCAACCAGAAATGCACAGGGTAGTCCAGTAGTGGTCCCACCAAAGATTTGACGGGTAACCTTTTTACACAAAATGTGGTAAGTGTATGGAATGAGCTTCCGGAGGAGGTAGTTGAGGCAGGGACTATTGCAATGTTTAAGAAATATTTCGACAGGTAAATGGATAGGACAGGTTTAGAGGAATATGGGCCAAATGCAGGCAGGTGGGACTAATGTAGATGGGGCATGTTGGCCGGTGTGGGCACGTTGGGCAAGGGGGCCTGTTTCCATTCTTTAAGATTCTATGACTATAATAAATTGTGCAGCTGTATCACGATGCCCCATATTTTGCACTCACCACCCTTCGCAATGGTGGCAAGCATGAAAGTGCCTTCTTCACCATCTTGCCCACCTGAACTGCCATTTGGAGGGAACCATGCACCTGTACTCCTAAATTGTATTCCATAAATTGTCCTTAACAATAACAGAGTAATTATCGTGCGTTGACACCTTGAATAATGAAAATACTCACTACACTGCCCTTTACAGCATCAGTGGATACCTTGAATTCATATAATGAGTTTTGAGGTGAAATGGGAAACATTTAAAGGAGATGTGCAAGGTATGTTTTTTACAGTGGGTGATGGGTGGCTGAAACAAACACCCTGCCGGGTTTGGTGGTGGAGGCAGATACGCTGGAGGCATTTAAGAGGCTATTAGATAGGCACTTGGATATTCAGGGAATGGAGTGCAGGCAGATGAAATTAATTTAGTTGGGCTAAGTTAATATGAGCTTGGCTCATATTTGACATTGAGATTGTAAGCCAAAGAGACTGTTCCTGTGCTGTATTGTTCTACATTCTATATGGAACCACTTACTGAACTTAATCCACAACATCCTTTAAAACACAAATACAAATCTAATACGTAAATTACCTTAAGGTTACCAACTATGCAGAATTATGGAATCATATATTTAATTTAGTTTGCAGTTTTCATATTGGCATGGCTGTCCCTGAATTGGACAAAATTGCTTTCAACCTCATATTTCTTTCAGTGAATGTGTTGAACAATTACTCTCCCTTATATGGACCACGCTGTACCTAAAAGGAACGGGTTGCACCTTAACAGGCGGGGACCATGGGTGGGTTTAAACTAAATAGTGGGGGGGGGGGGGAGAGACAAATTGGAAACACAAGGATGGAGTTAAAGGGAAAGAGAGTATAGGAAAAGTTAAGAAAGTCAGCTGAATTAACGCGGAAGAAAGCTCACGAAAGGATAGGAGAGTATGGGCAAGTGAAATAGGAATCAGTGTGAAAGGTGAGGTGAGTAATGGATTAAAAGTATTATAAATGCATGCATGAAATAATAAGAAGGATGAGCTTGTGGCTCTGTTAGAAATTGGCAAGTATGATGTTGTGGGAATTACAGAGACATGGCTGCAAAAGAACCAGAGCTGCAAACTGAATATTCGGGGTTATACATCTTATCGAAAAGACAGACAGATGGGCAGAGGGGGTGGGGTAGCTCTGTTGGTAAGGAATAAAATTCAGTCCCTTGTGAGAGGTGACATACAGTCTGGAGATGTTGAGTTAGTATGGGTAGAACTGTGGAATTGTAAGGGTAAAAAGACCCTAATAGGAGTTACAGTGGCTTGCAAAAGTATTCATACCCATTGAACTTTTCCACATTTTGTCACGTTACAACCACAAACGTAAATGTATTTTAATGGGATTTTATGTGATAGACCAACACAAAGTGGCACATAATTGTGAAGTGGAAAGAAAATGATACATGGTTTTCAAATTTTTTTACAAATAAAATACTGCAAAGTGTGGCGTGCAAAATATTCAGCCCCCCCTAGTCATTACTTTGTAGAACCACCTTTCGCTGCAATTACAGCTGCAAGTCTTTTGGGGTATGTCTCTATCAGCTTTGCACATCTAGAGACTGATATTTTTGCCCATTCATCTTTGCAAAATAGCCCAAACTCAGTCAGATTGGATGGAGAGCGTCTGTGAATAGCAATTTTCAAGTCTTGCCAGAGATTCTCAATTGGATTTAGGTCTGGACTTTGACTGGGCCATTCTAACACATGAACATGCTTTAATCTAAACCATTCCATTGTAGCTCTGGCTGTATGTTTAGGGTCGTTGTCCTGCTGGAAGATGACCCTCCATCCCAGTCTCAAGTCTTTCGCAGACTCTAACAGGTTTTCTTCCAAGATTGCCCTGTATTTGGCTCCATCCATCTTCCCATAAACTCTGACCAGCTTCCCTGTCCCTGCTGAAGAAAAGCATCCCCACAGCATGATGCTGCCACCACCATGTTTCACAGTGGGGATGGTGTGTTCAGGGTGATGTGCAGTGTTTAGTTTTCCACCACACATAGCGTTTTGCATTTAAGCCAAAAACTTCAATTTTGGTCTCATCTGACCAGAGCACCTTCTTCCACATGTTTGCTGTGTCCCCCACATGGCTTGTGGCAAACTGCAAACGGGACTTCTTATGGCTTTTTTTCAACAATGGCTTTCTTCTTGCCACTCTTCCATAAAGGCCCGATTTGTGGAGTGCACGACTAATAGTTGTCCTGTGGACAGATACTCCCACCTGAGCTGTGGATCTCTGCAGCTCCTCCAGAGTTACCATGGGCCTCTTGGCTGCTTCTCTGATCAATGCTCTCCTTGCCCGGCCTGTCAGTTTAGGTGGAGGGCCATGTCTTGGTAGGTTTGCATTTGTGCCATACTCTTTCCATTTTTGGATGATGGATTGAACAGTGCTCCGTGAGATGTTCAAAGCTAGGGATATTTTTTTATAACCTAACCCTGCTTTAAACTTCTCCACAACTTTATCCCTGACCTGTCTGGTGTGTTCCTTGGGCTTCATGATGCTGTTTGTTCACTAATGTTCTCTAACAAACCTTTGAGGCCTTCACAGAACAGCTGTATTTATACTGATATTAGATTACACACAAGTGGACTCTATTTACTAATTAGGTGACTTCTGAAGGCAATTGGTTGCACTGGATTTTATTTAGGGGTATCAGAGTAAAGGGTGTTGAATAGTTTTGCACGCCACACTTTTCAGTTTTTTATTTGTAAAAAAATTTGAAAACCATGTATCATTTTCCTTCCTCTTCACAATTATGCGCCACTTTGTGTTGGACTATCACATAAAATCCCAATAAAATACATTTACGTTTGTGGTTGTAACGTGACAAAATGTGGAAAAGTTCAAGGGGTATGAATACTTTTGCAAGCCACTGTATCTACAGGCCTCAGATTCAGATTCAATTTTAATTGTCATTGTCAGTGTACAGTACAGAGACAACGAAATGCATTTAGCATCTCCCTTGAAGAGCGACATAGCAAACGATTTGAATAAAAAAATAATAAGTATCCGGGGGGGGGTGATGATTGGCAGTCACCGAGGTACGTTGTTGAGTAGAGTGACAGCCGCCGGAAAGAAGCTGTTCCTCGACATGCTGGTTCGGCAACGCAGAGATCTGTAGCGCCTCCCGGATGGTAGGAGGGTAAACAGTCCATGGTTGGGGTGAGAGCAGTCCTTGGCGATGCTGAGCGCCCTCCGCAGACAGCGCTCAGCATCGCCAATCAATAGTCTGGTTATTGGGTGCAAGTTGAATCAAGAGTTCAAATTGGCATGTCACAAAGGTAGTGCTACGGTGGTTATGAGAGATTTCAACATGGAGGTAGACTGGGAAAATGGAGTTTGTGGAGTGCCTCCAAGATGGTTTCTTAGAGCAACTTGTACTGAAGCCGACCAGGGAGAAGGCAATTTTGGATTTAGTGTTGTGTAATGAACCTGATTTGATAAGGGACCTCGAGGTAAAGGAGCCATTAGGAGGTAATGACCATAATATGATAAGTTTTAATCTACAATTTGATTGGGGGAAGGGAAAATTGGAAGTATCAGTATTACAGTTGAGCAGAGGGGAGTAAGGATCCATGAGGGAGGACCTGGCCAAAGTTGACTGGAAAGAGACCCAAGCAGGGATGACAGTGAAACAACAATGGCAGATATTTCTGGGAATAATACAGTTCATTCCAAAGAGGAAGAAAGATTCAAAGGGGAGTAAGCGGTGATCGTGGCTGACAAGGGAAGTCAGGGACAATATAAAATTAAAGGAGAAGAAGTATAACAATGCAAAAATGAGCGGGAAGCCAGAGGATTGGGAAACCTTTAAAGAGCATCAAAAGATAACTAAAAAGGCAATATGGGGAGAAAAGATGAGGTACGAAGGTAAGCTAGCCAAGAATGTAAAGGAGGATAGTAAAAGCTTCTTTAGGTATGTGAAGAGGAAGAAAGTAGTTAAGACTAAAGTTGGACTCTTGAAGACAGAAACAGGTGAATTTATTATGGGGAACAAGGAAATGGCAGATGAGTTGAACAGGTACAGTACTTTGGATCTCTTCACTAAGGAAGACACAAACAATCTTCCGGATTTACTAGTGGCCAGAGGGCCTGGCGTGATGGAGGAACTGAAGGAAATTCACATTAGGCAGGAAATGGTGTTGGGTAGGCAGATGGGACTGAAGGCTGATGAGTCCCCAGGGTCTGATGATCTGCATCCCAGGGTACTTAAGAAAGTGGCTCTGGAAATTGTGGACGAATTGATGATCATTTTCCAATGGTCTATACGTTCAGGATCAGTTCCTGTGGATTGGAGTGTAGCTAATGTTATTTCACATGGTGGGGAAGATGAGTCAATTATAAAAGATGAAATAATGGCACATTTGGATACAATAACAGGATCGGTCCGATTCAGCATGGATATACGAAGGGAAAATCATGCTTGACTAATCTTCTGGAGTTTTTTGAGATGCAAGCAGGGAAATGGACAAGGGAGAGCCAGTGGATGTAGTGTACCTGGACTTTCAAAAACCATTTGATAAGGTCCAACATAGGAGATTAGTGGGCAAAATTAGAGCACATGGTATTGGAGGTGGGTTACTGACATGGATAGAAAATTGGTTAGCAGACAGGAAACAAAGAGTAGGGATTAACGGGTCCCTTTCAGAATGGCAGGCAGTGACTAGTGGGGTACCGCAAGGCTCGGTGCTGGGATGGCAGCTATTTACAATATACATTAATGATTTACATGAAGGGATTAAAAGTAACATTAGCTAATTTGCAGATGACCCAAAGCTGGGCGGCAGTGTGAACTGTGAGTAGGATGCTATGAGGATGCATGGAGACTGGACAGGTTGGGTGAGTGGGCAGATGCATGGCAGATGCAGTTTAATGTGGAGAAATGTGAGGTTATCCACTTTGGTGGCAAAAACAGGAAGTCAGATTATTATCTGAATGGTGTCAAGTTAGAAAAAGGGGAAGTACAACAAGATCTGTGTGGCCTTGTTCATCAATCACTGATAGTAAGCATGCAGGTACAGCAGGTAGTGAATAAAGCTAATGGCATGTTGGCCTTCATAACAAGAGGAGTTGAGTATAGGAACAAAGAGGTCCTTCTGCAGTTGTACAGGGGCCTGGTGAGCCCACATCTGGAGTAATGTGTGCAGTTTTGTTCTCCAAATTTGAGGAAGGACATTCTTGCCATTGAGGGAGTGCAGCGTAGGTTTACCAGGTTAATTCCCGGGATGGCGTGACTGTCATATGTTGAAAGAATGGAGCGACTGGGCTTGTATACACTTGAATTTAGAAGGATGAGAGGGGATCTTAGTGAAACATATAAGATTATTAAGGGATTGGACATGTTAGAGGCAGAAAATATTTTCCCGATGTTGGGGGAGTCCAGAACCAGGGGCCACAGTTTAAGAATAAGGGGTAGACCTTTTAGAACAGAGATGAGGAAAAACTTTTTTTAGCCAGAGAGTTGTGAATCTGTAGAATTCACTGCCTCTGAGGGCAGTGGAGGCCAATTCTCTGGTTGCTTTCCAGATAGTGTTAGATCTCTTTGTTCTTATATTCAGTTTTTAAATATAGCAGAGTCAAGGAATAAGGGGGAGAAGGCAGGAATGGGATACTGACTGTGGATGATCACCCATGATCACAGTGAATGGTGGTGTTGGCTCAAAGGGCTGAATGGCCTATTCCTGCATCTATTGTCTATTGGCTTATTTGTACATTGAATTAAAAAAAACAACGTTTTCCATTACAGGTGCACAACCTTTTATCCGGTGTTCCGGAAACCGAAAAACTCCGAAAACCGGCCATTTTTCCAGGATGTCGTCTGCACACCAAAGCTCGCGTTTGGCGCCAAACTTGACCCGAAACGACCCACGGTCAACCCAGGTCTGTACTACTGTAGCGGCTGCCTCCTCCCCGGAGACCGGGGAGACACTTAAACATCTGTAAATCATTGCTTAAATGTTAGTCAGTTAGTTTGGAGGGCTTTTATGTGAAGGGGGGGTGAAGAGGTAAACTTTAATTCTTAGTCAGTTTGCGAAAAAAAAAAAAAAAATTTCATTGGTATCATTTAAAAATAAATTGGATAGGCATATGGATGAGAAGGGAATGGAGGGTTATGGTATGAGTGCAGGCAGGTGGGACTAAGGGTAAAAAAAATGTGTTCGGCACGGACTTGTAGGGCCGAGATGGCCTGTTTCCATGCTGTAATTGTTATATGGTTATATGGTTTTGTTATATAGTCCCCTACCTGGTCGGAGAGGCGGGGAGCAGTCAATGCCTTACCGGGTCACCATGCAGTAAGCTCCGCAGCGCTGTGGCCGCCAACTCCCAGCTGGGGCTGCGGGCGTCCGGCCGCGGGCGGCGCCGGTTGTAGCTCCGACCCCGGCAACTCTACCCCTGGCTGCGAGGCGCTCCAAATCCACCGCCGCCCGCGGCCGGACACCCGCAGCCCCAGCTCCGCGAATGTTGGGAGTCGGCGGCGTCGCAGCGCTGGGATACCAGCGGGGAGCGGGCAATGCCTTACCGGGTCGCCGTGCGGTAAGCTCCGGAGCGCTGTGGCTGCCGACTCCCAACATTCGTGGAGCTGGGACTGCAGGCCGGGGTCGGAGCTCCAACCGGCGCCGCCCGCGGCCGGACGGAGCCCCCAGCTCCGCGATGTTGGGAGTCGCCGACCAGGTAGGGGACTAAGAATCAAAGTTTCCCCCTTTACCCCCATCCCCCTTTACCACCCCCCACTTCACCACCACATAAAAGCCCTCCAAACTAACTGACTAACATTTATGTAATGATTTACAATGATTCCCCGGTCTCCGGGGAGGAGGCAGCCGCTCCAGACTTTTCAAGCCGCCCGTGCTACCTATCTAATCTACGCTAAAAATCTTCCATTCGGAAATCCGAAAATGTCCGAAATCCGACAAGTGTCTGGTCCCAAGGCTTTCGGATAAAAGGTTGTGCACCCTTTTATCAATAATAGGTTTATTGACAAAATTGCTCAAGCAAATCATATAAGACGTGAGCTAGTCCCAAGTAAAAAATAAGGAACATTTTATTTTACAATTGTACTTAACATTTTTAATACTTCCGTTTTTTTGGCTTTAAACTATTTCCCACCATTGTTACCAAATGGACAATTGGTAATACAAGTTGTCGTGATTTTACATGTTTTACTCTTGCGGATATCAACTGATGGCAAGTGAGCTGTCTAATAAAAGTCAGAGGGAAATATCCATGACAATTGATGACTTGATCTTTGTAAGGAAGAATAGCTATGCAGCAAAATGAAAAGCAAACATGAAACAACCTTGGAGCAGATTCATCTCTCTTAAAAGTACGTGCAGATGATAGCATATCTATTAGGAATCAGTAGAAAGATGAAGAGATGAAGTGACCGGTTTCTGGTGAACCTGAAATATCTGTCCAGCTTGTCATTTTAAAGACAATAACACATTTCAAAGTTGTCATTGGTTGCAGCAATGAAAATTAAATGAGCTGTCAGTTACATCTCAGTATTTCAGTTCCTATACATCTCAAATACATCAAAGATGGTATTCCTCTGTAATCCTTATGAAATATATAAGAGCTCACAATTTATTTTCCTTCCTGAATATTGCGCACATTGGCAGTGACATGCTGACAGTTGTCATTTGTAACCCTCGTGGAAAATGTTGGAGTGTTTAATGTTATCGGAAAACAAATTAAAGGGCAGCCATGGTGACTTCTGATTGAGGAAACTTGCACACAGGCAACTGGGGGGTACAGTCAATGGTGGGAAAATCTGTCTTATGTGAAACTGAATTTGAAATGTGAACAAAGTTTCATTTATGTAACCTTTCGGGGAAGGAATTTACGTCAATAGATATCATTAATATTGCAAGCTGAGAGAACAAACTACTGCCTCTTCTTTATGTGCCACTACCATGTCTAACCACTGTAACCTAACCCAGAAATTACTTTTTAAAGGCTGCATTCTCATCCCCATATGACCCCACTGCCTCCAAGTTGTATGCTTTTTTTGTTAATTAGTGGCAGTCAAAATTTCATGCTTAGTACATAAAACATTGAACAGGCCCTTCAGCCCAGAATATATGTGCCAAACATAATGCCAAGACCAACTTAACACATAACATAGCAATGTTACAAAATTTTGAGATTCATCTAAATTCAATGACTAGATCTAAACATCTATCCATTTCTTTAGAAATTGATTTTTTTTTTAAAAATAGCCTAAGTATCCAAATAACAAACTAATCCCATTCACACAAGAATTCACAATATAACATGATTTGTAAATCTCACTGTCATGACTTAAATGCCAGATGGAAGGAATTAATTCCTCAATTAATTAATTAATTAATTAATTAATTAATATGTTTAATTACCATAATTTAATCTAGAAACGTCCACTCTCAATATAATCAAATGTATTATTTTTTGCACGAGACATGTGGCTAAAACTGTTGTGGATATTTAATATTAAAATATTGACCATGGATAGACAATAACACAAAATATAGACGATTTAGCTGCTCTTATGACATGATCGTCCAAAATAAAATGAGGATTTAAATCATCTTGTGAGTGTGTGTCTGGAATATCGATTGGAATGTTGCCGTTACCGTGAATTTTAACCCCATATCGGCAGGTAAGATGGCCGAATCGTATGGGGCCCAAATAACATTTTTGCAATGTAAAATTAGACTAAAGCCACCCCAAGAAGCAAGATTATATGTGAAATAGACAACTTACCTTTTGTTTTGTCCTGATATTACGATCCGTCACGTTGAAGTCGCATTTTACTTTAATCCAACTATTAAATTGTCCAGCGGTTAAAAAACAAAACAGGAATGGAAGTCCAATCGACTTCATCGACTAGCAGCCCGAGGAAATCCCTCTCCGACAAGCGATACAAACCTGCATTTTAACCCCCCCCCCCTCAAAGGCACCAAAGTCGCGCACATAGCCCGTGGCAGATCTGCAGCGCCGCTGAAGGTAGGTTTTGTAACATCACTCCAAAATACATAATAAAAACACAAAATCCATATCCCTCTATTGTCTGCATATCTATCCAATATGGATATGCCTATCCAAAATTCTCTTAAATGCCATTATCAAATCTGCCCCAACCACTGCCCTAGGCAGCATATTCCAGACACTCATCACCCTCTGTGTAAAGAACATGCTCCTCACATCTCCTTTAACCTTTGCCCCTCTCACCTTAAAGCTATGCCCTCTAGTATTTGATTTTTTTCCATCCTGCAAATAAAGATTCTGACTGTCTACCCTATCTATGTCCCTCATAATATTATATATTTCGGTCAGGTGTCCTCACCAACCTCTGGTGTTCCAGAGAAAATAATCCAAGTCTGTCCAACCTCTCTCTATAGCTAATAGCATCCAATCTAGTTATCAATCTGGTAAACCTCCTCTGAACCCTTTCCAAGGTTTCTGCATCCTTCCTGTAATGAACTGCACACAATACTCAAAGTACTGCTTAACCAAAGGCATAAAAAGCTGAATTTTGACTTCCTGCATCATGACATGGCTTGAATTTAATCAGCAAGATCAAGGTCAACTTCAGAAACTCGAGCATAAAAATGTGTCCTTTTCTTTGGTTCAGTAGTTAGGAAGTGTTTCTCTGTTAGACGGACAGTCTTGTAAATTACATTTTTGCCCATGTTTAAGATTCAACGAACTACCGATGCTGAAATCTTGAGCCAAACACAAAGTGCTGGAATAACTCAGGGAGCCAGGCAGCAAATGGAAGTAATGTATAGGTGGCATTTCAGGTCGGGATACTTCTTCAGACTCTGATCCAAAATGTTACCTATCCATTCCCACCACCCATAGAGGCTATTTGACCCACTGAGTTCCTCCAGCACTTTGTATTTTATTAAACAAAGTTTTGCCTGGCATCTCAGATGCACAAGATGTATGGAGAATCCCCCATGAAGCTATGAACAAAGATGAAAGGGCAGTGTTATAATACCTTTTCATCCCTCCCTCATTAAAAAAACAACTATCTGCATAGTATTAAATTGCTATTTGCGGGAGATTGCTCCTCAAAAAATGGCTGCCATGTTTCCAAATTGCAACAGTGATTGATCGGGTTTTTAACATCCTCTGAAACAGCTTGAGGCTGTGAATGATGATTTATAAATGTAAGTCTTTAATTCTATTACCCGTTCACTAGATAAGCAAATGAAGCAACCAAAGGAAATTTGATGTGAATATGATTTAAGGACTTTATTTACCATACATCACTCTTTAATGTTAACCGTCTCTATGCAAACAGCCGTAAGCTGTTCCAATCAATTCAGCAGTAACTGCAAGCATTCCTACTTGCTTCTCACACTATGCTCCATCGTGTCATAGAAACATGAAAACATAGAAAATAGGTGCTGGAGGAGGCCATTCGTCCATTCAATATGATCATGGCTGATCATCCACATTCTGGCTTTTTCCCCATATCCCTTGATTCCCCTAGACCTAACAGCTAAATCTAACTCTCTCGAAAAATCTTTCTTTCTCTTATTTTATTTATTGCTTGCCCAAAGAAAAATCTGATATGCAGTATCATGAGATGCGGTAAACTGAGCTGTGCAGGCTCGCTGGTCTGGCAAAATCACTATCTCATGGAAGATCACTCTGGAGAGCAGGACAGTCTTTCTGGGCAGCTCGTAGTTACCTACTGCTTGTTATGCAGGTTGATATGATCTGCAACTATTTCACAGCATCACAGTAGAGTTCAGTCGAGGATTTCTAGTAATTTTTCAAAACATTCATCTAATTTCTTTCAGTTCTCCAGATTCACTGCCAGGGCTTGAATCAATGCTTCGCAATTCTAAAATGCTTCACACATTCGTTCAAAATTCCTCTCTGCTCTGGTGTTATTTAATTAAAGAAATGGAACTCCCCTTCCTATGTAAATAGCAGAGGAATGGAGTTTTGGCTGCACAGGCTAAACAATAGTATCCCACTGTATGATTTCAAACTTCCAATTCATACCTCATGGACTTTTGCAAATGTCTAAGATTAATTTTACTCTATCAAGTATGAAATATATAAAACCACAAAACAATTTATTTTCTTTTTCTTTTTTTCTTTTTTGTATGGCTTTGTAAATATTTGATTAGTGTTCAAATGTAAATAATTTGGTGTACATATAGTGGCTGGTGTACATATGGTATACATATAGCTGTTAAATTTGTATAAGATAATTACAAGCAGTTGAATAAGGGGTGGGAATTAATAAGCTTTGGCTTCTTCCTGCTCCTTTTCGGACACATATTGATTTCATTTATTTATGGATATTGTTTATGACACTTTATAAATATTTTTGTTTTGTTTTTTGTATGCTGTTTCACACTTGCTTTTTATTCTTTTATTCTGTTCGAAATAAATAATAAAAATTAAAAAAATTAAAATTATTGATTCGAAATTATTTTGTCATCAAGCAACTGAACCATTATATTACCAACTGGAGAGCAATCCTGACCTACCATCGACCTCATTGGAGACTATCTTGGACTATCTTTAGTCAAACTTGACTTGACTTTATCTTGCACTAATTGTTATTTCCTTTATCCTATATGTGTACACCATGGACGGCTTTACAATAGTAATGTATGGTCTTTCTGCTTACTGGATAGCATGCAACAAAAACATTTCCACTGTACCTCGATACCCGTGACAATAATCTAAAGTAAACTATAAAAAAGTTATCTTTACCTCCTGCTGATTCTTCATTCCACGACACTTTGTTAGATTCCTCGTGCTAAAGTGACGTATCAAATTGATATTAGGTGCTCCAGATTCTTTGCTATCGGGTAGGGCTATTTATTTTTCATTCGCAAGTTCTGTTCTCTGATTGATAAAAGCTGTGACTTCTGTGATGCTTGCAGTAATGAGGAAAGCTATCAACCAAGTACTCTTCATGTGGCATAACAACTTCTGTGACTCTTGCAGCCAACTAGTCAGATAGGTGTAATTGGGTACTCAGTTTCTATCTCCACATATGCTACCTGACCTGAGTATTTTCTGGTTTGTTTTAGTTTAATGCTGCACTCAGACTGGTTCACTAGATATTCAAAATTGTGGCTAGTTAGATTTCTGCTTCATTTTTTTATTTTTATATATTTTATTTTAATAGAAGTAAGTACAATCATATGGCACCAATGTGCCTAATATATATTTTCATAATACATTTTATGTACAGCTTCTTATTTTTTTTTGTTATATTAAAGAAAGATTAGAATAAGAAAAATAAATTAGATAGTAAAGGATAGAAAAGCGTGAGATATATAGTGTGTGAAGAAAAAGAAGAAAGACGAATGAGTGAAGAAAGTTGAGAAAAAGAAAATAGAAAAAAGAGAATAAGACATAAACATTTTTTTTTTTTAAATGGTAAGGAGATCATTGTTTATAATCTTGACCAACCCTCATCCAGTCCTGAAACAGTTAGTTTTTACAATTGTGTTGCACCATATGATTCCAAAAAGACGACAAATGGAGACCAACTTGTTATGAATTGGTCTGATTTATCCATTAGGAGGAATCGCATCTCCTCAAGATGTGCGGTGTCAAACATACTTGCAATCCACATTTTAAACGTTGGTATTGATGTATTTTTCCAAAAATTAAGTATTAATTTTTTTGCTATTATTAAACCATAGTTAAAAAATAAATTTTGAGATGTGTTCAATTTATTCCCATCTTCCATTACTCCAAATATAATCATTTCAGTATTAGGTTCCATTCTTATCTTGAATAATTTTGTAAATATTTCGAAAATATCACTCCCAAATCCATAAAGTTTTATGCAGGAGGCTAAGCAGTGTGTTATAGTTGCGTTTTGGGATAGACATTTATCACAAATAGGGGATATATTTGGATAAAATGTCTTCAATCTTGTTTTTGAATAATATAATCTATGTAAAATTTTAAATTGAATCAGATTATGTTTTACGTTAATCGAACATTTGTGAATATATATCAAATACTTTTCCCATGTAACCTTCGTAATTTTTATCATTAGTTCCCGTTCCCACTCTTCTCTAAGTACCTCTGTCGATGGTAGGTCTATATTTAGAATACTATTATATAAATATGATATTAATTTTTGTGAGTCAGCTTCAATAATCATTGCTTCTTCCAATAATTCAGGAGTTATTTTTTGATATCCTTGTATATATTTTTTCATGAAATCGCAAATCTGAAGATATTTAAAATATTGGTTGTTTTTCAGTTTAAATTTTACTTGTAATTGTTGGAATGATAATAGGTTTCCCATTTCGTACATATCCCCGATCCTTCTAATTCCGAGACTTTCCCATTGGTTATATGTTTTATCAATAAGAGATGGTTTAAATAAAGGGTCATTCGCAATTGGCATTACAATGATAAATTTCTTAGTTTTAAAGATAATTTTATTTAGTTCCAAATTCTTATTGTACCATATATAATTGGGTTCTTCTTATATATTGTGTTATTCAGTTTTTTCGGGGAGAAGAGGATCGTTCCTATATTACAAGGATAACAATCCTCTTTCTCCATTTTTATCCATTCTGTCTGTTGGGTAGAACTATCCAGCCAATAAATTATATTCTTAATATGCACTGCCCAGTAATAATACATAAAATTCAGGTGAAAGTCCCCCAACCTCTTTTGGTTTACATAAGTGTTTTTTTGTAATTCTATGTGATCTATAGTCCCAAATAAAATTAGTAATATTAGTCTAATTTTTTTAAAAGATATTTTGGTATATATACTGGTATAGACTGAAATAGGTATAGTAATTGTGGTAGGAAGATCATTTTTATTGCATTTATTCTACCTAATAATGATAAAGGAAGTGTTTTCCAAAATTTAATCAGTGTATTAAGTTTATTTAATAAAGGTATGAAATTAGCGTTGAATAATGCTTTATATTTTCTAGTAATCTGAATACCCAAATATTTAAATTTTTCTGTTGCGAATTTAAAGGGGAACTTTAATAAGTGTGTAGGTTCTTGAGGTTTTAATGTCATGATTTCACTTTTAAATTTTAAATTGAATTAGATTATGTCTTACATTAATCGAACATTTGTGAATATATATCAAATACTTTTCCCATGTAACCTTCGTAATTTTTATCATTAGTTCCCGTTCCCACTCTTCTCTAAGTACCTCTGTCGATGGTAGGTCTATATTTAGAATACTATTATATAAATATGATATTAATTTTCGTGTCAGCTTCAATATTCATTGCTTCTTCCAATAATTCAGGAGTTATTTTTTGATATCCTTGTATATATTTTTTCATGAAATCGCAAATCTGAAGATATTTAAAATATTGGTTGTTTTTCAGTTTAAATTTTAATTGTAATTGTTGGAATGATAGTAGGTTTCCCATTTCGTACATACCCCCGATCCTTCAAAGATTGCACTCAGACTGGTTCACTAGATATTCAAAATTATGGCTAGTTAAATTTCTGCTTCATTACGAGTACACGTCTTGTTTTACTTCCACGTGTGAAAAGTATCAGGAAATTATGTTCATAATGAACACAACCTTTAAATGAGTATCATTATGTGGCAATCATCCACTTAAAGCAGTGACTTTGTACCCTGCTGCTCCCAAACATCTAATAACAATATATCATGATGATATTAAATCATGCCAAATTTAGGCACAAAGAAGGTGGCACAGTGGCGCAGCAGTAGAGTTGTTGTCTTACAGCACCAGAGATGCTGGTTTGATCCTGACTATGGGTGCTGTCTGTCTGGAATTTGCACGTTCTCCCAGTGACCGCATGGGTTTACTCCGCGTGCTCCGGTTTCCTCCCACATCCCCAAAACATGCAGGTTTGTAGGTTAATTGGCTTCTGTAAATTGTCCTTAGGTTGCAGGATAGAGCTAGTGTATGAATGATTATTGTTCAGAGCGTACTCATTGGGCAGTTTCCATGCTAAATCTCTATAAAAAGACAGGTATTGCAGAAGCTAGTTTCTAAAAAAAACACAAAATGCTCAGGTAAGTCAGCATATCTGGGGGACATGTATAGATGACATTGCGGGGCAGGACCCCTCTTTAGACTCAAATTTAGGCATGATGCAACATATTAGTAATCAACCATTTGAAGATCATGAATGAAAAATCCAAACTATTTGACGGGATTGTCCCAGAACCCAGCACAGCAGAATGGCTTGATGTCCATGGTCTCCACGTACTCACGCTTATACTTTTGCAAATTGATGTCTGGCAGGTATCTAACTTTTGCCTATTCGCTGCTGTCAACTGGTATTTGATAATATTTATATAGATTTAATAATGAAGGACGTTTTAAAATTATTTAATTAGATTTAAATTGAAACATAATTAAAATCATTTAAAAAAAAATGAAAGAAATTAAATGTAATTGCCAGCTCATGAAAACATCAACAAATCATTATGAATGATTATAACACATGGAGTGGAGGAGACAAGGTAGGCTCTGATAGCGATATACTTACTTATCAAGTTGTTATTAAGATGTTTTCAAGAGAGAGTTAGATATACTGTAGCTCTTAGGGCTACCGGAATAAATGGATATGGGGAGGAAGCAGGAACGGAGTACTGATTTTGAATGATTAGCCATGATCATATTGAAAGGTGGCAGTGTGGCTCAAAGGACAGAATGGCCTCCTGTTCCTATTTTCTATGTTTCTATGTTTCTATGTTTCTAGTATGCAAATCATATGTACAGTAGATAGTAAAAACAATGTATCTTTGGCAGACGTAGCTAAAACTAGAAGGCAAAAAATTAAGATGCAGAGCAAATGATTTAGAGGTGATTTGGGGATGAATATTTTCTTGCAGAGGATGGTTGGTCAGGAGTGCCTTGCCAGGTATGTGGTGGAGGATGATACACTTACAATATTTTTTATCGCTTATCTTTTACCACAACGCCTTTTGAAAGCATCTTTTAAGGGTGGCACAATGGCACAATTGCTTCAGTTCCAGAGACTTACGTTCAAGCATGATCTCAGGTGCTGTATGCTTGGTGTTTGCATGTTATCCCTGCGATTGCTGTGGGTTTCCTCAGAGTGCTTGAAAGTCATTGAAAGTAGGCATGCAGGTGCAGCAGGCAGTGAAGAAAGCAAATGGTATGTTAGCATTCATAGCAAAAGGATTTGAGTATTGGAGCAGGGAGGTTCTACTGCATCTGTACAGGGTCTTGGGGAGACCACACCTGGAGTATTGCATACAGTTTTGGTCTCCTAATCTGAGGAAAGACATTCTTGCCATAGAGGGAGTACAGAGAAGGTTCACCAGACTGATTCCTGGGATGTCAGGACTTTCATATGAAGAAAGACTGGATAGACTCGGTTTGTACTCGCTAGAATTTAGAAGATTGAGGGGGGATCTTATAGAAACTTACAAAATTCTTAAGGGGTTGGACAGGCCAGATGCAGAAAGATTGTTCCCGATGTTGGGGAAGTCCAGAAGAAGGGGTCACAGTTTAAGGGTAAGGAGGAAGTCTTTTAGGACCGAGATGAGAAAAATATTTTTCACACAGAGAGTGGTGAATCTCTGGAATTCTCTGCCACAGAAGGTAGTTGAGGCCAGTTCTTTGGCTATATTTAAGAGGGAGTTAGATGTGGCCCTTGTGGCTAAAGGGACCAGGGGGTATGGAGAGGGCAGGTACAGGATACTGAGTTGGATGATCAGCCATTATCATATTGAATGGTGGTGCAGGCTCGAAGGGCCGAATGGCTACTCCTGCACCTATTTTCTATGTTTCTATGTTTCTATGTGCTCCAGTTTCCTTCCGCATCTCAAAAACGTGTGATTTTGTTGGTTAATTGGCTTCTACAAATTGATCCTAGTGTGCAGGGAGAGGTGCAAAAATGGGATAATGTAGAACTAGTGCAAGCAAAAAGATCTATGGTCGGTGTGGACTTGGTGGGCCAAAGAGCCTGTTTCCATGCTGTATCTCTGCACTAAACTAAAGTAAACTAAACTAAACTAAACTAAACCAGACTAAACTAAACTAAACCAGACTAAACTAAACTAAACTAAACTAAACTAAACTAAACTAAATTAAACTAATCTAAACTAAACTAATCTAAACTAACCTAAACTAAACTAAACTAAACTAAACTAAACTAAACTAAACTAAACTAAACTAAATGAACAGAGTTAACTTTCACACACCAGTCATTTTATGGTGCAAAGGCTCTGTGCAAAGTGTAGCGGTTGGGCAGCTATACTTTATGGTGCAAGGGCCCTGTACAGGTAGTGGTTGGGCAGGCTAGGACTTTATTCCTTGGACCATAGGAGAATGAGGGGAGATCTTATAGAGGTGTATAAGGTCACAAATACAATAGATTGGGTAGATGCACAGAGTATTTTATCCAGAGTAGGGGAATCGAGAACCAGAGAACATAGGTTTAAGGTGAGAGGGGAAAGAATTAATAAGAACCTGCAGGGCAACTATGAGCTGTCAGTGGAGGTAGTTGAGGCAGGTATTATAACAACATTTAAAAGACATTTGGACAGCTACATGGATAGGAAAGGTTTGAAAGGATATGGGACAATCGTGGGCGGGTGGCATTGATGTTGATGGAACATCTTGTTTAGCATGGGTAAGTTGGGCTGAAGAGCCTGTTTCCATGCTGTATGGCTCTATAACACTTTAGGATCAAATGCACCTACAGTACATTGAAATAGATTGCTGATGTTCACCATGCCTGCTAACCACGAAGAATTGTCAGTAACTAAAATGTCAGAAGGCATCTAGCACTCCAGGTATCTATAACTCCAGGAATCTATTACTATTTCAAAGTAAGGCTGTGGAACAATAGAGTGAAAGATTAATAAGTGCTGTAACTTAACAAAAATAAAACCCAGTGGATATTCAAAATCTGAAATTAGCTCAGTGACCTGAAATATTAACTGTTTCTTTGTCCATTGATTTGTTCCTGGCTTGCTGAGTATTTCCACTGTTTTCTGTTTATGTTATTCTGTCATGTTGATGACAGATACATCAGTAAAAGTAAAATAAAATCATCATTTTTATTTGCAATACCATTTACTTGCTTTAAGCTTAAATCTATAAGGTTTGTTTAAAATTAATATGGGGAAATTTTAATTGCTTATAAGACACTGTCTTATTCAGGTTTTAATATAGTTTAGAGAGACAGTGCGGAAACAGACACTTTGGCCCACCGAGTCCTCACCGAGCAGTGATTCCCACACATTAACACTATCCCACACTAAGGACAATTTATATATATATACCAAGCCAATTAACCTACAAGCCTGTACGCCTTTGGAGTATGGGAGGAAACCAACGTTTTCGGTGAAAACCCAAGCAGGTCACGGGGAGAGCGTACAAACTCCGTATAGACAGCACCTGTAGTCAGGATCTGTAGTGGGTTTCTGATGTTGTAAGCGATGTAAGGCAGCAACTCTACCGCTGTGCCACTGCGCCATCCTAAATATGACTTTACATATAATTACAAATTTGTCAAACACCTCAGGCAAAAAGAGGTAGCAGAGCAAGAGCATGATCAAGATGTTTGTATGTAAAATATAGAGGGAAAGTGGTGGAGAGGCAATTCACTATTTGCATACTGTAGATGTTGGAGCTGTGTGTCTAAATGCTGGTTTCAAATAATCCTTTAGATTTTCTTTGCATTTTTCATTCTGTTACTGCTTAAAAAATATTGGTTTAAAATGATATTCTTCTCATTAATTCTGCATTAAATCATGCAAAGTTCATATGAAATGCATACAGTATTTAATAGTAGAAGCAGAATTAGGCCATTCAGTCCATCGGGTTTGCCATTCAATCAAGGCTGTTCTATTTTTCCTTCTCAACCCCATTCTCTTGCCAAGTTCCAAAAACGCTTGACACCCTTACTAATCAAGAATGTGTCAATAAAATACCCAAAGACGGCATCCCCAGCTATCTGTGGCAATGAATTCCACAGATTCACCACCCTCTGGCTGAACTAATTCCTCCTCGTCTCCTTTCTAAAGGAACGTCCTTTTATTCTGAGGCTGTGCCCTCTGGTCCTAGACTCTCCCGCTAGTGGGAACATCCTCTCCACATCCACTGTATTCAGGCCTTTCACTATTCGATAAGGTTCCATGAGATTCCCCCCTCATTCATCTAAACTCCAGTGAGTGAATCTGTGGAATCTGGGAAAGGGAGAGGAGGGAGTGTCTGCCTCATGGTCAACTCTGCATGGTGTTCCGACGTGGCAGTCCTGTCCAACTCCTGCTCTCCACACCTGGAATTTCTGGCGGTGAAGTGCCGTCCCTTCTACCTCCCGAGAGAATTCACCTCCGTTATCCTAACCGCGGTCTACATCCCACCCCAGGCAGACGTCCGTCTGGCACTGGAGGAGCTGCACGCCGTGGTCAACAAACACCAGACGTCTTACCCCGAGGCATTTATCATCATTGCTGGGGACTTCAATAAGGCGAACCTCAAGAAATCACTCCCCAACTTCCACCAACATGTCTCCTGCTGCACCAGAGGACCTAACACCCTCGACCCTCGACCACTGCTACACCACCATTAAGAATGCCTATCGTTCTATCCCTCACCCTCACTTCGGTAAGTCCGACCATACCGCGGTGCTGCTTATTCCTGCAGGCAGCAATTAAAGAGCGCACCCCCAGAAGTGAGGACAGTACAGAGCTGGTCGGGAGGGAGTGGCAGAAGAACAACTCCAGGACTGTGTGGAGTCTGTAGACTGGGCAATGTTCAAGGACTCGGCAACGGACCTGAACGAATACGCCACAGTCGTTACAGACTTCATAAAGAAATGTGTGGAGGACTGCATCCCTACAAAACCTTCCGAGTGTTTCCCAATCAGAAACCTTGGATGAACTTTGAGATCCGCACTCTCCTGAAGTCCAGACACAGGGCATTCACCTCCAATGATACAGTGGCCTACATGAAGACCAGATATGATCTTGGTAAGGCCATCAAAAAGGCCAAAAGGGACCTGCTCCAAACTGGAGGACGAGGCAGGTGTGGCAGGGCCTGAATGCAATCACCTCCTACAAGACAAAATCAGGAGGCAGCTCGAATGTTGGTGTAACATCACTCACTGACGAGCTCAATGCGTTTTACGCACGCTTTGACAGGGAGAATACTGATGTGCCTTCCCGATCCCCCATTCGCTGTGATGGCATTTCAGTCTCAGTCACAGAGGCCGACGTCAGGAAATCCTTCAGAGGGGTGAACCCCCGAAAAGCACCTGGTCCTGATGGTATACCCGGTCGTGTTCTAAAAACCTGTGCGGACCAACTGGCGGGAGTTTTTATGGACATTTTCAACCTCTCACTTCTGAGGTCTGAGGTCCCCACCTGCTTTAAAAGGGCATCAATTATACCGGTGCCCAAGAAGAGTAAGGTGACGTGCCTCAATGACTATCGACCAGTGGCACTAACGCCGGTGGTGATGAAGTGCTTTGAGAGGTTGATCATGGAGCAAATCAACTCCTACCTCGACAAAAACCTGGACCCACTGCAGTTCGCTTACCGCCACAACAGATCAACGGTGGATGCGATCTCGCTGGCCCTCCACTCCGCACTGGACCACTTGGACAACAAAAACTCATATGTCAGGCTGTTATTCATCGATTACAGCTCGGCATTTAACACAATCATCCCCTCCAAACTGGTTACCAAACTCGCAGAACTGGGTCTCTGCGCATCCCTCTGCAACTGGATCCTCGACTTCCTCATCCACAGACCACAGTCTGTTCGTATTGGTGGAAATGTGTCAGCCTCGATAACAATCAGCACGGGAGCACCTCAAGGCTGCGTGCTCAGCCCCCTGCTGTACTCACTCTATACCCATGACTGCGTAGCCAACCACAGTGCGAACTCCATCATCAAGTTCGCTGACGACACCACTATTGTGGGACGTATCACTGATGGGGATGAGTCAGAATACAGAAGAGAGATCGAGCAACTGTCCATATGGTGCCAGCGCAATAACCTGGCCCTCAACACCAGCAAAACCAAGGAACTGATTGTGGACTTTGGAAGGAGTAGGAGGGGGACCCACAGCCCCATTTATATCAACGGGTCGATGGTTGAAAGGGTCAAGAACTTCAAATTCCTGGGCGTGCACATCTCTGAAGATCTTTCCTGGTCCGAGAACACTAACGCAATTATCAAAAAAGCTCATCAGTGCCTCTACTTCCTGAGAAGATTACGGAGAGTTGGATTGTCAAGGAAGACTCTCTCTAACTTCTACAGGTGCACAGACGAGAGCATGCTGACCGGTTGCATCGTGGCTTGGTTCGGCAATTTGAGCGCCTTGGAGAGGAAAAGACTACAAAAAGTAGTAAACACTGCCCAGTCCATCATCGGCTCTGACCTTCCTTCCATCGAGGGGATTTATCGCAGTCGCTGCCTCAAAAAGGCTGGCAGTATCATCAAAGACCCACACCATCCTGGCCACACACTCATCTCCCTGCTACCTCTTCAGGTAGAAGGTACAGGAGCCTGAAGACTGCAACAACCAGGGTTCAGGAACCAACAGAGATTGATTAAATTAATTGAACAGATCAAATGTCAATAAATCCATAAAAACAAAAAAGAGAAAAAAGACACAGAACAGTACACTATAGAAATCAACAAGAAACGTCCCCCCACAGCAGAATTCACTGTGAGGGAAGGCACTAAAATTATCCAGTTCTCCCCCTCATAGTCCACCCGAGGTCTATATGTGGCCTCCTCAGCCAACTCGATGAATAGCTACTTCCCCACAGCCATCAGGCTATTATACCTGGCTCGGCCAAAACTCTGATTATTAATAACCACTTTCTGTTATTTGTACTTTACCAGTTTATTTATTCATGTGTGTATATATTTATATCATGGTATATGGACACATTTATCTGTTTTGTAGTAAATACCTACTATTTTCTGTGTGCTTAAGCAAAGCAAGAATTTCATTGTCCTATACAGGGACACATGACAATAAACTCACAAACTTGAACTTGAACTTGAACTTGAACTTGTAGGCCCTGTGCCATCAAATGCTCATCAAGCATTAACCTAATCATTCCCAATAATCTGTTGGCAACATCATCTAAATCAATTCTTGAGGTAGGCTAGGAGAATGGAAATACTGGGTTAATATCAACATCATTTTATAGACACTTAAAAAAGTTGGAAAGTAATTGGAGAAACTTCTATTGTAACAGCAAAATAAATATTTCAGTGGCTAAACACTAATAATGTTTTATAGTGTTCTTCAACTAAGATCTCTGACTCGAGGCTTGGATCATCAATAATTTTGATTCTCAGCCATTATTATTCAATCTGTCAAGAACTTATATGCACTGGATAAAAGTTCATTACCAGGTCCATACAGGAGTAAAACTAGGCCTCACTCTGACAGGAAAGAAAGGTCAGATTGGGAATTGGAGGGGGAGTTAAAGTGCTGAGCAACCGGGAGATCAGGTAGGGGACTCAGGTGTTCAGCTAAACGATTGCCGAGCCTGAGCTTGGTCTAGCCGATGTATAGAAGTTGACACCTGGAACAGTGGACACAGTAGATGAGGTTGGAGGAGGTGCAAGTGAACCTTGCTTCTCCTGAAAAGACTGTCGGGGCCCTTGGATAGAGTCGAGGAGGAGAAGTAGTCGAGGGAGGAGGTAAAGTAACAGGTGATGCTTGTCCTGCGGTTTCAAGGAAAATATAATGTCTGTTTTATGATCCTGTTGTGACTAGCACAATTAATACACGTCCGACATCTTGTAAGAAACGTTTATGATATCCACCAACCAACGGAAACTACTAGAAGGTCACTTGTCATCAGTTACTGAGCACAGGCACACTCCCCAACTTGTACTCCTGGTCTCAAGAGGGCACTAGCATTTACACATTGATGACGAGTATAAATGTTTCAAGATGGCACTGGCATTTACATCACATCTCCCCCTTCAACTTTGGGGTCACAAATTCATGTACAATCCAAACTATTTTCAATACTAATAAATTTATCCTTTAATCAATTTAATGTGGATAAAGAACCAGAATGAACACAGTGCTCTTTATAATTTGAACATTATACTAGACAACTATAAAATTATTGCCTAACTATTTTACATAACAAGTCGAGTTGGGGGCATTGACAATCGCCCACTTCTTGTGCGAGTCATATTTCCGACTCGTTCTGTGTTGTATTTCTGTTGTGTGTGAGTGTGGCTTGGCCCGCTGCGAGCTGGTTCCCCCACCACATTACCTTGTGATGCAAGCTGTGATTGTTCTCTTGAGTCTGGGAGACTTGCTCCGTCTTGGAGAGGGGCTCCTCCATCTGGGAGAGTTTTCGCGTTCTTTTGCTGCATGTTGCCAGGGCATGGCTCAGCTGCTTCGTGCGCAGGTCGTATGTCCTTCCTGTTTCTGAGGTACTCAGTACCGCTCGTTGTCGAAATGGAGCTGCTCCGAGGGGCCAGGTTTTCTCGTGCAATCCGGCCACATTGCCACTCGGTTGGATTGGCACGAAACCACACATGTTGTTGACGCTCTAGGCACGGCAGCGGCCTACAAAGAGGCAGGCATAGCTGGGGGCCATGTGGGTGCCCATAGCTACGCCTTGAATTTGGAGGAAGTGGGAGTAGTCGAAGGAGAAGTAGTTGAGGGTAAGGACCAACTCTGCTCGGCAGAGGAGCGTGTTAGTAGATGGAAGTTAGCTGGTTCTGCGGTCAAGGAAGAAACGGAGGGCTTTAAGACCTTCATGGTGGGGGATGGATGTGTAGAGTGACTGGACATCCATGGTAAAGATGAGGGAGTGGGGGCCTAGAAAGCGTAAGGCATTGAAGAGATGAAGAGGTGTGAGGTGTCTTGGATATAGGTAGGAAGGGATTGGACCAGGGAGGGATAGGACGGAGTTGAGGTATGTGAAAATTAAATCGGTGGGACATGAACAAGCAGAAACAACTGGTCTACCAGGACAGTTCTGTTTGTGGATTTTGGGGAGAAGATAAAATCGGGCCATGTGGGGCTGGGGAACGATAAGGTTGGAGGCTTTAGAGGGAAGAGAGCTGAAAGTAATAAAATCAGAAATGTTGTGTGATATTAAGGTCTGATGCTTGTCTGTCGGGTCATGGTCCAAGGACAAGTAGGAGGAGGTGTCTGAGAGTTGTCACCTGGCCTCAGCCCAGTAGGGGTCAGCATGCCAGACTACCACGGCACCACCCTTGTCGGCGGGTTTGATTATCAAGTCGGGGTTGGTGCAGAGTGAGCGGCATTTGTTCAAATATTAACCCAGTGATGTGTTTGTGTTTTCAGTACATTCTGCAAACACAAATTTCTATAATTTTTTTAATAAATTCATTTCCTTGGCAACACACCAACACACTATCACCATGAAAACAGTTTTGAAGTAATTCTGAATTATGTCAAAAATATCATCAACTATTTTAAAGAGCAAAATTGCTGGCATTATTTGTTGGATTTTTAAATATAGGTCTGTAGAAGGGTCTCATCCCAAAAGGTCACCTATTCATTTTCTCAATAGACAATAGACAATAGACAATAGGTGCAGGAGTAGACCATTCGGCCCTTCGAGCCAGCACCGCCATTCAATGTGTTCATAGCTGATCATCCCCAATCAGTACCCCGTCCCTGCCTTCTCCCCATATCCCCTTACTCAGCTATCTTTAAGAGCCCTATCTACCTCTCTCTTGAAAGTATCCAGGGAACTGGCCTCCACTGCAGAGAATTCCACAGACTCACCACTCTTTGTGAGAAAAAGATTTGGGATCCTCGGTTTCTCATCTCCGTTCTAAATGGCTTATTCTTAAACAGCGGCCACTGGTTCTGGAGTCCGCCAACATCGGGAACATATTTCCTGTCTCTAGCGTGTCCAAACCCTTAATAATCGTATATGTTTCAATAAGATTCCCTCTCATCCTTCTAAACTCCAGAGTATACAAGCCCAGCCACTCCATTCTCTCAGCATATGACAGTCCAGCCATCCTGGGAATTAACCTTGTAAAACCTTTGCTGCACTCACTTTGGGCACATGGTATTGCTATCCCCAATACCATGTGTCATAATTTTGCCCACAAATCTCCTATATGGGACCTTGTCAAATGCTTTCTGAAAGTCCAGGTACACTACATCCACTGGCTCTCCCTTGTCATCCTCAAAAAATCCTAGTTACATCCTCAAAAAATTCCAGAAGATTAGTCAAGCATGATTTCCCTTTCATAAATCCATGCTGACTCGGACGGATCCTGTTACTGCTATCCAAATGTGCCGCTATTTCATCTTTTATAATTGACTCCAGCATCTTCCCCACCACCGATGTCAGGTTAACTGGTCTATAATCCCTGTTTTCTCTCTCCCGCCTTTCTTAAAAAGTGAGATAACATTAGCTACTCTCCAATCCACAGGAACTGATCCCGAATCTATAGAACATTGGAAAATGATCACCAATGCATCCATAATTTCTAGAGCCACGTCCTCAAGTACCCTGGGATGCAGACCATCAGGCCCTGGGGATTTATCAGACTTCAGTCCCATCAGTCTACCCAGCACCATTTCCTGCCTAATGTGGATTTCCTTCAGTTCCTCCGTCAGCCCAGATCCTCTGGCCACTAGTACTTCAGGAAGATTGTTTGTGCCTCCTTAGTGAAGACGGATCCAAAGTACCTGTTCAACTCATCTGCCATTTCCTTGTTCCCCATAATAAATTCACCTTTTTCAGTCTTCAAGGGTACATCTTCCAAGTTCTCCAGAAATGCTGCCTTACCTGCTGAGTTACTCCAGTTATTTGTGCCTGTCTTTGGTTTAAACTAGCATCTGCAGTTCTTCCCTACATATTTTGAAATATTGGTATAAAATGCTGAAGTAACTCCGCGGGACAGGCAGCATCTTTGTAGAGAAGGAATGGGTGACGTTTCTGGTTGAGACCCTTCTTCATACTGAAGCCAGGGGAGTGGATGGGACAGAGATAGAGTGTAATATGAGACAGTAAGACTGGTGGGAAAACTGGGATGGCGGACGGGATGGAGAGAGAGGGAAAGCAAGGGTTATTTGAAGTTAGAGAAGTCAATGTTCATACCGCTGGGGTGTAAGCTACCGAAGCGAAATAAGAGGTGCTGTTCCTCCAATTTGCACTGGGCCTCACTCTGACAATGGAGGAGGCTCAGGACAGAAGGTTCAGATTGGGAATGGGAGGGGGAGTTAAGGTGCTGAGCAACCGGGAGATCAGGTAGGTTAAGAGTGGAGATGTTTAGGAAAACGATCGCAGAGCCTGTGCATGGTCTCGCGTCTTCCCACACCTTAAAATATAGGTAATTGGCTTGAAAAAAAAACCCATCAAGCATATGCTGCAAAATCATTTTTGAAAAGGCAGCTGGCTGTGGTTCAAATGAATTGCAGAGGCTGTGAAGGACAGGGGGTTGCTTGCCTCAAAATGGTGAAACAAATGATAGCAAGGGTTTATAACTTGCAGGCAATATGAAGGAGCACCGAGACAAAAATTACTGCATGTATTACCCAGTAGGAGAAATAAAAGAGTAGTTCAAATTGTAGTGGCACAGAGAATTTATTTCAAGTCTAATTAATATTGATATAGAAAAAAAACGAATTCAGTCTTGCAAAATAATTCCACAGTAGACAAAGTCCCCTTGGAAACAGGGAATTTAGAATTAATATTTGCCAAGAGAAAGGTTTAAGTTTAGGTGTACTGTTGTCACAGGTACCAAGGTAAAGTGAAAAGATTTATTTTTGCATGTCAGGCTTCTGGACGACACTTCCATAAACTTGGATACACTTCCATTCTCTTCTGTCTCATTGCAGACATCGGATTTTGTCTCTGGAACTGATGCACTGTAATGCTGAGAATTATTTTCTGTACATGGTATCCTACCTTCCACTTTATCTCTGATTCCTGTATTTAAGTTTAGCTCTTATTAGCTGAAGATTCCTTTTCTCCAGAGATGCTGTCTGACCCGCTGAATTACTCCAGCTTTTTCTGTCTATCTGAGAGATGGATGGTACATCAGGGGAGAGGTGGGAGAGGGTTGGGTTGAGGGTAGGGGTATGGTACACAAGAATGTAATCCCTATGCAGTTACTGAATGGGATCTGATGCTGATTGGGGGAGCTGGGGCTATTAACTGGGTAGAGTTCTGGGCATCCATTCACACTTGTTCTAAATTAATCCTACTTTTGCATCCACACCCTAAATATTGGGAACAATCTACAGAGGCCAATTAAGCTCAAAACTGCATCTTTGGGATAGACAATAGACAATAGGTGCAGGAGTAGGCCATTCGGCCTTTTGAGCCATTCAATGTGATCATGGCTGACCATCCCCAATCAGTACTCCGATCCTACCTTCTACCCATATCCCCTGACTCTGCTATCTTTAAGAGCCCTATCTAGCTCTCTCTTGAAAGTATCCAGAGAACCGGCCTCCACCACCCTCTGAGGCAGAGAATTCAAAGACTCACAACTCTCTGTGCGAGAAAGTGTTTCCACGTCTCTGTTCTAAATGGCTTACCCCTTATTCTTAAACTGTGGCCCCTGGTTCTGGACTCCCCCAACATCGGGAACATGTTTCCTGCCTCTAGCGTCAAATTCAAAGTCAAAGTCAAAGTAGCCTTTATTGTCATTCAGACCTTGCGGTCTGAATGAAATTTTGTTGCCTTGCAGTCCTACATTTAGTGAAAATGACAAAAACATGCAATAAACACAAATTAACATCCACCAGTGAGTTCACCAGGCACATCCTCACTGTGATGGAAGGCAAAAGTCTTAAGTCTTTGTCGGGATGGGACTGAAGTTGGGAGGGAAAGGTCATATTGGGGGGGGGGGGGGGGGTGCGAAAAAGGTTTCCAGGTCTCTGTTCTAAATGGCTTACCCCTGGGGAGGGGGGGAAGGGGAGGTCTGAGGGGTCCTACATATAGGGGGGTTGGGGGACTTAGTATGGGAGACAGGTGTAGGAGAGGTGTACTGACTGTGTGGGCAGACACTTTGGTAGTGATTGCTCATGGGGTTCACTGTCGAGGACTTCATAATGCAGAGAGCATTATAAACAGTGGAGCGATTAACTCTGGAAAGGGGGGAGACTTCTCTCTGAGTTGGACCCAGGAAACTGAAGCAGGCTCACGTCGACTTAATATTTTCTTGAGGTTATTAACGACAGATAAATGGATGGGAAGGGTTTAGAGGGCTATGGGCCACATGCAGGCAAATAGGACTACCCCAAGATGCCAACTTGGACGGCACGGCCAAGCTGGGCCGAAGGACCTGTTTCCGTGTTGTACAATCCGCTATCCAGTGGGATTGACATGTTTTGTATTTTTCCTTTCTAAAGATGCAGTGTATTTTGGTGATATTGCACACTGCAGACCAGAAGCGCCTTCAATACCCAGATATACCAGATCCACACAAACATTTTTTTTTGTAGCAACTGTTTATAATGCTCTCTGCATTATGAAGTCCTCGATAATGAACCCCATGGGCAATCACTACCAAAGTGTCTGCCCACACAGTCAGTACACCTCTCCTACACTTGTCTCATGTACTAAGTCAACCCAACCCCCCCCCCCCCTCCCCACTCCCACCCCCCCCCCCCCCCCCCCCCCCCCCCCCCCCCCCGCCCCACCTTTCCCAACACCCGTCCCATCCCGACCCCCTGGGAAACTGAAGAGAGTGAAAATCAACAGCCATGGATACAAATAATGTCGTACACAAGAAAGGATAGATGCTGGTTGACAAAAAGTGAACACACAGTGCTGGAGTAACACAAAGACGCAGCAGAATTTTGGGAACGTCATCCCGTCACCCATTCCTTCTCTCCAGAGATGCTGCCTGTCCAGTGAGTTAAAGAATGCCCACAGTAGACTCACGAGTCACTACGGTAAACTCACGGGCTACTACGTTCTTGCAACGAGTTAAAATTTTTACTTCAAGAGTAAATTTGACTCATGGAAATCTTTCATCATGTTGAAAGATTTTCACGAGTTAACAAATTTCCCGAGTACCTGCCGTTAGCGTTACGAGTTCCGATGTTCCTGCTACGTTAATTCTACGTGATTGATTTCTACCACGAGTTTGATTTGTTTTAAACTCGGGATCACTCGTGGGTGGACTCGCACCATGAGACAGGGCCATAAGGGATTATAGAAATATAATTAAAATACATGGATCATTTGATAGTTGCTTGGACACACTTAAGTAAATTAAGCCCTATTTTAATAATACAATTGGTTCCATTGGTATTTATTGGAAATAATTAAAAAAAACTAAACAGAGCATCATTAAAAGTCTCAGCGAATCTGCAATTATGGCAGATCTTAGAAAAACTATTTTATTTTAATCAAGTCATAACAAAGTTACAAATGAGCATTTCTACGAACTGGACCAGTTACTTGTTGTCCATACTAGCAGAATCGTACAATTGGTACGACAAAGAAAAAACTAATTTGACCTTATTAAGCCTCTCCCAGCAGTTTGTAAGAGCAATCAATTTAATTGAATTCCTCAGATCCTTCCCTACATTTCTATATCCTTGGTTCTATTAGTAAGCACTCAATTACTTGTGATCATTAACCTACTTTCAGCACACTTTCTGTCAGTGAAACATAGAAACATAGAAAGTAGGTGCGAGAGCAGACCACCAGGTCCATCGAGCCCGCACCGCCATTCGCTCATGGCTGAACACTAAACAGACACACTTACCCACAAACAGTAGACACAAGACACAGAACACAAGACATGAATTTCCGATCATTACTTTCTCAACCTCCTAATAAAGGCAGGATTAAAAGAAAAAAGCATAACAATTTTGTGAATAAATTTAGAAATCATGTCCTGAATTAGTGCGAATGGGTGATCGATGGTTGGCGTGGACGATGACTGTAGGGGATGTTTCCATTCTGTATCTTTCAATTAATCAGAAAAAAAGGGTGCAAAGTTCAGGTTACAAGAATGCAATCATCAGAAAACAAAGAACAATGAAGCTCTAAGTTGCTCCAAGATATGAAACCTGAGTTTAAGGGCTGGGCCTGTCCTGGGCCTCCGCCATTGCCAGAGTGAGGCCCAGCGCAAATTGGAGGAACAGCACCTCATATTTCGCTTGGGTAGTTTACACCCCAGCAGTATGAACATTGACTTCTCCAAATTCAGGTAGTCCTTGCTTTCTCCCTCCTTCCCCTAGATATAAAGCAGGACAGTAAAGAATATGAAGCAGGATAGTAAAAGCTTCTTGAGGTATGTGAAGAGGAAAAAATTAGTTAAGACCAAAGTTGGACCCTTGAAAACCGAAAAAGGTGAATTTATTATGGGGAACAAGGAAATGGCAGATGAGTTGAACAGGTACTTTGGATCTGTCTTCACTAAAGAGGACACAAACAATCTTCCTGATATAGTAGTGGTCAGAGGATCTGGGGTGACAGGGGAACTGAAGGAAATCCACATTAGACAGGAAATGGTGTTGGATAGACTGATGGGATTGATGGAACTGATGAAGGCTGATAAATCCCCAGGGCCTGATGGTCTGCATCCCAGGGTACTTAAGGAAGTCGCTCTAGAAATCGTGGCTGCATTGGTGATAATTTTCCAATGGTCTATAGACTCCATATAACCATATAACAATTACAGCACGGAAACAGGCCATCTCGGCCCTACGACTCAGGATCAGTTCCTGTGGATTGGAGGGTAGCTAATGTTATCACACTTTTTAAGAAAGGTGGGAGAGAGAAAACGGGGAATTATAGACTAGTTAGCCTGACATCGGTGGTGAGGAAGATGCAGGAGACAATTATAAAAGATGAAATAGCCGCACATTTGGATAGCAGTAACAGGATCAGTCCGAGTCAGCATGGATTTACAAAGGGGAAATCATGCTTGACTAATCTTCTGGAATTTTTTGAAAATGTAACTAGGAAACAGGATAAGGGAGAGCCAGTGTACTGCCACCCAGCACAAAGCTGGGTGGCAGTGTGAACTGTGAGGAGGATGCTATGAGAATGCAGGGTGACTTGGACAGATTTGTGTAGTGAGCAGATGAATGGCAGATTAAGTTTATTGCGGATAAATGTGAGGTTATCCACTTTGGTAGCTAAAACAGGAAGGCAGATTACTATCTAAATGACGTCAAGTTGGGAAAAGGGGAAGTACAACAAAATCTGGGGGTCCTTGTACATCAGTCTATGAAAGTAAGCATGCAGGTACAGCAGGCAGTGAAGAAAGTGAATGGCATGCTGGTCTTTATAACAAGAGGAATCAAATATAGGACCAAAGAGGTCCTTCTGCAGTTGTACAGAGCCCTAGTGAGACCACACCTGGAGTATTGTGTGCAGTTTTGGTCCCCTAATTTGAGGAAAGCCATTCTTGCTATTGAGGGAGTGCAGCGTAGGTTTGCAAGATTAATTCCCGGGATGGCGGGACTGTCATATGCTGAGTGAATGGAGCAGCTGGGCTTGTACACTCTGGAGTTTAGAAGGATGTGAGAGGATCTCATTGAAACATATAAGATTGTTAAGGGCTTGGACACGCTAGAGGCAGGAAACATGTTCCCGATGTTGGGGGAGTCCAGAACCAGGGACCACAGTTTAAGAATAAGGAGTAAGCAATTTAGAACGGAGACAAGGAAACACTTTTTCTCAGTGATGAATGGATGAGTCTGTGGAATTCTCTGCCTCAGAGGGCGGTGGAGGCAGGTTCGCTGGATGCTTTCATGAGAGAGCTAGATAGGGCTCTTAAAAATGGTGGAGTCAGGAGATATGGGGAGAAGGCAGGAACGGTGTACTGATTGGGGATGATCAGCTATGATCACATTGAATGGCGGCCAGCTCGAAGGGCCCAATATCTATTGTCTATTGTCTATTGCCTATTGTCTCCTCCCCTTTCTAACTCAGCAACAAGCCTACTGTCTCTGCCTCTTCCTTTCTTTTTTCCACCCCCCCCTTGACATCAGTCTGAAGATGGGTCACGACCCGAAACGTTGCCTATTCCTTCTTTCCATAGATGCTGCCTCACCCGCAGAGTTTCTCCAGCATTTTTCGTCTACTTTTGAGATTAAGGAAAGATCATCTCCCAACTGTTCTAAAAGCTGAAAAAGAGATGTACACAGAAGAACAAATTTAATTAGTGTAATGGATCAACTATCATTGACTCCCGTCTTCATCATTGACGTGAATCATTGGAGCGAAATGAGACAGAAGGATGCTATCTGGCCTTTGCATGTCCTGGTTACTGATTAATAAATTCCATCAGATCCATTCCTCCCTTCTTTCTCCATTGCCTTGAAAGTTTTTTCTCCTCGGGTTTCAGCTCTGCATTTGTATCATCAAGCATAGAACATACAATGCGATTAAGTAGAAAAAAGGAACTGAAGATGCTGGTTTACACAAAGTGACACAAAATGCTGGTCAGGCAGCATCTCTGGAGAACATAGATAGGTGGCATTTCACATTGGAACCTTTCTTCAGATGAAGGGTTCTGTGCCAAAAAGTAACCTATCTGTGTTGTCCTGGGCTGCTGAGTTACTCCAGCATTTTGTGCCCTTTCATACAATGGTATGGTTTATTTTATTGCCGTTTACTTGCCCTTTACTATGTGCACATTTATATTGGTAAGAGAGCTACGTGTATTAGTTGGCACATATTACAGGGGTTACATTGAAAACCATTTGAGATACGGCAGTAAAGTTTTCTAGTTTCAAACTTATTTTATATTCTTTGTGGTTGCAACTGTAAATTAAGCTCTGTTTAGTTTCTCAGAAATTCTAATTGTACGGCACTGCAAAACAGTAGTAAAAGGAACATTTTCAAGGATCATGATTTTAATGGGATCATTTAAATGTCTTGGATGGAAAGGCAATGGTTGAACAATTACCAAGCTTATCTGCTTCTTAAAGGCCATTGTCACTAATCGCTGTGTTATTATATATTTATGTAATTATCATAAACAAAGTTTTGCCATGATAGAAATTCATCACCAAAACTGTGTACTGACTCAGAAAGGGAACATAAATGATAACCTTGTCTATAGGTTACAAAGTAAAGTAAATGTCTAGACATTCTCAGATGTTATGCAGGTTAAATAATCTTTCTTGAATACATGGTGAAAAGCAATAGAAATACAGACCATGAATTAAGTCTGATGTTCTATCAAACCAAATCATCTTTTGACCAGTTTCATTGAGTAGAAATTGAAAAGAAGAAGGATGAGTGTATAACTATTTTGTGCAGAAGAAAATCGTTTAAGATTCTCCAGCTATGGTGCTATTGTTGCAAGATTTTTTTTGTCATATCTTGCACTGTTGTCCCTATTTTACTAGGATTGAGCTTCACAGCTTGATGTTAAAGATGGGTGAGTTTCGGAAGATACCGCAATTTAAAGATCAAAGGTTTATTGTGGATCAACATTTAATGTGGTAGTACAGATGGTTTTATTTAAATATGTTGATATATTACAAACAACATTAATAACACCAAATATGATTTTCTGTCTGTTTTACTGATTCTGACTCTTCCTGTCCATCTGGAGGTTGCAGATGCTCTTCCTGACCGGCTAAATAGAAAAGGTAGAATTGTTGACAATGAAGTTCGCACATGTAGAATAAAGTAATGATGGATAGCAGATTATTTTTTATATATAGATAATAAGGATATTTGCAAGGTGTTTTTGATGCCAGCAAAACATGAAAGTATCCAAACAAATCAAGAAATGCTGCTTCAAATCTTAACAATTACTCTGTCACTAACTCTCCAGATAAATGCTACTTAATGCAGAGTCAAGCTGTTTCTCCAACAATAGCAACTGATCAATGTAGTAAATTTTTTTTTGCCTCTCCACCCAATGGTGATAAAAACTAGTATTGAAAGGGTACATTAGAGTACATGTTAATTCTCTTGCTATTATTTCATCTGAGGAGTGATGCTTTCGTTTTATATCTCCCATCTCTAGGCAGCATCTCCTGAGTGTAGAATATCACTGTAGGAGAAATGCCAACCGCAACATTATCATGAATTGTTCCTGGGTTTATAGCCATAGAATTTTAAAACGTAGAAAGAGGTTAATTTGCCCATCGTGTCTTTTTATAGTATTTTGAAATTATTCCTTATGCAGTAATCTTTCTGCATACCACATTTTCTTCTAAGTTTCCAAGGCACTATTATATTAGGCCAGTTTTACAGCGCATAGCCATTTTCCACATCTGCAAATCAGTGAATGGTAGCAATATTTAGCTGTTGCAACAGCACAAAAACCTACTTATGTTATCCTTATTGTCACTAGTAAGGATAGCATGTTGTCATGTTACAGCAATTCAGAAAAACGTGCTCAGAAATCATTTATTGTTTTATTTCTGAAGGCTGACCAATGACAACTGATTAAAAAATATATTGAGTTTAAACCTAATGACTTCCATACTTCCATTCCCAATACTATATCCTTCGTTCTATCTTGACTTTGGCATCGGCAACCAAGATTTACAGTGAAGTTTCAGGAAGAAAATCTTGAAACATCACAACTATGATAAAGTTATGCTGAAACTTTGCAGGAAATTGCATCTATAATGGTTTATTCATTGGGAAGTATGGTTAAGGGGAAGATAGTTAGGCTAGAGATATTATACCATTTTGCTGGAATTATTTTAACTTCAGTCTGAAGGAGGTCAATGAACAAAGATTGTTGCCATGTTACAGGTGAATTCATGGTTTTCGTTTTATAGCACTTTTCTAGATGTTCAACATTAATTTTAAGTTGAAGCAGAAGGATTATTGTGCTTTATGTGGGTTGAATCAAAACTGCACTGTGTATTAAGTAGAATTGCAAACCCCCAACTTTTTAAAGTGTAAGTGTTATCTTACATATAAACTATTCATAATTATTGTTTGGAAAATGGTCCTTAATTCATCAATTTTTTTCTGAATTTCATGCAATCATGTTCTATGAAAGGGGAAACAGGCCATTTGGCATGGAAACATGTCCATCAGCCCAATTCGTCCATGCCAACCAAGATGCCCCATCTAAGCCAGTTCCATTTGCATACCTATTGCTCAATTGAATCAGAGAGTTAACTCAAAATTAAATCAAAAACTCAAATTCAAGATATCCCACAAACCAGCATAATCAAGCACTGTTTTAGGCTGTAAATACTTTACCATTACTTGCCCTTTTTTGTTTGTTCCATCATTATATATTTAAGAATGGTGGACTATTTTCCCATGCAGCTCAGATGTAAACCTGAAGAAAGTGCATCAGTGCCTCAACTTCCTTAAAGAGATTTGGTATGCCACCTAGTGCTCGAACAAACTTCGACAGTTGCACTATAGAAAGTATCCTGACTGGTTTCATCATGGCATCATGCATGACAATTACAATGCACAGGAACACATGAGGCTATGGAGAGTGGTGGACTCAGCCCAACTCAGATCCGGGCATCAAAAGCAGCTAACTGAGGCACTGCCCCGGTTGATGCAACATCAAGGACCTCCATCAACTGGGGCTGTGCCTCAGGCAATGAATAAAAAAATATTTGACAAACAACATTTCTCCACTTCTATTTCAATCGAGGCACAAATGCACTTTGGAACAATGATCTCTCGGCTTGCAAATGCATCAGTTGTTTCCCTCTGGGTTCATGCTATGGTATATAAGCTAAAGCTGATGGAGAAAATTTCACCCCAAAATTGTAGCAGAATTGAGGTTAGAGGCTGGATTTTTTGTTGCTGTTTCTGCTTAAATCTACACTGCATTTTTTTTTCCTAGTGTCAGCTTTCTGTTTATATTACTGGTGGTTCTACTGGCGTTGTCTTCACCAATCTTCAGTCAAATACTTCAGTTCCCTTGTTTGCCTGACTATCAGCTCGAGGTGAAATAACAACAGACCATTAGATGCTGTGCAGTTTAATGGACAGCATTAAAGGTTGCCAATGTTTGTTTGTGTTTAGCACATAGGCATAGAATCTGAAAGGAAACACAGATTGTATCGCACTTGACAGCTCTTTCAATCAGACACTCATGGGAGCATGTCTATTGCCTGAGGATCAACTACTTGAATATGGCTATAGAACACAGCATTCAATACCAGCAATTACCCAGGGAAATATTATTAAGTTCCACCATCTCATTACATCTTGAACTTGAAAACAATCTACTGTGAACACAATGCTGCTGTGGCAACTAACAGGATAACTCTCTTGAATTCTCAAGCTTCAGGTTTCGTGGCAGCCACGGGAAATTTGACAGGAGCGAGCTATTCCCTTGTGCTCCAATGCATTCACAAGAGCATAAAAGGACAAGTAATTAATGCTGAGCTTTTATCGTGGCACACTGGATACCAGTGAGCTACTGGAAATAGATTCTCTTGATAAAATGTCATAGGGAGATTGTAGCGTTCTGGGTGATCTGCGTTCACTGCCAACATCGTGAAGAAAATGGGTGAGACGGAAAGAAGAGAAGTTAAGTGAAGAGCGTGGAAAGGAACTGCAGATGCTGGTTTAAACGAAAGATGGACACAAGATAGACACAAAATGCTGGAGTAACTCAATGTGACTGACAGCATCTCTGGAGAGAAGGAATGGGTGACGTTTCGGATTGAGACCTTTCTTCAGACTGGAAGTGCGAGAAGTCGAAGGAGAAGTTGTTAATGGTTGTTAAACAATGGTTGGTGGAGGAGAGTATTAGTAGAGGGGGATTCTTGATCATAAGGCTGTGGCAGCAGAAGGTATTACTTCTATTGGTGGAGCTACAGCATTCATGAAAAATAATTTCCAAACAAATTGCGCATTCCTTACTTTCTAAAGTTAGAAGATGGTTTATATCATGCCAATTTTTTTGATACATGTCATTATGCTGGAAAACGTACAGTAAAGATTTTCGAGGAGTTGCCAGGACTCGTGGGCCTGAGCTATAGAGGGATTGGGAAAGTTAGGACTTTGTTTCTTCGAGCTCAGGAGGCTAAAAGCCCTGTCCCACTGTACGAGTTCATTCAAGTGCTCTCCCGAGTTTAAAAAAAAACAAACTTGTGGTAAGCACGTAGAATGAATGTAGTGGGTACGTCGGAGCTCAGGGATGTCTCTTAGCGGCTCGTAACGCTAACGGCAGGTACTCGGGAAACATGGTAAGCTCGGGAAGACTCGTGAAGATTTTTAGTTGAAAAGTGTCCACGAGAGCCCCGAGTACTTACGAGCGGCCATTACCGTAAATCTCCGAGTTCGAATCAGGGCAAACTTGTGAGAACTCTTGAATGAACTCGTACAGTGGGACAGGGCTTTTAGGTGTGATCTTTTCAGTTGTATATAATCATGAGGGGAATTGAGAGGGTGAATGCGGAGTCTGTTACCCAGAGGATATAGGTTTTAGTTGAGAGGTAAAAGATTTAATAGACACCTGAGAGGAAACATTTTTACTCTGAGGGTGGGTGTATATGGAATGACCTGCCAGAGGAGGTAGTTGAGCCAAGTTACAAAAACATTTAAAAGGCACTTGGATGGGTATATGGATAGGAAGATTTTGAAGATATGGGCCAAATGCGTGCAAATGGGACTAGTTTAGATGTGGATATCTTGGTTGGCATGGATTAATTGGGATGAACGGCATGTTTCCATGCTGTACGACTCTATGATTGTGACATAAAGTGTTTGAAAATAAGTTCAATTATCTTCAGTAAAATAGATTAAGAAAATAAAAGAAACCGGACGAGACACACGGGCCCTTATGCCTACTCCACTATTCTAAAGATCATTCTATTCTATTCTATTCTATTCTATTCTATTCTATTCTATTCTATTCTATTCTATTCTAAAGATCATTCTATTCTAAAGATCATGGTTGATTTGATCTTGGAACAAAGACCCATAATTTATTTATTTGCCTCTGTATTCTACAATTTGAGATTTGTAATCGAAAAAAAATCACATGTGGTTAAAGTGCACATTGTCAGATTTTATTAAAGGATATTTTTATACATTTTGGTAGAAATCAAGTGGAAATTACTGCTTTGTTTAAACATAGTCCCCCCATTTCAGGACACCATGATGTTTGGGACACATGGCTTCACAGGTGTTAGTGATTGCTCAGGTGTGTCTAAATGCCTCCTAAATGCAGGTATAAGAGAGCTCTCAGCACCTTGTCTTTCCTCCAGTCTTTCCATCATCTTTGAAAACTTTTATTGCTGTTTATCAACATGAGGACCAAAGTTGAGCAAATGAAAGTCAAAGAAGCCGTATTGAGACTGAGAAAACAAAAATAAAACTGTTAGAGACATCAGCCAAACCTTAGGCTTATCAAAATCAACTGTTTGGAACATTATTAAGAAGCAAGAGAGCACTGGTGAGCTTACTAATCGCAAAGGGACTGGTAGGCCAAGGAAGACCTCCACAGCTGATAACAGAAGATTCCTCTCTATAGATATACGGTGGCTACACTGCAAGATGCAAACCACTGGTCAGCTGCAAAAATACAATGGCCAGGTTACAGTTTGCCAAGAAGTACTTAAAAGAGCAACCACAGTTCTAGAGTACAGAGGCAAATAAATAAATAAATAAATAGTGACCCTTCAGTCTAAGGAAGGGTCTCGACCTGACATGTCTCCCATTCCTTCTATCCAGAGTTCCTGCCTGTCCCATGAATTTGTGTCTAGCCCACTAAGAGGTGTTGGGATTGGTCATTAGGCAGGGTATCTATGTAGTGCAACCAGTGCATCACATGGCGTGTGTGGAAAACAGCGATATGCTCAGTTTGAAATGAGCTTTCTATAACATGTTGAATGCTGCACCAAAGGAACAGCAGCAGCATTTTGGGGGCACATTTATTTTAGGATCGGATACTATGCAATAGCAGTAAATGCAGGGCCACGAAAGGCTGACCTGAAAAACAATTGGCCAAAAGGTTAACTGTTCCTTGAAATCAGAATCAATTATGATCCGTGTTTCATATAAGTTTAATTTTACCTTGCCAATAAATGTATGAAATAGGAAAAAAATCCTTTGCCATTATTTTGCATCTCACATGGCCCGTTTTGAACAGCCAACCACACCTAATTTCTTGAGTCAGAGGATGGTGAATCTGTGGAATTCATTGCCATAGAAGGCTGTGGAGACCATGAATGGATATTTTAAGACAGTGACTTGATTAGTATGGGTGTCAGGGGTTATGGGGAGAAGGCAAGAGAGTGGAGTGGTTTGGGAAAGATAGATCAGACATGATTGAATGGCAAAGTAGACTTGATGGGCTGAATGGCCTAATTCTTCACATATCATTTATGAATTTATGAACAAGCACAAAAAATAATGACACAAAGTTTTGGAGTAACTCAATGGGTCAGGCATAATCTGTAGAGAACATTGATAGGTGACATTTCAGGTTTGGACACTTCAATCAAACTGAAGAAGGGTCATAACCTTGAAGTGTCACCTATGCATGTTCTCCAGGGATGCTGTCTGACCTGCTGAGTTAGTCCAGCACTTTGTTCCTTTTTCCGTAAACCAGCATCTGCCATTCCCATATCTACTCCTCACTACTGATCAATTCTAGTTACAGTGAATATACAGGAAGCTTGGCAACCAGTTTTCACACAACAAACTCCCATGACCAGCAATGTGATTGTGCAAAGAATATCATAAGAATAATGTTGAGAGAAATACATATTTGCACAGGCACTGGGCTGGTAGAGTGCAAGTTCTCTTCCACTTCTGGGGCAGACAGATATTATTTTAACACCCCATCTGAAAGATGGCACCTCCCTCAATACTGCATTGAAACATAAGCTTGGATTTTTGTGGTCAAATCTAAGGGACCAAAAAATTCTGATTCAGAGGTATAAGTGCTTTACAAATTGAGACACAGTAAATGGATTACATCATTTTAATTGAATAAGTTGATTTTATAAAGCAGATACATATGAGGATCCTGCTGGGAATGCATAAATGATAAGCACCCTGTGAATTGAAGTTATAAGACTATTTACTTGTTCTCTCGTACAAACTATGCTGTCAGAGCAGGGTGAACACCCAGAGATTTATGCTGAGTAGCATCTGCAGTTTCTCGTTACAGTTCAGTATTTATAAATTATGCACTGTGTTCTCATGATTTTATATTACAGCCTTGCAACACTGATTACTCTCCTTGGTATTACACATCATCCTCACTGAGCCAGATGGTGTGCTATCCAGTTGCTTTTTTATATGCTGGAGGTTCATTTTCAATATGGAGATCTCCCCACCACACGGGACAACAAGAGATATAACTAATAGTTCAGGGTACCTTCAATATGGCAACTATCAGTTTAAGATTTTATCCAATAATTCCTTATCGCCAAATCATCTAAAAATCTGATTAAAGATGATAGGATTATCATAATATATGATACAATATATGAGTTATCTAATAATTAGGGCAGTAGATTAGTACAGCGGTAGAACACAGCAGTGGCTCACAACGCCAAAGACCCTGATTCGATCCCGACTGCAGGTGCAGTCTGTGCGGAGTCTGTACGTTCTCCCTGTGACAGCATGGGTTTTCTCGGGGTGCACCGGTTTCCTCCCACATTCCAAAGATGTGCAGGCTTGTAGGTTAATTGGCTTCTGTAAATTGTCCTGAGCATGTGGGATACAACTGATTGCTGGTTAGTGTGCATTTGGTGGGCCGAAGGACCTGTTTCCACGATGTATCTATAAACTAAACTGAATTAAACTAAACTAAACTAAACTAAACTAAACTAAACTATACCGCTATTGTTATATATGTGCAGTGTTTCTATGAGAATGATCTAGTCAGATGTTTCCGTTTATTGAATGGACGCTGTGCTTTTTATTATTGTCATATTTCTTTATGGCTTGCAAGAAGACAATTTGATCCAATAATTTTATGCTGCCTTAAAGAGAACAATCCCATCAATCTCATTCACTCTTTTTATTTCCCTGTAATAATTTCTCTTACAACAGCTCATTAACAACCACAACGCCTCACTCCCAGTTCTACTGCCACTTACCAAGATTAGAATAATTTATAATAGCCTTATTAAGCCAACAATTAGTACAGATTTTTAAATCTGCACTTTCTCTGTAGCTACCAGGTACTGATTAGGGATGATCAGCCATGATCACATTGAATGGCGGTACTGCCTCGAAGGGCCAAATGGCCTACTCCTGCACCTATTGTCTATTGTCTACAACAGTATATTCTACACTCTGTTTATTTTTTCTCTTTTGCATTACCTAATGCACACATGTATGATATGATTTGCCTGGATAGCAAGTTTTTCACTGATCAGAGTAAGCATTCAATAATAAACCAAACCATGCAAAGCCAAACCAACTCATTTGGGATACTGGAAAGTGCGTGGTGACAGAGAGAACTTAAAAATTGCACACTATCAGCACTGGTAGTTTCAAATTGAACTGGGGTCACTGGAACTGCCTAGAAACAGCATTACTTGCAATGCAACGGAGTATCCTAGAATCATAAAACAATTAAATTATCAAAGAAAGCTATTTGGCCATTCAAACCAAACTGTAATATTCATCTAGCCAGTCCCTCTGTCCAGCTTTCTTCAGTTTTTCTCTCCAATATACAGTTTTTCTCCCCAATATAAACATTCAAGTCTTTTTTGAAAACAGATGATTGAATCTGCTTCCAGCATCATTTGGTGGTGGAGATTAGTTTAACGGCATCATGTTCGGTGCAGACATTGGGGATCAAAGGGCCTGTTCCACTGCTGTACCTTTCTATCATTTAAGGTAGCAGTAATCAAAATTTGACTACTTGCTGCAGGAAAACAATTTTCCAGCACCTTGTCAATTACTTTAAATCTGTCAGAGGAAGGAACTGCAGATGCTGGTTTAAACCGAAGATAGACATAAAAGGTGCAAGTTTCGGAGGGAACAGTTTCTGCAGAAATGACAAAGGGGTGGAGATGGGAAGATGTGGCAAATGATGGGATCCTGTTGGAGGCGGCGAAAAAGTCGAATTATGTGCTGTACGCAACGGCTGATGGGGTGAAAGGTGAGGACTAGGGGGACTCTGTCCCTGTTATGACTGGGGGAAGGGGAACCAAGAGAGGAGCTGTGGGGGATATCAAGGAGACCCTCAATATCCCACAGTCAATATTCCATCTATGATGAAAGAGGGGAACCTCCATTTCCAAAAGAATGAGGACATCAAATCTGCCCCCTGGTTCCTGTTCCATTTTGACAATAAGTACATATTATTTCTATTCACTGAAGTAGTTATCAACTTTTTCCACTCTGAGATCAACAATCCCAATTTCTCTGGGAACAATCGTTCCCTAGGGACATTCTGTGAACACCTTTCCGTTCCTCTAAAACCATTTATCCAATAGTGAGTAGAGCTGAATCAGATGCATTGCAACTGAACCACTGTTTTGTGAAGGTTCTGTGAAGCTTTCTTGCTTTTGTGCTCTGCATTTGCACTGGCAAAACCCAGGGTTTCTTTAAGTTTTCTTCATCACATTCTTAACTTCTCCTGCTATCTTCAAATATTTGTACAGATGTATACCCAGCCATCTCAATCAGTGGACTCCTGTTTAAATTTTATTTCTCAGATTATATTGACTTTCATCATCCCCTTTATCAAAATGCCACACTACATATTACTCGTACATCTACTATGAGTCAGCCTCGTGCTCCAGCCTCTCTGTGTCCTCTTGAAATCTACTACAACTCTCTCCACTGGTTATCTAACTTACAGTTTTGGAAAATGTTGGAAACAACATTCGAGTTCTAATGTATAATTTGAAAGGCATGATCCTAGTTCTGAACTCTTATGAATATACTACATGGCCTCCTCCAGTCTGATTATCAAGCATCATTGTTTTAAAACCAATGTCATATCCATGTCACAATTAGTCCTTGTATTCCATGCGTCTTCATTTTGCTAATAATCTTATTTTATGACACTTTATCAAATGTAATTTGAAAGTCATAAAAAAAACTATTAATATTTTTATTTCCTCTGGAATGCTTCTCCTACAAGATTCATCTGATCCTCAGCATACTGTGATTACTGTTGTCTGGCTAACTCCCCACTGACCCACACTTTTTCCTAATAGGATCATTTGATTCCTCTTCTCAAATGAGCTGGAGAAATACTGAAAAAGGAAGTTCTCCTTGTGACACTTAACCATATAACCATATAACAATTACAGCATGGAAACAGGCCATCTCGGCCCTACAAATCCGTGCCGAACAAATTTTTTTTCCCCCTTAGTCCCACCTGCCTGCACTCATACCATAACCCTCCATTCCCTTCTCATCCATATGCCTATCCAATTTATTTTTAAATGATACCAATGAACCTGCCTCCACCACTTCCACTGGAAGCTCATTCCACACCAGGGGAAACACTTCAGATGTGTTTCCCCTACTTAGCCTTTATGCCATTATGACCACTACTGCCCACTGCTCAGAATGAAGTTTGTGATTAACAGCGGCAAATCTGAGGTGCACAACTGAGCAAAACTGAATGTGGATAAAACATCAAGGCTGGTACCTGTTGAAGTGATCGCCAATGGCAACCTACTTGGGTTACAGTAAAAATCTCAGTTGCAACAAAGCGAGAGACATCAACTAGATGAGGTTGAAATATGACCAAGTTGAAAATGGATTTTTAGACAAATAAAATTATTGAAATTGAACACAAGGGGAACAATGCTCAGAATGTGGAGGTAAGAGGCAATGATGTTTGCTGCCATGGAGACATATGTTTAAGCAACACTGCCAAGTGCACTTGTTGAATTTACTTGTCGCAAAACGATTTGAACCTGACATCATGAGAGATTATTGAATGCTACAAGTTTGGAACACTTTAACCAAAGATTAGGAGAGACAGTCAGTGACTATACAATTACTATGATGGATCTGTTGTGGCAGTGTGTTTCTGAATCATGAGCTGACAGCTATGTTCATGTGTAGACAATTGGATGAGGATACCCAGTCAAGTTTTAATGACTGAACTGGTGTTCAAAATAGTTAATTCTAAGAAAATGGCCTTTAAAAATCTGAAGGAATTGCACTGCACAGCATTGCACAGAAATGTAAATGTAAATGTGAAATATGGGTCAAAATCAGAAACATTGGCAGGAGTGCAATCATTGAGTCCAGATCATGCCCCAAAACCAGATTTAAGGTGCAGAGGTAGAGTTTCTGCCTTACAACGCCAGGGACCCGGGTTCGATCCTGACTATGGGTGCTGTCTGTACAGAGTTTGTACGTTCTCCCCGTGACCTTCGTGGGATCTCTGGCTTCCTCCCGCACTCCAAAGATATACAGGTATATGCAGGTTAATTAGCTTGGTATAATTGTAAATTGTCCCTAGTTGTGTGTAGGATTGCGACACAATTAACAGATCTGGGAAGTCAGTTCTCAGCATAAATGTGTCAGTTCAGAACTGAAATACGCCTTAATTGTCTGAATCAAGGTCATATGGCGACTATAGATAAAGCATAGCAAATGGAAACAGTCACAGTTCAGCATATGGTTGACACTCTAATTGGAAATTCCACAAAAGAAGAAAACTTTTCTGTACTTAAAAAGTGTTTAGAAACATTAACATGGTGTGAAACTCTAAGGGAACAAATGTATTTTTATGCTAATGGAAGTAATTTCTCAAAGTTTAAAGGTTGTTGAAAATGCTCTGCAGCCAGTTAACATGAAAGTTGAGGCCACAGATGATGTGGTCTCTCTCAGTGATGCCACTGTGCAAAATGATAGAACATGAAAATCAATATGGGAGACTTAGAGCCCTGTCCCACTGTACGAGTTCATTCAAGAACTCACCATGGTTTAAATAAAAAATCAAATTCGTGGTAAGCACGTAGAATGTACGTAACTAGTACGTCGGAGCTCGGGGACGTCTCTTAGCGGCACGTAACGCTAACGGCAGGTACTCGGGAAACGCGGTAAGCTTGGGAAGATTCGTGAAGATTTTTCAACATGTTGAAAAATGTCCACGAGAACCCCGAGTACCTACGAGCGGCCATTACCGTAAATCTCCGAGTTCGAATCAGGGCAAGCTCGGGAGAACTGTTGAATGAACTTGTACTGTGGGACAGGGCTATTAGTGAAGATGATAACTGTCTCAAGGGAACCTTTAAAATCCCATGTGTACCTGACAGTTTTTCAATGCTTTCAACTTTTTTTTATTGTTTCAGAGAAAGGTTGAACAAGTTAGGTCTTTATTCTTTGGAGCGCAGAAGGTTAAGGGGGGACTTGATAGAGGTTTTTAAAATGATGAGAGGGATAGACAGAGTTGACGTGGAAAAGCTTTTCCCACTGAGAGTAGGGAAGATTCAAACAAGAGGACATGACTTGAGAATTAAGGGACAGAAGTTTAGGGGTAACATGAGGGGGAACTTCTTTACTCAGAGAGTGGTAGCTGTGTGGAATGAGCTTCCAGTGAAGGTGGTGGAGGCAGGTTCGATTTTATCATTTAAAAATAAATTGGATAGTTATATGGACGGGAAAGGAATGGAGGGTTATGGTCTGAGTGCAGGTAGATGGAACTAGGAGAGAATACGTGTTCGGCACGGGCTAGAAGGGCCGAGATGGCCTGTTTCCATGCTGTAATTGTTATATGGTTATATGGTTATATGGTTTCTGTACATCAGACCCGGCTGGCTGGTACTTCTTTTCCCCTTGCTTTGGCCACCCTGAGTAATCTCATTCTTTTGTAGAACACAAAGCGCTGGAGTAACACAACAAGTCAGGCAGCATCCCTGGAGAATATGGACAGGCGACGTTTCAGGTCGGGACCCTTCTTCATCCCACTCCTTTGTTCAGCATCTCATCTGCTGGGAGGTTTGTGAAAGGTATGTCTCTTTGATGTCAGCAGGGAGCTGAAGCCTGTGGTGCTGATCACAAAACCTGGTTTGATATCAGCATGCTTTTAATGCTGCATCGCCATGACATGACTGAATATCTTAGTTACTTCACCAATTAAGCCCATCCATTATGTTTTCCTATAATTATTTTTAAAATTTAATTATTGTTAATGGCAATCCCAATTGCCCAATTTCTTTGATAACTGACGGGAAGGAATTAATTAATTCACTCAGTAATTTATTTGGATTTTTACAGGTGATTATTACTAAATGTATTATTTAGTAATTATTACTAAAAATAATCTGATGAGCTGGGTTTGCAACTTAATCAAAGCATCATTAATTCTTGGACATAAACTGCTGGCAAATGCAATGAGTCAATATGACAATGGGCTACGTTGGGAAGCACAATAGTATGAAAAGTAAATAAAAAAACGTCTGAAGCAGGATCTCGTCCTGTAACATCAGAGATGTTACCTGGAGCATGTTACCTGGATGTTACCTGGATCTTTTCCCCAGAAATGCTGCCTGATCCGCTGAGTTACTCCAGCTTTTTGTGTCTATTTTCGGGAAAAAACGCGAATGTTGGAGATTCTAAATAAAAGCAGAATTGCTGGAGATACTCAGATTCTGTGGAGAGAAAACTAGAGTTAATGATTTGGGTCAATTACTCTTCATCAGAACAATGTTCTTTCTTTGTCATGGAATAGATTCCAGTGTTCTCACCAAATTATGGGGATGAAATTGAGGTGCAGTGCCTGACAAGAACAAAAAGAGGAAAAGGTTTTGTCGATGCAGATACATTTCAATTGTTGTTACAGATAAATGGCCCTTTTTTGTATCACAGACAGCAGACCTTCCTGGAAACGTTTTGCAATGCTTGGAAAGAGAAGCCAAAGATCATTATGCAACAACTTTGTTGTAATAGTTATCTTCCCAAAACGCTTGAACCAGTGCACAGTGGTGCAGCGGTAGAGCTGCCGTCGTACATCGCCAGAGACCCGGGTTCGATCCTGACTACGGGGGCTGCCCGTATGAATTTTGTACCTTCTCGCTGTGACCATGTGGGTTTTCTCTGAATGCTCCTGTTTCCTCCCACATTCCAAAAACTTACAGATTTGGACGTTAATTGGCTTTGGCAAAGATTGTAAATTGTTCCTAGTCTGTAGGATAGTGTATGGAGATCGTTGGTCGGTGTGGATGCAGTGGGCCAAAGGGCCTGTTTCTGTGTTGCATCTCTAAACTAAAATAAACTAAACAACAAAATATTTAATTAGGTTTAGGTTTAGGATTATTACTAATGTTACATGTATCAAGGTACAGTAAAAATCTTTGTTTTACATACTATCAAAACAGATCAGATATACCATACGATCAGTTCAAACTTAAGTGCAGGAGTAAGAGCAAAGGGGAAAATACAGAGTGCAGACTATATTTCTCAGCAGAGCACTACTTTACAGTGCATCAGTTCCATTGACAGAGTCCAATGTCTGCAATGGGGAAGAGGTGAATTGAACAGTACCCTAGCTTAGGAAGGGCTATTCAGAAGCCTGATAATGGAGGGTGAAGAACATATTGCTGAGTCTATAGCATGGTATGCTATAGCATGGATAGCAGGTTGACTGGATGGCAGAAGGCAAAGAGTGGCAATAAAGGAGGCTTTTTTCCGGTTGGCTGCCTGTGACTAGCAGAGTTCGGCAGGGGTCAGTGCTGGGGCCATTACTCTTCATGTTGCATATTAATGACTTGGATGAGGGGATTGAAGGCTTTGTTGCCAAGTTTACAGATTATATAAAAATAGTTGGAGGGGCAGGCAGTGTCGAGAAATCAGGGACTGCAGAGGGACTTGGGCAGGTTGGGAGAGTGGGCATAGAAATGGCAGATGGAATATACTGTAGCAAAGTGTGGAGTCATGCATTTTGGTAGTAGGAATAAAGGCGTAGACTATTTTCTAAATGTACTCGCTGGAGTTTAGAAGGATGAGGGGGTTCCTCATTGAAACTTACCGAATAGTGAAAGGTTTGTATAGTGTTGATGTGGAGAAGATGTTTTCACTAGTGGGAGAGTCTAGGACTACAGGTCGTTATCATCAGAAGTAAAGGACATTCCTTTAGGAATGAGATGAGGAGAAATGTCTTTAGTCAGAGGGTGGTGTATCTGTGGAGTTCTTTGCCACAGAAGACTGTGGAGGCCAAGTCAATGGATATTTTTAAGGCAGAGATAGATAGATTCTTGATTAGTACAGGTCAGTGGTTATGGGGAGAAGGCAGGAAAATGTGGTTAGGGAGAGATAGATCAGTCATGATTGAATGGCGGAGCAGACTTGATGAGTCGAATGGCCAAATTATGCTATCACTTATGGCCTTATGACCTTATGAGTGGTAGTGCACGCTTTCAAGCTTCTGTACTTTCTGCTGAACGACAGCAGGAAGAAGAAAAATGTCTGGAATTGGATAAATCTTTGATTATTTTGATTGCTTTACTGAGGCAGAGCAAAGTGTATATGTAGTCGTGTAGGAAAGAACTGCAGATGCCAGTTTAAATCGAAGATATACACAAAATGCTGGGAGTAACTCAGCGGGGCAGGCAGCATCTCTGGAGAGAAGGAATAGGTGAAGTTTTGGGCCGAGACCTGTCTGACACCAGAATCTTAAGAATGGTCTCGACCCGAAATGTCACCCATTCCTTCTCTCCGGAGATGCTGCCTGTCCCGCTGAGTTACATACTCCAGCATTTTGTGTAGATTGAGTTAATGGAGAGATGTCTGGTCTGTGTGATGGACTGGACGACACCTACAACTCTCCGCAATTTCCTGTGTCATGGGCAGAGCAAATCAAGCTGTGTTGCATCTCGACAGTAAGCTTTTCAGGGTGCATCTTTAGAAGTTTGTAGGGGTCACTGGAGACATGCCAACATTTCTCAGTCTCCTTAGGAAGTAGAGGTGATAAGGGGCTGTCCCACTTGGGCGACCTAATCTGCGAGTTTAGAAGAGTATCTTCGACCTTGAAACTCGCAGCGTGGTCGACACGTGTTCCTAGGAGGTCCATTGAGTTGGCTGGAACTCTCCTTCATGCTCGAGGGAAGTTCCCGAATGCTCGTGGCCTCAGCTAGATCGCGGAAAATTGAACATATTGAAACATTTTCCGCGAGTAAAATTTGGTCGGCATGGTTCTTTTTGACATAGTGCAGTGGAGTAGGGTCAATATTTAGTTACAGGCAGTCGAGGGCAGCCGTAGTCAATCTCTTTCGCTGACTGGGTGTTTTGATTGGCTCATTGGAGTTTTCAGGACCAAGAAAATCCTACCGGTAAGTAAAATGCCTGCTAAACTTTATTATACTTCTTAAAAGCGTCTCCACTCCTTCTCCCCCCTTTCTTCCCCCTTTCTCCCCCCTTTCTCCCCCCTTCTCTCCCCTTCTTCCTCTCCTCTCCCCCCTCCTCCCCCCTTCTCCTCCACTTCTCTCCCCTTCTCTCCCCTTCTCCCCCTCTGCACTCTCTAAAGGACTTACCTTACAATGTGGCAGCCAATTTCCTTCCTCTTCATCGCTGGTGTGAATTTCAGACAGCACTCCCCCGCTTTCCCTGGCCCCCACCTTTGGGATGTGTTTGTATGTGTGTGTGTGTGTGTGTGTGTGTGTGTGTGTGTGTGTGTGTGTGTGTGTGTGTGTGTGTGTGTGTGTGTGTGTGTGTGTGTGTGTGTGTGTGTGTGTGTGTGTGTGTGTGTGTGTGTGTGTGTGTGTGTGTGTGTGTGTGTGTGTGTGTGTGTGTGTGTGTGTGTGTGTGTGTGTGTGCGGTCGGTCGATCCAGCTCGCGGTTTCAACACGGAAAGGTCGATCCAGCTCGAGGCTTTCCAGGCGAGTGCCCTTGAGCATGAAGGTCGAAGACACTCTTCTCAACTCACGGATTAGGTCGCCCAAGTGGGACAGCCCCTTTAGTGCGCCTCTTGGCTGTCAAATCAATGTAGTTGGTCCATGACAGATCATTGATAATTTTAACACCAAGGAACTTGAACATCCATTTCCACATCTGCAGTATTGATGCTGATTGGGGCATGTGCTTGGCCATTCCTGAAGTTAACAACCAGCTACATAATCTTGCTGACAGGATTGAATTGAAAATAAGGCTGAAAGAATATGTTCACCCTGGAAGTAAAAATAGGAAATGGCGGAAACTCATAGCAGATAAGGAACATTTGTGGTTAGAGAAAGTGTTAACATGCTGAGTGCTTCCGGGAGTTTTTGTTTTTACTTTGGATTTCCAGCATCTGCAGATATTCTGATTTTCCTGTTGAATTTTGAAGACTTATTCACCACTGATCATACATGAAAATGTTCTCTCCTCTGGATTAATTTTCCTAAAGTGAATCTTTTTTTGTGTGCTATGTAAACGGAAATAGTTTCAGTATAAAATATGCTCAGGTGGAATTCCTGTTGTGTAGTCCAACTACACGGAGCTTTGAAACACCTGTGAAGAAAGGGGAAACATGGCTATTTACCCCCTTTGACAACACGAAAAAAAGAAACAGGAGATGGGCCATTCAGCGAGTTACTCATTCAACAAGCTCATGCTTAACTTTGTACCTCAACACCACATTTCTGCTCTGTTTCTATATCCTTTAATTCCTCTAACATCCAGAATTCCTATAGATTTCCTATGTACCTATGTTCAGAATGGTACCATTGACTGGGTCTCCGCAAACCTTTTCACAGTCATAGAACCATAGTCATACAGCACAGAAATAGGCCCTTCATCCCAACTCATCCTTGCCGATCAAGATGCCCTTTCTTAGCCAGTTGTATTTATTCGCATTTGGCCTACATCTCTCTAAACCTCTGTTTCTGATGAAGAACATTGACTTCTCTAACTTCAAATAGCCCTAGCTTTTCCCTCTCTCTTCATCCCCTCCCTCTACCCAGTTCTCCCACCAGTCTTACTGTCTCCGACTACATTCTATCTCTGCCCCGCCCACTCCCCTGACATCTGTCTGCAGAAGGATCTCGACCCGAAACCTCACTCATTCCTTCTCTCCAGAGATGCTGCCTGTCCTGCTGAATTACTCCAGCATTTTGTGTCTACTTTCTCTAAACCTTAGCCCGCATTTGGCCCATGCCCCTCTAAACATTTATTATCCATGTAAGTTTTGGGCTGGAGAATTTCAGAAATCCATATTTCTCCTTAGTTCAATCCGAAATGGATTATCCTTTGTTTTTAGATTGTGACCCCTTCAGTCAGGGTAAAGAATGTTGTACAATTCAATAAGCTCACCTCTCGCTTTTCTTGCTCAACTAGAGAATAGATGCTCCGTCTATTCAATCTTTCCGCATTAGTAGATCAATGATCCAGCAAACCAGTCTGGTGGAGCTTTATCTGCTCTCTCAATAGCAAGTTTTTGTTTAGTTTAGAAATGAAAACAGCTTTGCTCTTGTGTGAAAAAACAAAATGCTGGAGGAACTTAGCAGGTCAGTGAGCATCTCTGGAGGGAAATGTCTGAAGAAGGATCTTGACCCAGAACATTGTCTATCTACTTCCTAACATCGATGTTTGCCTCCCTAACCTGCTGAGTTCCTCTAAGCTGTTTGTTTATTGCTCAAGATTCCAGCAACTATAATCTCTGGTGTCTCTATCTTTGTTTTTGTACTCATTTCTTCATGCAACAAAACTTGTCTTAAGTGCCTGATATTCTAACATGTTAGCGTTCATTGACCTGCAAAGACACTTTGAATATAATTAAGTTTTAATCTCTCATCATTTAAAAAATAAAGCATTTCTGGTGTTTGCTAAAGAACTGAACTCACTGTTTTTCACACACATACACACAAGCACGCACGCACGCACGCACGCACACACACACACCCCCCCCCCCCCCCCCAACAGAAGTTAGACACAAAATGCTGGAGTAACTCAGCGGAACACATAGCATCGCTGGAGAAAAGGAATGGGTGACGTTCCAGGTCGAGACATATACACACACATCATATATATCAAGGTTTTTGATTTATCCTAAAATAGAGATCATGGGAAATGGGAAAAACGACTGCAAATGAATGTTTTGGGGTTAGATAGATAGATAGATATGTTTAGGAAGGACCTGCAGATGCTGGATTAAACCAAAGATCGACACGAAAAGTTGGAGTAACTCAGCAGGTTAGACAGCATCTCTGGAGAAAAAAGAAAAAAAGCTAAATAATATGAAAAGTAACCAAGAAACCGCCTGAAGTAGGTATGTTACAAAACCTACCTGAATCGTCATTGGGAATCTGCCCTCAGCCATGTCGGCGATTTTGGCGCTGTTTGGAGGGGGCGGGTTTAAAACGCGATTTTTACTAGGCTGTACTAATTGCACATGTTCAGCCTAGTAAATCATTAACGAAAAATCGCTGCAAGACCCAGTCGCAAAAGGTTATTATTATTTTTATAGGCCTCGATAATATAGTTATAATAATTTTAAAATTACTCTCTGATTTCGCAACCTCTCGCAGCCCCAGGGTTTTATAAAGCAAACAATTAAAGGTATGTACCTTATTTTTACATTAAATGGGGCATATATATAACCCTGAATATCAAGTTATCTATAACGAATAGTTCATTTTGGGCTTTTTATATCCCGCAGTATTTTTCTCGGCATTTGAGGGCACTAATCCAGCGCTATGTCAACGTTCTAAACCAGCGCGTTCCACATGAACCCACTAGAAAGCCGATTTAAATGGGCATTTATTTACAGCAATTGAACACTAAATTCCTTCCATTTGGCCTATAAATTAATGTAAATTAGATATAAAAATCATGTTATATTATGAATTATTTGTGAATAATCTTTGGACACTTAGGCTATTTAAAAATGTTAATCTTTCCTTAAGAAATGGGCGTTTGACTATCCAAGATCACAGCTTTTTTGTAATGTCCATTGAAAATCAATAGGGAACAAGATGCTAATTTCCGAGTATGAAAATGGTCATAACTTTTTTTAATACTTGAGCTATGAAAGTGAATTTGGTGTCAAATTAAACTTATTGTTATGCTTTATCTGATGGGATAAATTGCAGACTTGATTTTTTAAATCTCAAAATTTTGTAACATTGCTACCTGAAGAAGGGTCACGAACCGAAAAGTCATCTACTTTTCTCTAGAGATGCTGTCTAACCCACTGAGTTACTCCAGCTTTTTTGTGTCTATCTTCAGATAAAAGATTTGGAAACATGGTTGGAGGAGGGCTGTGATTGGAAACTAAATATTCCAGGATTTCGTTGCTTCAGGTGTGATAGAATTGGAGGGGCAAGAGGTGGAGGTGTTGCATTGCTTGTCAGGGAAGATATTACAGCAGTGCTTTGGCAGGATAGATTGGAGGGCTCATCTAGGGAGGCTATTTGGGTGGAACTGAGAAATGGGAAAGGTGTAGCAACACTTATAGGGGTGTATTATAGACCGTCAAATGGGGAACGAGAATTGGAAGAGCAAATATGTAAGGAGATAGCAGAGATTAGTAGTAAGCACAAGGTAGTGATTGTGGGATATTTCAACTTTCCACACATGGACAGGGAAACACATTCTGTAAATTGGCTGGATGGGTTGGAGTTTGTAAAATGTGTGCAGGATAGTTTTTTGCAGCAATACATAGAGGTACCTACTAGAGGAGGGGCAGTGCTGGACCTCCTGTTAGGAAATGAGACTGGACAGGTGGCGGAGGTATGTGTTGGGGAGCACTTCGGGTCCAGTGATCACAATACCATTATTTTCAATATAATTATGGAGAGGGTCAGAACTGGACCTAGGGTTGAGATTTTTGATTGGAGAAAGGCTAACTTTGATGAGATGCGAGATGATTTAAAAGGAGTGAACTGGGACATTTTGTTTTATGGAAAAGATGTAGAAGAGAAATGGAGGACATTAAAAGGGGAAATTTTAAGAGTACAGAATCTTTATGTTCCTGTTCGGTTGAAAGGAAACAGTAAAAATTGGAAAGAGCCCTGGTTTTCAAGGGAAATTGGACATCTTGTTCGGAAAAAGAGGGAGATCTACAATAATTATAGGCAGCATGAAGTAAATGAGGTACTTGAGGAGTATAAGGAACGTAAAAAGAATCGTAAGAAAGAAATTAGAAAAGCTAAAAGAAGATATGAGGTTGCTTTGGCAAGTAAGGTGAAAGTAAATCCAAAGGGTTTCTACAGCTATATTAATAGCAAAAGGATAACGAGGGATAAAATTGGTCCATTGGAGAGACAGAGTGGACAGCTATCTGCAGAGCCAAAAGAGATGGGGGAGTATTTGAACAATTTCTTTTCTTCAGTATTCACCAAGGAGAAGGATATCGAATTATGTGAGGTAAGGGAAACTAGTAGAGTAGCTATGGATACTATGAGGTTCAAAGTAAAAGAAGTACTGACACTTTTGAAAAATATAAAAGTGGATAAGTCTCCAGGTCCTGACAGGATATTCCCTAGGACATTGAGGGAAGTTAGTGTAGAAATAGCCGGGGCTATGACAGAAATATTTCAAATGTCATTAGAAACGGGAATAATCCCCGAGGATTGGCGTACTGCGCATGTTGTTCCATTGTTTAAAAAGGGTTCTAAGAGTAAACCTAGCAATTATAGACCTGTTAGTTTGACTTCAGTGGTGGGAAAATTAGTGGAAAAGATACTTAGAGATAATATATATAAGCATCTGGATAAACAGGGTCTGATTAGAAACAGTCAACATGGATTTGTGCCTGGAAAGTAATGTTTGACTAATCTTCTTGAATTTTTTGACGAGGTTACTAGGGAAATTGACCAGGGTAAAGCAGTGGATATTGTCTATATGGACTTTAGTAAGGCCTTTGACAAGGTTCCTCATGGAAGGTTGGTTAAGAAAGTTCAACTGTTAGGTATAAATGCAGGAATAGCAAGATGGATTCAACAGTGGCTGAATGGGAGAAGCCAGAGGGTAATGGTGGATGGCTGTTTATCGGGTTGGAGGCAGGTGACTAGTGGGGTGCCTCAGGGATCTGTGTTGGGTCCTTTGTTGTTTGTCATGTACATCAATGATCTGGATGAAGGTGTGGTAAATTGGATTAGTAAGTATGCAGATGATACCAAGATAGGGGGTGTTGTGGATAATGAAGAGGATTTCCAAAGTCTACAGAGTGATTTATGCCATTTGGAAAAATGGGCTGAAAGATGGCAGATGGAGTTTAATGCTGATAAATGTGAGGTGCTACACCTTGGCAGGACAAATCAAAATAGGACGTACATGGTAAATGGTAGGGAATTGAAGAATACAGTTGAACAGAGGGATCTGGGTATAACCGTGCATAGTTCCTTGAAGGTGGAATCTCATATAGATAGGGTGGTAAAGAAAGCTTTTGGTATGCTAGCCTTTATAAATCAGAGCATTGAGTATAGAAGCTGAGATGTAATGTTAAAATTGTACAAGGCATTGGTGAGACCAAATCTGGAGTGTGGTGTACAATTTTGGTTGCCCAATTATAGGAAGGATGTCAACAAAATAGAGAGAGTACAGAGGAGATTTACTAGAATGTTGCCTGGGTTTCAACAACTAAGTTACAGAGAAAGGTTGAATAAGTTAGGTCTTTATTCTCTGGAGCGCAGAAGGTTAAGGGGGGACTTGATAGAGGTCTTTAAAACGATGAGAATGATAGACAGAGTTGATGTGGACAAGCTTTTCCCTTTGAGAATAGGGAAGATTCAAACAAAAGTACATGACTTCAGAATTATGGGACAGAAGTTTAGGGGTAACATGAGGGGGAACTTCTTTACTCAGAGAGTGGTAGCGGTGTGGAATGAGCTTCCAGTGGAAGTGGTGGAGGCAGGTTCGTTGGTATCATTTAAAAATAAATTGGATAGGCATATGGATGAGAAGGGAATGGAGGGTTATGGTATGAGTGCAGGCAGGTGGGGCTAAGGGAAAAAAAGTTGTGTCGGCACGGACTTGTAGGGCCGAGATGGCCTGTATCCATGCTGTAATTGTTATATGGTTATATGGTTCAGTGTAAGGAAAAAAAGCTGAAAAGGGAAAGGAGTTTTTAATGCTCTGATAAGGTGACATATAAATCTAGATTATTGTTATAAAGGGTAGGATTGTTAGCTCAGCGGAAGGCAGATAGTCCCAGGAGTGCAGGCATTAAGATCTTTAAAGGAAGGAGTGCAAATAAAAAACATCATAAAACTCAAATGGCCTTCTGTACGTTTATTTATAGGGTCATTGGATACACCACCAAGGAAGTACAGTCAGATCTGAGCATGACATTGCATAAGCCAAGAGCTACAGCCTGGTGTCTAGTTTTGGAAACATTCACTGGAACGATTGAAAGAAATATTAACAACAATGTGGAAAATCTAGAAACAAAACGAAAAGAGTTGAAGGGAAAAATCGAACAAATTTTATAAAATTTATGAGTTTATAGTGATGTTCATCTGATCGCACTAAAATACCAGACATCTTGTAATTAGCCTTTGATAGACACCATAACTCAGTGGGACAGGCAGCATCTCTGGAGTAAAGGAATGGGTGACATGTCGGGTCAAGACCATTCTTCTGACTGGTCCACTGATATTCTGGTTTCCTTGACTTTTTCGCTGCTGGTTATCTTATGCAAAGCCATCTGACATTTCAAAAGCACAGGAGGCTGCTCATTGGGCTGGTTTTGTTCATTAAGTCCACCAATGATGCTGGAGTTCCCCATGCTTTGACTTTGGGCCTGTTGCTCCAAAAATGTGTTACATCCCTGGCTAACGAAAATGGCAATGCATTTAGTGATACGTAATCTTCCTTACACAAGAAGGATTATCTCTCTTCATCAATTAAAGCAGAAGATGCTGGAAACATTCAGCAGGGGTGGCATGATGCTGTAGCAGTAGAGCTATCGCCTTACAGCGCCAGAGACCCGGGTTCGATCTTGACTACAGGTGCAATCTGTATGGAGTTTGTACGTTCTGCCCGTGACTGCATGGTTTTTCTCCGAGATCTTTGGTTTCCTCCCATACTCCAAAGACGTATAGGTTTGTAGGTTAATTGGGTTGGTATAAATGCAAATTGTCCCTATTGTGTAGGATAGTGTAAGTGTGTGGGGATTGCTGGCAGGCATCGATGTGGCAGGCCAAAACGCCCTTCGGATCACCGAGTCCATGCTGACCAGTGATCCCAAGGGCCTTTTTCCGTGTTGTATCTCTAAACTAAGCTAAACATAGATTGGGTAGCCATTCAGAACCTTTTTCCCAGGGCAGAAATGTCAAGCATCAAAGGGCATAGTTTTAAGGTGAGAGGCGGAAACCTTCATGGAGATGACCAGGTAAGTTTTTTACACAGTGGTGGGGACATGGAACACATTGCCAGATGAAGGCAGAAACGATAATGGCATTTAAGGGCTTTTAGACAGGCACATGGAAGTGCGAGGAATAGAGGGATGGGTGGATGAGATCAGTTTAGCTTGGCATCGTGTTTGGCATGGACATTGTGGGCCGAAAGGCCTGTTCCTGTGCTGTACAGTTCTATATTCTATGTTCTATGGCAACAAAACAAAACAAGGTCATATCATGTTTGTGGGTTCAGGGTGGAAATATGTATTGTTTTAATAAATAATGTTGAATTTAATCTGATGATTTTTTTAATTCATCAGATTAAATTCAACATTAGTTATTAAAACAATTATGTGATTTTTACAAAAATATAATTGGAATCTGTCATTGACAAAATATAATTGCAATCTGGGATGATTGAAGAATAAGAAAGATTATAACCAAACATGAGCATTTTTTTTTAAATAGGGAAGCATCTTTGACAAAGAAGTCTAAACCGACAGAAACAAGGTTGTTAATAAATTCATGTTCTGCTCTTCAAAAATGACAAATAAAATGTATTATATATGTCTAAAATAAAACATGTTTTGTGTGTTGAGCTGTCAGAAGTAATTTGCATTGATAATCTGGCCACTTCTACCTGACAAATTGTTGTCATCACCTTCCTATATGATGTGGAAGTAATGTAGCATTGTAGTCTACCTGACTTTCAATATAACTATTTCAAAATTGGCATAAAGCTTTTAAAATAAATGGTCTGGATGAAGTAAGATGCTGAAATCTTGAGCAAGAATCAAAAAGCTGGAGGATCACAGCAGGTCAGGCAGGACTCGTGGAAGGAAACACGTTTCAGATCAGAACCTGTAAATACGCAGCTAAAGCTTACCCCCCTAGTCTAGTTCAGTAAAAAACACTGACTCAAGCACTGGAGCAACTAATCTTTATTTTTAGAACGAACAGCAAATTCTCCTATACGATACCTAAACCACCACGGGTTTGATCCTTGTCCCTGCCTGGCCAAGCCCTTAAGCCTCGTGCAAGCAGACACTGCCCAAAAGTTCACGCAGTCCCAAGCGCCCTTCCGGAAGATCGACTCCGGTCCAAAATGGGGCTACCTTTTATAGGTCCATGAACCTTGAGGGGCCGAATTACATAGGGGTGGTTCCCTTATAATCCAATCAAACATATCACTTACATCAATACATTATTGACAGTACCCCAATCCAATTACAGAGAGTCTAAAACAATGTTTCTCATAGAAGCTTCTGGAAGGAAGCTAGTCAACTGAATAAATTGTACTAAGATGGCGCCTACCTGCGGTGACATTTTGCGAATGGCACAAAGAAAAACAGTAAGATACAGCATTTATGAACTCACCTGCATCAGAAAATCCCCTGAAATCAGCACTGTAAGTGGCGAGCTGCTAACGCATTTAAATGCATTAGCGCTACTGAGAACTGCCGATGTTAGCGCCGGTAAGGGAATCCCCGGTCAGAAGGGAATCCCCAACCTGGTGGAGGCGCGTAGGCACAGCAAGAACCTTAGCTGTGAACACCGGGAAGGCCTTCAGGGAATCGAGGCCGTCGGGCAGGAATCCCCAGCAGCAACGGAGCTGGAGGTGCAGACTGTGTTGGAATTGCCGATCTCAGGGTATTCCCCGACCTCGCGGAGACCCGTAAGTACTCTACCTTTAAACACCGAGGAGGGCTCCAAGGAGTACGGAAACCTGGTCATCGGGCAGGACTACAGGTCAGACTGAAGCGGACGGGACTTCGGTCCCTCTCCCTACTATCCTACTGCCCAACGTACAGTCACTAGAAAATAATGTGGAGGACTTAAGGGCAAGGCTGCATTATCAAAAGGAGCTGAGGTAATGATCTGTGTTCTGTTTCACAGAGACATGGCTCACCCCCAGCTCCCCAGACTCAGCGGTCCAGCCTGAAGGGTTCTACCATATGGACCGTATGCAGGCATCAGGGAAAGCAAGAGTAGGGGGCGTCTGCCTCATGGTCCACTCTACGTGGCGCTCAGACGTGGCAGTGCTGTCCAACGTCTGATCTCCACACCTCGAACATCTGGCGGTGAAGTTCCGCCCCTTCTACCTTCCGAGGTAATTCACCTCCATCATTCTGACCGCGGTCTACATCCCACCCCAAGCAGACGCCCGTCTGGCACGGGAGGAACTGCACGCTGTGGTCAACAAACATCTGACGTCTTCCCCAAGGCCTGGGGACTTCAACAAAGCAAACCTCAAGAAATCGCTCCCTAACTTCCACCAACATGTCTCCTGTTGCACTAGAGGATCAAACACCCTCGACCACTGACACACCACCATCAAGAATGCCTATCGCTCTATCCCTCACCCTAACTTCGGTAAAGCCGACCATACCGCGGGGCTGGGGGGGGGGGGGGGGGGGGGGGCAGCCTGCGGTCAATAAACACAATGCAATTGCTGCTGGATGCCCAGCTGTTCACAAAATTCTTTATTGATTTTTCCAATAAAGTGTGGACCATTATCTAAACTAAGTCGAATGGGGATACCGAATCCAGGGACAATTTCTATTATTAACACTTTGACAACAGTAGCCGCTTTGTTATCAAGGGTTGGGTAAGCTTCGATCCACCAGCTGAATACATCGCCTATAACAAGTACCTATTTATACCCCTGGCATCTTTCTAATTCGATATAGCCCATCTGCCAAGTCTCATACTGACCCATAGGCAATGGTGTATTTCCCTCTTCACATCCTATTCCTTTTCCTGGATTGTATTTCTGGCAGACCAGCAAATACTACTTACCTTCTGAGCTAAAGTTTGTAGTTTTGGATGCCACCAAGTAGCCAATAGTGTGTCCCCTACTGCCCTTGTACCACAATGTGTTGCATAGTGCATGCGCTCTACAACCCATACTGCCAATGAATCTGTCATGCAAGTCTACCCTGCTGGAGTGGCTCACAGTCCAGTCATACAATCCAGGACACACCCAAGTTATCTCCATCGTTCCTTATGTCTTTCGGTAGCCTCGTCCTGTAATTGAACAATTTATTGGATGGTTGGCATCAGTCTATCCGAGGGGAACTTGTTAGTTATACTTTTAGTCTGCCTCATCATTTTGGGTACAACTATCTTACATTCCCATGATACTTTCTTAGCTACTAATTTGCCATTATGATTTCCAATATCCACTGGAGTCTGTCCTTTAGTGTGAGCGCTACATTTCATAACAAACATTTGTCTGGGTAGCATTAAGGCCTTCAATAAATCTGTCACCAATTGTTTATTTGAGATTTGGGTTCCTGCGGAAGTTAGAAAACCCCTATTTTTCCATAGTTGTCCAAAATCATGCACCACTCCAAATGCATATCGAGAATCAGTGTAAATATTTACTTTTAAACGTTCCCCAATAATACAAGCCCAAATTAAAGCAAATAATTCAGCTTGCTGTGCTGAATAAGGTGACAAAGGCAGCAGCTTCTACAATTTCTGCTTGCTGATCAACATTTGCATACACGGGCAAGCTCTCACCCCACGGTCCAATAGATGCGCTCCCATCCAGATATAATGTTACAATAGACAATAGACAATAGTTGCAGGAGTAGGCCATTCGGCCCTTCGAGCCAGCACCGCAGTCAGAGTCCTCTATGGGTGCATCCCTCAAGTCGTCTCTTACAGATGTTTCCTCCTCTATGACAAATAGACATCATGTCCTGCTTCTGATTGCTCTTCTGGGGGTGAAATAAGAAAAGAGGCTGTGTTAATCAAGGTACAATGTCTGAAGTGCTATGTTAGCTATCCAAGGTCTAAATTCACCCGAGACTCCTTTCCTTTGCCGAAATTATAATCCCTAAAAATGTTACTTTCTCCTGTGCCATCAGTACTTTTGACTGGGAGACAACATATCCTAAATGAGCTAAATGGTTTAGTAGTTGTGCAGTATCTTTCCTCTTATTGGATTAGTTTTTGCTGGCCACCAATATATCATTGACATACTGCACTAATGTTGAATTCATTTTGAATTTTAAAGTACTCAATTGGTCATGTAAACACCTGGAAAATAAAGTAGGCAAATTGATAAACCCTTGAGGCAATCTGGTCCAGGTGCATTGTTGGCCCCTATTTGTGAAAGCAAACAAATATTGGCTGTCTTCGTGAAGAGGCAGAGAAAAGAATGCATGTTGCAAGTCGACTATCGAAAAGATTTTTGCTTCAGCCGATATTTGGGCTAGGATATGGGCAGGGTATGGCAATAGGGCATGGAACGGTCCTACAACAGAATTGATTTCTCTCAGATCTTGTACAAGTTTATATTGGCCCTCCTTTCCCGGTATTGGAACGGCTAGAATAGGGATGTTACAAATCGATTGGCACTTCATCAATATTCCTTGTACCAGCAAACCCCAAATTTATTTGTCAATACTGCTGATGGCCTGTAATATTAGTGGATATTGTTGTATTGAAGGAAGTGTACTCAAAGAGGTGGCTGTAGAAATCATGGATGCAATGGTCATAATTTTCCAATGTTCTCTCGACTCTGGTTCAGTTCCTGTGGACTGGAAGGTTGCCAATGTAACTGCACTTTTTAAGAAAGGAGGGAGAGAGAAAACAAGAAATTGTAGACCAGTTAGCCTTACATCGGTAGTGGGGAAGATGCTGGAGTCGCTTATTAAAGATGTTATAGCAGTACATTTGGAAAGCAGTGATAGGATCGGTCAAAGTCAGCATGAATTTATAAAGGGGAAGTCATGCTTGACTAATCTTTTGGAATTTTTTGAGGATGTAACAAGTAGAATGGATAAGGGAGAGCCAGTGGATGTAGTGTATCTGGACTTTCAAAAAGCCTTTGACAAGGTCCCACACATGAGATTAGTGTGCAAAATTAGAGCACGTGGTATTGGGGGTAGGGTATTGTCATGGATAGATAACTGGTTGGCAGACAGGAAGCAAAGTGTAGGAATTGACAGGTTCTTTTCAGAATGGCATGTAGTGACTAGTGGGGTGCCACAAGGCTTGGTGCAGGGACCCCAGTTGTTTACATTATATATTAAAAATGTAGACAAGAGAATTAAATGTAACATCTCTAAATTTGCAGATGACACAAAGCTGGGTGGCAGTGTGAGCTGCGAGGAGGATGCTATGAGGCTGCAGGTTGACAGTCAGATTGGGTGAGTGGACAGAAGCATGGCAGATGCAGTATAATGTGAGGTTCTCCACTTTGGTGGCAAAATCAGGAAGGCAGATTATTATCAGAATTTTGTCAGATTAGGAGAAGGGGAAGTGCCACGAGACCTGGGTGTTCATGTACATCGGTCATTGAAAGTAAGCATGCAGGTACAGCAGACAGTGAAGAAAGCCGATGGCATATCGGCCTTCAATGCGAGAGGATTTGAGTTCAGGAGCAAGGAAGCTGTACAAGGCCCTGGAGAGACAGCACCTGGAGTATTGTGTGTAATTTTGGTCTCCTAATTTGAGGAAGGACATGATTGCTATTGAGGGAGTGCAGCATAGGTTCATCAGGTTAATTTCCGGGATGGCGGGACTGATATATGATGAAAGAATGGGTCGACTGGGGTTGTATTCACTTGAATTTAGAAGGAAGAGAGGGGATCTGATAGAAACATAAACAATTCTTAGAGGATTGGACAGGGTTGATGCAGGAAAAATGTTCCCGATGTTGGGGGAGTCCAGAACCAGGAGTCACAGTTTAAGAATAAGGGGTAGGCCATTTAGGACTGAGGTGAGGGATCTGATAGAAACATAAACAATTCTTAGAGGATTGGACAGGGTTGATGCAGGAAAAATGTTCCCGATGTTGGGGGAGTCCAGAACCAGGAGTCACAGTTTAAGAATAAGGGGTAGGCCATTTAGGACTGAGGTGAGAAACATTTTTTTTCAACCAGAGCGTTGCGAATCTGTGAAATTCTCCGCCACAGAAAGCAGTGGAGGCTTTCACTGTGTGTTTTCAAGAGAGAGTTAGATTTAGCTCTTAGCCCAAAGGAATCAAGGGGTATGGGGAAAAAGCCGGAATGGGGTATGATTTTGGAAGAATAGCCATGATCATATTGATCATATTCAAAGGGCCAAATGGCCCTCGTGCACCTATTTTCTTAGTCTATGTTTCTATGTTAAAAATATGTGCTAATTGTTGGTTTAATAAGGCCATTATAAATGATCCTAATCTTGGTAAGTGGCAGTAGAATTGGGAGTGAGGCGTTGTGGTTGTTAATGAGATGTTGTGAGAGAAATTATTACAGGGAAATAAGAAGAGTGAATGAGATTGATGGGATTGTTCTCTTTAAGGCAGCGTAAAATTATTGCACCAAATTGTCTTCTTGCAAGCCATAAAGAAATATGACAATAATAAAAAGCACAGCGTCCATTCAATATACCGAAACTTGTTACCAGACAATTCGCATAGAAACACTACACATATATAATAGAGAAGGTTTAATTTAGTTTAGTTTAGTTTAGATTAGTTTAGTTTAGTTTAGTTTAGTTTAGTTTAGTTTAGTTTAGTTTAGTTTAGTTTGGTTTGGTTTAGAGATACAGCGTGGAAACAGGTCCTTCGGTCCACCAAATCCACGCTGACCAGCAATCACCCATATACGCACTAGTTCTATCCTACATGCTCGAAACAAGTTACAAAAGCCAATTAACCTACAAGCCTGCACGTCTTTGGAATGTGGGAGAAAACCGTAGCACCCGGAGAAAACCCACGCTGTCACAGGGAGAAAGTATGATTTGGCGATAGGAAAGCATTGGATAAAATCTTAAACTGATGTTTGCAATATTGAAGGTACCGTGAAGTATTAGTTATATCTCTGTTTGTCCCGTGCAGTGGGGAGATCTCCATATTGAAAATACCTCCATAATGAACCTCCAGCATATAAAAAAGAATCTGGATAGCACGCCAGCTGGCTCAGTGAGGATGATGTGTAATACCAAGGAGAGTAATCAGTGTTGCAAGGCTGTAATATAAAATCATGAGAACTCAGTGCATAATTTATAAATACTGAACTGTAATGAGGAACTGCAGATGCTGCTCAACATAAATCTCTGAGTGCTCACCCTGCTCATGTAAATAGTCTTATAACTTCAATCCACAGGGTGCTTATTATATAAGCATTCACAGCAGAGTCCTCATATGTGTCTGCTTTTAAAATCAAATTATTCAATTCTAATGAAACGATCCATTCAACTTTCAGTGTCTCAATTTAACAGCACTTATACCTCTGAATCAGAATGTTTTAGTTCCTTAGATTTGACCACAAAAATCCAAGCTTATGTTTCAATGCAGTACTGAGGGAGTGCTATATTATCGGAGGTGCCATCCTTCAGATGTTAAAATAATATCTGTCTGCCACAGAAATGGAAGATAACTTTTACCCTCCCAGCCCAGTGCCTTAGCAAACATTTATTTCTCTCAGCAATGTTCTTATGATATTCTTTGCACAATCACATTGCTGGACATGTGAGTTTGTTGTGTGAAAACTGGTCGCCATGCATCCTGAATCTTCACTTTAACTATCATTGATTGGTGGTGAGGAGTAGACACAAGGAACAGCAGATGCTGGTTTACTAAAAAAAGGCACAAAGCGCTGGACTAGCTCAGCAGGTCAGACGGCATCCCTGGAGGACATGCATAGGTGACACTTCAGGTTATGACCCGTCATCAGTTTGACTGAGATGATGAAAAACCTCTTCACCCAGAGGTGAATGGTAAATGGTAGTGAATTGAAGAATGTAGGTGAACAGAGGGATCTGGGAATAACTGTGCACAGTTCCCTGAAAGTGGAATCTCATGTAGATAAGGTGGTAAATAAAGCTTTTGGTGTGCTGGCCTTTATAAATCAGAGCATTGAGTATAGAAGTTGGGATGTAATGTTAAAATTGTACAAGGCATTGGTGAGGCCAATTCTGGAGTATGGTGTACAATTTTGGTCGCCTAATTATAGGAAGGATGTCAACAAAATAGAGAGAGTACAGAGGAGATTTACTAGAATGTTGCCTGGGTTTCAGCAACTAAGTTTACAGAGAAAGGTTGAACAGTTAGGGCTTTATTCTTTGGAGCGCAGAAGGTTAAGGGGGGACTTGATAGAGGTTTTTTAAATGATGAGAGGGATAGACAGAGTTGACGTGGAAAAGCTTTTCCCACTGAGAGGATGTTTTCAAGAGAAAATTAGATTTAACCCTTAGGGCTAAGGGAATCAAGGGATATGGTGTTATACGAGAATTTTCTTGAACAGGCTGTGACCCATAGCACTGCAGAAACTTTCCTTTGTTAAATAGATCTCTCCATTTAGTGTGGAATTCTTCTGGAGTGCTGTGGGAGCGGCTGTAGTTGGCAGATTGCCAAGAGTGTCTGGAGACCGGGGTAGTGAGTGGTGCTTTTGTCGTTTCTAACACCGGATCTCTGCCCCCATACCATTTTGCCCAGAGCAGGCTGCCTGGGCTTCATGAGGAGAAGGTACTTTTCGCTTCCAGCAGTTTCCGGAGGCTCGGAAGGGCTGTGAAAAGCCTCCCAAGCGCTGCTCTCGGCTGTGGAGTTGAGCGAGGGGATTTTCCTTACTCCTTAAAAAATATGGGATCTCGGTCCAAAGTAGGTTCCTGTGAAGCAGGGTTGCTATAACGAAGGGCCTGTATGATCTTTTCCAGAAGGATGTAATTGCCTTTGCCGTGGTTGCAAGGGCAAAGTGTGGGATTATACTAAAGTCCCAGGAGGATGTGGCCTTAGCTCTGGAGAAGGGGATTGCAGCGGGGGGGAACTTGGTACAGGTGGAACCGTGGGTGTCCACCGTGTCACAGGTTCTCCTGCGGGATGTTCCCACGTTCATCCGGGATGCACTCCTTCTTCCACACTTGGCAAAGATTGGGGAGGTGCGGTCTAGGTTGACTAGACTTATGCACCCCTGGAGTGACCTATGTCTCAAAGGAATCTTGAGTTTCAAGAGGCGGGTTTTTATGAAGGTGGAAGTGGGGTCAGGCGCGGAGGGGAGCTTTATTGTGGAGTATGAGGGTGAACCCTACCGCATGCGTTAGAGTTGGCGAGAGGCAAGGTGTCATGCGTGCAGAGAGTTTGGACATTTCCGCAGGGATTGTCCCAATCGCCGGTCCAATGCTAGAAATCCTAACGCAGCAGCTCAGGAATGCACTGCTGGCCCATCCGGGGAGGCCTGTTCTGCCTCGGTGACCCAGGGCGGCACTGCTGACCCGACTTGGGCTGCCAGTTCCACCTCTGTGATCCGGGGCTGTGCTGCCCCCCACCTCCTACGTCCTGAACCTGTGGCGGTGGTTGACGGCAAGGCGCAGGGGAAGGGTGAGGGGGTTGGGGGAGGGGGGGGGAATGGGTGGTGTAGAGGAAGAGGAAGTCCAAGAAGAAGAATAAGCACCTTCAAGTGAGTCAATCGCGAGTGGATGGGCCCTTGCCCAGATGTGAACCCACCCAAGGGGTTCCTGTTCGTCCCCGTGAGGTCCAAGACGTACCTGGTGTGACTCAGCAAGGAGCTGAGGAGGGTCAGAAGGGGGTAAGGGAGGTTGAACGAGGGGGTGGAAAAGAGGTGGCTGGTAGTGTGGATGCGGAGGACCATTCCTTTATGGAGGTCACTGTACCGCCACATGCCAGCGGGACTAAAAGAAGGCGTGAGCCCGGTGAGGGAGAGCAAGGCTCTGGGCTTAAAGTAAGGGGGCAGCCTACGTCGAGACCTTCCACCCTTGTTGAGGATGGAGGCTAAGAACTAGTGTCCTCTGGGCCGGAAGTTGGCCCTTTGTTTCTGGGACCTTCTGAAGGTGTTACCGTGCCAGTTACTGGGGTTGACTCCCTTGGAAATGTGTCCTCTGAGCCGGCGGTTGTCCTCGCATCTCAGGGGCCTTCCGTGGCTGTTATCTCACCAGTTATTGGGGTTGGCTCCCCTGGAAATGTGTCCCCTGGGACGGAGGATGAGCAGAGACCACCCGAAGGGGGAATCTGGGTAGTACGGGCGGTTTTCCAGTCTGTGCTCCTTATTAGAGCCACGAGAGTTGCTGTGGGGTGTGCTGCCCCACCGGCTGAGGTAGTAGGGGAGACTCCAGAAACACCGGCTCTTTCAGTGGGTCTTAGTGAGGTGACTCACCTGGTGGTGTAGGGTAGAGCCTCTCTGGGTGTTGCCTGTGGAGTGGGTACCCTAGGTGTGGTGGGGGTCGGGGCTGTTTCGAGCCATGACCCTCATTCGGATTCTGGGGGTGCCAGCACACCGCAGGCCCTAGGGATGCCTCTTGTTTTTTATTCCCCAGGCCCAGATGTAGGGGGTGGTGGGAGGCTGCAGGAGCCTGGCCTTTCACCGGACAACTCATTTCTGTCAGAGATATCGGAACCCTCCCTCTCGACATTGATCCCGAGGTTGGTGTCATGTCGGAGGAGGAGGAGTGTGATGCAGCCAGCTTGTGTTGTGAGGTGGGCGAGCTGACAACTAGCTGCATTCCTCTGGACTCAGACAATGACCTTGAGTGCAGTACAGGGGAGGATGATGCTCCAGGTGTCAGTGGGTTGGCGAATTGCCCGGATTCCAGTGCTGTGTCTCGAGGGCGGTTATCTGCGAGATTCGGGACTTTCTGAAAATAAATAAGTACTCTAAGAGCAGTGCTCTAGGGCAGCAGGGAGACGTTGGACAGATCTGTCGAGATTTATTAAGACACTTGATATTATCCTTGGCAACAAAGACAGTGGTCTTCCCGAGTCTGGGAAGCGTTGGTTTGGGGACTTTATTCCAGCCCGCACACAAAGCTTCCCCTCCTTTAGGCAATGGTGGGATGTGGGAAAGGCTTACGTCCGTCTCTTTAGTCAGGAATACACATGGGGGTCGACCGGATGGTGGGACTCGGTGGTCGTGAGACTCAAGTGGGAGTTACTCGACGCAGTCTTGCATGTATCTATACACTGTAATGGCCCGATTGTAATCATGTATTGTCTTTCTGCTAACTGGATAGCACGCAACAACATTTTTTCACTTTACACGTGACAATAAACTAAATTGAACTGAACTGAACTCATGTTCCTTCTATGGTACATTGCACAGGAGTGAATGCAGTTGGTTAGGTCAATCCTGACCAAGCCTCTATGCAGCAAAGCATAATTTTCTTGCCCTTTGTATTCCTGTCCAAAAAAAACTGTTGCTTTATCGATTGCTTCAGTTCATCTTCTATTTACCCAAAAAGTCTCTATTTACTCCTCAGCAGTTCCCATCTGCCCAGTGGATGACATTATTTGCCCCATCTCTGAACACCTCAGCTTTGCCAATTCATTTAATCTACCAACATCCTTCTGTAACTCCTGAAACACACGTACTGTTTTATTGTACTTCTGGACTTGGTCCCTCACAATTGAGATGGATGATGTACTAGCTTTGCTTCACTAACAGTGATGCATCATGGTTGGCAGCCAAGCTGAGGACTGATATGATTTAGTAGATAGATGGCTGGCAGATTCAAGAGCCAATCTTAGCTGCTACCTGAACTCCCCCTGAGTTTCGGAAGGTATTTTATCTTTTGTATTACCAGACCATTATGAAATAGTGTTTCCTTTCTATTTTGCCAAGTTCCATTATTATCATCTAAAGCCTGTCCAAAGAAGATTAGAGTAACGTTTCAAAATACACGTGGCTCTATCCCTATGATTAAGTAACATTTGTCTTCAGAGAATTAGATTGGCCAATGATGAAATAAAAGTACTGCGGATGGTTGGAAATCTAAAAAGAAAACAGAAAATTCTGAAAATAGATAGAGTGTTTAGTAAGAAAGTTTTGCCAATAGCAAAGCTGTTTAATGCCATGGGTTATGGGTTTAATATAAGGGATAGGAGGCTGAGAAAGAGGATGCTTGGAATCTAGAATGAGTGGTCAAGGGAATGAAGGCAGAGGCTCTTGGGGAATTTAAATAAGCACTTGAACCACCAAGGCAGAGAAGGGTATAGGCTCGGTGCTGAAAAATGGATTTGATGCAGGGTAATTAATGCCTGGTTACACAAAAAAGCTGGAGAAACTCAGCGGGTGCAGCAGCATCTATGGAGCGAAGGAAATAGGCAACGTTTCGGGCCGAAACCCTTCTTCAGCATCTGCAGTTCCCTCTTAAACACTGTGTATATGCTTTTTTGTGTAACCTTCGATTCTCCAGCATCTGCAGTTCCCTCTTAAACAATAATTAATGCCTGGTTGGCTGAAGGGCTTCTTTAGGTGCTATGTGACACAGCAATTCCATGAGTCAACAGGTCAGGCAAGATCTGCATTTCATATCAGTGACTTCTCAACAGTTATGAGTGTAACCAGGCCTCGATAGAGTGAACGTGGAGAGGGTTTCCATGAGTGGGAGAATCTAGGACCAGAGGTAATAGCCTCAGAATAAAAGAAAGGAGATGAGGATGAATTTCTTTAGTCAGAGAGTGCTGAGTGTGAAATTCATCGCCACTGACAGCTGTGGAGGACACCAATGGATATATTTTAGGCAGTGATCGACCGATTCTCGATTAGTCAGCAGTAATGGGGCGAAGGCAGGAGAATGGGGTTGAGGGGGAATGATGGATCAGGCATGATTGAATGGCAGAGTAGACTTCATGAGCCGAATGGCTCCATTTTTCTCCTAGAACCTATGAACTTATGAAGTTATGAACAGATGCACAGTGTTTAAGCAGGAACAAAAGAAAGAAGGGGAGGAAAAAAACAAATGGAAGATTTGATACAGTAAGAAATAGGCGACAGTCAGAGATAAAATAGGTGATATTGCAAAGTATCATTGGGCTAAATAAGGTGATAATGTACACATTAGAAAGCACAGCGCTGTAAACATTGGGATGTGGGAGAAAACCTGAACATATGGAGGAAACTTATTTGAGCACAGGAAGAATATGGGAACCACACACAGGACTCGCGGGAAAGGTTGAACCTAGGATGCTGTAGATGTGAGGTAAAAACTCTGGATATGCTCTCCTGTCTCATAAGCTACAAGTGAATGGGTTCTGTCTTTCTGCAATTGTCCAATCTTTATTAATGTTGTCCAGAACAAGGGGTCACAGTTTAAGGATACGGGGGAAATCTTTTAGGACCGAGAGGAGAAAAAAGAAATTCACACAGAGAGTGGTGAATCACTGGAATTCTCTGCCACAGAAGGTAGTTGAGGCCAGTTCATTGGCTATATTTAACAAGGAGTTAGATGTGGCCCTTGTGGCTAAAGGGATCAGGGGGTATGGAGAGAAGGCAGGTACAGGATACTGAGTTGGATGATCAGTCATGATCATATTGAATGGCGGTGCACCTATTTTCTATGTTTCAATGTTTCTATGTTTCTTAACTGAGCTGCACGTTGTAAAACTTTTGTGTTGCCTCTTTTCCTTTATTCATAGTCTCCTATTCCCAAGCAGATTGTTTCTTTTCTACAATTATCTTGATCCAATTCTTTTTGCACTCATCCTAACTGACCTTTAAATTTCTTCCATCAGTTAGTTCTTCAGTTTTAATTAAATCAGAACATGCTGGAAGCATTCAACAGACTAGGCAATAGCTACAGAAAGAGAAAAATAATTAATTACGTATGTTAAAAACATTCCAAAATTGAGCATCAACTTTAAGGATACATTTGTGCACTCTGTAGTCATCACTTCATTGCACCATAATAACATTTGCATTTTAACTTGGGTATAAGGTATAAATATGTCCAAGTCTCACCGTCAGCTTTCATTGAAGTACAGAAACAACTTGACAGTCCCCCTAGTTCTTACCTTCCACCCCATCAGCCGTCGCATACAACACATAATCCTCCAAAATGTTCTCCACCTCCAACAGTATCCCACCACTAGCCACATTTTCCTATCTCAAACCCTTTCTGCCTTCCGCAGAGACCGTTCCCTCTGCAATTCCCTGGTTAACTCATCTCTTCCCACCCAAACCACCCCCTCCCCAGGCACCTTCCCCTGCCAACACCTGTTGCTATACCTCCTCCCTCGACTGTCCAGGGACCCTGACAGTCCTTTCAGGTTAGTCAGAGGTTCACTTGCACCTCCTCCAAGCTCATCTACTCTATCTATTGTTCAAGATGTGGACTCTTATACATCTGCGAGACCAAACGCAGATTGGGCAATCGTTTCGCTGAACACCTTCGCTCAGTCCGCCAGAACCAACTTGATCTCTTGGTTGCTGGACACTTTAATTCTTCCAATTCCTACATCGGCCTTTCTGTCCTCAGTCTCCTCCATTGTCAGAGTGAGGCTAGAGCCCTGCTTACAGCCCAATGATATAAATATTGATTTATCACCTCAGGTAGCCCCGGCATTCCATCTCTCTCTATCCCTCCCCCACCCAAGTTGCTCTAGCTTCTCATTTTCACCCTACAAACAGCGAACAATGGCTTGTTTCCCTCATCATCATTACTTTTTTGCATTTCTTTCATTCATTTTTCTTTATCTCTCCGCATCACGGTCTACAGTAAATCCCGTGTTTCCCTTATCCCTAAACAGTTTCAAGAAGGGTCTCGACCCGAAACATCACCCATTCCTTCTCTCCAGAGATGCAACCTGTCCCGCTGAGTTATTCCAGCTTTTTGTGTCTATGCTTCCATTTTCCCTGCTTCGATATTTTCTTTGATCCAATCCCACCAGATTTTTTTTTTGCCCCTTTGGTGCGCAGCATATGCAAGCTCCTGCAAAATCTTCAACTAATTCCCTTCGGCAAGTCAGTCATTCATGTGCTTGGATTTCTTCTCAGCCTAACCTTCACCTAACTTTTGTTTTAGAGATACAGTGCGGAAACAGGCCCTTCTGCCCACGGAGTATGCGCCGACCAGCGATCACTGCATATTAATACTACCTTTGGGACAATTTGTACATTTACAAATCCAATTAACCTACAAACCTGTAGGTTTTTGGCGTGTGGGAGGAAACCGAAGATCTCGGAGAAAATCCACGCAGGTCACAGGACTGCTTCTTGTAACCCTAATTGCTCCCATGGAGTGAACTGTCTGTAAACACTGCACGTATTCGAGTATAGTACTCTCACAGTCTTAGTCCCCCCCCCCCCCCCCCCCCCCCCCCCCCCCCCTGAAATCAATAGATTACTTTGTTCCATTGTTTCCCAGATTGTTTCCCCTTGAAAGTAGTTATTTTTTACATAGGTCCTCAGGTGGTTGTGTTGTGGTCATTTTATTCGTCTGATCATGCCACATGCACATCTGGAATCCTAGTGTCTGCCTGCAGTGCATCCTGAAATATGATCGACCTCTCTATTCCCATCCCACTCGGGGGACTGATTCTTTCTACGATATGCTCTGTGTATCTGCAGCCAGGAGCAATATCATTTTCTTCTTTACTTTTGTTGCCACATTCTTCCATTCCATGTCCTCTCTTGTCACTTTCATGGTGTTATTGGCCTTAAAAAACATCTCTAATTTTTCCAGACATAGGTTGAATAGCTGAGCCTACATATCTTTTCAGGCCACTGCATATTCAACAGTATATTCACCTGAAGAAGGGTCTCAACCCGAAACGTCACCCATTCCTTCTCTTCAGAGATGCTGCCTATAAAGCTGTGACTCCAGCATTTTGTGTCTATCTGCATATTCAATATATCTATTGACAATTATTTTCATTGTTCTCTTCACTACAGTGGTTTAGTGCTCTGATCATGGTACTCTTGATTCAATTAATCCCATTCTCTTGTCCTCTCACACTGGAACAATCGCCTGCAGTGGTCCCTTGCAAAAAATAAAATCCCTATCGATGATAGGTATGTATATAGGTTTCTTTAAAATGTTGTAGAACTTAACCAACAAATTCCTTACTCAAGATGTCAGAAAACAGCCACCAATATCTTAGCAATATGTTATGTTATCTTGAATACTGTCAGGGGCTATGGGGAGAAAGTGGGAGAATGTGGTTGAGGCAAACAGATAGAGCAGCAATGATTGAATGGCAGAGTAGACCTGATGGGCCGAATGGCTTAATTCTGCACCTGCAATTTATGAACTTATGAGCACAGCATTGATACAGTTCTTAAAGGTTTGTTGCACACATAATTATTACCGTGGCTAATGGCGATGGACTGATAGTGATGTCTGTGATCAAGTAAACCTACTAAAATTAACAGCAGGTCGCCTTTTAAATATCATCTGCGACTTTCTAGCTGATCGACAAGCTGGTTGTCTGATTGGAAAAGCACCAGGACATCAGCTGGGTGAGATCATGCAAGGATGTTTCACCAGTTGAGGAGTAGTGATGGTGGCCAAATGGAGGACAGGTCACAGAGAGAAAGAGATCACTGGAATTTGAGTCAGTTTGTAGCTGGGGTTAGATCATGAAGTGCAGGGTTATGTCCATAACCTGAGGATAGATTGGGGCTGCTTGGTGGTAACTTGATTAGAATGTGTGTCAAGGATAATGGGGAGAAGGCAGGAGAATGGGGTTGAGAGGGAAAGATAGATTGAATGGCGGAGTAGACCTGATGTGCCGAATGGCCTAATCCTGCTCTTGTACTTATAACTCGTGGAGGTTGGCCGATGGGTTGCAGAAATCTGGCTGGTGTGACCATGGAAGTCACCAATGGGTGGTGGAGGTGGTTGAGGACTTCCTGGAGGATGTGTGGGATGTTCGGTAATCCTGTGGCATCTGAAGACATTTGACTTTTAGACGTAAAGGAATCTGTCCTGACCCTCCTGGCCTCGAAAACCACACTGAATTCTCTTAACCTTCTCAACACATTTATTGAACCACAGAAAACACGACTGACAACGGTTTAAAATAAAAATCACACGGAAATAAAGGCATTCATGTGACGGGGACGTGAAGGAGTCCAGCCGAAAAACTAATCGGCCACGAGTTGTGCGCACTAGACGTGTTTATTCTCTCCAATACAGCTCCCAACTCCTCCCAGGTCACGAGCATTGCCCGGCCTTAAATACCAACTCAGGTACCGACCCTGTGACTAGTGCCTCCCACACCAAGACGCCGCCCTCTAGATCCGATGGTTCATTGTGCCCTTGGGTGGCCACCAGGTGCCGCCACATGACACCCCGCCCAGAAACAGAGGCACCGAATCGGACGGGACGCCGAATGAGGCGGCCCGAATGCATAGATACAATCCCTCGCCCCGGGAGCTTGCTCGGTTCGGAAGAATCTCCGGGAGCCCGGGACGGCGGACACCTGCGACGGGGTGGTTGAGCCGCATGGACTGGCTCGCTCAGGTCAAAGTGGGCCGGTTTCAAATGAGCCACAGACACAGTTTCACGCCAGCCTCCCATGTCCAATTCAAATGTAGTAGGCCCGTGCTGCAGCACACGAAAGGGATCATCATACGGGCGCTGCAAAGGCAACCTGTGGGAGTCACGGCAAAGAAAAACGTATGGGCAGCCCATCAGTGGCAGTGGCACATGGAAAGGGGCCACTCCATGACATGACGTTGGGATGGGAGACAGGGCGCCGACCCTCTCCCGTAGGCGGATCAGCACCGATGACGGGGGTTGCTGGGACCCATCAACAGCAGGGACAAACTCCCGGGTGACGGTGAACGGAGCAGCATATACCAACTCCGCGGAGAACGTTGACAGATCCTCCTTGGGGGCCGTCCGAATACCCAACAGAACCCTTGGCAATTCACCCGTTCACCCAGGGCCTGTGAGACGAGCCTTCCTGGTGGCCTTCAGACAGCGGTGGAACCGCTCCACCAACCCATTTGATTGGGGATGGTACGCTGTTGAGTGGTGACAGGCGGGCCATGGAGGACCACAGTTCAGATGTGAACGGGGTGCCCCGGTCGGATGTGATGTGAAGTGGAACCCCAAAGTGGGCAATCCAAGTTGCGATGAGGGCACGAGCGCACGTCTGAGGATGTGTCCTTGAGTGGAATGGCCTCCGGCCACCACGTAAAATGGTCAACCGCTGTAAGTGGGTGTGAAACACCCTGGGACGGAGGCAGTGACTGCACGATGTCCATGTGTACGTGATCGAAGCATCGGCGTGGCACTTCGAAGTCTTGAACGGGGCGCCCGGATGTGTCGATGCACCTTTGATGTCTGGCACGTGATGCACACCTGGGCCTAGCGAGCGACTTGCTTCCGAAGTCCGTGCCACATAAATCTTGTGGCCACCATAGCGACTGTGGCCCGGATGGATGGGTGGACCAGGCTATGGATCATCTCAAAGACACGACGGCGCCAGGCCGCCGGAATGATGGGCCTCGGCTGACCGATGGATACGTCACAGAGGATGGAACCCAAGGGATGGAACGGCACGTCCTCAAGCACCAAGCCAGAGATCGCAGTGCAGTACGCCGGAATCTCATCGTCTGTCAGCTGGGCCGCCGTCAAGGTGGTGTAATCTATTCCCGAGGCCGGGTTAAGCACGGCTGCAATTGCCGGACGGAACAAAGTATCTGCCATGAGGTTGCATTTCCCATCGATGTGTCGGACGTCCGTTGTATACTCTGAAATAGCCACCGCTGCTGATGAGCGGACCAAGGATCCAAATCCTTCGCGAAAGCAAACGTGATGGGCTTGTAGTCCGTGAAGGCTATGAAGGAACAGCCCACGAGGAAGTACCGGAAGTGCTGCACTGGGAGGTGTAAGTCGAGCAATTCTGGTTCGAAAGTGCTGTAGTGTGGAGCAACGCTCAGGTGATGGCTAAAGTAGGCAAGAAGCCGCCAACGGCCGTTAATCGACTGTTCCAAAATGCTGCTGACCGCAGAGTCCGAGGCATCCATGGATGCACGAGCATAGTCGCCCGAGCCAAGGCCTCCTTCAAACGCAGCTGTGGCGACAGCATCCCACTGTCTCTCCTGTTGCTTGCCCGTCAGCAACTGGAAAAGCTGCCGCAAAAGTTTGGCAGCCGCCGGAACGAACTGGTGGAAATATGTGATCTTCCTTATGAACTCCCGGAGGCCACGTACCGTAGCAGGCCTCGGGAACTGGCGGCTTGCCTCAACCCTGCCCGGCAGAGGCACTGCTCCGTGCCGTGTCACCCGATGCCCCAGGAAGTTGATGGCCCGAAGGCCGAATTGGCACTTGCCAGGGGTAATTATGAGGCCATGGGCACTGAGGCGCTGGAAGAGTAGACACAGGTGGGCGCAGTGTTCCTGTTGCGAGCGACTTGCCACGGGTATGTCATCCAAGTAGACAAACAAGAAAGTCAAGTCCACGCACCATGGTGTCCATCAGGTGCTGAAAGGCCTGCGTGGCATTCTTGAGGCAGAAGGGCATCCGCAGGAACTCGGACAACCCGAACGCGGTGATAATTGCCATCGTTGGGGACATCCTCCGGTCGCACCGGTATCTGGTGATATCCCCAGACTACATCAATCTTGGAGAAGAACCTAGCCCTGGCCAGATGGGCTGAGAAGTCCTGTATGTAGGGGATCGAAAAACGGTCAGTGATCATGGCCTCGTTAAGGCGGAGATAGTTAACACACGGCCTCCAACCGCCAGACACCTCCGGCACCATGTGCAGCAGGGAGGCCCATGGGCTGTTGGAGCATCGAACGATGCCCATGGCCTCCATACTCCGAAAGTATGCCTTTGCTCTGAGGAGCTTGTCAGGAGCGAGCCTGCGAGCGCGAGTGTGAAGTGGTGGACCCGATGTCAGAATATGGTGCATCAGGCTGGCCGAAACGAACTTGGGAGTGACAATGTCCACAAACTCAGCCAGTACCTGGGCGTAGACATTATCCATTGTCGCTACGGGATTGCTGACCGGCGTTGTGAGCGCAGTAGAACGCAAGTAAATCTTCTCAAAAATTGACGCGTGGATGAGATGTTGGTCCTTTACGCCCATGAGGATCGACTGCGCCCGCAAAAAATCTGCGCACAGCAGTGGCTGGACCATGTCCGCGATGATGAATTGCCAGGTGAAATGGCACACGCCGAAAATGACAGGAACCATGCGGACGCCACATATGTGCATTGAACTGCCATTCGCAGCAGTTAACGGGGGACGCCTCTTACCAGCACAAAGGTCGAGTCCAGATGGGGGCAATACGCTGACCTCCGCCCCGGAGTCCACCAAGAACCCGGTCCCAGACATACCGTCGATGGATCCTGCCAGCCACCACGGTGACCATCAGCGGCCGGTGCTGCCGTTTCCTGGAAACGAACATGGTTGGCGGCATTGGCGGGTTACTGAACCCCAGCGTTGATGGTAAAATCACCACATTCTTCTCGTTGGATCTCCTGGATCTTACTCAGCCATCCTTCTCTCCTTTACCACTTGTCTTGTCTGTGGCTCCTGTGGGCGCGGCCCACTTGTGGGCATGGTCCTGGGTCGCTGGGTCTGCCAGGGTGTTGAATCAATCTGGTCCAGCGAATACGGGGATTCCAGCAGTTCCGGGTATTCCAGCGCACCCATCTGCTGCTGGTCAGAAAGCCACAGCTCATCAGCGCGGGCCGCTAGCCGGATGGGATCCTCAAAGCTCTCCCCCGCAAGCTGCTGGCGGATGTCTCTCGGCAACTGCTGCAGGTAAGTAAATTCATAGAGCGGGATGGGCAGGTGGTTGGCCATGAGCGTGAGCATCTCGTTCATGAGGGCCGAGGGCATCTGTTCGGCGAGCCCGCCCATATTAACGACCTGACAGGTGCGCTGCATTCTGCTCCGCCCGTAGATCCGGAGCAGCAGCTCCTTGAGGCCTGTGTACTTACCCACTGCCAGTGGATTATCCAGGTAAGTAATGACCCGACCGGCCATCTGCTGGTCAAGGGCGCTTACCACATAGTGATGGCAGGACCCATCGGCTGTAACAATGCGGATGTAAAATTGGGATTCGGCCTGTTGAAATCAAACCCTCGGCTGGGAGGTCCAAAATGTAAGTAGGTTCAGGGAGACGGCGTTGAGTCCGGCCTCGTCGGCCTCGTATGCGGCAGCGGCAGAATGCATTTTCTTTTCAAATTTCCCTTCCAGGATTACATTCATGGGCATCACCACACCCTCCCCCATCTTTCATTCATAGCAAATTAAAGTCACCTTGTAAATACCCAAGTGTTTTCCGAATTTTGAAACTCAAGCATCCTTTGCTGCAATGCTCTGGGGCAGATTTGATGAGATGTGGTTGCAGTAAGTATCTCTGTCATCGAATAGCTAATCTGCACTTTGCCTCTGCTTTTAAAATAAAAACACTCAATTGCTTGCAGCATACATAAATTTACCTTGAAGAGCCCTCTAGCCTTTTGTGTTTCAGTGCTGCCAATGTGTATAAACTGAATTTCTCTGGCAAATGGAGCATTGGCGATATGCCTGATAAAAAGAGAGCACAGCAAATTAGCTGAATTGACTAAAGCTTTCTGCAGCTCTCTCTCCTGGATGTTGATCATACGTACATAATTATTCTCACTAGGCTGCCTGGTGTGCAGGCTGAAGATCATTTTGATTCTTTAGAAGTAGAACAGTTTCCCAAGGATAATGCAGAATACGGAAGAAGATTCACAAATCTTTGAGATGGCAATACCTGCGAGTACGTAATGTATGACTACGTATATCATAGATGCTCATCAACATTATGAATTTGTCCTATAATGCATATTTGTAAGCATAGATGGGGCAAAAGGAGAAGAGGTGTAAGAACAATGACCGCCACTTAGAGTGAAGTTGCTTCTTCAGTTTAACCAGGAGGAATGAAAGAGATTACCAAAAGTGGTGGACACTGCCCAGTCCACCCCAGATACTGTCCTCTCCACCATTGAAGGGATCTACAGGAGACGTTGCCTCAAAAAGGCAGCCAATATAATCAAATACCCACATAGCCCTGGTCACAATATCATTTTGTTCCTACCATCGGGAAGAAGGTATGGGAGTCTGAAATCTGTAACCACCAGTTCAAAAGCACTGTCTTGCCGCCAATCATCGGATTCTTTACATTGCGAAACACTAACCGATCTATGAACTATGATTGCACTAATTTTAGCATTAATATTGGGGTTTTTAGGATCAAGATTAGGCTTTTTATTTAATGGATTTTTTAATTTGTCCATGACTACAAACCTGCTATACTGCTGCAAGTAAGAATTTCATCGTTCTATTGCTGGTACATATCTATATAGCTAAAATTCTCATCTTGACCACTTCCTGGCTGTGCTGTATATTGATTTTAGAAAAAAACGTTATCCTATATCACTGTGATTTTGGTCATCCTCTTACTCACAGTCCTCCTCCGCTGAGCCAGACCCAAGGATTTTTCCGATCAATGAAAAATAAAAAAAGTTATGAGTGTTTAAAAAATCTTGAGATCAGCTGAATGGTCCTCTCACCTGTCAATCATCATGAAGAAGGTGACGTCCCTTCCAGGGGGGGAATATAAAACCCCGGATGCCTGGACATGAGTCACTCTGGACTATCGAGAGGGAGAGGCCACAAATAAGCTTCAAAGTATGAATCAACTGAACTGAGAGTCTGCAGTGTACTTACAATAAATGATTTGTTACCCCTTAATGACAATGCCATGAGTTGTTTGGCCTGCCCTGTGCTTAAGACGGCAATGCAAAATGGAAATGAAATGACAATGCCATGAGTTGTTTGTCCTGCCCTGTGCTTGAGACTGCAAAGCAAAAATGGAAATTATATGGCAATGCAATGAGTTGTTTGGCCTGGCCTGTGTTTGAGACTGCAAAGCAAAAGGGAAATTAAATGACAATGCCATGAGTTGTTTGGCCTGCCCTGTTCTTGAAAAGGAAATTAAATGAAATTAGTTGTTTGGCCTGCCTGAAACCACAAATTTTGGTCCACAAGACCCCTATTAGCCAAAAAAACTGTCCCTTTTGCCCCAAATGCCCATATTAGCCCAGGAGGAGAATTTTGGCCCAAAAGGCCCGTGCCAGGCCAGGAAAAGTACAGAAAAAAGTGCCTTTCACTGAGATTTCACTCAGAATTTTTTTTGTTAAAGTGTCCCTTTGGCCCATCAGGCCAATACTTGCCCAGGAGGAGTCCTTTCGGCCCATCAGTAAGTATTCCACCTGCAAGTATTAAACCTCATCCCAGTATTTTTCTCCCTCCCTACATTGGCTCCCTGTTAGATCCAGGCCAGGATAGACTTTCCTCCTTCATTGCTGTGATCTCCAGAAAAAGATGTAAAATTTCCAAAATGGATTCTCCACCCTCTCCCCCTTCTCCCTCACAGTCTCTCATCTGTTTCCGGCAAATTTTCAGGCAGTTTCTGAGCTGCCAGCCTACCAGCCGTGAGTGACTGAGCTGTCAGCCCAACAGGCCTGAGTGACTGAGCTGCCAGCCCGAGAATCCATTCACCCCACAATGTCCATACTAGACCTCTGGAAACCAGTCCCTTTGGCCCATAACACCCATACTAGCGCTCTAGAAAGACCCCCCCCCCCCCCCCACCCACTGGCCACCAATATTGAATTGGTGGAGAGGTGGAATTATTGTGTTGGGGACCAGCCCTCCCATGTGAACCTGGGACCCAACTGGTCCCACTTTGTCTAGTAACAATTAAACACACTTGTCTCCTGAAGACAGACACAAAAAGCTGGAGTAACTCAGCGGGACAGGCAGCGTCTCTGGAGAGAAGGAATGGGTGATGTTTTGGGTCAAAATCCTTCTTCAGTTCCTTCTTACACCCTCTTGTCTCCTGCCTCTTCTCGCTTGAGTGCACAGTATTAGCCTTAATGTTTTTTAATCATTTCTTTGGCTTTATTTGATTTGATTTGATTTTATTCAACTTTATTGTCATTGTCTTCAATTAACAGACAATGAAATGCTATTTCCCATACAGTCATACGAATAAAAAAAAACATAGAACACGATAGTTCACAACACAAAGAGCTCCACAGCGGCACCACAGTTCCCCACGGTTAGGGAAGGCACCAAAGTCCAGTCAACCTCCTCGCTGATGTTCCCCAATGTTCACCCGCGGTCATGGCCTCCCGAGCCCCCCGCAGTCGCTGCTAAAGGAACAATGGAACCCCGATGTCGAACGGAAGAACATCCTCAGCGGCCTGGACCTCTGAATCAGACACCTCCCACCGGAGTCCGCGGCTCCCAAAATCCACAGCCCGAGCTGGGCAGAGATTCAATGCTGGCGGCCCCTGGCAAAGGACCCAGGACTCCACGATGTTGGTCAGTGCTGCCGGCGCGGGAAGTTCCGCTAACCACAGCTTCGCAATGTCGATGCAGCAGGCCCAACTTCCGGAGCCTCAAACGGCGATCCCAGGTGAGGTATTGCCTGCTCCGTGATGTATCCAGCGCTGTGTCGCTGCTGCTGAAGCCCTTGTCTGGTCCCCAGCAGGAAAGGCCACGCCACTCCTGTTGGTAGGCTGCGAGAAGGGGGGCGAGGGCGCGACTCGGATAATATTCGCATCCTCGCCAGGAAGTGACTGAAAAATGGTTTCCCCCTTACCCTACCCCCTCCCCCACATAAAATACAAAAAAAAACCCTCCAATACATACTTTAAACAAATAAAAATATAAGAGATAAAAAGATAACCAGACTGTAGGCAGAGGCAGCCATCAACAGTGCCACCGGATGTCCCTTTCACGGAGTCTTGTCAGAAATTACTGGCTCTAAAACAAGAAAACTTCCATAATTCCCTCTTTCCAGGGCTGGATAATATATATAAGAAGCACCTGTGACAGACTGTTGGCATGTTAGCTTTGTATCTGTGATTTTGTGGTTCATCGTTAGCTCCAAGATGATTGTTTCATAACTTTTGAGCATATTCTAGGTCTTTCAATTGTTTCGTGTGAGAAGATACTGCTCTGAGTAACGTTACATAACAAATTAACAAAAATGGCATCAGACCTAGTAGCTCTGAATTCGATCGATGCCTTCTTTTAGTTCACCGGCGGTGTTTGAAATTAGCAGAAAAACCTTGGGCTTTTTGTTTGCAGTGTTCAAGACATCAAAACAAAAAACTTCAGGGACAGCATAAAATTATTGAAATGATTTTACTTCGGAGTCACGTGAGTGACTACGTGAAGAGCCCGCTCAGCATGCATGCGCGGCATTACGTTCAGCAGTGCAACAGCGGCCACATCGGGAGTCAGGCGCTCCCGCTACAGGTGAAAGAATGGGCCGTCAGGTAAGCTCTGAGGTTGGGTTTTCTTTCACAGGGAGCCTTCTGCTTTCAGGCAGAGAAGAAAGGCTCTTGGACAAACCTGTCCCCCGCTCGACTCCACGGAGGAGCGTTCCATCAGGGGGGGGGCAGCAACAAGGCGGTAGGAACGCTTACCAGGCGCTCCGCTATTCCCCGACACCGTGCCGAGCCCAGCCCACTAGTGCCTGAGCAGCGGGCTGGAAGTAAAGCCATGGAAGAGGCGTCCAGCCGGTGGCTTCCGACTTGTCGGACGGGGACGTCTCTCCACCCGCAAGGGGAGGGGAGACAGCTGCCTGAGCCGCTTGGAGCGGATCTTGGAGCAGGCGCTCCAGCGGGACGCGCTTCGTGAGGGGCACTCTCGCAGAGGGAGTTCAGGTACTCCCTCCGCAGTGTCTTGTGCACTGTCCATTGCTTCCTCCTTACCCGAGGGTAGCTTTCGTTACCAGGACTGGGCTGGTCAAGAACAGGGGACAATGGCTGAAGGTCTCAGGAGTATGCAAGGGGTGCAGGAACAGGAAGAGCTGCTAGGTGTGGTGGACCACTACGTGGCAGCCCCACGTGCAGGAGGCCGTTAAAAGCCTGACGTCAGCCATCACATCGTTTGCTCATTCCATGGACAAATACGGAGATGACCACAACCTTCGTAAACAAATCATAAGAACTGCCATAAAATCCTAAATTTGCGGGGTTGTGCATACCCCAGCCACTGAGCCAGACCCACTGCTCTTTGGCAAAAACCTCACAAAGCATATGAAGGATATGGAAGAGGCTTTTAAAAAACTTTTGGTCTCATGAGGGCAGGCCCGGGACGAGAAAACCAAAAAGAATAATTCCTAAGCAGCAGCACCCCATCGCGTCCATCAGTCGACGTCTACCATATGGGACTGGTGAAAGGTCGGGGTCCGCATTCTATCCCCGGAAGTCTTCTTTAGACCAGGGCCCAGAGCGGACCCCATGGAAAATGCGCCTCCCCCCAACGTCACCGCCACGTCAGACAACGTGCAACACTCATTGGACTGGCAGGAAACAGAAGAATACCCATAACCATGGAGGTATGTGGGTCTGGTTCCTACCAGCGTATAGAGTAATACTAACAGGGGGGAGATTATACCTGTTTAAAGAAGCACGGGAGTCTATCACGAGTGATCAGTATATACTTAAAGGCATTAGTGGATACAAATACAATTCATACTAGAAAAATTGCCACCAGTTCAACATTCACCCCAGAGGGTATTTTCCTCTCTCCGTTAAAGAAACGAGAGGGCAAGCTGAACTAGTAAGACTAATTACAAAGGGTATCATGGGAAAACATGAACTAAATATGTTTGTTAAGTATATACATTTCAAAATGAAAACGGTTGTTACTGCCAAACAACTAATTTCCAAAGGATACTTCATGGCAAGCATTGATCTCAAAGATGTTTACTATTTAGTACCATTCACAAGGATCATCGCAGATACCTGAAATTTACCTGGATGGGGCAGCTATAGCAGTTTAAAGCGTTACCCAATGGGTTCACATCAGCCCAAGATTGTTCACCAAGATACTAAAACCAGCTCCGGCAATATTCAGAAGACAAAAACATATTGTCATGGCATATCTTGATGATATCTTAAATGGTAGGCAAGACCATGGAATTGACTATGTTAGCTGTATCAGCTACCAAACAGTTATTCAAAACCATGGGATTGTCTTACATACAGATAAATCTAAGTTGAAGCCATCCACTATCATGGACTGCTTGGGCTTCACAATTAATTCAGTCTACGTGACTGTAACATTGCCAAGAGACAAAATAGTTGAATTGGCACAATCATGCAATAATTTAATGGTCACCAAACTACCAACTATTCGACAAGTAACAGAGTAATTGGGAAAATGGTAGCAGCATTTCCGGCTACATAATTCGGACCTTTGCACTGTCAAAACTTACAAAGAGCAAAGGTACAGGCACCAAAAACGACATACAGGTCATTATGATCGTGTCATGAAGTTACCCACTGAAGCAATATCAGAACTACAGTGGCGGGCAAAAAACGTTTGGCATAGATTGAGCCCTATTATCATCACTAACCCTACGTTATTTCTCCAAACAGATGCCAGTGCTCAAGGCTGGGGAGCAACTAACTCTATATCCAGCACAGGTAATAGATGGACTAACCCAAAGTCATCATTACCACTTACACTGGGCATTAATTATCTAGAGATGTTGGGTGACTTTTATGGTTTAAAGCATATGCACAAATATGCATCACTTGCATGTACGGTTACAAATAGATAATACTACGGTGGTGGCCTACATTAACCATATGGGCGGCAAAAAATCGGTATCATGAGACAAGTTGGTCAACACAATTTGGCAATGGTGTGTCGAAAGACATATTTGGCTATCAGCAACTTACCTGCCAGGTAAGCTAAATACAGTGGCAGACACCAGGTCACGTAAATTTAATGACAACATCGAATGGATGTTAAAACCCCCAAAATGTTTGCAAAAGCTATCAAGCAATATGGCACGCCAGATATCGATTTATTTGCATCAAGGATAAATCATCAGGTACCTATGTATGTCGCTTGGGAACCAGACCCTGAGGCAGCAGCGGTAGATGCGTTTGCGCTGGATTGGGGAAATTCTTCTTCTATGCATTTCCTCCCTTCTGCCTCATCAGTCGGGGACTACGCACAATACAAATGGACTCTCCTTAAGGTATTTTGGTAGGACCCGATTGGCCTACGCAGCCATGGTTCCCAATACTCCATGACATGGTTGTTGAAACTCCGATGTTATTCCCCAGTGACCCAGAGTTATTAACACCCAGTGTCGGGCATAAGCCACCCTTGCCATGGGGGACAAAAAAAAAATTTAAAAAATCAAACTCCAAGGTTGCAGATTCTGCACAAACCACTTCTGGGACTGGGATTATCAGAACAAACCGTCAACACCATGTCAGCATCCCTCTGAACATCCACTAAAAAAACAGCACTTGTCCAGCATCAAAAAATGGGAGAAGTACTGCTTGGATACAGGGACCACCTACTCAACCGCTACAGTTACCAACGTACTGGAATTCCTGGCGAACCTTCACCACGATGAAGGACGCAGCTACAGAGCCATCAACACAGCTAGAAGTGCCCTGCCTGTCTATTTAAAACAAGCTCCAGGACAACAGGCCCTGGGGTCCCACCCACTGGTGGTCAAACTAATGAAGGGTATTTACAACTCTAACCTCCTAGACCAAGGTACACCCATACGTGGGATGTCAGTGTAGTCCTGACATACCTCAGGAGATGGCCACCAGCTAGATCCCTCAACCTGGAACAATCTATGCTCAAAACACTCATGTTGATGGCACTTGTATCTGCACAGAGGGTCCAGTCACTACACCTATTGCGACTGGACAGCATGTTCACAGCTCCAGACCAGATCTCTGTCGTTATCCAGGGAATTATCAAACAGAGCAGACCAGGAACACCTAATCCAGTCGTGGAATTCCGGCCTTACCGGCTAGAACCATGGTTATGTGCCATGACCCACCTACTATCCTACATAGACACAACCAAAAATATTCGAGGGAGATGAAAAGTCTTGTGGGTCAGTCATAAAAAATCTTATGATTGGGTGACGAGCCAAACCATTTCGAGATGGCTCAAGCAGGTGCTAAAAGCTGCTGGGATAAACACTAACATGTACAAATCTCACTCCACCAGGGCAGCATCCACGTCGACGGCCAAAAGAATGGACGTGCCTATAGACCACATCCTGGCTACAGCAGGATGGTTGGGGGAAAGACCGTTCAGAAATTTTATAATAAGCCGTTGGCAAAACCTGCTTTATTTGCAGAAATTTTTTTACAGACTGCAAATATTTAATTTAAGCCCAGGGGAGCAATTTAATTTCTTTGTTGTTATTGTTAAAAAATACCATTGTGTTTTTCTACAAACAGATTCATTGGTTGATTACGTTAACACACTTCCTCCCTCAAGGACTTTGGCAGTGCGTGAAGTAATACCTGTTACACGGTTTGAAATCACAGAGCTTTGAAGTCTTCACGTAGTCACTCACGTGACTCTGAAGTAAAATAGTAAGATTAAACGAGAACTTACCAGTTTGAAGTTTGATCTGTATTTTATGAGGAGTTACGATGAGGGATTACGTGCCCTCCGCTCCCACCCTCAATAATATGGGTCAAACTGATAAACTGATGTCTCCTTTTCTTTACTATGTTTACTTCAATAACTGTGTCTATCTGTGATTCCACACCGTTGCTTTGAAGTATGCCGCGCATGCCTGCTGAGCGGGCTCCTCACGTAATCCCTCATCGTAACTCCTCATAAAATACAGATCAAACTTCAAACTGGTAAATTCTCGTTTAATCTTACTATTAAATACTGTATAAACTGACTCGTGAAAGAATTAATATATATTTTTGGAAGATAATAATTATTTATTGACAATTAAACCACTTGGGAAATTTATAAACTCAACGCCCTCTCTAAATAATTTCCTGGCTACTCTGCCTCCCATTCTTGTTCTTCATTCCCTCTGCTGTTAACCTTCATTCCTCTCTTACTCTTCCTCTGCCTCTCTGCACCCTTCACATACTTCTCACTATTTTATCCTCTTACTTGTTCACTGCTGCTTTCCCTCCTGACATCCACAATCTTTCCTGACATAAGTACTCAAATAGTTTAATGCAGACACAAGGAGCTACAAATGCTGCTTTACCAAAAAAGACACAAAGTGCTGGAGAAACTCACCGATCTAGGTAACATCGCAGGAATCGTGGTTAGGCAATGTTTCGGGTTGGGAGAAGGGTCCCGACCCAAAATATTGCCTATCCAAGTTCCCCAGAGACGCTGCTTGAGCCACTGAGTTACTCCAGCACATTGTGTGTATTTTACTCAAAGGGTTTCTAAGTCTGTGTGTGCACTGTTAAACAATGACATGACTGCACACGGCCTACAGTGGTGGAGACGCAGTGGAGGACACCACGACTTTGCTTGGCCAGGCTGACCATGAAACACCACCAGGTCAACAGATCTTCACAGTCAGGTCAAGAACCCTGCACGTACAACAACTAGGATTTGAAAATGGCGACAATCTGGCGACTCTGTACACTGTCTCAGTGTACTACTGCTATACACTTCTCCATGGATTGTCATCTTGTGTGGTCTTGAGATCATGAGAGTAATGTCGTCCGGAGCTATGCTCCTGGTAGGGCCACCCATGGCTGTAAATTCGCGGGGGAGGTCCCTGACAAAGAGCAATCCAACCAAGACCTCAACGGTAGAACAGGCGGACGATGATGGCTGACTTTAGTGGAGCGTCACAACGGCTGTCAAGGCGGATGAAGGCTGCAGCATATAAGGGTCCCCGGTCATCTTGGACTCCATGTTACTGAATCCTGACACAGATCTGTCAAGAACCGTGTGGTGGCTGTCTGTGCACTGGTCTCCCCACGTTAAACAAAGTCACACACAGGCATCCTCCCAAAAGAGGACGGTCATACTCGTTTTGAGTGACCGCCGATGAGATGATACACTTGTACAATATTTGAGATTCTTATATAATATGTATCTAAGTGTTTATGTACAGTAATACGCACATAACTGCATACAAAACTGAATTTCACTGTATCTTGGTACATGTGACAAATAAAAACCATACTATACCATTTGACATACAATTAAAAATATTGTTGTCTCCCTGCAAAATTCGAAACTATCATAGAAGATTGTTAAATAAGAAATTAATTACCTAATTTTTGATCATCATGAGTGTGCTCCATTTCCAACAGAGAACCAAGAGTTATATTTACATAATTACCATTAGCTTAATGGAATTATTTTGAATGTTATCCTTTAGAAAACACTTCTATCAAGAAACATTGAAACATAGAAACATAGAAAATAGGTGCAGGACGAGGGAATTCGGCCCTTCGAGCCAGCACCGCCATTCATTGTGATCATGGCTGATCGTCCCCTATCAATAACCCGTACCTGCCTTCTCCCCATATCCCTTGACTCCACTAGCCCCTAGAGCTCTATTTAACTCTCTATAAATCCATCCAGTGACTTGGCCTCCACTGCCCTCTGTGGCAGGGAATTCCATAAATTCACAGCTCTCTGGGTGAAAAACTTTTTCTCACCTTACTCTTAAATGACCTCCCCTTTATTCTAAGACCGTGGCCCCTGGTTCTGGACTAGTCCAACATTGGGAACATTTTTCCTGCATCTAGCTTGTCCAGTCCTTTTATAATTTTATATTATTATATTATATTATTTTCAATATAATTATGGAGAGGGTCAGAACTGGACCTAAGGTTGAGATTTTTGATTGGAGAAAGGCTAACTTTAATGAGATGCGAAATGATTTAAAAGGAGTGAACTGGGACATTTTGTTTTATGGGAAGGATGTAGAAGAGAAATGGAAGACATTTAAAGGGGAAATTTTAAGAGTACAGAATCTTTATGTTCCTGTTCAGTTGAAAGGAAACAGTAAAAATTGGAAAGAGCCCTGGTTTTCACGGGAAATTGGACATCTTGTTCGGAAAAAGAGGGAGATCTACAATAATTATAGGCAGCATGAAGTAAATGAGGCGCTTGAGGAGTATAAGGAATGTAAAAAGAATCTTAAGAAAGAAATTAGAAAAGCTAAAAGAAGATATGAGGTTGCTTTGGCAAGTAAGGTGAAAGTAAATCCAAAGGGTTTCTACAGCTATATTATTAGCAAAAGGATAACGAGGGATAAAATTGATCCATTGGAGAGACAGAGTGGACAGCTATCTGCAGAGCCAAACGAGATGGGGGAGATATTGAACATTTTTTTTTCTTCGGTATTCACCAAGGAGAAGGATATTGAATTATGTGAGGGAAAGGGAAACTGGTAGAGTAGCTACGGATACTATGAGTTTCAAAGTAAAAGAAGTACTGACACTTTTGAAAAATATAAAAGTGGATAAGTCTCCAGGTCCTGACAGGATATTCCCTAGGACATTGAGGGAAGTTAGTGTAGAAATAGCCGGGGCTATGACAGAAATATTTCAAATGTCATTAGAAGCAGGAATAGTCCCCGAGGATTGGCGTACAGCGCACGTTGTTCGATTGTTTAAAAACGGTTCTAAGAGTAAACCTAGCAATTATAGACCTGTTAGTTTGACTTCAGTGGTGGTAAAATTAATGGAAAAGATACTTAGAGATAATATATATAAGCATCTGGATAAACAGGGTCTGATTAGGAGCAGTTAGCATGGATTTGTGCCTGGAAGGTCATGTTTGACTAATCTTCTAGAATTTTCTGAAGAGGTTACTAAGGAAATTGACAAGGGTAAAGCAGTGGATGTTGTCTATATGGACTTTAGTAAGGCCTTTGACAAGGTTCCTCATGGAAGGTTGGTTAAGAAGGTTCAATTGTTGGGTATTAATGGTGGAGTAGCAAGATGGATTCAACAGTGGCTGAATGGGAGAAGCCAGAGGTTAATGGTGGATGTATTTTTATCGGGTTGGAGGCAGGTGACTAGTGGGGTGCCTCAGGGATCTGTGTTGGGTCCTTTGTTGTTTGTCATGTACATCAATGATCTGGATGAAGGTGTGGTAAATTGGATTAGTAAATATGCAGATGATACCAAGATAGGGGATGTTGTGGATAATGAAGAGGATTTCCAAAGTCTACAGAGTGATTTAGGCCATTTGGAAGAATGGGCTGAAGGATTGCAGATGGAGTTTAATGCTGATAAATGTGAGGTGCTACACCTTGGCAGGACAAATCAAAATAGGACGTACATGGTAAATGGTAAGGAATTGAAGAATACAGTTGAACAGAGGGATCTGGGAATAACCGTGCCTTGAAGGTGGAATCTCATATAGATAGGGTGGTAAAGAAAGCTTTTGGTATGCTAGCCTTTATAAATCAGAGCATTGAATATAGAAGCTGGGATGTAATGTTAAAATTGTACAAGGCATTGGTGAGACCAAATCTGGAGTACGGTGTACAATGTTGGTCGCCCAATTATAGGAAAGATGTCAACAAAATAGAGAGAGTACAGAGGAGATTTACTAGAATGTTGCCTGGGTTTCAACAACTAAGTTACAGAGAAAGGTTGAATAAGTTAGGTCTTTATTCTCTGGAGCGCAGAAGGTTAAGGGGGGGACTTGATAGAGGTATTTAAAATGATGAGAGGGATAGACAGAGTTGATGTGGACCAGCTTTTCCCTTTGAGAATAGGGAAGATTCAAACAAGAGGACATGACTTCAGAATTAAGGGACAGAAATTTAGGGGTAACATGAGGGGGAACTTCTTTACTTAGAGAGTGGTAGCGGTGTGGAATGAGCTTCCAGTGGAAGTGGTGGAGGCAGGTTTGTTGGTATCATTTAAAAATAAATTGGATAGGCATATGGATGAGAAGGGAATGGAGGGTTATGGTATGAGTGCAGGCAGGTGGGACTAAGGGAAAAAAAGTTGTTCGGCACGGACTTGTAGGGCCAAGATGGCCTGTTTCCGTGCTGTAATTGTTATATAGTTTATATGGTTATATATTTCTATAAGATCTCCCCTCATCCTTCTAAACTCTTGTGAATACAAGAAGAGAAGGGGTTCTGGTAAAACACCAAGTAAAAGCTTCACCTGCATCTCCGATGAGATAAAAAGCAATATTTCAAAATTGCCTTATTGATTATCCAATCAAGACGAGTTTTGTAGCCATATGCCCAAGTACAGATGCAATGTAAATCTTGCTTACATCAGCATCACAAGCACACAGCCAGACAACACACAAAAACATAAATTATATATAAATTATACATAAATCATACATAAATTACACATAAATTCTTCAAGACAATGAAAAGAAATGAGATAATAGTGCAAACCACAATTGGAAGGAAATAAGTCCATGGTGATGTCCCAAAGTGTTTCATGAGCAAGGCGGGTTTGGGGTTGTGCAGGTCGGCTCAAGTACCGGATGGTTGGAGGAAAGTAGTTGTTTATGAATTGGTGGCGTGGGCCAAAGTTCCTGTACCTCCTGCCCAGAATGCCTTTAATTCATGAAAGCAGTAAATAAATATGTATGCTTTATACATAGATTTCTGCAAGAACAATATTTTGGGGAACAGTTATTATTTTTTAATACAAACACCTCTTCCAATTGCTGAAAATATGAAATAACAATGTAAATCCCTTGCGATCCTAAGCAGTTGTGGGAGGAAAGTTCATGTCATATTCACCTATTACAAATTTGGTTCCAATTAATTCAATCTAGGGATGTTGGATACAACTAGTGACTGAAATTAAGCAACCAATTAATGCTGGCAACCAAAACTAAACCTTTACCCACTCAATATTTTGGCTGTAAGACTTCCTAGCTGGGAAATTGAATCAAATTTGACAACATGTCATCAATCTGAAATATTAATGTTGCTTTTCGCTCTCTACAAATTTACATTTTACATGATGCTTGTGGTCTTTTTACATTTTGCTTATCTCGTTTCTTCACTCTTACATAAAGATGCACAACCAGTTATCTTTGATTCGTTTGAATAGATTTTTGTAACTGCTGCTATTATATTTACATTTTTTGACAGGTGATCAATTTAATATTGCTCAAATTCCTCCATAGAGAGGGCAGGTTGCCAGTATTACTCTTATTTCTTCTTTTTGTATCAGGGATACATTAGTCAGCATTATGACATTGCACTCTAGGTTGTATTGTTCTGTGAATTAGGGATTGTTTTTGGATACAATGATTGAACGATTCTTCTGTATAATTAAATTTTCACAATACATCCAATGGAAGTTGCTCCACTGAAGCAATAAAAATAAAGCATAAAATAGATGTCTATTAATACTGGTTTGCAACTGGCCTTTTGCTTAATTGATTCGGTACACTAGAACACCAATCTTACAGCTTTCCCATTAGTTCATCTAACTGTACCTTAAGTGATTCTTACATTCTGATTTCAAACATCTTAACAAGGTAAATCTATCACTTGTCGATTACATTTTGTATCATGAATTTTGGCGATTGTTCCCAGCTTAGTGCCCACCACCTTGAACCTACGACCTATTGTCCTACCATCTTGGCATGTGTAGAAGTATTGACCATGATTAATTCCTCTATTGCATTAAGTACTTTACATAATGACCCAACTGAATCTATTTTGTGAAATCAGCTGAATACTATCCTTTATCGGAGCTCCCATAACAAGAGTGCATAGTGTGTGGAAACTGAGCAACACTGCAATCTGTTAACATACATTTCTACTGCAAATTTATTTTGGACAGTCCTCCACAAAAGTAGTCATGCTGCAGGAAACCTATAGCAAAGGAGCATGATTCTGTTTGGAAGAGAAAGCCATGTCACAATTAATTGTATTGCCAGAGCATCATAGAGAAAGGTGAAGGAGAATATTAATACATATAGTATGATGAAAGAAATTGTCGACTGGACTTGTATTCGCTGGAATTTCGAATGAGGGGATCATAGAAATATAAAATCCTTTAGGATTGGACAGGTTAGATGCAGGAACAATGTTCCCATATTGGAAGAGTCCAGAACCAGGGGCCACAATTTAAGAATAAGGGGTAGGCCATTTAGGACTGAAATGAGGAAAACATTTTCACTCAGAGAGGCAGTGGAGGCCAATTCACTGGATGTTTCCAAGAGAGAGAGTTAGAGTTAGCTCTTAAAGCAAAAGGAATCAAGGGATAAGGGGAAAAAGCAGGAATGAGGTAATGACCACCAGGGGCGCCGGGGAGATGGCAGCCTTGCCGGCAGTCTGTTCGTTATCTTATTTTTTAGTTGTTAAAAGTTTGTTTTAATGTTCTTTGGTTTGTTTTATGTGGGGGGAGAGGGGAGGGGATTGGGGGAAACTTTATTTCAAGTTCCTACCTTCCCAGAGATGTGATCAATTTTCGGATCACATTCTCCGGGCTCCGCGGCCTACCATCGCTGGAACTGGAGGCTCCTCGGACTGTCGTGAGCCCCACCGCAGGGCGTGGACTTAACATGGAGCGGATCCCTTGCCTGGGATCGCTCCCACCGCGACCACCGTGGACTTACCATCAAGAGCTCGCAGTCTTGGGAGAGGCTAGTCAGGAGCTCCAACGCCACTGAAGGCTCGACTAACCCCGAAGCGAGGTTCGATCGTCCAGCGCGGGGGAGATGACATTCCCCTGATGCAGGAGCTGAACGCCTCGATGCGGAGGGCCCGAAAGCTGTCGGCTACGTTAGTCAAGATCGTCCCGTCAACGGAGGACTCGAAGCCCCCGACCGAGGAAGAACTAAGGGAAGGACTTGAACTTTAATTCACCTTCCATCACAGTGAGGAATGTGTAGGAGTCACTGTGGTGGATGTTCATGTAAAAATGTGTTTTTGAGTGATTTGTTGGTTTTAATTGTATGACTAACCTGGCCAATGAAATTCCTTATATGTTGCAAAATATACGAATAAAGTGTGATTCTGATTCTCCGATTATGGATCAAACTGATAAACTGATGTCTCCTTGTCTTTACTATGTTTACTTCAATAACTGTGTCTATCTGTGATTCCACACCGCTGCTTTGAAGTATGCCGCGCATGCGTGCTGAGTGGGCTCTTCACGTAATCCCTCATCGTAACTCCTCGTAAAATACAGATCAACTTTTAAACTGGTAAGTTCTCGTTTAATCTTACTATTTTATTTAGCTCTGAAAAATCTAGAGGCTCAGTCAATAAAAAATTATTCAAAACTGAGATCAATAACTTTTTAGACATTAACGGATCAGTGAGATGGCATTATTTAAATGAATCATGAACTTGGTGTATGACAAAGCAGGCTTGAAAGGCCAATAGCTTATTCCTGCTCCAATTTCTTGACTTCTCATATTTAAAGTATGTTCAAGTAAGTGTTGTCCATAAATACAGGTCATAATCAATCTGGTTTATTATCAGCAAAGTAATGGAAGATTTCTCAAAGGTTTTTTTAGATTAGTCTTGGATCCACATGCTAGTGATGGAAATAGGAGGTCTGCACAGGTGAACACCTGGCTGGTGAAATGGTGGAGGAGGGCTTTAGATTCCAGCAACATTGAGATCAATTCTGGGGAAGGTGAGACTTGTACAGGCTGGATGGGTTGTACGATAAGATGCATGTAGAAAGTTTTCAAAAAAAGTCTAGGGGGGGGGGGTGGAATGGGTCCAAAGAGTAATCAAAGAGGAGGAGGATGGGTGGAGACAGGAGAAAGGGTTATAAATAAAATATTTAGAAAATGTAGAAGGCTGTCCAGGGGATTCCACATGGAAGAGAGCTGGAGGAGATGGGAGAAGGGTTTTTTGAAGGGGGACCAGTCTGAAGAAGGGGTCCGACCTGAAACTTCACCCATCCTTTTTCTCCAAAGATGCTGCCTGACCCGCTGAGTTACTCTAGCACTTTATGTCTATATTTGGTACTATAAGAGGCCGTTACCAACCATTGTCTATGGATTAAGCTGGCCTGGTAAGTAAATTGTTAGTTGAGCAAAGATTCAGTGGGAGTGAAGCCTTAATGCAAATAGAAGGTAGAAAATTAATGTAAGAGCTTGAAAGCCCGAGTACACAAACTTTAAAAAAGAAGTGAGAATAGAATGTGGTTTAACATTACTGTAAATACCTACATTTCCAGAGTTGAGAGCATTGATGGAAGCATGGAGGCATGGCACTGTAACTACAGGTATTATGGAAAAATAAATAGATAATATTTCTGGTCTGGGTCCCTTCATCAGATGGGGGGAGAAAAAATAAATTGGTTTTCAATAGCAGCTTATGGTCCTTTGTCTATGTTATGTGGAGTTAATAGCAAGGCTGATGGACGCCCAACAGGCCAACATACACTGCAGGCAGCTGAGAGAGAAGGAAAGAATTCGAAACAAAGAGACCTGGTAAATATGAAACGGGGCTTTGTGAAGTGGGGTCATCTGACTGCTGGTTAGTGTCAGTGTGGAAGCTTAGCTGAGAACACAAAGTGCCGGAGTGACACAATGGGTCAGCCAGCATCTCTGGAGGACATTGATAGGTGACATTCCAGGACAGGACAATTTGGGAGCTTAGTTGTGAAGTCTTTAAGTCCTGAGAATGTTTCTATGTTTCTATGAATACCCCACCATCCTTGAACAATAAATATTCATATTGTGATGTGCACATATATTTTGGGATACTGCGTACCAGAGGCAGTCCGGTAACTTGTACAATGCCCAACTCTGATAAGTGTGGACCAGGTGGCTAAGTTGATTATGGAAGATAATGTCAATTGGAAAGATGGAAAAAAACAAGTACATAAGGAAATTAAAGACATATAGTCACACAATTGACCATAAATTTAGAACAACGCCTGAAAGAAAAGCAAGGAAATGTACAAGAAGCTGCCTAATGAGATGACTGATGGCAATAACTATCAACATCATCAATTGCAGAAGAAGACCCAAGTCCCTGCCTTGGGGAATAATTCACCATGTCGAAGCCTCACCAGGCTTGGATGAGTGGGTAACATATAGATACAAATGTAGGATTTTGGAAGTTGCAAAAGAAAACAAAAGAATATCATAGTTAAATAATTGTTTAACTAAAGAGATACAGAGATAAAGAAATGCAGTGAATCTTTGAGCTGCTTGAACTAATCATGATCAATATAGCCAAAGTCATTGTCTGGTGAATTTTATTTCGTATTGCATTTATTTAGCAACAATACTAAGAGGAAGAGAAAATTGAACCATAAGGATGACAAGCACAAATGACCCCATTCAGATACAGAAAATAAAAGTGAATTATGTAAAATTGGAGAATTTGATATTAAGCTAACATTAACTATTCTAATTCCATCGATGCTGCCTGAGCTGCCGGGCTGATTTTTCGTTTTTTATTTCAGATATCCAGCATCTGCGGTTTGTTAATTTATTTTCATTTCCATTCTTTGCCTTCGGTTCTCCCACGACTGTTGATGGCTGCTTCTATTTTATCCAGACTGACGGTAATCTTAATTAAGGCATTCTCTCATTTTGCTTGACCTCTGTCAATGTAAGTGTACAGGGAGATTAGAGTGTCTGCCCATTATCTGTGTACTCTTGTCACTAACCTCTTGTTCGAGGCAATGCTTTCCCTTCATTACATCCTCTTTTGCAAAAAGGGATTGGTGTATTTCAATTTTCTATTACTCAATAATCAGTGATACTCGTTGCTGCTGGTTCTCAATTAAACTGCATTATTCTTAGTGCTAGGAACATAGCCCTCGGCACATCAAGAACTGAAGGCACTGAACCATAAATAATCTCATTACCTAGAACATGTCTGTAAAGGCATTGAATGCCAAAGAGAAACAGAATTAAATGGAAATGTGAGTTCATTTTCATCAAAATAGACCTGAGGATTTGATTTCAAGTGGGGATTGTATTGGGTATTCAAACCACAGTTGTATTTCTTTATTCCTCTAGAGCATAGAATATGAAACAAATGGGTGAGCAATGACTTAATGTGAAAAAATGACATTGGGAGGCATTGCCACTGAAGAACCCTACTCCCAATTCCTCCGCCTACGCCGCATCTGCTCCCAGGATGAGACGTTCCACACCAGGGCATCGGAAATGTCCTCGTTCTTCAGGGAACGGGGATTCCCCTCCGCCTCCATAGATGAGTCGCACCAGGGTCTCATCCATACCCCGTAACACTGCTCTCTCTCCCCATCCCCGCACTCGCAACAAGGGCAGAGTCCCCCTAGTCCTCACCTTTCACCCCACCAGCCGGCAAATACAACAAATAATCCTCCGCCATTTCCGCCACCTCCAACGTGACCCCAACACTCGCAACATCTTCCCATCTCCCCCTATATCTGCCTTCCGCAAAGACCGCTCCCTCCGTAACTCCCTTGTCAATTCTTCCCTTCCCTCCCGTACCACCCCCTCCCCGGGCACTTTCCGTTGCAACCGCAAGAAATGCAACACCTGTGCCTTCACCTCCCCCCTCGACTCCATTCAAGGACCCAAGCAGTTGTTCCAGGTGCGACAAAGGTTCACCTGTATCTCCTCCAACCTCATCTACTGCATCCGCTGCTCTAGATGTCAGCTGATTTACATCGGGGAGACTAAGCGGAGGTTGGGCGATCGTTTCGCCGAACACCTCTGCTCAGTCCGCAATAACCTACCTGAACTCCCGGTGGCTCAGCACTTCAACTCCTCCTCCCATTACCAATCCGACCTCTCTGTCCTGGGTCTCCTCCATTGCCAGAGTGAGCAACACCGGAAATTGGAGGAACAGCACCTCATATTCCGCCTGGCTTGCTTGCGTCCGGATGGCATGAACGTTGAATTCTCCCAGTTTTGCTAGCCCTTGCTGTCTCCTCCCCTTCCTTAACCCTCAAGCTGTCTCCTCCCATCCCCCTGCCCTCGGGCTCCTCCTCCTCCCTTTTTCCTTCTTTCTCCCCCCCCCCCACCCCCCATCAGTCTGAAGAAGGGTTTCGGCCCGAAACGTCGCCTATTTCCTTCGCTTCATAGATGCTGCTGCACCCACTGAGTTTCTCCAGCATTTTTGTGTACCTACTATAATTCAGATGTTTTTTTTTTCATTAAAAGCCAGTGAGTGAAGGCCAAATTGAATGCACAGAGGAATAACATTGCTTGCTTCGTAGTCTCTGACCTTTCTGTATAAAAGACTAGGAATTGTAAGTAGTTTCCTCTTACAACTATCCTCAGAATTCACAATTAACCCATCTGGATGAAGTAATGCTGTTCAAGGCACACAGTACACAATGCTTTTAACAACTCTTTCAAAAAGCAGGTGCCCAAAAGAAAATAACATGAATGCAAACTCCACAAAGAATATGATATCATATGTAGTATATGTTAGTTTATTGTCACTAAGGTATTTTTGTGCGTGCCAACCAGTCAGCGGAAAGACTATACAAGATTACAATCGAGCCGTCCACAGCTGTCAGATACAGGATTAAGGGAGTAATGTTTAATGCAAGTTATCGTCCAACAAAGTCCGATTAAAGATAGTCTGATGGTCTCCAATGAGGTAGATGATACCTCAGGACTGCTCTCTAGTTGGTGAGAGGATGGTTCAGAGATATGCCTGATAACAGCTGGGAAGAAAGTGTCCCTGAATCTGGAGGTATGCATTTTCATACTTCTGTACATCTTGTTTGATGGGAGAGAGAGAAGAAGAAGAGTCCAGGCTGAGAAATGTCCTTGATTATGATCAGGCATGGAAATCGCTATCAAAATATGGAGGGGACCGGGGGACAGAGGGGACACAATTTCTTGGCGGCCGCGCGCTAATGCGGACACTCACCCACACGCGCGAGGCTTCGGAGGCTCAATCCAGCACTAAATGCAGCTCAACTCTGCCCGTCTCACCGGGTTAACCTACAGCCCTGCTTCTCCGTGCTGGCTGTAAGCCTGGGCCATATTTCCCGCAAGTCGAGGCAGGGCTGTAGGTTAACCTGGAGGGACAGGCAAAGTTGAGCTGGACTTAGCGCTGCTTCTCTGCGCTGCTGTGAGCCTGAGGGCACAGCTCCCATCTGACTCCCGACGTCTCTGGCCACCCCAGGGTGGAGGGGGGGGGGGGGGCACTCGGGTGGGGACGGGACAGCGCCGGAGAGCCGGGATCGATATCCTGGCTGCGGATGAGGCGCAGGTCTGTGCCACCCCATTGCCTGCTGACCGACGTCCCTCTTGTCCAATCGGCGCCCTCGATCAGCAGTCCCACCCCCACTGTCTCGTGGGAAGCAGAGATTTCACCGGGTTTTAAAATCCAGATTACAAAAAAACTGTCCCCCCACACCTCTCAAAACAGGGGGGGACGTGTCCCACCTGTCCCCCCAGAATTTCCGCCCCTGATTATGGTGGTGGCCTTGCCCAGGATTGAGTGATGTTGGTTTGCGCGATGGTCTGGTCGGTGTCCACAATTCTCTGCAGTTTCTTACGGTCTTAGTTTGAGGTGTTCCCAAAGCATGCTGTGATACATCCCGATAAAATGCTTTCTATAGTAGTGGAAGTTGGTGAGAATTGTTGGGGACATGCCAAACTTCCTAAGCCTTCTCAGGAAGTAGAGGCGTTGCTGTGTTTTCTTGGCCATTGCTTTGATGTGATTGGTCCAGGACAAGTTGCTGGTGATATTTACTGCTTGGAATTTGAAGCTTTCAACTACTTTGGTACCGTCAACACAAACCTGGGCATGTGTACCGCTACCTTCCTGAAGTCAATCACTATTTCCTTTGTTTTGCTGACATTGAGAGAAAGGATTAGGAAGGAAACACAGATGCTGGTTTACACTGAAGATAGACACAAAATGCTGGAGTAACTCAGTGGGACAGGCAGCATCTCAGAAGAGAAGGCATGGGTGGCGTTTCATGTCGAGACCCTTCTTTGGACCCTTCTATCGAGAGAAAGGTTGTTGTCTTGACACCAGGTTACGAGGTTCTCAATCTCCATCCTGTATTCCGGCTCTTCATTACTTGATAAAGAGTCATAGTATAAAGGTCTTACAGAGTGGAAAGAGGCACTTTGGCCCAACTTGCAAACCTACACTAGTCCCATCTACACTAGTCATTGCATTTTGGCCCAAATCCCTCTAAACCTGTCCTATGCATGTACCTGTCTACATTTTTTTTAAACATTTCAATAGTACTTGGCTCGACCATCTCCTCTGGCAGCTCGTTCCATATACCCACCATCCTTTGTGTAAAAAAGTTACCCCTCTGGTTCCTATCAAATCTTTCCTCTCTCACATTTATTCGTTTCCCCCACTGGGTCTTGATTCTCCTATGCTGGGCAACAGACTACGTCTACCCGATCTATTCCTCTCATGATTTTGTACACCGCTATAAGATCACCCTTCATCCTCGTGCTCTGCTCCACATGATCTCCCAATTTCGGTACTCAATGCTCTGACTGATATAGGCCAATATGCCAAAAACCTTTTGAATGGTATGAAACTGTATTTGAATTCGGTGGCCTTGCACCCTGCTTGAAGTGGTAGGAAACTGCATTTGAATTTGGTGGCCTTGCACCCTGCTTGAAATGGAATTTCAAGGAATAGCCGTGAGTCAACTGTTAGCCCACCAGCCATGAGTGAGCTGCCAGCACATCAGGCTTGAGTGACTGAGCTGCCACCCCAAGAATCCATTTGGCTCACAATGTCCATTCTGGCCCTCTGGGAACCAGTCCCTTCAGCCCACAATACCCATACTAGTGCTCCAGAAGCCCCCTCCCCTCACCCCCCCCCCCCCCCCCCCCCTCCCACTGGCCACCAATATTGGAATTGGTGGAGAGGTGGAACATTGCATTGGGGGCCATCCCTCCTGTGTGAACATGGGACCCAACGGGTCCCACTTAGTCTAGTGTGCATTTTTACAGCCACATCAACAATTTCAGTTGAAGTAAATTAATTTTTCATTGCCACTATTTTGGGAGACTTGTAGTTCAAATTCTATTAGAGTCATGAGGGACAGTCTATCACAGCATGATGAAGCGCTTCACTGTCAGAGTGAAGGCTTTTGAAGGTTCCTATCAATGAATGTCTGTCCACTCAGGCAGGCATGAAGTGAAATAAGAGCAGGAGTAGGTTGAGTCTGCTCTGATATTCAGTCAGATAATGGCTGTTGCTCCACCAATTATTCACTTTCCAGTTCCTTGCTCAAAAGCCCTCTATTTCATTAATGTCCAAAAAATACATTGATATCAGCCTCGAGTATGTTTGACGAAAGACCGCATGTGCTCTTCTGGGTTAGATTTTTCGAAAGATTTACATCCTTCAGATAAATACATTTCTCCTCATCTTAGTCCTGAATGACATAAACTACCTTGTGGTAGAATTCTGAAGAAAAGCAGGGCGGCCTTGCCAATCTTTATCTCTCATGCAACATTATTTAAACATTGTAGGATGCTGGTTTAAACCGAAGATAGACACAAAATGCTGGAGCAACTCAGCAGGACAGGCGGTTTGAAGAAGGGTCTCGACCAGAAACGTCATGCATTCCTTCTATCCAGAGATGCTGCCTGTCCCGTTGAGCTACTCCAGCATTTTGTGTCTATCTTCTATTAATTAAACATTAGAATATAGACACAAAGTGCTGGAGTTACTCTGCGGGTCAGGCAGTGTCTCTGGAGAAAAAGGATGGGTGACATTTTGGGTTGTACCCCTTCTTCAGATCCTTCTTCATGTTTATTTAAACATTAATTGGTAATTGTGTATTGCAATAAGTTGGAGTCTGTCTTATGCAGAGACCTTCCTATCTTTCCTCCATTGGACTGGGGTCTATGCTCAAAATAATGAATTGGCTACAAAGTAAGATGGACCAGCCAATGTTGACAGAAAACATTAATGTCTTATTTTATACTTCAAAGGACAATGTTTTTCTGCAAATTCAAGTGTATGGTTTTAGAAATAGGTGTATTTACAACCATAACCCTCAGAATTATTGATTTCTAGAATGAGATAATTCTGATAACATCAATCATTACATGACTTTCCCAGGACTTGAGCAGAAGAAGTATCCACATATTTTAGATAATAAAAAGAATACAGGACACAAATGCATAATCATAGAATCTCAGAATAATACACCACAAAAGGCAATCATTGAACTTGAAGAGGAATCTAGTCTATCGCACATTCCTACATGTTCTTAACAACCTTGTTTTTTCCTCCTTGAGATTTTCTCTCCTGATTTTCTTTTGAAGTTTGACTATGAAATCTTATTCCATTCTGCAGTGACTTCCACTGCTAACTACAATTCTATATGTGCATAAAAAAAAACAATGAAAGAACGAACAGCAGTTGGTTATCGAAAAGACTTTGTTTATAAAGACTTGAAATATTCCCAGCACCAAAGACAAATACGAATGATTAAACTGCCTTTCACACTGAAAAGAGAAGGGTGGAGTTGATATTTAAAACATACTAGACCAAGTGCAGACCCGTTGGGTCTGTTCCCTCAACGTGCGGTTGTGGGGGGGGAGGCGGCATGCAGCATCACACACACTATCCCCCCCCCCCTCCCCCTCCCGCCCTCACGCTAATTAACCCCCCTTGACATTATATTGAAATTATTAATTCGCTCCTTTTAGGGGGGGGGGAGAGGGGAGAGAGAGAGGGTGTGCTGAGAGGGGGGTGAGGTGAGTGGAGGGGGAGAGGTGGGGAGCAGGGAGGGGGAGGGAGGGTGGAGGGAAAGTGGTAGGGGTGTGTGGAGGGGAGGGGAGGAGGGGGAGAAAAAGAGGGGGAGAGAGAGAGAGAGGGGCGAGAGGGACAGGGGGGAGGGGGGAGGAGAGAGGGGGGAGAGAGGGGGGTAGAGAAAGGGGGGAGAGAAAGGGGGGGAGAGAAAGGGGGGAGAGAGAGAGGGGGAAGAGAAAGGGGGAGAGAGGGGGACAGCGAGCAGATGGAGAGACGGGGGGAGGGGGGAGAGGGGGGGGGAGTGGGGGGGAGAGATGGTGTGCTGAGAGGGGGATGAGGTGAGGGGAGGGGAGAGGTGGGGAAACAGGGAGGGTGGAGGGAAGGGGGAGGAGTGTGTGGAGGGGAGGGGGTTTAGGGGAGGAACGGTGGGGGAGGGGATGGAGGGGAGGAGAGGGAGAAAAAAGAGGAGGGGGGGAGAGGGGGGGAGAGAGGACATGGGGGGAGAGGGACATGGGGGAAGAGGAGAGGAGGGAGGAGGAGAGGGGGGGGGAGAGATGGGGGGGGATAGTGGAGGGGGGATGAGAGGGGGGAGGAGAGGGGGGAGAGGGAGGAGAGGAGAGGTGAGGAGAGTAGAGGGGAGGGGGGAGAGGAGAGGAGAGGAGGGAGAGGGAGGAGAGGAGAGGGAGGAGAGGAGAGGAGAGGAGAGAGGAGAGGAGAGGAGAGGAGAGGAGAGGAGAGGAGAGGAGAGGAGAGGAGAGGAGAGGAGAGGAGAGGAGGGGGGGGGGGAGGAGAGGAGAGGAGAGGGGGGAAGAGGAGGGGGGTGAGTGGAGAGGAGAGGGGGGAGAGGTGAGGAGAGGAGGGGGAGGGGAGGAGGAGGGAGAGGAGAGGAGAGGAGAGGAGGGGGGAGGAGAGGAGAGGAGAGGAGAGGGGGGAGAGGAGAAGAGAGGGGGGAGAGGAGAGGGGGGGATGGGGAGAGAGAGGAGGGGAGAGAGAGAGAGAGAAAGGGAAAGAGACGGGGAGAGAGAGAAAGAGAGAGATAGGGAGAGAGAGGTGGGGAGAGAGAGGAACCCAAACCCCCCAAACAACCATTTGCAGGCAGTGCTTTTTTATTTCAAACTAACCATATTTTATTTTCAAACCACATTAAGGGAACTTACTCACAGGTGTGAAGAAATTTGTTCAGTGTCATTCAGAGCTCATAGTGCCCTCCATGTTACAGAGTGATTGAGGCACACTACTTGCAGAGACTGATTGAGGCACACCACTTCCTGGTTTTATAGTCTCTCCATCTCCCTCCAGCAGGGGCAGCAGAGAGAATGGGGAATGTTGTAAAAACATTAATATCTCTGTCAATTTTTATCGACGGGAAAAATCCTCGGCACACACGTGGCGGAGGGGGGCTCTGAGCGAGGTGGCCAAAAATGACGGCCGTAGGTGGTGGTGTACTCTCGGAAACCGCAGCACAGAAAGCCAGAGTCAAGAACAGAGTTTTAGTAATATATAGATATCACACTGACTCTTTTTTTTCTGAGACACTTTCAAAAGAAATTCCATCAACTAATGTGTTAAATATTAATAGGTCAGCAAGCTTTCAAACTTTTATACACATTTTCACAGTCATTGAAGTTCAAATAATTATGCTTTTTTTAAAGTAGAAAGTAGAAAATCCAAGACAGCAATTTTTACAATAATTATTAACCACACTTTGAGATTGTTGTTATTTAAAACATTCTGAAAATGTTGTTTATGAACTCTTTCATGCAGCTATATAAGGATTAATGTTAAACTTTTCTCTCACTGTGTGCTATCTTCCAACATTTTAATCGCAAATGGTATTTTATTTTCAGTCTCATGTTAAGTCAAGTTCTTAACTTATAGATTTTAAATTTAAAGTGCCAACATATCTCTCATCAGATGTGAATCCTAATGTCTGTACTACTTTCCCTCCATAAACTAACGGTTCAGTTGGTGGAATGTTTCTCTCTGAGACAATATGCTATGTTTTAGTGCTCCATTTTTGCAGACCAATATATTTGATGAGCAGCACTAATACAGATGATCTGCTATTATAATGTTGCTTTCTTGTAGCACAAAGTAAATCATAGGGTGCTTTGTAATTTTTTGCATTTTCTCATTGTGCAAAATGTGAAATAGCAAGTGCAGTTTGTTTTGCTGGTATCCAATTTTTATTTCCATTGTTGCCATTACCTATCTTAACCTGTTACAACTAAATTATGGTCCATTCCATCCATGATCAGTGTTGGAGGAACAATGAGTCAGGCAGCATCTTTGGAGAAAATGGGCAGGAGATATTTTGGAGCAAGACCCCTCTTCAGACTGAAAGTCATTGTCTATTTCCTCCACAGATGTTGCCTGACCCACTGAGTTTCTCCAGCACTGTGTGTCTTGGTCAAGATTCCAGCATCTACATGGTTTAAGCTGGCTGCTCTGTTTGGTATTGTCAACATTAGGAGGGTGCTCTGGCCTATAATATTTCACTAAAAAAAAAGAAAAATACAGAGATTTCAAACTTTTCAGCACAAGAGTTTGTCAGGAAGATCAGTGACAAAGCAGAATCTCTGCAGATTGTCCATTTATTTTTATGCTTGAACATGGGTGACACAGGCAAGGCTAACATTTCTTGTCTGTCTCTAAATTCCCCTTGAGTTATGAGTAGAAGGAAGTCACAAGGTGCTATTGTGTAGTGGATGACTGCATTTTTCCAAAGAGGGAGATAATAGGATGGTAGGTTCCATGTATGATTTGGAGAGAAATTTATTAATGAGGGAATTTCTACGCATCTGTTGCTCTTGTCATCAGAGGTACAGTAAATGTCCTTGGTGAACCACTATATTATAATTTTATTTATAGGTATGGTGGAGGTCAATATTGCTAGCAAAGTCAGTATTTATGGTACCTCAGCGGGCCAGGCAGCATCTCTGGAGTTCTTCAGACTCTTCTTCAGACCCTTCTCGAGTTAGTTCAGCTTTTTGTGTCTTTCTCCGGTTTAAACCAGCATCTGAAGTTCCTTCCTACACATTTATTGTAACTCTTCAGTTGCCCAGAAATGGAATGGCTTGTTGAGCTATGTGTGGGTAGTTAACCATCAACAGATTTGTGTTTTTTTTTTGAAGAAGTGTTATAGAATAGAGAGATTTAGTACAGGTGCATGGTTCCCAAAAAGTGTTGAGTTAGATGGACAGGGTGATGAAGAGGGACTTGCCTCATTGGGAAGGGTATGAGTTCTAAATGTGTAGGATGCTGGTTTAAACCGAAGATCGACACAAAACGCTGGAGTAAATCAGCAGGATAGGCAGCATCTTTGGAGAGAAGGAATGGGTGGGCATTTCGGGTCAAGACTGACGGAAAGGTTTCAGTCTGAAGAAGGGTCCCGGCCCAAACCATCACCCATTCCTTCTCTCCAGAGATGCTGCCTATTTCTCTGAGTTACTCCAGCATTTGTTCCCGGGACAGTGGTGTGCAATGCTGGAGCCCCATAGGGAACGGTTTTGGCCCTGTTCCTCTTCACCCTGTATACTGCAGACTTTAAATATAAGTCTGACACATGCTACATTTAGAAATATTCTGACGACACAGCAATTGTGGCATGTGTAAGGAACGGACATGAGGAGGAATACAGGGATTTGACCAGTGCTTTCTGTGTCTGGAGTAAAGAGAACTGTCTCATCCTGAATACAACCAAGACTAAAGAGATGGTTGTTAACTTTGGCAGGTCCAAGCTCCCCCTTCAGCAGGTTAACACTTCAGGGGTGGACATTGAGGTGGTGCAGACATACAATATCTGGGAGTGCCCCTTGATAATAAACTGGACTGGTCTGTCAACTCCGATGCCCTCTACATAGAAACTTAGCAACATAGAAAATAGATGCAGGAGTAGGCCATTCGGCCCTTTGAGCCTGCACCGCCATTCAATATGATCATGGCTGATCATCCAACTCAGTATCCTGTACCTGCTTTCTCTCCATACCCCCTGATCCCTTTAGCTACAAAGACCACATCTAACTCCCTCTTAAATATAGCCAATGAACTGGCGTCAACTACATTCTGTGGCAAAGAATTCCAGAGATTCACCACACTCTGCGTAAAAAATGTTTTTCTCATCTTGGTCCTAAAAGATTTTCCCTTTATCCTTAAACTGTGACCCCTTATTCTGGGGTACAAAAAAGGACAGAGCAGTCTCTTTTTCCTCAGAAGGCTCAGATCGTTCAATGTGTACAATGAAATGTTGTACTTGTTTTACCATACTGTTGTTGTCAGTGTCATCTTCTATGCTGTTGCCTGCTGGGGTAACAACATCACTGATAAAAACAGCAAGAAGCTGGACAAGCTGGTGAAAAGAGATAGCTCAGTGCTGGGGGGGGGGGGGGGGGGGGGGGGGGAGAGTGGACGCTGTGGTGGCTGTCCTTGAAAGGTGTATGAGGTGTATGAGGTGCAAGGTGCAGGTCATCCACAACAACTCCGGGCACCCCCTCCATGAAACTCTGGAGGGTCAGAGGAGCACACGGAACAACAACCGGCTCCTCTCCCTGTGCTGTAGAACAGAGCGGTTCAGGAGATCCTTCACCCCTGCAGCCATTAGATTTTATAATACTGACCGCCCAGCTGTATGGGGATGCTTTGCATTTTTAATAGTCATTTATTGGGTTCTTTTTAAGTATTTATTCCTTTTATGTATTGTCCGTATTTTATGTATTTTCTGCTTTACATTCTGACTGTGTTGGCAACAGGACATCTGAATTTCCCTGAGGGGATTAATAAACAATCTATCTATCTATCTATCTATCTATCTATCTATCTATCTATCTATCTCTCTATCTGTCTGTCTGTCTGTCTGTCTGTCTGTCTGTCTGTCTGTCTGTCTGTCTATCTGTCTATCTATCTATCTATCTATCTATCTATCTATCTATCTATCTATCTATCTATCTACCTATCAATCTATCTCTCTATTTTGTGTCTATGTGTGAGTACCAAAGTTGGGACATCATTATACAGCTATACGCCATTGGTGTGAGCACATTTGGAGTATTCTGTGCAGTTCTGGCTGTGGAACTAGAGGAAGCATGTCATTAGTTGGAAAGAGTGCAGAAAAGATTCACCAAGATGTTACTTTGAGTTACAGGGAGAGAGGATGGATTGGTTGTGACATTTTTCTTGGTAGGCAGGAGGCAGATGGGCGACCTCATTGAAATATACAAAATCATGGATAAAGAGAATACTCCGTTTTTTTCTCAGGGTAGGGATATATGACAATAAAACACTCTTGACTCTCTTGAGTCAAAAAGCTAAAATATTTAAATATTACAGGTATACTGAAGTTCTAAATTCTAATATATCTGATGGAGCATACAGCTGTGTTTGTTCATTCCTATCACTTATTTTCTCATAAGTGATGTTAAATTTAAGCAAACTTTTAAAATCAAAGCTACATGTCTTGAGGGTAGACACAAAATGCTGGAGTATACAGGACAGGCAGCATCTCTGGAGAGAAGGAAGGGATGACGTTTTGGGTCGAGACCCTTCTTCAGATTGATCCTTCATCAGTCTGAAGACTGATCCAACATGTCTTGTTGTCTGTTGCATTTCTAACCATTTAGACCATGATTAATTGCTTGGGCCTTTCAATATTCTTTGTTGTAGGCATTGCTGTTTCGCTGCCAAGAAACTATGTTCAAAGTTAATATAGTACTTCAGCAAAACAAACGACTCAGTCTCTGCAAATATTTTCCTTTGAGCCCTGACTTTAGCTGTAACTTTGCACCATTTACCTTCAGCGTGTTTTAGAATGAATATATTCAATCAAGTCACTACCTTCACTCAGTTAATTTAGAAAATGCATTGTAAGTGATTTCTGCAAACTCCTGGATTTTCTACATAGGGTTGCCTAAGATGGACTAGTTCAGCAGGGTGTAAAATTTTGAACACTTCGAGTTTGAATCGTGGAATGGAAGGAAGCAGAGGGTAATGGTGGAATGTTGCTTTTGAGACTGGAGGCCTGTAATTCTGATCATTCCCTTTTCTCCTATCCCCGATTGGGCAGGAGATTAATCTGTGATAGCATGTAGCATTAGATTCAAGAAATCGTCTTGCTTGATGTTATCAGATTATTGAATGATCCTCTCATAAGCTAAAATTGCATCCCTGATCTTCCAACCTACCTCATTGAGGAGTCAGATGAAGCATGGTCTACTGTGCTTGAGGATATGAGGAGAAGCCTAACTAGGTTCATGCATTAATTTAGTGTGGTGGCATCTACTACACCATAAACCATAGCGGAGTCCCTGCTGAAGGCAGCCTCAAGCATAATCCAAGTGTTATCATCAGGGTTATACATCATGAGTATTGGACCCACTATGTAAAACCCAGTGGGATAAATAGTCAACAGTCTAAACCTTTGAACACTTTTATCTGTTGTCCTACTAAAATCAGCATTATTTCTTACACCTTTTAAAACAGATATTGAAAGATATTGAAAGACCTCTATGTGTGATCTGTGAGTCCTTTTAGGTGCACATGGAATCTGTCCACGGTCTTTATTTCTCTCATAGGGCCTGGATGCATTTATTGAAGCTGCTTAAGATTTTGCTCTCCAGTTACAATATGCTCGAGAGCAAAATGTGGTGAAACACAAAATCAATCAAATCCTTCATTCAGGAGAATAAAATAAGGTGTTCAAAATACAGTTATATTGATCTACTGTAAGCCTTTAAAAAATATATACTTTGTATTCGGAAAAGTAAAAAAAAAGTTTCCTTATATGCTTCTAAAAATTACTACAGTCCGAAAACAGTAGCCTATTAGACAATAGACAATAGGTGCAGGAGTTGGCCATTCGACCCTTTGAGCCAGCAGCCCCATTCAATGTGATCATGGCTGATCATCCCCAATCTGTACCCCTTTCCTGCCTTCTCACCATATCCACTGAGTCCGCTACCTTTAAGAGCCCTATTTAGCTCTCTCTTTAAAGTATCCAGAGAACTGGCGTCCACCGCCCTCTGAGGCAGAGAATTCCACAGACTCACAACTCTCTGTGAGAAAAAGTGTTTCCTCGTCTCTGTTCTAAATGGCTTACCCCTTATTCTTAAATTTCCCTGCCAATACTGGTCCACAACTCATCTCAGGAATTTACTTAGGATAGAACATAGTTTGATTTTCCTTTCCACCGGCTCACTTCATCGTCGCTTTTAATAATAATAATAATAATAATAATAATAATAAATACTTTATTAATCCCCTTATTCAGGGGAAATTCAGATGTCCTTGCAGCACACTAATAAAAATACAACATAGCATTCAAGAAGTTTAACATTAAAACATAAAAACATTCCCCCACTGTGGGCGAAGGCACAAAGTCCAGTCCCCATCCTCTTGTCCACCCAGAGTCGGGCCTATTGAGGCCTCCACAGTCGCCGTTACAGGGCCCGATGTTCCCGGCCGTTCTCGCCAGGTGATGGTACTCCGGCGTCGGGAGAACCCTCAGCGGCTTGGGGTGCCAGGAACGGCCGCCCTCTTACCGGAGACCGCGGCTTCCAAGCCAACAGACCGCGCTGGACGGAGCTTCACACACTGACGATCTCGGCGAGAGATCCCAGGCTCCGGGATGTAAAGTTCAGCGCCCCAGCTGGCCGCTCCACAGAACCACGGCTCCACAATGTTTTTATCAGCGGTCCCAGCATACTAGAGTTCCAGCGCGGCAACTCAGGCAAGGCATCGCCCGCTCCGCGATAGTGCTCCAGCGCTGTGCCGCCGCCAAAGCCGAGGTTCTGGCCAGGTCCCCTCAGGAAACGTCGCTCCAGGACCCTCTGGTAGGCCGCGAGGACAGATCGAAGGTGCTGCTCGGAGGAAGGCAGCCTCTCCGACCAGGTAGGGACTTGAAAAGGCAGTGTCCCCCTACCCCCCCCACCACCCCCCACACATAAAAAGATTAGACCCCCCCCGACTACACACTTTAACGTACTAAAAATAATAAAAAAGACTTGAAAAAAACGGACAGCTGCAGGACTGGCAGCCGTGCAGGACAGCGCCCCCACTCGACTTAATAGACTTAATATCTCATTATATCAAGGATCATAGTTATTATTCACATAATACAGCTCCTTTTTGCAGAAAATTAAAGACCAAAACATTTAGGCTCAAATGCATTTAGATGCACATAGTCTCTTACCCTGAGTAGATGAATCGAGGACCAGAGGACATCAGCTTAAGGTGAAGGGGAGAAGATTTAATAGGAATCTGCGGCATGACATTTTCATACAAAGAGTGGTGGGTGTATGGAACCAGCTGCCAAAGGAGGTAGTTGAGGCTGGGACTATCCCAACGATTAAGAAGAGTTAGACATGGAAGTACATGGATCGGACAGGCTTGGAGGAATATGGACCAAACATGGGCAGGTGGGACTAGTGTAGGTAAGTGAATTAGCCAGAGTGAATTAGCCAAATTAGCCAGAAAAAGCAGCATACCGGAGGACTGGGAGAAATTCAAAGACCAGCAGAGGAGGACAAAGGGCTTAATTAGGAAAGGAAAAATAGATTATGAAAGAAAACTGGCAGGGAACATAAAAACTGACTGTAAAGGTTTTTATAGATATGTGAAAAGAAAGAGATTAGTTAAAACAAATGTAGGTCCCTTGCAGTCAGAAACAGGTGAGTTGATCATGGGGAACAAGGATATGGCGGACCAATTGAATAACTGCTTTGGTTCCGTCTTCACTAAGGAAGACATAAATGATCTGCCGGAAATAGCAGGGGCCCGCGGGTCAAAGGAGGTGGAGGAATTGAGTGAAATCCAGATTAGTCGGGAAGTGGTGTTGGGTAAATTGAATGGATTAAAGGCCGATAAATCCCCAGGGCCAGATAGGCTGCATCCCAGAGTACTTAAGGAAGTAGCTCCAGAAATAGTGGATGCATTAGTAATAATCTTTCAAAACTCTTTAGATTCTGGAGTAGTTCCAGAGGATTGGCGGGTAGCAAACGTAACCCCACTTTTTAAGAAGGGAGGGAGAGAGAAAACGGGGAATTACAGACCAGTTAGTCTAACATCGGTAGTGGGGAAACTGCTAGAGTCAGTTATTAAAGATGGGATAGCAGCACATTTGGAAAGTGGTGAAATCATTGGACAAAGTCAGCATGGATTTACGAAAGGTAAATCATGTCTGACGAATCTTATAGAATTTTTCGAGGATGTAACTAGTAGCGTGGATAGGGGAGAACTAGTGGATGTGGTGTATCTGGACTTCCAGAAGGCTTTCGACAAGGTCCCACATAAGAGATTAGTATACAAACTTAAAGCACAAGGCATTGGGGGTTCAGTATTGATGTGGATAGAGAACTGGCTGGCAAACAGGAAGCAAAGAGTAGGAGTAAACGGGTCCTTTTCACAATGGCAGGCAGTGACTAGTGGGGTACCGCAAGGCTCAGTACTGGGACCCCAGCTATTTACAATATATATTAATGATCTGGATGAGGGAATTGAAGGCAATATCTCCAAGTTTGTGGATGACACTAAGCTGGGGGGCAGTGTTAGCTGTGAGGAGGATGCTAGGAGACTGCAAGGTGACTTGGATAGGCTGGGTGAGTGGGTAAATGTTTGGCAGATGCAGTATAATGTGGATAAATGTGAGGTTATCCATTTTGGTGGCAAAAACGGGAAAGCAGACTATTATCTAAATGGTGGCCGATTGGGAAAGGGGGAGATGCAGTGAGACCTGGGTGTCATGGTACACCAGTCATTGAAGGTAGGCATGCAGGTGCAGCAGGCAGTAAAGAAAGCGAATGGTATGTTAGCTTTCATTGCAAAAGGATTTGAGTATAGGAGCAGGGAGGTTCTACTGCAGTTGTACAGGGTCTTGGTGAGACCACACCTGGAGTATTGCGTACAGTTTTGGTCTCCAAATCTGAGGAAGGACATTATTGCCATAGAGGGAGTGCAGAGACGGTTCACCAGACTGATTCCTGGGATGTCAGGACTGTCTTATGAAGAAAGACTGGATAGAGTTGGTTTATACTCTCTAGAATTTAGGAGATTGAGAGGGGATCTTATAGAAACTTACAAAATTCTTAAGGGGTTGGACAGGCTAGATGCAGGAAGATTATTCCCGATGTTAGGGAAGTCCAGGACAAGGGGTCACAGCTTAAGGATAAGGGGGAAATCCTTTAAAACCGAGATGAGAAGAACTTTTTTCACACTGAGAGTGGTGAATCTCTGGAACTCTCTGCCACAGAGGGTAGTTGAGGCCAGTTCATTGGCTATATTTAAGAGGGAGTTAGATGTGGCCCTTGTGGCTAAGGGGATCGGGGGGTATGGAGAGAAGGCAGGTACGGGATACTGAGTTGGATGATCAGCCATGATCATATTGAATGGCGGTGCAGGCTCGAAGGGCCGAATGGCCTACTCCTGCACCTAGTTTCTATGTTTCTATGTTTCTATGAACACAACATTGTGATTTATGCTGGGCTGATTAAGCAGAAATTATTTCAAACAGTCAAAAACCTTCATCCAAGTACCAAAAAAGAGGAACTTTATAAAAATTGTAACTATTTAATACAAACAGATCTAGATGAATATCAGACAGGAATATATTTCATTTTATTCTGTATGGTGTATATGTCACTGGAAAATTATATCCTTGTGAGCAGCCAAAATTGAAAGAGAATTATTTGTTTAAACACATTTTATTCTGTGATAGATATTTCCATTCCATGACTGAAAGGCCTAATTGATTTTGGTTTATTATTATCATGTGGATCAAGTGTCCTGGTTGTTCAGATGTTCCAATGGTGAATGTAGGATGGGAAAGATGATGTATGCTATGGACCTACCAGTGCAGTTCAAAGTACTTCCTGATGGTGGATGTCAGAGCCAGTGGGTGGTAGTCATTAAGCACATTACAAGATTTCTCGTATCGTTTGGCATCGTGTGACTTGAATGCTGCAGACTTGGACTTCACATGGGAGAGGACCAATGGCTCAATCTGTGATCAAACAAATAGGTTTCCGGTTGGGGAATATTCATATTGTCTTGTGGAAGAATGAACTGCCGATGCTGGTTTAAACCAAACACAAAAAGCTGGAGTAACTCAGCGGGGCAGGCAGCATCTCTGAAGAGAAGGAATGGGTGCAGTTTCTGGTTGAGACCCTTCTACAGATATTGTCTTCTTTAGCACATATCCCTTTACACACTTACTGATGAAATATGTGACAGCAGAGGCAGATTAATTTAGGTTGACTGCAGATTCTATGAATATGGACCAATCCACCGACTCAATGCAGTCACAAAATATCTCATCTGTTTCCTCAGACCAGGATGACTTTCTTTATGACCTTTTGTATTGGATCTTCCTGCTTCAGTTCCTGCCTGTAAGTAGGGAGTAGAAGCACAACTGTCCCTAGTAGGACATCTAGTCAGATTCTCCCATAATGTTGAGAAGTCCACTTTATTCAAACACAACTGTCCCTAGTAGGACATCCAGTCAGATTCTCCCATAATGTTGATCGAATAACAGAAAATTATGTCCACTTTATTCAAACATTTATCCAAAATCTTTAATGCAGTAATGAAATCCTTTAAAGTTGTTTTGAATAGGAAGTTCACAAAATATATAATAATAATAATAATAATAATAATAATAACTATTTGTTAAGCACCTTAAAAACAACCAAAGCTGACCAAAGTGCTGTACAGAAAAAAGAAAACAAGCAAGACATCATAAAACAGGCAGAACAACAGAACATACATCTAACACGAGGCGCATAAATTACATACGAAAATCCAAACAATAAATTAAAAAACATAAAACACGAGTACGAACAACGCAGCAAAACCAAGCAAATAAAGTTAATAAACAATTCAACACCTCACTGGTCTACAAAGGCCACGGAGAATAGATATGTCTTCAGGAGTGACTTAAAAACAGCTAGAGAAGGGGCCTGTTTAACGTGCAGAGGCAATTCATTCCATATAGGAATCATTTTCAAGTGTGGGCAGGTGTGCAGCTATTGCGAAGGCAGTCATCTGTGTACTAGGCTGATCTCAGCTTTACGTCTCCAGAGAGTCAATGATTGCTGACTAGAATCAGCAACTTTATTACAGGCTCAAACACTCTTGTCACTGGTGAATTTGTAATTTAGAATTACAGGCACATAGTAGTAAAACCAGAATTGACTTGAATTACCATTTTCTGAGCACAGAGGAACAAAATGGAAATCTTGTAAGTAACAATGAGAGGGTGAAGTTATTCAGAAAGGTTATAATCAGGATAATATTAATCTGTATGCTCAAGAATTTGAAATAGTTTAACTCCTCTATAGAGTTGTCCAGTTCTCCCAACCCTGCTACAATTGTGGATATGTCTGTTTTGTTGTGATCCTCATTTGCCTGGATAAATGTTTCTTCAACCATATTCATGAAATGCATTTCGTTGTCTCTGTACTGTACACTGACAATGACAATTAAAATTGAATCTGAATCTGAATCCTGATACAGTCCAGATTGAAGTGACATGTTTGATTCACACCATATCTATCATAGTGAACAATCTCCTCTGTCAAAGATAGACACAAAATGCTGGAATAACTAAACAGGCCAGGCAGCACCATTGGAGAAAAGAAATGGGTGATGTTTTGGGTCGAGACCCTTCTTCTGACTGTTCCTTTATTGCTTGGGCCTTTCAATATTCTTTGTTGTAAGCATTGGTGTTTTGCTGCCAAGAAATTATTTTTAAAGTTTATACGGGACAGGCAGCATCTCTGGAGAAAAGGAATGGGTGACCTTTTGGGTCGAGACTCATCTTCAGACTGAGAGTCAGGGAAGAGGGAAACAAGAGATATGGAAAGGTAAAGTGTGGCCACAAGAGATCAAAGGGGACAAACCTAGCTCCCACGGCAACAGCTGCGTCCGCTGGACTGGAGGGTGGCAGCTTCAACCACCCCGGGCCGCGGAGCCTGAACCGGCTCGTTCGCGGAGCTCGGGAGCCGCGGGACTGACTTACCATCGCCCGGTGGGGTAACAAAATATCGCCTCAGCGCAGAGGAAGAATGAGGAGGGAAGAGACAGTAACCTTAAGACTTTTGCCTCCATCACCGTGAGGAGGTGCCTGGTGAACTCACTGTGGTGGATGTTAATTTGTGGTTATTGTATGTTTTGTTGTTTATTATTATATGTATGGCTGCAGGCAACGACATTTCGTTCAGACCGAAAGGTCTGAATGACAAATAAAGGATCTAATCTAAGATGGCAAGTTGTTGAAAAGAATTACAGTGGCCAAAGAAAAGAATAGTACAGAGGAAAATGATAGTGTATTCATAAATCAAGAAAATATTTAAGATAGATAAATGCAGAGTCATTCACTCATTAATTTAAATAATAAAATTTGCCAGTACAATTTCTGTTCAAAGCAGCAGACTGCAATTTTGTGCATTGATTTTATTCATATTACATTCCAAAATGGTATGATCTTATTGTCCCCTTTTATGCAAAATATATCTTCAGGATATTATTATATGTCAGCAGGTTAATCTACGTAATCTTTCCCCATGGAGTACTCTTGCAGAAGTTACTTGACTAAAATATGGATTTAACAAGAAATGGCGAATTAGTTATGAAGATATATTTCATATATTTTACAACATATCCAATGATTTTATGCAGTTTAACAACCAAAGACATGCAACTATTTGGCAAAGTGAATTCTGTATTTTTCCAAATATTTTCACTGTAATTTGATTTATTTCTCAGTTGTTTCCTTTTTAATCCCACCGCATTTCTCTCTGCACCTTAGATCCTTTACATTATTCCTTATCTTTCACCTTTCTTACATCTTCACTCTTCTTTTTCACTTTCTTTTCCCATCAATCCTTTCACTTTCTGCTCTTCATTCCCTCACATCTTTTCTTAACCCTTCAATGACTTTTTAAACAGCTACGCTCCTATATTTATCCTTTCACTTTCTCTCTTCATCCTACCACTTCTAAGGTTTCCATTAATTCCACGGCCTATCTTGCAAATGATGGTTGAAGTATAGGTGATATTAAGATGTGAAAGTTTCGAGTCTAATCCATTCATGTGTTCATCCAAGGCTCATATTCCCAATGTTAATGACCCACAAACACATTCTCACAGGTTTTCTCTGTGTAGTCCTTGATCCAGTGCTGAATAAAAATCAATTAACATTGAGGACCTCACCAATGATTAGACTGGCACTCTCCTGAAATTCGTTATTTAAAATTATTACATAAAATACAATGGAGGAATTGTAAGTGAAGGGTAAGATTAACCACCCATAATGACAATTTTATTATTCGGTAGTAGAGCTAATTCATTGCTGACATAAAACAACATATCTGCATAAAATAAATAAACGATGTAAAATAATGTGTTTCACTATTCTCTCAAATCTCTGTAGATTTGAAAGATGGATAATGTTGATCTAAACATTTATTTTATGGCTTCATTTAGAACAGTAAGATATGAATATAAAGTTTATGCTTGAAGTAAAGCTTTTGATGTTAAGCATTTATTTTCACCAAGCAGTGTGTGAGTATTTTATACTCTTTGGCTTTGCTCTGACTGAAAAATGTGAGAACAAAATGTAAATTGCATAATGCTGTGAATGTTTTTTTTTCTGTAGGAGCGATGGATAACACTAAATATACAGGGCTGAAAAATAAGGAAAAGTTGTAACATGATAGTTTGATAATATCTGTGCATATTTAACATATTTTGGAAAGGCAGATATATGTATAAAGAAATCGTCCTGAAATTGTTTTTTAGTTTTGAGATACTGCGAGTAAACAGCCCCTTCGGCCCACCGAGTCCAAGCCAACCAACGATCCCCGCACATTAACACTATCCTACACACACTGGGGACAATTTACATTTATAGCAACCCAATTAACTAACTAACCTGTACATCTTTGTAGTGTGGCTGGAACCCACTAGGAGGAGGAGCCATCTTGGGGAACGGCTGCTAACCAGCAACTGTCCGTTTAATTCACTTTTTTTTTGTAGTTCTAGTGAGTCCTGTGTTTTGTTTGTGGGAGAAATGGACTTTTTAATGTGGGGGGAAGGGGGTAACTATATTTTCTAGGTCCCTACTTGGTCGGTGAGGCAGCTTTTTCTCCAGGCTGCCCCGTCGACCCGTCTTTGCGGCCTACCAGCAGGCGTGGAGTGCCGTTTCCTGGCGGGGACCGCCCAGCACCTCGGCTTCGGTGGCAGCACAGCACTGGAGCGCTATCGCGGAGCGGAGCGGGCGATGCCTTGCCTGGGTCGCCGCGCTGGATCGACGCGCTGGAGCTCCGGTGAGCTGTGACCGCCGAGTTCAACACCTCCGGGCTGCGGATCTGCGGAGTGGAGCGGGCGGCGCCGACTTCAACATCGGGAGCCTGGGAGCTCCAAACCGGCGCGGCCTTGTCGGCTGGCGCGGTTTAGCTGCCACTGCTCTCTCTTCATATTGTGTTTTTGATTTTTTTTGTCTTTGGATCAAAATCTGTCTTTAATTTGTGTATTGGTGATGTCTTTATTATTTATTTTACTCTGATTATATGTTTTTTACTCTTGTTAAATTCTGTAAGGTGTCCTTGAGACTTTTGAAATGCGCCCACAAATAAAATTTATTATTATTATTATTATTATTATTAAACCAAGGATCTCGTAGAAAACCCACGCAGTCACGGGGAGAATGTACAAACTCTGTATAGACAGCACTTGTAATCGAGATCAAACCCGGGTCTCCGGGTAAGGCAAGAACTCTACCGCTGCGCCACCATGCTGCCCAAAAATTATTGTGACATTTGGTGAGAGCACAGATCCAACACAATTTGTTTAATCTTTGCTCTTAGGGTCATAGAGTTATAGAATCATATAGCATGGAAACAGACCTTTTGGCCCAACTCATCCATGCCAACACTCTTTCCAGCTTAAACATTCTTCTTATAGCAGAATGACCAAAACAAACAAAGTACTCCAAATTCGGCCTCACTAACATCTTGTACAACTGTAACATAACGTCTCAACATATACTCAATACACTGACAGATGAAGGTCATTGTCCCAATTGCCTTCTTTACTATCCTTTCTATCTGTGACCCTACTTTCATGGAACTACATGTCTGTATTCTGCTCTACAACTCTCTCTAGGGCCTGAGCGTTCACTGTGAAGGTCCTTCCCTGGTTTGCCTTTTCGAAATGCAACCTCTCACACTTATCTGCATTAAACTCTATTAGCTATTCCTCAGCCCATTTGATCAAGATCCTGGTAGAATGTTTGACAACCATCATCACTGTCTGCGAAATCACCTACTTTAGTGTCACCTGAAAATCCATTCATCTTGACACGTACATTCTCATCCAAATGAATGATATAAACGACAAACACCAATGGGCCTTCACCAATTCCTGAACCACACCTTCAGTCACAGCCCTCCAGTCTGAAAAACAATCTTCTACAAAGCCCTCTGTTTGCTTCTATGAAGCCAATTTTATCGTATTTTCCACAATATTTCAGTTTCTTTGAAATTACATTTTTGTCTCTGCTTTTTAAGAACAAATAATAATTTGTTACCTCAATTAAGTTAAATGGTGCAGAAAAGATTCATTAGGATGTCACCTGCACCTGCAGCCTTGAGGTATGAGGGGTGATTTTACTTCGGAGTCACGTGAGGGACTCCTTGAAGAAGCCCGCTTACAGCGCATGCGTGTCATATCGCATACACGCATTGAACGAGTCAGACGTGGGAGACGACGTCTCCCTAGAGGGAAATGCAAAGAGCAGGTAAGAGACTGCAAAAATGTTTCCACTTACCTTGCAGGTAGGAAATACAAGAAGCTGCAGGAGCTGGAGGGGAGACTGCAGAAACATTGCAGCCAGCAGCCAGCAGCAGTTGTTAGCGCGAATCCTCCGGAGAGGATTCCTAAACGGCTATTTTTAGCACAGAACAGCTGTGCCCGACGTCGCTCCCCGCACCGGCAAGATTGACTGCTGCCGGGCGGGAAGCGAAGCAACATGTCCCGGGGGTTTTCCAGACCAAGTCGGGTCTATTTTTAGATGCTGTCGCGAGCGGCTCCGGAGCTGATTGAAGCGGCTGCACCACCCGGGAGAGAGAGAGAGCCGACATCGGGGACAGCAGCCCAAGGACCTACGCTACGGGGTCCGTGGGGCTGCGGGAGGAAGGACGTTCCTCCCAAAACGGCAGGCTGAAAACCAGTACAGGTAAGAATAAATTTCCCTTACCTTTTTGGTTCTTTTTTCCAGATGTGGCTGTTGTATTTTGAAGAGCAGCAGGCAGCCAGCTAAGGACGTCAGAGCAGAGCTACAGACGTTACTGGTGTGTTGCTGAACAGCAGGCAGCCAACTAAGGATGTCAGGGCACAGCCACAGGTCGTTACTACTGTGTTGCTGAACAGCAGGCAGCCACCTACTGATGTCAGTATAGAGCTGAAGGGCTGCTAACACAGAGTTTGCTGTTGTTTAATGACCAGCAGCAGGCAGCAATAAATGTCGGCACCAGCATCTCCCATAAGGGAGCGAGTGCCAAACTTCACCCTGAATGGGTAGAGGTGCCCGTGAGTACCAGGACCATGGGGAACGACCAGTGCCCGTAGGAATGGGGACGGGCTGTGGGAAATACCGCGTGCGACTAGTGCCCGAGAGCACCAAGGTCGGCAGGAGCGGTCCCATATATTAAGCACCCGCGACGACTAGTGCCCGAGAGCATGTAAGTCGGCTGGAGCGGTTTGCTGGAGTAAATTTCTCCACAGTGGCAGGCTCCGAGATTGGAGGATAGCCACAGTGGGCGAATAAATATAAGTCCCACAGCAGTTTCCCATATGGGCTGCATGAAATGTCAGACGCCTCTGAGGAGGGTATGGAAGGTCTGACGGGGTAAAACCTGAGCAGGTGATGGAGCCACTGTCCCCTATTGAAGGGGGGGAAAAACAACCTGCTGAACATGATGAGCAGTACTGCCAGCAGAACTCACGGAGAATGATCTTGAGAAGGATGGCTGTGAGTATTGTAGGACTGTGAGTCCACCCGTTAACTTCAAGCTAATATTTTGCTGAAGTGTTGGCAAGGGTTCTATACCCCGGGAATATTGTGGTGCTCTTAATGTAGCCATTGTTACAGGTGCATTTGCAGACGTGTTGGGAAGGCCGTTAGGAGTTGTTACCTCAATTAAGTTAAATGGTGCAGAAAAGATTCATTAGGATGTCACCTGCACCTGCAGCCTTGAGGTATGAGGGGTGATTTTATTGAGGTGCACAAGATCACGAGGGCTACAGATGAAGTGAACACTCACGGTATTTTCCTTAAGGTATAGGATTTTAAAACTAGAAGGCATAGGCTTAAGATGAGCGAGGAGAGATTTATGAAGAACCTCAGGAACAATTTTTGCACTCAGAAGGTAGTCTTTTGTGGAATGAGCTGTAGTGGCTGATTCAGTTATGACTCAAAAGATAATCAAACAGATATATGTATAAGAAGGGATTAGAGGAATCTGGCTAAATGTGGGCAAATGGGACAGGCCCAGAATGCCAACTTGGTCAGCATGGTTAAGGTGAACTCTATAACTTTTAGGTTCTCACTCTAGGGTATGTGACTGGATACTTGAGGCCAAATGATGTCTAAGGACTTGTGGATAATCAATCAGTTATATGTGAAAATATTGTACATTCTCCATATTGCTTTTTTTTAGTATAACATGGAATGTGGTACAATACAATTTCTTAAGAACAAAAACATGTTTTTAATACAATTTCAATATGCCTACACACCTTCATGTTCCATAGAGCAACACTAAATTAGTTGAGTTAAGTGTAGAAGTAATTATAATACAGATATGACTATATTTAAATTTGAAATGCTGGCAAAACTGTTGTCTCCACTGCAAAGTATAAATCAAGCCAGGTCATTTTTTTAAATAACTAAAGAGAAGACCTTATCAAATATATTCAAGACATGTTATATCAGTGTTTTAACTTACTTCTCCATAAGAAGTGATACTTCAGTGGTTCACTGAGCAACGGCATTAGATACATAGACAATAGGTGCAGGAGTAGGCCATTCGGCCCTTCGAGCCAGCACCGCCATGCAATGTGATCATGGCTGATCATCCACCATCAGTACCCAATTCCTGCCTTCTCCCCATACCCCTTGATTCTGCTAGCTCTGAGAGCTCTATCTAACTCACTTTTGAATGCATCCAATGAATCGGCCTCCACTGCCTTCTGAGGCAGAGAATTTCACAAATTCACAACTCTCTGTGTGAAAAGGTTTTTCTCATCTCAGTTCTAAATGGCCTACCCCTTATTCTTAAACTGTGGCCCCTGGTTTTGGACACCCCCAACATCAGGAACATGTTTCCTGCATCTAGCATGTCCAATCCCTTAATATTTTTATATATTTTTATTTTTCTATATATGTTGTTTGAAAATGACCCAGAATTTCTTGCTTTGTTAAGCCATCACCCAGCTCAGCCAACTGTCAAACCTATCAAAGGTTATGAATGTCTCTGACATTGTGAAGTATCAAGGAACATTCAAAAACGAATACAAATATTAAAATATTGTGAAGAAGATAAAAGATACATAAAGCATTTAAAACATTCAGCTAACATCTGTTAATTAAACAAAGTAATTCATTAAATACTGCTTAAGCCCTTGCAGGAATTGGGTTATGTTCAAATGAAGGAAGACACAGCTTCCATGTGATGTTTAAACTGGTGGATAGTTTCTATTTTAATTTATTCAGAATAAATGGATTAAAAGCTAATTACAAGATTCTGAGTTTTTTTACTTGCATTTATTATTTTTTTTAAATTATGGAGAAATGTTAAATTCCTCTTATTTAAACATGTTACATTCCTATTTATTTTACCACATCCACAAGTGCAGCTTTGATCATAAGTGATGCTACACGCTGATCAACTGAGCTAGGAATTATCGTGTGGGTACCGATAATGGCCTGACTTTAAAAGGTTTAGTATTTTAGTTCATAAAGGCAAATAATGAGGTTTGTTGGTTCTTGGGAACATCTTTGGGCAAAAAGTATCTGAAACAACTCAGATTTCCAAAACTGGTCAACATTTTCATTATGTCTACTGCCTGTCAATTTGTTTATGTAATTCTGTTCCGTATTACTCTACTTATTTACTGCGCTACCATTCTCTCGAAAAGCAACATCTCTGATTATTGACAGTGCAATGCCCATAAGCCCTTGCATTACAAAATGCTGGAGTAAATCAGCGGATCAGGCAGCAAGATCAGCACGCTGACAGATCCATTGTGTAACTCCAGCATTTTGTATCTATGTTCGGTGTAAACCAGCATCTGCAGTTCCATCCTACACGTGCAGCCCATGCATTGCCACTCATTGAGGCAAGAAACATGGATGGAGCTATCATCCATTATTGAAGGTAGTCAGCACTAAATTCATAGCAGTTTACAGTACATTGCACTGGAAGTATCAAGAATGCCTGTAACCATGGCTTTTCCCTTCTCTCTTTTCTATCTTATGGGAGAAGATACAAGAGTTTGAAAAACCCGATGCTCAGACATAACCACAGTTTCTTTCTCATTACTGTCAGACAACTGACAACTGGGGTGGCACTGTGGCATAACAGTAGAGCTGATATCTTACAGCGCCAGAGGCCCAGGTTCGATCCTGACTACGGGTGCCGTCCATCAGGAGTTTGTCCAATCTCCCTGTGACTGTGTGGGTTTTTTTCATGTGTTCCGGTTAACTCCAACACTCTAGAGACATATAGGTTGGTAGTTTAATTGGCTTTGTTAAAATTGCAATCCTACATAGCATTAGTGTACAGGGTGCTCGCTGGTTGGTGCAGACTCGGTGGGCTGAAGGGCTTGTTTCCACACTGCATCTCTAAAGTCTAAAAGTCTAAAGTCTAAACTTAAGCAATTATCTCTTTTCCACCCACTTCCTTGAGGTGCTGTCACAAACTATTATTCTTAATTCTACCTCATTTGGTTATTCTATATTTGTACATTGTTTTGCTATAAATCAGATCGCACTGCAGTCTTTCACCATTCTGTTATTTTTGCATTCATCATTGTATTTATTCTTCTATTTACCATTAATGTGTGCGTAATGATTACTCTTTGTGTGAGCAAAGGGTTTTATTGCGCCCTGGTGTACATGACGGTAAACCAATCTGAATCTTAATCCAAAGGAAAGAAACCCTGCTGATTTAAGATTATTATGCAAAAGATCTTGCAGTTTTGTTGACAAAACATTTTCAAAGGTGCCAGTTGCTATTGTGCATCAACCAGATGCATTTCTTGAAATTTCTGAATCTATTGGAAATTTTGTATGCATTTTTTATTGTTAACTTGATTAGCATAACAGGTTAATGAACCATAACCTGCTAAATGTATTACATTTCTGACGCAGTTATCATATTTAGAGAAGTGTCCACTTTTATAATATATCTGCATGTATGTAAACAGGTTCTTCACCTATCATATTTTATGAAAAATGCTTAAAAAGATGAAATGCATTATTTTGCAAAGTCTTTAACATTGCAAAGCCGGCTTACTAAGCTGAGTCTTTACATCACTCACTGCAATAAACTATCACTTTTTTTTAATAGGTGTAGCTTTTGCTTCAGAGTTTGAGAAGCCATCACCATCTTCCAATGGAGTAGGACAACACAAAGTTACAGCAACAGGGCAGAAAATGTATAATATAAAGTCGCAGCAACTCAGAATTCCCACTTAGTGCAAATGTCTGTCAGACAAAAAAAACAGCAGCTGTTCGACTTCGATTCAACATTCAAAATCATTTTTGGAAGGCTTTGTTAATCTCCCATGCTTTTCACAGCAGGAGACTGAGGAAGAGCCCCGACCAAAAACGTCACCTGACCATGTTCTCAAGAGATGCTGCCTGACCTGCAGAGTTACTTCAGCACTTTGGATCCATATTTAATTCCGGTGGACACCAGGACAATCCAAGATGGCTGGCAACTTACAATGTAGCATTGAATTAGTTGAAAACATCCATAAATAAATGAAACTACGTGACCATATGTGATGTTCATACAAATCTACTACTTTTTTCCATTGATGAATATAACAACTTCCTCTGTGTAACACATCCTGTAAGATTCCACACACTACCAGGCAAGTCAGCAATGTTGTGTTATTTAATCTATTACTAAATGAAATTTATTTATATTGTATTTTGCATACAAGTCCTTAACACGTATCAGTGGTCTGATCGTTTTGTGTTTGGCTTGGTTTAAGTCAAACATTGGATTAAAATTATGTGTTTTATTAACCCTTGTATTCAGGTAAATTCTTACAAAACTGTATCTGATTATATTATCAGTGAAAGAATAAAGATGAAAAGAATGGGAAATGTGCTAGAGCCATGACCAATATACTGTGTCTAAAGGAACATTTCAAACTGCTGATATGATTAAAACTGATTCACTGTTTCAAAATTATTGCAAAAAGAATTCAATTTAAAGATGCCTTCTGTTTTTATTAACCTGAAATCACATAGAATATGACAAATTAAACGCAGGAGTAATACATAACTGCAATTGATCTTCTCCTACACCGAGCAGAAAGGTTATTTGGCAACACATTTGAAAATGTATCTGCTCAGGACAATAGCTTAATATGAATCCTGTTTAAAATTTCAGTGAACTCCTTTATTCTTTATCCGTTTTCAATTGTGACATGAGTTATTTTGTTACCGCTTCTTGGTGGTGGTGTAAATCAAGAGTAGTTGTTATCTCATTTTTGTACCAAGGACTGCATATATGAATCAGGTCAATACTTCTGTTCAGTCTTTTGTTAAGATTTGTTTTTCTGAAGGGTGTAGTAGCCATTTATCTTAATTCAGTATGTTATAACTATAATCAATTACCTTTAAATTTTATCTGCCTGTAATTATGTGGGTGGGGTTTATACGTAGTCGGAGGCGTGTTTGCGGCTGGGATTCTCGCGTAGATGCTCTAGTAATTAGTTTAGTTTAGTTTGAAGAAGCATGGGGGAGAGGTCACAGCTTTCCACCATGCATGAGTTTGACTACGAGTAAGATGAAAATGTACTTAAACAAGAAGAAGTTTGGATGAATATCTTACTGTTTTTACTACAGCAATAAAGAAAATATTAATTAAGAGACTGTGTTTTGGAAGATTTATTTTTCGACGGCATTGAATGTCTCGTATCGATTAATCTCCTGAAACCCTTGGTCCCATAGAAGAGGGACAGAAGATTGAGCTGGATGGCTGGAGAGAGATTACTGGATGTCTGGAGAGAGATTACTACCAGAAGAACTGGTTCCATAGAAGAGGATCTGAAGAAACTAGATCTATTCTTCAAAAATAATTGGATGTTTTCTGAAAGTTCAAGTATGTTTTGGAGCACTCATCAGAATGTTTATCAATAAGATAGAAGCAAACTGAAGAGGTCCTATTTGTCCAATTAGAAGATTTGGCAGTCTGCCAACACCTGTTTAACCCATGGAGCAAAATGGGCAGGTGAGTCAGAGGAGCCACAAGGTGGTGGAGAGAAGCCAAGATATCCGAAGAGTCAAACTGAGCTCACCGAAAACGCCCGAGTTGTATTTCCGGAGAAATGCCAGAAAGAGAGAAACTGGCTATGGAAGAAGGTGGTCCAGTTATTTGAATTCCACAAGGAACTAATGGAATCAGATGAGAACGTGAAGACTGAAGGATCTAATCTGGGGCAACTATTCAGCCTCGGTAAAGAGGTTGGAGATAAACAAAAAACACTGCTGGATTCACAGCTGCCTCAGGAAGAACTCGAAAGACATACCCAGTGGTTCAAAGAAAAGGTGAAGTTATTTGATGATTTTATGGAAGATGCAAAGAGATAGTTAGCTGAAGTTAAACAAAGGACCGCGTGTGCTCTAGCAAGAGATGCTATGCAACAAGGTGTTGAAATCAAACAAGAAGTAACACCACTAGGTAGTATCTCAAATGTCTACATGAAGATCAAGACACAAGTCTGGTTCTGAAGCCAGTTCAATTTCAAGAGTCTCTGCTCGTATGGAAGCTGAAGCAACTATGGTTGCTCTTACGCTACATGTTGCAGCCTTGGCGAGAAAGCATGAGATTGAAGCACAGGAAGCACAGTTGGAAGAGGCCGAGGCACGTGTGGAACAGATGAGGAGAGAGGCTGAGGCAGTTAAAGAGAGAGAAGGAACAGTTGGAACTGGATACGAAGTTGGAAGAAGCCAGGACGAAGATTGAGATACTGGATGGCCAAGGTTCAAGAGGCGACTCTAAAGTATTTGATGGGATGAGCTCTTATTTGAGAAAAGGAACTGCTCAAAGAGAAACAGCAACTGAATTAAATCTACAGCCACCATTCAAAGCTAGCGCTGAGTAAGTGGATGGTTGATGAAGCTCCATCTCAACGACAGGCAGTTAAACAAAAGCAAATAACCTTTGGGCCATGTGTTAAGGCTCGTGATAAGACCTATGCAATTCAGCATTCCTTTCAGAAGCCTGATATTCAAGCTCGAGCAAGCCAAGATTGGCGGAAATACTGTTTGGAGGCTCAATGTGGGTATTTTGAATAATAAGGCAAATGTGGAACAAATAAGGGAAGAGATAAAAAGGTACATAGAAGAGAAAGATAATGGGGATGTTGATCCTGTAACACTGTGGAATGCTATGGAGGCCGTTATAAGCGGAAAGTTGATCGCCCTGGCATCATCACAAAAAAAGGCCCGGCTAGCTACGTATGAACATAAAGTAGAAAAAATTGAAAGAATTGGAGAAAAACATAAAAACATACAGGATCAGTTGGTACTAAAAGAGATTAAGGAAAAAAGGGGGGAGATAGATGAGATCCTCAGGGGAGATATGGAAAAAAAGGCAAGATTTGTAAAGCAAACCTATTATGAAGCAGGTCCAAAAGCAACTAGACTCCTGGCCAGACGCCTGCATAAACAGCAGGCCTCTAATACAATTCATAAAATAAGAGATCCTAAAACCAATCAATTATCACATGAGCCAGATGAGATAGAAAGAATATTTGAAGAATACTATAAGATACTCTATTCTAAACCACCATCAGCTGACGAAAGGACAATGAGAAGTTTTCTTAACTCACTCGACCTGCCATCCATTGGTGAGATACAAAATAATACCATTACGTCACAATTCATGGTTAAGGAGCTGGAAGCTGCAATCAGTTGACTTAACGCTAGTAAATCACCAGGCAGCGATGGGTTTCCACAGAATAGTACAAGGCCTTTAAGAAAGAGCTAACACCTCGGCTCCTGTCTTGCTTTAACTAGACCCTTAAAGAGGGCAGGGCTCCCCCATCATGGAAGGAAGCAATTATTACCATTTTACCCAAGGAAGGCAAAGACAAAGAGCAATGTAAACATTTCAGGCCAATCTCAATTTTAAATGTAGACTACAAACTATTTATCTCAATCATTTGCAAAAGACTCGAGACTTTTGTACCAGATCTGATTAATGAAGACCAAACTGGATTTATTCGGGGGCGTCAAACACAGGATAATATTAGAAGAACCCTCCACATTGTGGATAACGCTAAAAAAAAGGATACAAATATGGTCCTGGTCAGTTTAGATGCAGAAAAAGACTTTGATAGTGTTAGTTGGGTATTCTTATATGAGTTACTGAGGAGATTTGGTTTCAATGAAGATGCAATTCAGTGCATGAAAACAACATATCAGGAGCCTACAGCTAGGATTAAGGTAAATGGAAACATATCAAAAAGGATCCAGTTAGAGAGGGGCACAAGGCAAGGATGCTGTCTTTCTCCTACTCTCTTCGTTTTGTATATTGAACCCTTAGCACAAGCAATAAGGCAGAGAGAAGACCTGCAGGGGGTCAAAATAGGGGGGAAAGAACAAATCATTGGGCTTTTCGCTGATGATGTCATTATTTTTCTTGAACAACCAGATATATGTCTCCCAAATCTAATGAACCTACTTCAAACATATGGATACTACTCAGGGTATAAACGGAATATAACAAAAACACAAATTCTTTCATTCAATTGTTCTCCATCGCAACAAATCAGAGATGCATATGTGAAGCCGTTGTGTGGCGTCGGGGGAAGCTGCTGTGTGTAGTCGGGGGACACCACTGTGTGGAGTTGGGGAAGCCGGTGAGTGGAGACGGGCAAGCCGCTGAGTGGAGTCGCGGGAAATCGCTGTGTGTAGTCAGGGAAGCAGCTGTATGTAGTCGCGGGAAGCTGCTGTGTGTAGTCGGGGGAAGCTGCTGTGTGTAGTCGCGGGAAACCGCTGTGTGGAGTCCGCAGCCGGTGGTCGGGGGAAGCCGCTGAGTGGAGGTCCCAAAAGCCTCCCAAGCCGCTGAGTGGAGCCCCCTGTGTGGTTCCGCAGCCGGTGGCCGCTGAGTGGAGTCCCCCCCCACCTCCCCCCCCCCACCCCACACACCCCCTTCCCCCCCCTCCACCCTTCCCCCTTCCCCAACCGCCTCCCCCCACACACTGCCCCTCCCCCCCACACACACATACCCATTACCCCTCCCACGTTCCTCCCCACTTACACCACCCCCCACACCACCCCAACCTCCACACCCCCCCCCCCACCACCCCCTACCACCCCCCACCCCCCCCCCCCCCACAGGCCTCCTGTGTGACTGGGACCCAACGGGTTCCACTTAGTGTAGTACAATATATCTTTCTGGAATTCAAATGGTAGGGCAGGTTAACCTCCCTAGTCCAAGGCTTGGGAGGTCAAGCATGCCACTTTGCTAGACTTTCCTGGGATAAGTATGAGAATATAAAATGGGAGAAAAATGATGGATGACAATAGACAGTAGTAATTAATAAATGTTGCAAGACATTACAATCAATTTGATTTATACTTCGCGATAATTAGCTTTTTGTTTAGAGAGTGAATTGTTAGAAGAACCGACAAAACATTGGAAAAATCCATCTAAAATCCAGTCATTAACCAAGACAGCGTGAGAGAGAGAGAATTCAAATGAAACAAGAATTGTGCTCTTCATTACTGATTTCTCTGAAGGAATTTTTGGGTTCATACATATTGTTGCTCCTGGCTTTACATCCATGCATGGCTTAAAATGAACTACTCTGTTTGTGCCATTGTTGAGGAAAAAAAAGCATTCCAAATATCACATCATGATCTTTCAGACACAGTTTAGAACATAGATTTTGCAATGTAGAAGAAATGCTCAATCATTCTTCTCTCCTAAGCAGACGTGCATTACAGGAAAAATTGTGCAAGTTATTATCTTCAGATTACTGAATAGGATATTCCATTACTTAATTTGAAGAGAAGTTCCTGGTGATATCAAGATATGAGGTATTCTGAATCTTCACTGTTCCTGCTTTTCAGTCACTTCTCCAGCATATGTAAATCGATATAGGTCAAATGTGATCACTGTGCAAGCTACTTGGTGCTTTTCATTTAATGTGCTGAGAGCACCCAGCCCTAACTCTATAATACAGTCTTAAATCCATGAAGTGAAAGAGTTTGAGTTTTATCCATTCAAATAACAAACAAACCAAGCCTTATTATTTGGCTGGCCACAGAACCTGAATTGCTCACAATGATCCAAGTGATGCAGAATCAATAAATATTGATCTGTGTTTCAATCTTCCTATATATAAGCCACTGGGTATATAAGCCACTGAGCTTCACTCAAATCTTTTTTTACATTTCAGTGATCACCAGGCATGATTTCTACAATGCCAACTTCTTCACTGACTTGCTCTATACTCCTTTACATTAAATTTAAATCATTCAAAAGATATCTACCCCCATACTATAGGGCTGATCATAATCCAGCTTGACTCAAGAGAAAGGTTGTACAGATGTTTTATTGTACTGATTTTCACAGTACCTGTACCTACTAATGAACTGAAAGTTGTTCGTCAAAGGTTCTTGATAGAATTATTGATTTGTTTTTTTCTGTCAATGTTTTCAGGTCAAAGACCCATTCCAATCAGCTTTGACCTGAAAAAAATCAACTATGTTTATGACTTTGTTTATTTTTCCACAGATGCTGCCTGACCTGTTGATCAATTCTCCTGGTTTTTGATTTTATTTCAGGTTTCTAGCAAATGCAGTATTTTTAATTGACACATTATTTGTCTCTCTCTTGTTTAAACCTCTGGTATCAACAGCAGTGATTTAGTTGTGATCAGCTTGTTGCATTTTTTAGACGTGGTATCTACAGCAATGAATGTTATTTATGAAAGAAGAGTTTCTATTTCAAACAGGTGAGGATAGAACCACACATTGTTGGCATGGGACCTCTTGAAGGCATTCAAAAGAGATAATGGGGTCTTGATGTCTTGACCAAAAGTCAGGACCCCAGTGAGTGTAGTACTTCCTTATGACAGTTCTGGCATATTAGCCTAAATTTTGTTCTCAAGTCCTTGGGATGGCATTTGAATAAACAACATGTTGATTCAAAGCTGGATCATACTGACACATAACTAACATCTGAAATGTGGGTTTCATCCATTAATCACTCTCACTTCTCATTCATTTGTGAAGAACATCCTCTGTCCATCTATTTTTATGTATGAATTATTATTCTACCAAGAATTAAACCATCATCTATATTCAGCAATTATTTCATATTGCTTGAGACTTGTGACACATTTTGACTCTAAAAGTATTGCAGATATTATTATCAGCACATTAAAACTCAGAATAATAATAGCATAATGAATTGAATTCAGTTCAATTAGATTTCACTCTTAAAGGAAGACATTTTTCTACATCTGACAGTAACAAAACATAATCTGTCTGTAAAATGTTCAATTATCTTTGATTTTCTACAGTTACCATTCAACTCTAGGAACTATTGTGGATCTGCATTTTAAAATACTTGGAGGAAATTCAGCAAAGATATCCAGTTATATTCAATCGTGTTGTATAGTAAACCTTAAAAAAATCATCCATTAGTGAAGTTCCACATGTAATTATTTGACATCAATAATTACCCAGTCTTAAATATTCTGACCACATTTGATAAAGAGTCAAAGTCTGTGGTCGGTTTCATTAACAATCGGATTCACAAATGAGTAGCTGAAAGAGAGGCATTCTCAAGTTTCAGATACCCACTACTCACTATTTTTCAGCTACCCAGGTTCCCACAACCATCCCCACAACCTTGCGTACCTTTCCTTCAGCTGCCCCCTCCCCATTCACCCAACTGCTTTCCCCTTTTCCACCTCCTCCATTCACTCATTGCCTATCCTATTTTTCTCCCATCACCCATTTTAACTTTCCCCCTCCCATTCCCTTCTCAAGAAGTTTGTTTAGTACGTTACAAAGAGAGGAATCCCTGAGGAAGATTTTAGGAAACAAGAAAATAATGTGAAAAGTAGGATATCAGATGAAAGTATTTTAGTTTTAGAGACAGCGCGGAAACAGGCCCTTTGGCCCACTGAGCCCACTCCGATCACTGATCCCGTATATTAAACCTATCTTACACACACTAGGGACAATTTTTACATTTTCCAAGTCAATTTATCTATAAACCTGTACGTCTTTGGAGTGTGGGGAAAACCGAAGATCTCGGAGATAGGTAACTAGTTTGAATCCGTTTCCCATGTTTCCCATATTAGAAAAAGTAATGGGAATCTGGAATGTGCTGCCCAAGGATGTGTAGAATCAATTTGTTTAAGAAATATCCAGATAAGCACTTGAATCATCAAGGCATTGAAGGCTATGAACCAAACACAGGTAAATTAGATCTGTCACCCATTCCTTCTCTCCAGAGATGCTGACAGTCCGCTGAGTTGCTCCTGCATTTTGTTTCCATTTTAAATTATATCTGTACAGATGTGTGCAATGGTCAGCAAGGAATAGTGAGCCAAAGGACCTCTTTCTGTCCTGCATGATTCTATGACTGACTCAAAATATGAATGCATGTAAACAGAAGGGAGGAGGTAGTAATGGTAGCTATGTATAACGTGTTTGGGATCAACTTTGTCATAAGAGGTTTGTTTATTTTGTTTGGGTGTTTTTAAAATAACTTGACAGAGGAGATGGGAACTTAAGCATAGATGCTATGCTTTAGGCGGCACAGTGGCACAGCGGTAGAGCTGGTGCCTTAGAGCGCCAGAGACCAGGGTTCGATCCTGACTATGGGTGCTGTTTTGTATATTCTCCTTGTGACTGTGTGGATTTTCTGTGGATACTCTGGTTTCTTCCAATATTCCAAAGACATGCAGGTTTGTAGGTTAATTGGTTTCTGTAAATTGTCCCCAGTATGCCGGATAGTGCTAGTGTACAGGGTGATTGTTGGTCAGTTGGACTCAGTGGGTCAAGCAGCCTGTTTCCATACTGTTTCCAAGGTAAACTAAACTGAACTAAACTACTGAAATGGGAGAGCGAAAGTTGAAAATGGTACCTAGTTTAATAAGAGATTGTAGAAGCCCAAGGAACCTAATGAAAGAAATCCCGCAAAGTAGCTTGGCAGAGTCAAAAGCCATACATTTCAATTAAATCATTTCTGAGCATGAGGGCATATAAAGGCATTAAAATATGACATCATAGATAGACACAAAATGCTGGGGTAACTCAGAGGGTCAGATAGCATCTCTGGAGAATTAGAAGCTTAGAATCTGGATAGACACCTGGAAGTATGATGTTGTGGCGATCAGTGAAACATGGTTGCAGGAGGGCTGTGATTGGAAACTAAATATTCCAGGATTTCGTTGCTTCAGGTGTGATAGAATTGGAGGGGCAAGAGGTGGAGGTGTTGCATTGCTGGTCAGGGAAGATATTACAGCAGTGCTTTGGCAGGATAGATTGGAGGGCTCATCTAGGGAGGTTATTTGGGTGGAACTGAGAAGTGGGAAATGTGTAGCAACACTTATAGGGGTGTATTATAGACCGCCAAATGGGGATCGAGAATTGGAAGAGCAAATATGTAAGGAGATAGCAGATATTAGTAGTAAGCACAAGGTAGTGATTGTGGGAGATTTCAACTTTCCACATATAGACTGGGAAACACATTCTGTAAATGGGCTGGATGGTTTGGAGTTTGTAAAATGTGTGCAGGATAGTTTTTTGCAGCAATACATAGAGGTACCTACTAGAGGAGGGGCAGTGCTGGACCTCTTGTTAGGAAATGAGATTGGACAGGTGGCAGAGGTATGTGTTGAGGAGCACTTCGGGTCCAGTGATCACAATACCATTAGTTTCAATATAATTATGGAGAGGGTCAGAACTGGACCTAGGGTTGAGATTTTGATTGGAGAAAGGCTAACTTTGATGAGATGCGAAATGATTTAAAAGGAGTGAACTGGGACATTTTGTTTTATGGGAAGGATGTAGAAGTGACATGGAGGACATTTAAAGGGGAAATTTTAAGAGTACAGAATCTTTATGTTCCTGTTCGGTTGAAAGGAAACAGTAAAAATTGGAAAGAGCCCTGGTTTTCAAGGGAAATTGGACACTTGTTCGGAAAAAGAGGGAGATCTACAATAATTATAGGCAGCATGAAGTAAATGAGGTGCTTGAGGAGTATAAGGAATGTAAAAAGAATCTAAAGAAAGAAATTAGAAAAGCTAAAAGAAGATATGAGGTTGCTTTGACAGGTAAGGTGAAAGTAAATCCCAAAGGTTTCTACAGCTATATTAATAGCAAAAGGATAACGAGGGATAAAACTGGTCCATTGGAGAGACAGAGTGCACAGCTATCTGCAGAGCCAAAAGAGATGGGGGAGATATTGAACAATTTATTTTCTTCGGTATTCACCAAGGAGAAGGATATTAAATTATGTGAGGTAAGGGAAACTAGTAGAGTAGCTATGGATACTATGAGTTTCAAAGTAAAAGAAGTACTGACACTTTTGAAAAATATAAAAGTCGATAAGTCTCCAGGTCCTGACAGGATATTCCCTAGGACATTGAGGGAAGTTAGAAATAGCCGGGGAAATATTTCAAATGTCATTAGAAACGAGAATAGTCCCCGAGGATTGGCGCATGTTGTTCCATTGTTTAAAAAGGGTTCTAAGAGTAAACCTAGCGATTATAGACCTGTTAGTTTGACGTCAGTGGTGGGCAAATTAATGGAAAAGATACTTAGAGATAATATATATAAGCATCTGGATAAACAGGGTCTGATTAGGAACAGTCAACATGGATTTGTGCCTGGAAGGTCATGTTTGACTAATCTTCTTGAATTTTTTGAAGAGGTTACTAGGGAAATTAACGAGGTTAAAGCAGTGGATGTTGTCTATTTGGACTTTAGTAAGGCCTTTGACAAGTTTCCTCATGGAAGGTTGGTTAAGAAGGTTCAACTGTTGGGTATAAATGCAGGAGTAGCAAGATGGATTCAACAGTGGCTGAATGGGAGACGTCAGAGGGTAATGGTGGATGGCTGTTTGTCGGATTGGAGGCAGGTGACTAGTGGGGTGCCTCATGGATCTGTGTTGGGTCCTTTGTTGTTTGTCATGTACATCAATGATCTGGATGAAGGTGTGGTAAATTGGATTAGTAAGTATGTAGATGATACCAAGATAGGGGGTGTTGTGGATAATGAAGAGGATTTCCAAAGACTACAGAGTGATTTAGGCCATTTGGAAGAATGGGCTGAAAGATGGCAGATGGAGTTTAATGCTGATAAATGTGAGGTGCTACACCTTGGCAGGACAAATCAAAATAGGACGTACATGGTAAATGGTAGGGAATTGAAGAATGCAGTTGAACAGAGGGATCTGGGAGTAACCGTGCATAGTTCCTTGAAGGTGGAATCTCATATAGACAGGATGGTAAAGAAAGCTTTTGGTATGCTAACCTTTATAAATCAGAGCATTGAGTATAGAAGCTGGGATGTAATGTTAAAATTGTACAAGGCATTGGTGAGACCAAATTCTGGAGTATGGTGTACAATTTTGGTCGCCTAATTATAGGAAGGATGTCAACAAAATAGAGAGAGTACAGAGGAGATTTACTAGAATGTTGCCTGGGTTTCAGCAACTAAGTTACAGAGAAAGGTTGAATAAGTTAGTTCTTTGTTCTCTGTAGCGCAGAAGTTTAAGGGGGGACTTGATAGAGGTTTTTAAAATGATGAGAGGGATAGACAGAGTTGATGTGGACAAGCTTTTCCCACTGAGAGTAGGGAAGATTCAAACAAGAGGACGTGACTTGAGAATTAAGGGACAGAAGTTTAGGGGTAACATGAGGAGGGACATCTTTACTCAGAGAGTGGTAGCGGTGTGGAATGAGCTTCCAGTGGAGATGGTGGAGGCAGGTTCGTTGGTATCATTTAAAAATAAATTGGATAGGCATATGGATGAGAAGGGAATGGAGGGTTATGGTATGAATGCAGGCAGGTGGGGCTAAGGGAAAATAATTGTTCGGCATGGACTTGTAGGGCCGAGATGGCCTGTTTCCGTGCTGTAATTGTTATATGGTTATATGATTATATCATATATTTTATTGAAGTATGGCTTAAAGACAAGCAGAAATCACAGTTGTGAATCACAGTGTTTCTTAAAGAAGAGACAATGATAAAAAGGGAAAGGGCTGTGGGAAGGGGTAGAATGGTGGTAATAATAGTGATTAAAGAAACATTTGCACAGTGATAACAGATAATGTGTAGAAAGATCAACAAATAAAGCCTTGGGGGCTGAGGTGGCAAATAAGTTGAGGGGGAAATAAATCATTTCAGGAGAGTCAAAAATGTGTTGCCTGGTCCTCTTTCCTCATGTGCCCGGCATTTGATGGAGGTTAAGGGCCTGTCCCACTGCGGGGACCTAATTCACAAATTTAGAAGAGTTTGCTCTCAACTAATTCTCGCAGCACGGTCGACACGAGGTCCAGGAGGTCTTTGTAACTCTCCTTCATGCTCGAGAGTAGTCCCCACGTACTCGAAGCTTCAGCTAGGTTGCGGCGTTTTTATTAACATGCTGAAAAATGTCCGCAAGTAAAAAAGGGTCGCCATGGAAAAATTCGATATTTTTTTACTCGTAGGTTTAGTCGAGGTAGGTCATAGTAGGTCATAATGCTGTCATAGGTAATCGAAAGTAATCAAAGGTAGTCAAAGGTAAAGCTCGTTGAGAAATAAAAGGTAAGTAAACCGACCAGTAATGTTAAATGCCCGCTAAACTTTATTAAAAGTTGTCTGGCTTCTTAAAAGTATCTCCCTCCTTCTCCCCCTTCTCCCCCCTTTCTCCCCCCTTCTCCCCCCCCACCCCCCCTCCTCTCTAAAGGACTTACCATAACTGTGCCAGCCGTCTTTTATCTTCCTGTTCATCGCGGGTGTGATTTCAGACAGCGCTCCCCCGCTTTCCCTGGCCCCCGCTTTTGTGATGTGTTTGTGTGTGTGTGCAGACAGTCAATCTGGCTCGCGGTTTCATCGCTGACGGTCGATCCAGCTCAAGGTTTTTCAGGTGAGTGCCCTCGAGCTTGAATGTCGAAGACAGTCGCTGAAAAGTCGCGTTAGTGGGACAGGCCCTTTAGTATGTGGGGTTTTGGACCCAGACAGTAAGTGGAGATAAGTGCAGAAGATCAACAGGTGGAGATAATTCACCAGTATTCATGTAGAGTCGCGGGAGATCAAGGGATCTGTGTGAACTAACTTTTTTCTGTGTGATACTAACTTAGCATTTTTCCCCTGCATTATTCTCAAAATACGTGTGGAGGGTGACTTGGTTTGACGAATACGAAACTATGTGACTACATCTTTTGATTCCTTTATGCTAATTAGAGCACACGTAGCTCTTCCTTTCAACACTTAAGAAAGTGTCTGTCTTCAAGTATGCATTTAGCTTTTTTTTTACAGGCACTCACTTGCAGCTGAACCTTCATCTTACTTTGACAGTTTCCCACTAGGGAAACATAGAGGCCTATTTTTGAATCGGCAGGTGTTGAGCCACTTTTGGAGCTAAATTAGCTCATTCACTATCATGCTGATTAGGATGCCGCTTTGCTTGGATCAACTAGCTGTTAAGTTTATGATAGACTAAATTAAGATATCTCCTGGTAAAATTAATTGACAATGTGCAAACTCAAATTCTTGCAAACAGCTGAATGGATTTAATTGCAGTATACAATAGCATGTTATAAAACGCTACTGCCATCCAATTGGTAATAGATGGGACTGAGATTTTACAGATTTTGACTTGGTTACTGCTTATTTTTCTTCGAAGTGACGAAGTATTGATTTACAGCCTAAAACAATCACAAAGTTGGGCGGAAAGATTTACCCCCACCTACAAAGTCAAGACTGGAAGTCTAATCTGTAAAATTGAATGTTGGGTGTCAGCATAACGTTAAAACAATAGTATAATATAGAGTTATATGGTGATGCTGCACAGAAAAATGCTCTTCAGTCCATTATGTCCATCACCATTGCACCTATTTAATATTAAATTCATTTGCCCGCATTGGGTTAGTAGCTTACTCTGGCTTTGAGATTTAAGTATTTGTATTGATGCCTGCACCACCACTTCAGGCAGCACTGCCCACACTCACACCACCCACTATGTGGAAAAAATTCCCTCTTGGATCCCTTCTAAATCTCCTTCCTCTCACTTATAGCTAACAAAAATATAAAACTGACTGACGTTTCGGGTCGAGACCCTTCTTCTCGACCCAAAACGTCACCTGTTCCTTTTCGCCAGAGATGTTGCCTGATCGCTGAATTACTCCAGCATTTTGTGTCTATATTCGGTGTAAACCAGCACCTGCAGTTCCTCCCTACACATGCAAAAATTAGTATTAGAGAGGCAAGGACTATTCCAACATTTACGAAACAGTTAGTACATGGATAAGACTGGTTTGGAGGGATATGGACCAAACGTGGGCAGGTGGGATTAGTGAAGCTGAGACATGTTGGGCTGTGTGGGCAAGTTGGGCCAAAGGGCCTGTTTCCACACTGTATCACTCAGTGACACATGCTGGAGTAGCTCGGCGGGTCAGGCAGCATCTCTGGAGAGCATGGGTAGGTGATTTGAAGACTTAATAGATACCTGAAGGGTAACGTTTTACACAAAAGTGGTGGGTATTAGGAACAAATTGCTGGAGGAGGTAGTTGAGGTAGTTGAGGCAGGTACTTTCACAATGTGTAAGAAACATTTGGACAAGTGCATGGATAGGATATGTTTGTATAGGAAGGAACCTCAGATAGACACACAAATCTGGAGTAACTCAGCAGGTCAGACAGCATCTCTGGAGAAGATTCAATAGGAATCTGAGTGGTAACATTTTCACACAAAGGATGGTAAATGTATCGGACAAGCCATCAGAGGGGGTTGTTGTGACAGGGACCAACAATTAAGAAACAGTTAGACAGGTATATGGATAAGACAGATTTGGAGGGTATGGACCAAACGCTGCAGCTGGGACATGTTGGCCTGTGTGGGCATGTTGGGCTGAAGGGCTTGTGTCCGCACTCTATCACTATGACTTTATGACTCTGTGACTCTAAAACAGTGGTTCCCAACCTTTTTTTGGCCATGCCCCACCTAATCACCTCTAAAATCCTGATGCCCCCCCCCCCATGTGGTGATATATAATTCTTATCATTTAAAAAGTGAACTCCGTTTCAGCTGAAGAAGCTTAAAACGCCAATACCTTGGTTTAAACAAGCTTCAAAAGAACATGGCATCCATGAAAAAGAAAAATGAAATAAACAAAAGACAGTTAAAGTTCTGAGCAAGAAATTACTAAAAAATTGTAAAAAAAAAGAAAAAAACATTAGGTGGAAATCGCCCCCCTTAAAAATCAAATTGCCCCCCTGTGGAGCGTACGCCCCACGTTGGGAACCACTGCTCTAAAAGGAATAGGTGACGTTTTGGATCGAGACCCTTCTTCAGACGGGCAGTGAGCAATAATTTATTTGTTTTTCAATAATTGCCATGAATTCTTTGCTACTTTTGTGATAATTATTTTCCATGCCAACTCTTTGATACTTTCTAAGTGTTTGACTCAGAACAACCTACAGTACTTTTTACATACTGTCAAGCGTAATGATCACCTCTGCCTACTGAGTGTTCTTTAAAATTGCAAACTACTGTTAATAAATAGGTATGGACCTGAGTCATCCTGAAATAAACTGGTTTATTCTCAATAAATTTGGCCAGGGGAGTGAATGTGTGAACATTTTCAATTATTTTCCAGAAGCAGGTGGATGCTATTATTGAGGCAAGTATAAGTGAGACTTTCTATATAATGTACAGCAGCTGATTGAAATGGCTGTGTCATGAATGACAGATGCCAGACATAGTCCGCAGAAAATGGAGAGAGAACCATCGGAAAGAGTTCAGAGAAGATTTACTAGCATGCTGCCAGGACTCAAGAACCCGAGTTATAGGGATGGTTTACACAGGCTAAGACTTTACTCCTTGGACTGCAGGAGATGGGGAGAAAGCAGGAGAATGTGGTTCGGAGGGAGAGGCAGATCATCCATGATTGAATGGTGGAGCAGACTAGATGGGCCGAATGGCCTAATTCTGCTCCCATCACATGATCTTATGAGAAAGAGGTGATTTTACAGAGGTATAAAATCATGAGGGTAATGAATAGTGTAAACGTACAGAGTATTTTTCTAAGGGTAGGGGAATCGTTAACTAGAGGGCACATGGTTAAGGTGTTCGGTGGAAGGGGAAGTTGAATGACAATCTTTTCACAGAGGATGGTGGATACATGGGACAAGCTGCCAGTGGGAGCAGCTGAAGCAGGTGCACTAACAACATTTGAAAGATTTTTGGACAAGTACATGGATAGGAAAGGTTTTGGGGATATATGTCAAACGTAGGCACATGGCATTAGCTTAGATGGGGCATCCAGCATCTGCAGTTCCTTCTTAAACAGCTTAGATAGGGCATCTTGTTCTGCACGGACGAATTGGGCTGAAAAGGATGTTTCTGTGCTGCATGACTTCATGACTATGATTCAGTCACCAACATGAGACATAAACTAAGTTGACATCATCCATGCCATTCTTTCCATTGGTGATTACTATATATTTTTAAGGGTATGCACCACATAACCCTTCACTAGAAAAAGACCTGGTTTCAAAGTGAAGATACCCTCTATCATGTTAAATGTCATTATCATCAAGCCAAAAGGGATAGCTGCAGAACGCATTTGGCATCTATGTGGTTCTCCAGTGTGCATTTACCCAAGGCAATGCCTAAATCCCTATCGTCTACCGCCTTGAGGGACAATGCACGGGAGGTCCGCCAAATGAATATGAATTTCCAAATTAAACCTTATTCTAACTCCTTCATCTTCAGATAGATGCTTTCAATCCTTCACCATCACAGGCTTTAAATTAGAGACCTCCTGATCTGATAGCAACTGGGCATTTCTTCACCGGGGAATGTTAGTCTTTTCAGTGATGTTCAAATTCGATAAGACAATAGACAACAGACAATAGGTGCAGGAGTAGGCCATTCCTATACACAAATCTTCTTGTTATGAAGGCCAACATGCCATTTGCGTTCTTCACTGCCTGCTGTACCTGCATGCTTACTTTCATTGACTGATGAACAAGGACCCCCAGATCCTGTTGTACTTCCCCTTTTCCCAACGACACCATTTAGATAATAATCTGCCTTCCTGTTTTTGCTACCAAAGTGGATAACCTCACATTTATCCGCATTAAACATCATCTGCCATGCATCCCTTGATTCCGAGCCCCTCAAGCTCTATCTAGTTCTCTGTTAAATTCATCCAGTGAATTGGTCTCTACTGCCTTCTGTGGCAGAGAATTCCATAAATTCACAACTCTCTGGGTGAAAAAGTTTTTTCTCATCTCAGTTTGAAATGTCCTCCCTTTATTTTTAGACTGTGGCCCCTGGTTCTGGACTCCCCCAACTTTGGGAACATTATTCCTGCATCTAGCTTGTCCAGTCCTTTTATAATTGTATCTATATAATTAAAAGTCTCATCTTGACCAATTCCTGTTTGCATATGGCTGTGATTTTATGGCCATCTTACTCAGAGTCCTCCTCTGTTGCGCATGAGCTGAGGATTTTGCCCATCGATGAAAAATAAAAGACTTATTGGTGTTTAAAAAATCTTGAGATTCTCTCTCCTCTCAATCATTGCCATGTAGGCCACGCCCCTTTGAGTGGGAGGGGGAGGGACTATAAAACCCGGCAGTATCGGCCCGGCTCAGTCTGTCTGCACGATGGCGAGGGAGAGGTCACGACTCTCTGTCTGAGCTGGGAAACTACAGAACACTGTGAGTATGCAATGTACTTGAATAAATGATTTGTTAGCCCTTAATGAAAATGAAATGAGTTGTTGGTCTGCTCTGTGCTTGAAACTGCAATGGCAATGGAAATGAAGTGAAAATGCAATGAGCTATTTGGCTTGGGCCTGCCCTGACTTGAAACTGCAATGGCAATGGGAATGAAGTGAAAATGAATTCAGCTGTTTTCCTTGATCCTGCCCTGTGCTTGAAAGTGCAATGGCAATGGAAATGAAGTCCCCCCCCCCCCCCCCCCCCCCTCCCTCCCTCCCCCTCTCTCTTAATCTCTCCCCCCCCTTCCCCTCCGCGCTTTCTGAAGGACTTATCGTACACTGTGCAGCCATCATTGGTGCGGACTCGGTGGGCCGAAGGGCCTGTTTCCGTGCTGTATCTCTAAACTAAACCTGCCTGTATTTTGCCGATATACCTCTAAATTCTGGACAATTTAAAATCATTCAATTGTAAAATGAGCTGGGTTAACCTATCATAGCGAAAAGCGCAACATAAATTTCCTTTTAATATTCTGTGATTTAATGCTCCATTGCTTATAAAAATAATCTAGTGTTACTAATCTGAGAGAGAAAAGATGCTTAGTTTCCCAAAAGAAAAAATATCCTGAGTGTAAAAGCCAGATCATGCTCACTTAATGTATTTCAGACAATAAACTTGAAATCATCTTTATCTTTTTCCCAACATACCTGTTTTGCATGATATCAGAACTCAGACCGTGTGCTTGCAAGGATAGAGCAAATTTGCAGGGAGTTTCGTTTTCTGTGAATTTCTCTAAAAATTCTGAAATATCAGACACATTTTATTTTGAAAGATTTATTCTTGGTAAAGTCAATATTTTTTGATCATGGAGTTTCAGCCTTTCAATTCACCGATAGTTTGATACTCCAATGCATTATTAAAACTGCTTTAAAATAATGACACTTAAATGAAAACTTGAATTTGCAAAGTAAAAAGTCCACACCATGCAGATTTCTAATGCAGATGGTCATCAAGCAGTTTGCTGGCTGGTGCAAAATCATTAACAGAAATAGCAAATCTATTTTGTTGAGCATTGTCTTGATCTAGGATCATCTGTCATCCATGGCTTGCAATCTTTATTACCCTCTACTGCAGATGAATATCGTACTTCTGCAATGATCGTATAAAATGAAATAGCCTTTTACTTAGCACTGAAGCAAAATCACATCTCTATGCCATCCTCATTAGAGCATACAAGTGGAAGCCTCAGGGTGTATGATGTTGAACACACAGCATGATTTAGACCACCAGTTAATATTGACAGTATGTTGCATATTCGTTCTCTCAACTTTTCCTAAATTAAATACATTTTATACATTCACCAAAACAGCAAATGCTGGAAATACTCCACTGAAAGAACGCGAGGGCAGATTTCTTTTTCCCTAAAAGCAGATTTCCCCTCCACCATACCAGAAGAATCCTTGTCTGGGCCTTACCTATTTCCTACACCACTGCTTTGATCCTTCTCCTTTCGGCCACATAAAAGAAAGAGGTCCCCGAGCTTCATATTCCACCCCACCAGCCTTCACGTTCAATCTTTCATGATTTCCACCACCTTCAAATAGCTTTTCTCTCTTCACTGACATTGCCTGATCCGTTTGTCATTTGTAGCATTCATCTTTTGGTTTCAGGTTTAGCTACATCTTTGACCTGCATTTCACAGTTATAAAATGTCCCTTTTTTTCCTCTCCTATCTGGATCACTAATCTAACAACATGTTGACTACAGAACAGTGGATCCCAGCAATCCTGGCCTCACCCTATCAGAGATATTCCCTTTGCCCAATCCATCCTCCCCAATCCCCTTTACAACTTAAAGCTATCTTGTTTGCTCACTGTCCTGTTTCTGTTAAAGGGCCTTCAACTTGAAAGGTTACATTTGTTTTCTTTTTGGAGATGGTACTAGAGCATTCACAGCAGCTTCTAATTTTATTTCTGATATCCAGCATCTGTAGGTATATTTGCCGCAAGTGATCATTGTTCTTAAATGCTTTAACAATCTCTCTCTCTCTCTTTCTCTCTCTCTCTCTCTCTCTCTCTCTCTCTCAGGGTGCGGCCGGGAGCCGTTGAATGAGTATGGCTGGGAGCCGGGGACGGGAGGCGCTGAGTGGCGCCGGGACTGGGAAGCGCTGAGTGAAGCCCCCCCTCGAGTCCGCACATCCCCTCCCCCCACCCACACACCCCCCACCCCCACCCCCCCACCCCCACCCCCACACGCTCGCCTCCTACCACACACCCTCACAAAACCCTCAGAAAGAACTGCACAGATTAAATCTCATCTTTAACGTTTAAATTGTTATTGTATTTTTAAGTGTTATTCACATTTTAAGCTTTAATAAATCCCTTTTCCACTTGCCGCATCCATCGGCTGTGGCGGCGCAGTAATACCTATGTGTTCTACGTAACAATGGCCATATGGTGCCAGCACAAAAACCTGGCTCTCTATATCGGCAAAATTAAAAAACTGATTGTGGACTTTGGAAGAGGAACGGGAACCTGTTAGCTGTGCCTGGCAGCTATGGATGAGTGGTGGAATATTGTGTTGGGGGACCAGGCCTCCAGTGTAACAATGGGACCCAATGGGTCCCACTTAATTTAGTTACTTTCTAAAATGCACATTGTGAGCCTCAGTTCATCACTTTGACAAAGTGGTATCATTATTCATGAGCACAGAAATAAATATAATTTAATTCAATTGCATGAGTATTTGGCATTTGCCACATGTGATTTATTTAGATATGAAATGCTGGTATCAGATCAATACTTTTGGTTATGATTCATTTTGTAATAGCAATTTCAGCGGTTAAATTATTTTAACCTCTTAAAACTATTTTTCTTAGTTGCTCCCTCGTGGTTTAGGCTAAATCTAGTTCTTGGGCTTTGAGGTGGCTGACAAAACCAATTTAGTACTTACTCATTTGTACACTAGTGGGGCAGAACATGCTTGACCGGGTTTCTAGAATGTGATATACCCCCTCTGCCATTTTCAATATTCCATGTGCCCCTGATGAATCAATTTGAGATTACTATGCAACGCCTCTGTACCTTCTCTATTCTGTGCGGATTTTGGTGAAGAATATCAAGCTAAAAGTGTTTTATGGTCATTTGTCTGAAAACAGAACAAGAAATTCTTAAGGGCCTGTCGACAGGACAGGCCGGCAGTGACTGAGGTGCGAAAATTATCTAGCAGTATGACAGTCGCGCGCCAAGTAGTGGCAGTCTCCGTGGCAAGGATTTTCCCAGTGAAAAAATTTCAAAACTCGGCGCGCTTTATACCCGGGTGATCACATGGTGCGGCACTTAAATGACGTGCAAATGGTACACCGACAACGTATGGGCAGCACGCGGCGATGCATGGTTACGGATGTTGATGCATGATGACACATATAAATTAGCATAGGCAATGTTCGTGCGTCAGCATGCGCAAGGGATAAATCCCACAGGTGGCAGGCGAGGATTTTGAACATTCCAAAATCTTTTGGCGATAGGGAAGCACCGCGCGTTACCGCGCGCCACTGCATATGCCACCACGCCTCACCACGGGTCATGACGCTCCGACCAATTTTTAGGATGTTGCGTAAATGATGCACAAATGACGCCCAAGTGGGCCAGGCCCTTTACTAATAGCAGTGCAACAGGTTTGTATACATAGTACTCAATAGATAATAAGACAAACAAACAAAAAGGTTCAATAAATAAAAAAAATATATAGTGGAAATAACATAACTAAGTGTCTCGTGCAAACCAAGTCAATTCATAGTTCAGAATTTAGCTGGAGTTTCTAGTATTCAATGACGTGATGGTTGTTGGAAAGAAGCTGTTCCTGCGCATGGATGTTAGTTTTCAGACTCCGATACCTACTTCCCAATGGCAGGAGTGAATCGAGAACATGTCCAGTGTGGTGTGGGTTCTTAATGCTGCTAGCTGCTTTTTTGAGACAGCGCTTCTCATAGATCCCATTGATGCTGGGGAGGTTAGTACCCATGATTGCATTCGAGTTGATAAACCAGGCCGTAAAGCAACCAGCCCATAGTTTCTCTACCGTACCTCTGTAGATGTTCAAGAGAATATTCATCAATATAGCAAATCTCCTCATCCGTTTGAGGAAGTAGAGGTGTTGGTGGGCTCTCATTATGATTGTAGCAATATGCTGGGTCCAGGGCAGATGTGCAGAGATATGCAGGCCCAGATATCCATAACTTAAGAATAATTTTGAATGAGGTTCCTCTGTCCTCATGGTAATCTCTCGTAATGATGGAACTCAGAAAAGATGCTTGTTTCAGAAAGCTGACAGCAGAAGCATAAACAATGTGGTCCACTCATCAGAACCATTTGAGCATAATTTGTGTCTGCATGTTGAGGATTGTGCATGGAAGACTATGCTGATGTTGATTCACGTAGCGTTCCAGTGGATTTGGACGATATTGCAGAGACTGCTTTGATGATTTTTCTCCACTGGAAATCGCATTAATATCATTGCATGATGTACTTGCACCAAATTCCTCCCTTTGCTGTTTTAACGGAGATATTATCATATTTATTTTAATAGTGCTTTTACACATTTAAATGCTGAGTAATTTAATATCCATAGAAACTTACTTTATAGAAACATACTTTATATGATAACATTGCGAATCATTTAGAAGATAATATGATAATCTTAAAAATACATTAATCATGATTGGAATTTTGTAAGTTTGAATCCATGTGCATGGCTAGATAGTTACTAATTATTTGATTATGATGTAAGTTATAGTTAGCAAATTGTTTCAAATATATTTTCTTTTTTATTCTATTCAGGATTTTGACATATGAAGTAAATTCTACATTTAATTTCAGATTCCCGATGACAAGATGTCGGTGAGCTGCTTTCTAGAAATATAGCTGTCATTGTTGTGAGGGTACTCACAAAAGACAATGAAATAAAAAGTACCAGAATTCTGACCAGCTAGAATGAACAATGTGTAGTGTGTGAGTTGGAGAAAATGTACAGTGGAGGTGTCTGTTCATGTTGCTTATCCATCTCACAGAGATGCTGTGTGACCTAATTAGTTACTCTAGCACTTTGCCATTTATTTGTAAGCCAGCATCCGAAATTCCTTGTGTTTCCAAGTGATTGCATGGGTGGTACGGTGGCACAGTGGTAACATTACTGCCTTAGATCGCCAGAGACCCAGGTTCAACCCTGACTACGGGTGCAGCCTGTATCGAGTTTATACAGTACGTTCTCCCCATGATCTGCGTGGGTTTTCTCTGGTAGCACTGGTTTCCTCTCACACTCCAAAGACGTACAAGTTCGTAGGCTAATTGGCTTGGTAAAAATTGTAACTTGTCTGTAATGTGTGTTGGATAGTGTGAGTGTGTATGGATTGCTGGTCAGCGTGGACTTGGAGGGCCGAAGGGCCTGTTTCTGCACTGTATCTCTTAAAGATAATAAACTACGTGATGGCATTTGTATGCACCTGCAGCTTTTCTAGATTTTATTGATGTCAATTTGGGAAGTGTTGTTTAAGAATCTTTTGCAGGATATGGCAGTATACTGTCAATGCTACACACTGCAGTCAATGGAGAGTAGTTTATGGAAGGAGGAAAACATTTAGGGTGATGGGTAAGGTCATAGAGTCATAAAGCATGGAAACACATCCTTCAGCCCAATTGACCAAGATGCCCCATTTAAGCTAGTCCCATTTGCCCGCATTTGACCTATGTCCTTCTGAACCTTTGCTATCCATGTATCCGGCGAAGCGTCTTTTAAATGTTGTTATTGTATCCACCTCAACTACTTCCTCTGACAGCTCATTCTATATACCACAACCCTTCGTATGAAAAATATGCCCGTCAGGTTCCTATTAAATCCTTCCCCTCTCACCTTAAACCTATGTTCTCTAGTTCTTGATTTCTCTACCCTGGGTAAAAGACTGTATATTTGCCCTATCAATTCTCCTCATGATTTTTATACCCCTGTGCACAAAGGAATATAGTCCTGGTTTGCCCAAATTGCTCCCTATAGCTCAAGCCCATGAGTTCTGGCAACATCTTCATACAACTCCTCAGCATTCTTACCAGGTGAACAACATCCTTCCTACAGCAGGGTGACCAAAACTAAACACAATACTCCAAATGCTACCTTACCAACTTCTTGTACAACTGTAACACAATGTACCAACGTTGATACTCAATACCCTGACTCAATACTATCTGTGAAGTCACTGTCAGAGAACTGTGTACCTGTAATCCTAGATCCATTTGCTTTACAACACTCCTCTGGGCCCTACCACTGTGAGGGTCCTAAGCTGGTTTGACTTTCCAAAATGCAACACCTTACACATCTGCATTAAACGGCATTGGCCATTCTTCAGCCCACTTGCACAGCTGATCAAGATCCTGATTTGAGGTATTGATTGGGTGATTTTGATCGAGAGGTGCTGCCTGACTCATTGGATTAGTCCAACATTTTGTGTCGATATTTGGGGTAAACCAGCATCTACATGAGAGGTATTGATTAATGGGTCACTTTGTCCTGTCTATTGTATCATTCTTCGAGTCCCATAGAGCCATGGTGTAATACTGCACGGAAACACGCTCCTCAGCCACTGTTGGAGCTGAATACATTCAGGCTATTTTCACTTACTGGTGAGGCATGAACTAGAGACTGTGAATGTAAATCAATTATAGAAACAGTAAGTGAGCAGTTGAGATGAATTTTTTGGTTTACCAAGAGGGTGCTCTGAATAAGGAATTTGCTGTTATAGGGAGGAATAGAATGACAGTAGGATGTTTGTGTGGAACATAAAATGCATCTTTATACATATTGGACTGACTGGTTTATTACTGTGCCACAAACGCTTCATGGTGGTGCAACAGTACAGTTACTGCCTTATCGTGCTTGGAGTGCCGGAGACCCGTGTTCTATCCCGACTATGGATGCTGTCTGTATGGAGTTTGTATGTTCTCCCCGTGACCCTGTGAGCTTTCTCCGAGATCTTCAGCTTTCTCCCACATTCCAAAGACATACAGGTCGGTATTAGTGAAAATTGTCCTTAATGTGTGTAGATAGTGTTAGTGTGCGGGGATCGCTGGTCGGTGCGGACTCGGGGGGCCGAAGGGCTTAAAAAGTAAGAAAAAGTAAGATAATACAATGCTTTAGGAATTTGGAGGAACAATTAAATATAGAAAACTAGTAATGGTTACAAAGTGATGGAGTAATTCAGTGGGTCAGGTAGCATCTCTTTCTTCTTCCCTCATCATCTTTCACTGTATCCCTTTCTCTGACCTCATTTCTCATTATCGCTGTATCACACAGCCTTTTGTATTCTTCTCAAGAAAATAATGCTGCAATTATATTATCATTTTTAAGAAAGAGAAAGACCTCATAAAAGATACAAAACAAGAAGGAAAATTCATGACAACCTTAAGGGCATGTCCCACTTTCACGATATAATTCACGACCTCTGCTGCGTTTGCCCTTGACTCGTACTCGCAGCATGGTTGTTACGAGGTCATAGGGGGTCGTAGATAGGCCGCAGGAGGTCGTAGGTACTCGTGGCATCAAGTAGGTCGGGGCGTTTTTTTTCTAGCATGATGAAAAATGTCCATGAGTAAAAAAGGTCGTGAATTAGGTCATGAAAGTGGGACAGGCCCTTTAGTTGTACTTTCTTGAATACAGATGGTTGAGGAATTTGATGGAAATTATCAATGGGACCATATTTATTGGCATATTCAAGACCAAACCTTTCAGAAATATGAAGAATACCTATTTGGAAAATCCCCAAAAACCCTTTAGCCAAAACATTCTAGAAATTACAAACTTAAAATGATTTTTATGTGCCAGTTGGTTACTTAAATAATAATACTTAAAGAAAACACTGTGAAAGCTGAAAAATGAGTTGATTTAAGATCTATTTAATATCTTATGACAAATAAATAATTTTCTCTTGTGCTGATGTCTATGTTTGTAATTAATAAATCATGTTAATGTCCAGATGTTAATTGGTATTCAATTTTGCTACTATAGGATAATTAATTATCCACCAGTGTTTAATTATAAACAAACCTATGTTTGAGTTATAGAGCAAAGCTTGTTTTCTATTTAACCCGATCCAGAATGTGTTACTCTGCCAATACCACCCACACCAGTGGCCTTTACCACCAAGAAATATAAGGATTGTAGGGTTATTTGGTAGGTTCCCGTCCAAATCGTCCACAATACTCATTTGGAAATATCCCTGGTTCTTCATCAGCATTGGGTCTAAGTCATGGAATTTCCTTCTCAAAAGAACTGTGGGATGACATTTACCACAAAGATAGAGTGGATTAAGGAGGTTGCTCACCACTATCTTTTTTTTATTTTTTAATATTTTATTTATTAGAAGTAATGTATATTACAGTGATATAAGCCAAAAATAACATAATACATTTCCTGTACCACTTCTTATTTTAAACTTTAAAAAGAAGGATAAAGTAGAGAGAGTTAGATAGGATAGTGTGTGTGTGAAAGAGTGATCGTGAGAGACCCGTAGAAACGTAAAATGAAGAGGAGATAAAAAGAAAATCAAAGGAAAAAAAAAGAGAGAAATAGAGAACAAAAGATATAAGAACGTAAAATAAGATAAAAGGGATATACCTACTTTGTATCTTTACACCAGGTCCTGAAACCATTACTTTTTAAAGTGATATTGCACCCTATACTTGTAATAAGTCGACAAATGGAGACCAGATCTTTTGGAAATGGTCTGCTTTGCCTGCTAGGAGAAATCTCATGTCTTCCAGGTGTAACATTTCAGACATATTTGAAATCCACATTTTTATCGTTGGTGTGGGAGCGTTTTTCCAGAATTTAAGTATAATTTTTTTTGCCTTTATTAAGCCGTAATTAAGGAAGCTCTTTTGGAACGAAGTCAGCTCCAAGCTGGCTTCCATTGTTCCAAAAATAATTAATTCTGCGTTCAGTTTCAGTTTTATTTTAAATAGTTTTGTAAAGATTTCAAAGATTTAATTCCAAAAGTTTTGGATTTTTATACAAAAAACAAAGGAGTGTGCTATAGTTGCTCCTTGGGATAGACATTTATCACAGATGGGGGAGACATTTGGAAAAAGTTTACTTATTTTAGTTTTTGAGTAATATAGTCTATGTAAAGTTTTAAATTGGATTAGAATATGTCTTACATTGATCGAGCATTTGTGCACATATAGTGTTTATCCCACCTCTCTTTCAAAATTTTTATAGCCAGTTCTTGTTCCCAATCTCTTCTAATTTTATCGGATGATGGTATTTCTATATTTAGGATGGTATTATACAAGTATGATATTAAATTAGTTGATTCCGCCTTTATATTAATTGCTTCGTCTAATAGGTCTGGAGACAAATTATGATATTCTTGTGTATATTTTTTCAAATAGTCACGGATTTGAAAATATTTAAAATATTGATTATTTCTCAAATTGTATTTGTTGTAGTTGCTGGAATGATTAAAAAATGCCATTTATCACCACTATCTTAAGTGCAATTATGGCCACTAATTACTGACTTGCCAGTGATGTTCAGATCCCTAGAAAATGAAAAAATAAAGAAAAAATAATTACAAATTGATTAAAGTTGTTTAAAGCTCAGTGAAATCTCCATACAGAAATCCAAATTGGTTTTGCATTTAACCGAGGCACAGCTATTTAATACTGAATTTACAGTTGTTGCATCTGTTGTTGGTTTGCAGAAGGAGTTACTCATGTGCTTCCTGAGCATTGATGTGACTAATGTCTTACATTGTGAGGAAACAACTGATAAAAACCTGATGCGCAGCCTTTAAAAAGACAGTTGAACTTGCAGTCCTCAACAGAAGATTGCATAGAAACATAGAAAATAAGTGTAGGAGTAGGCCATTCGGCCCTTGGAGCCACCATCACCATTCAACGATCATGGCTGGTTATCCAGAATCAGTACCCTGTTCCTGCTTTCTCTCCATATCACTTGATTCCATGAGATTATAGAACAACCTGGGTAGGAAGCGCTTAGCTAAATTAGCGAAGTGAAATGACTTCATTTTCAACTACCCTCATGGCATTACTTCCAAATAATTTTAACGTAACATCTCAGAATATTTACCATTGCACCCCCGAGTGGTTCGTACCTTGCTGAAAACAAACACCCAATATCAGAAAAGTAGACCTCAATGATTTGATGATTCTTTATTGTTACATGTACCTAGGTACAGTGAAATCCTTTGTTTTTGCATACAATCCAGTAGGATCATACAGCAGATTTCATCTACGCATTACACAAAGAGTCGCCACGTTACTGGCGCTGATAATGTTTCAAAGGTTCTTAGTACATTCTTAGCTTTTCGCAGCAGCGAACCCCTCACCGGGTCCCTCCCAGCTCTTGGCTGCCCGTCTGCCGGGTTACGCTTGGCGGCCCTTCTGCCAGTTGGCTCCACGGCACAACCCTGGACCTAGGGTTGAGATTTTTGATTGGAGAAAGGCTAACTTTGATGCGATGCAAGATGATTTAAAAGGAGTGAACTGGGACATTTTGGTTTATGGGAAAGATGTAGAAGAGAAATGGAGGACATTTAAAGGGGAAATGTTAAGAGTACAGAATCTTTATGTTCCTGTTCGGTTGAAAGGAAACAGTAAAAATTGGAAAGAGCCCTGGTTTTCAAGGGAAATTAGACATCTTGTTCGGAAAAAGAGGGAGATCTACAATAATTATAGGCAGCAAGTAAATGAGGTGCTTGAGGAGTATAAGGAATGTAAAAAGAATCTTAAGAAAGAAAATAGAAAAGCTAAAAGAAGATATGAGGTTGCTTTGGCAAGTAAGGTGAAAGTAAATCCAAAGGGTTTCTACAGCTATATTAATAGCAAAAGGATAACGAGGGATAAAATTGGTCCATTGGAGAGACAGAGTGGACAGCTATCTGCAGAGCCAAAAGAGATGGGGGAGATATTGAACAATTTTTTTTCTTCGGTATTCACCAAGGAGAAGGATATTGAATTATGTGAGGTAAGGGAAACTAGTAGAGTAGCTATGGATACTATGAGGTTCAAAGTAAAAGAAGTACTGACACTTTTGAAAAATATAAAAGTGGATAAGTCTCCAGGTCCTGACAGGATATCCCCTAGGACATTGAGGGAAGTTAGTGTAGAAATAGCCGGGGCTATGACAGAAATATTTCAAATGTCATTAGAAACAGGAATAGTCCCCGAGGATTGGCGTACTGCGCATGTTGTTCCATTGTTTAAAAAGGGTTCTAAGAGTAAACCTAGCAATTATAGACCTGTTAGTTTGACTTCAGTGGTGGGCAAATTAATGGAAAAGATACTTAGAGATAATGTATATAAGCATCTAGATAAACAGGGTCTGATTAGGAACAGTCAACATGGATTTGTGCCTGGAAGGTCATGTTTGACTAATCTTCTTGAATTTTTTGAAGAGGTTACTAGGGAAATTGACGAGGGTAAAGCAGTGGATGTTGTCTATATGGACTTTAGTAAGGCCTTTGACAAGGTTCCTCATGGAAGGTTGGTTAAGAAAGTTCAACTGTTGGGTATAAATGCAGGAATAGCATGATGGATTCAACAGTGGCTGAATGGGAGAAGCCAGAGGGTAATGGTGGATGGCTGTTTATCGGGTTGGAGGCAGGTGACTAGTGGGCTGCCTCAAGGATCTGTGTTAGGTCCTTTATGGTTTGTCATGTACATCAATGATCTGGATGAAGGTGTGGTAAATTGGATTAGTAAGTATGCAGATGATACCAAGATAGGGGGTGTTGTGGATAATGAAGAGGATTTCCAAAGTCTACTGAGTGATTTAGGCCATTTGGAAAAATGGGCTGAAAGATGGCAGATGGAGTTTAATGCTGATAAATGTGAGGTGCTACACCTTGGCAGGACAAATCAAAATAGGACGTACATGGTAAATGGTAGGGAATTGAAGAATACAGTTGAACAGAGGGATCTGGGTATAACCGTGCATAGTTCCTTGAAGGTGGAATCTCATATAGATAGGGTGGTAAAGAAAGCTTTTGGTATGCTAGCCTTTATAAATCAGAGCATTGAATATAGAAGCTGGGATGTAATGTTAAAATTGTATAAGGCATTGGTGAGACCAAATCTGGAGTATGGTGTACAATTTTGGTCGCCCAATTATAGGAAGGATGTCAACAAAAATAGAGAGAGTACAGAGGAGATTTACTAGAATGTTGCCTGGGTTTCAACAACTAAGTTACAGAGATAGGTTGAATAAGTTAGGTCTTTATTCTCTGGAGCGCAGAAAGGTAAGGGGGGACTTGATAGAGGTCTTTAAAATGATGAGAGGGATAGACAGAGTTGACGTGGACAAGCTTTTCCCTTTGAGAATAGGAAAGTTTCAAACAAGAGGACATGACTTCAGAATTAAGGGACAGAAGTTTAGGGGTAATATGAGGGGGAACTTCTTTACTCAGACAGTGGTAGCGGTGTGGAATGAGCTTCCAGTGGAAGTGGTGGAGGCAGGTTCATTGGTATCATTTAAAAATAAATTGGATAGGCATATGGATGAGAAGGGAATGAGGGTAATGTTATGAGTGCAGGCAGGTGGGACTAAGGGGAAAAAAAGTTGTTCGGCACGGACTTGTAGGGCCGAGATGGCCTGTTTCCGTGCTGTAATTTTTATATGGTTAACCCGGGAGTCTTCTGCCGCCGCACGATGCATCCTCTGAGCCCGTCATGAACATTGAAGATAGGAGTCTCATATTTCTGCGTGCATTTGCCAGAAATTATATTCTTCTCCCCTAGAGAAAAGCAGCACTGGACGATAATTATCAATTTCCTCATCTTAAAAACTGACAGTTTAGTATTGGATGCTGTTTGCTGCATATGTCAATACTTGAGGTGTTGGCATTACCAAAAAGCCATCATAATACTTTTGTAAAAGAAAGATGGTTTAAGAAGTTTATGTTTTCTTTTGTCCATACGCTTTCGCAAAATTTCCATGAACTATTTTCTCTCAACAAATATGTTTGAATGTTCAAATCTGGTGTCAATAAAATTCCAGGCTTCCAGTTGTAAATAATAATAATAATAACTTTATTTGTTAAGCACCTTAAAAACAACCAAAGCTGACCAAAGTGCTGTACAGAAAAAAGAAAACAAGCAAGACATCATAAAACAGGCAGAACAACAGAACATATAACTAACACGAGGCGCATAAATTACATACAAAAATCCAAACAATAAATTAAAAAACATAAAACACAAGTACAAACAACGCAGCAAAACCAAGCAAATAAAGTTAAAAAACAATTCGACACCTCACTGGTCTACAAAGGCCATGGAGAATAGATATGTCTTCAGGAGTGATTTAAAAACAGCTAGAGAAGGGGCCTGTTTAACGTGCAGAGGCAATTCATTCCACAATCTCGGAGCCGACACAGCAAAGGCACGGTCCCCTCTGAGCTTCCGCTTAGTCTTTGGCTCAATCAGGAGCAGCTGATCATCTGACCTGAGAGAGCGGGAGGGCGAATAAGGGTGAAGAAGCTCAGATAGGTAGGACGGGGCAAGACCACTTAGGGATTTAAAAGTAAATAAAATAATTTTAAAACGAATCCTATACTGAATAGGCAGCCAGTGGAGAGAGGCCAAAAGGTGAGAAATCATGATCATGCTTTCGTGTGCCTGTCAAGAGACGAACAGCTGCATTCTGTACCATCTGGAGACGGGCGATGGAGGACCGACTAACCCCCAGATACAGTGCATTGCAGTAATCCAGCCGGGTGGTAACAAAGGCATGGATTACCGTCTCAAAGTGCTTCCTTGACAAAATCGGCTTTATTTTTGCCAGCTGCCTCAGATGGAAAAAACCAGATTTAACAACAGCCCTTACCTGACAGTCAAATCTAAGCTCAGGGTCCACTTTAATCCCCAGGTTCGTGATGTTAGGTTTGAGATATGCAGACAAAGAGCCTAGATCAACAGGGGGGGCCCCAGAGGTGCCACCAAAGATCATTACCTCTGTCTTGTCATCATTAAATTTTAAAAAGTTCAGTGACATCCAGGCCTTTATGTCACTGAGACACTCAAGCAAGAGGCCGACAGAGTGTACACCCCCCTTTCCCAGAGGCACATAAAGCTGACTGTCATCAGCATAAAAGTGGAATGAAATCCCGTGCTTCCTAAGGATGGAACCGAGTGGGAGCAAATAGAGTGAAAAGAGGAGAGGGCCAAGAACTGAGCCCTGTGGGACCCCACACGACAGAGGAGCAGAGGAGGATACAGAGTCCCCAAGGCTGACACAAAAAGTTCGATCAGCCAAGTACGACCTGAACCACTCCAGTGCTATGCCCCTGATACCCACCCACTGCTCCAAACGGGAGATCAAAATTTCATGATCCACTGTGTCAAAGGCAGCTGACAAATCTAAAAGCACGAGGACAACACAGTCACCTTGATCAGTAGCCAAAAAAATATCATTAAAAACCCTTAAAAGGGCCGATTCTGTGCTGTGCCGGGACTTAAAACCGGACTGGAAAACCTCCAAAACGTCATGTTCCTCCAAAAAGGCCATCAATTGCCTGTGCACGATCCTCTCTAGGACTTTTGATAAAAAAGGCAGTTTGGAGATAGGCCTGAAATTCCCAAGAACTGCAGGGTCAAGAGCAGGTTTCTTAATCAGGGGTTGTACTACTGCATGTTTAAAAAGTGCAGGAACAACACCCGAGGACAAACTGCTATTAACGACAGCGATAACAGATGGTCCTACAGTGGGCAACACCTCCTTAAACAGCCGAGGAGGAACAGCATCATTCGGAGAACCTGAGGGCTTTGAACGACCAACAATCTCATGCAAAAAGGAGAGAGACACCGGCTTAAAATGATCAAATACAGCCGTGCATGGAACAGATACCGAGGGGGTCATAAGCAGATGGTGGGATTAGAGCTCTAAGCATAGCGACCTTATCAACAAAAAAGCGGAGGAAGTTCTCACACACAGCAGGGGACGCCTCCATACAGACTGCCTGCGGGGCATTAAGAACTGTGTTAATGGTGTTAAACAAAACACGAGGGCTGCGGCAGTCAGAGAGGATAATACCTGAGAAATGTTTCCTCTTAGCAGCTTTCACAACTTTCTGATAATGGCACCAACTCTCCCTCAACATTTGAAATGACACCTGCAGTTTGTCTTTCTTCCACTTCCGCTCAGCTCTACGACACTCGCGCCTGACAGCACGAATCGTGCCATTCATCCAGGGCTCAAATTTAGTTTTAGGCTGCCTGAACTTCAATGGAGCCACAGTGTCCAAAACAGTCTGGCAGGTGGAGTGAAGCCATGAGCTAAGCTCCTCTGTATCACACACAGACTCAGGAACGATGGAGTTCAGAGCAAAAGCAGCCGAGAACTGAACAGCAGTGGAAGGGCTAACAACACGACAGTGCCGAGCAGGAGCGCGAGGTCGAACTGCAGTAGGTGCAATAATAACCTCAAATAACACAGGCATATGGTCGGAAAACACGGCATCACAAATCACTAGATTAGAAACGGGCAAACCATATGATAGGACAAGATCAAGCGTGTGACCATGCTCTTGTGTGGGTCCTGACACAGATTGTACAAGACTAAATGAATCAATGAGGTTCAAAAAGTCCTTTGCCATAGGCTTTTCAGGACAACACACGTGAACATTAAAATCCCCTACAATAAGTACACGGTCATATCTAGGCATGATTTCAGCCAGGAAAATAGAAAAGTCATTTAAAAAGTCCTTATTATACTTTGGAGGCCGATAGACCAGAGTGTTAGAGCCAACCAGCTCAAACAAACTTAATTCAAAACTTGCTAAAGAGGATGAAAGCAATAGCTGTTTACATTTAAAATGACTCCTAAAGACAGTAGCTAGTCCTCCACCTCTGCCCGACGTCCGCGGGGAGTTAAGATAGCAGCAATCAAGGGGTAACATCTCAGCGAAAGCGCTGGACTCACCAACACACCCAGCCATGTCTCAGTCACACAGAGGAGATCTAACCCTCTGGATTAAAAAAAATCTTTCAAAATAAAAGTCTTGTTCACCAGCGACCTAGCGTTCACCAGGGCAATCTTGACAGGAACAGGCTGGTCCACGGCGTCCGATGTCAGGGGAGCCCGGCACAAGGGCCGCAAGTTGAGGAGATTTAAACCACGCCTGCGGGGTCGAGGAGAGGAGGGGCCACAAGGGAGGAGCAGTTCTTCCGGGCCAACGGCAGGCAGCAGGCAGCAGCCATCAGGGTCCAACGAGCGTCGAGGAAGAATAAGAGAACGACCAATCCCAGTCCAGGAAGACACAGGTAAACTCGCCAGACAAGCCTTCAGCCTCACCAACCGGCCGCCGCGTTTACCCCGGCGACGTTTACGCTTACGCCGAGGAAGTGGAGCCAGGACAAGGCAAAGGCGAACCGGGGCCCTTGCCAGAAGAGGGGGTAACGTACCGCGGCCACCACCAGCCAAGTCCACTGAACAAAGATCCAGCAGAGTTTGGCGATCATAGACCAACAGAGAGTCGACATCCAGGGTAAGAATCGAAACAATTACAAACAGCACACACAATTCCGAGAGCAACTGACGGCAGGCCACACACACCGGCGCCATCTTGGAACGGAATGTTAATAAATAAGCAATTCTATGGAGCCATTAACCACAGTCAAAACATTGTAAGTATTGAAATTGTACTTAATCGCCTACTATTAGCAAAATAGATATTCAATTTGTTGAAATCAGTCCCCTTATATTTTTCAGGTCCTCTTCTCTTTATAATTCCTTTAATAGTGCACAACAAAGGATCCCACTGCTATGTGTTTCTGGCTTGCAACCTAACAAATGCTAATAAGTGCAATGGCAACTCAATATGTATATATGTGTATATGTGTATATATATATATATATATAAAAATATATAAATATAAATATATATATATACACACACACACATATATATATATATATATATATATACACACACACATATACATATATATACATACACACACACACACACATATATATATATACATACACATATACATATATATATATATACATATATATATATACACACACATATATAAATATATATATATATATATATATATATATATATATATATATATAAATATATATATATATATATATATATATATATATATATAAATATATATATATATATATTCATATACATATATATATATACACATATATATATATACATATATATACACATATATATATATATACACACACATACATATATACATATATATACATAGATGCAAGCAGAGATGGAGAAGACATGTTAAGATGGGCAACCATCTGTGGGAGGGCAAACTTTGACCCAGACCACATGAATGTGCTGAGATATGTCTGACAAGTCCTTGTCCCTGATGATCTGACTGCATTCTGACACTGGACATTCTACTAGAATGCTAACTTCCTGTGCCCTACCGGTGTTTATATTGGATAATTTACCAGCAGAAGTAATGGAGGAGAATGGCTTCAAAGCTGAGAGCAAATATGTGCAATTACCTGATGCTCTTGACCTTTCTTGGTGGTGGAGCCCACAGTGTTGGTAGGAATAGACTGGGTGGGTAACTCTGTGCATTTGTTGATGGTCCGCACCACAATCACTGTGCGCTGATGGTGGACGGAATTAATGTTTAAGGTGATTTAGATTCAAATTCAGATTCACATTCACATTTATTGTCACATTCACCAATTAAGGTACAGTGATATTTGAGTTGCCATGCAGCCATACAATTAAAAGAACCCAATACAATTAAAAAGAACGATAGAACTTAACAGAAACATCCACCACAGTGATCACTGTGATGGAAGGCTATAAAGTTAATTCAGTCTTCCTTCTTTTGTTCAGCCATGTTTGGGGCCTTGACCCTCCTGGTGACCATGTGGCGAGCGCAGAGTCTCCTGCACTCGCCAAAGTGGGACAGGCCCATAACTTATGTTTCTTAACTGTTAGGATAGTCCCAGCCTCAACTACCTCTTTTGACAGCTCGTTCCATACACCCACCACCCTTTGTATGAAAAAATTACCCCTCAGATTACTATTAAATGATCAGAATAATCTGTGCCTCAATATCTAAGGATATACAAATGGGAATATAAGGAATTATTGGAAGTAATTTATGTTCCCTAAGAGGTTGAATTGACTCCAACTCACTGTGAGGCCGAATGCATAAGCACGGAAGGTGGTTGAAGGGAACATAGTGTTTAATAATCTGTATCTATTGATTGGAATACAGGCATATTGCAAACTGTATCTAAGATTGACACAAAATTCTGGAGTAACTCAATGGGTCAGGCAACATCTCTGGACAAAATAACAGCTTCTTGGTTTGGAAAGGCATCAAGGGTTACGGTGAGAAGGCAGGATAATGGGGTTGAGAGGGAAAGGTAGATCAACCATGATTGGTTGGCAGAGTAGACTCGTTGGGCTGAATGGCCTAGTTTTGCTCTTACGTCTTCTGTTCTTCCGATCTCATTACAGCTTTAAAAAAAAAAAATTTGCTAACACTAAATATCTCACAAAATATTTTTCATTCGTGAGACAAAATTTAAAATTATACGCAGAATGTTCTCTCTTCAGATGTTTGATAGCCCTGCTGTGCATTTCCTATGGTTTTCTCATTTTTATTCAGTTTATGTGACAAATTACATAAGTAATTACATCATTTTCTCTAATGATATGATTCATTCTCAATTGTGCCTTAATTTCCATCGAATACTTGTTTCTCGGCAGGTAGCCTAAAATAATAGGCAGGCTGGTATCATGACTTACTGTTTTTATTGGACATGGATTTGATAATAACTGGACTCCTGAAACAAACTACCAAAGTGAATGACTGGCTCATTTGTCAATACTAGACTAAGTGGGACCCGTTGGGCCCAGCTTGACACGGGAGGGCTGGTCCCCCAACGCAATATTCCACCTCTCCACCAATTACAATATAAACACACACTCACGCACACACACTCACGCACACACACTCACGCACACACACTCACGCGCACTCTCCACCTCACACATACACTCGCACACATACACTCGCACACATACACTCGCACACACACACTCGCACACACACACACACACGCACTCACACAACATACTTACAAACACACACACACACACACTCACGCATACACTCACACATACATGCACACACTCACCCACACATTCACACACACAGACTCGCACACACATACACTCACATGCACACAGACTCGCACACACTTACACTCAAATACATACACTCACACACACACTCACATACAAATACACTCACACATACACTCACACACACACACACACATTCACACACACATACACTCACACACACACACACACATTCACATACACTCACACACACACACACACACACACACACACAAACTCACACACACATACCCACTCGCGTACACGCTCACACTGACACTACCACACACTGACTCACACACCCTATATATGACAGTAAACTTTCTTACATCTACTCACACGGCTGAGCGCGGCCTCTCCATTGTGGGGCTTCCGCAGTCAGCGGCACTTCCACAATCAGCGTGACCTCTCCATGAACCGGAAATTACGTAATCAGCACAACCTCTGCACTCACCGGAAATTATGCAATCAGCGCGACTTGTCCACTAAATGGAAGTCACGAAATGAGCGGGACTTTTGGACTAAACACAGCCAGATCTAATGAAGCATTTATTCATTCCAAACACAGTCAGACCTTATAAAGCATTTACTCCTTCCAAACACAGTCGGATCTAATAAAGTGTTTATTCCTTCCAAACACAGTCGGACCTAATAAAGCATTTATTCCTTCCAAACACAGTTGGACCTAATAAAGCATTGCAGTTTCAAGCACAGGCATGTCAGTAGGCCAAACAACTCATGGCATTGTCATTTCATTTCATTTCATTTCCAATTAAGCATTGCACTTTCCAGCACAGGCAGGGCAGCAGGTCAAACAACTCATAGCATTGTCATTTAATTACATTTAATTTCCAATTAAGCATTGCACTTTCAAGCACAGGCAGGGCAGCAGGTCAAACAACTCATGGCATTGTCATTAACTCTAACAATTCATTTATTGCAAGTACAGTTCAGTTAATTCACAGCTTAGAATGACAGTCGTGGCCTCTCCATCGCGATCTTGCAGAGTGACTGACTCACATCCAGGCATCCAGGGTTTTATAATCCTGCCCCCCACCAGGAAGGGGCGTTACCTTCATCGCAGTGATTAACAGACAAGAGGACCAATCAGCTAATCTCAATGTTTTTTAAACACCTATAATTTTTTTAATTTTCATCAATGGGAAAAATCCTCAGGGCTGGCTCAGTGGAGGAGAACTGTGAGTAACATGGCCAAAAATCACAGCGATACAGGGCAGTGTTTTTTTTCCCTTCTAAAATCGATATACAACGCAGATTGGAAGTGGTCAAGATGAGACTTTTAATTATATATATGGCTGCGATTTCCCAGCATGTTGCACCATTCAAACAAGAGTTATCATCTGTGGTCTTGGTTACATCTTTTACATGCTTATGAAACATTCCAAAACACTCGCTATTCAAATGATCTAAGTCACATACAATTAGAATAGGAGGTAATGATTCAGTAACCAGTATTCCTTCCAAACACAGTTGGGCTTAATAAAGCATTTATTCCTTCTAAACACAGTCAGACCTAATAAAGCATTTATTTCTTCCAAACACAGTTTTTCTTTCTTAGAACCATGTTGATTTTTGTTGGATTGGGTTGTTGCTCTAAAGGGCTTGCTATTTCTTCCATATTCACAGACACCGGCATCTTCCCAACAACAGATGTTGAGCTAAATGACCTATGTTTTCACATTTTGGTCTCTCCCTAAGAATGCAAATCCCCAGTTTGAAAATCTGGGCTTGCATTTATAAAATGTGGCTTCTAGTTCCAATTAAAATGACAATGTCTGGCTGCTATGGAATATCCATCAAAATATAAAGTCCATAAGAAATGGAATAGAAGGGGGCCATTGGGATTCTCAAGCCTGCTCTACCATTCAATAATATTATGTCTGATCCAGTTTCTAAAGTTTACTTTCTTGTGCCATGCCAACAATCTTTGAATAAAAAGCCTGTTAGTTTCTTTAAATAAGATAATCAAAACTATTTATAATATTCTAGAGGGAATATAAATCTAGAAATTATAATATTCTAGAGGGAAATATTAAAAACAACACCAACAATTTACAAACTGGTTAACCTCACCTTGGTAAAGGGGGGAAATGCTAGAGTATCATTAAAGATATGAGAAGATTATCTGTAAAGCAATGGAAGGAAAAGTCAAAGCATGGATTTATGAAAGGCCATTGGATAAAGGCTCTTGAGGCACATTGAGGTCTGGAAGGGTGCCGCTGATTGGCAAATAGAAAATGTGGCTCCCTTGTTCAAGTAGGGAGGGAGATCAAAATGGGAAACCATAAGCTATTTAGCTCAGCTTTTGTTGTTGGGAAGATGCCAGTGTCTATGAGTATGGAAGAAATAGCTAGCTCTTTAGAGCAACAATGCAATCCAACAAAATCAACATGGTTATATGAAAGGAAAATCTATTGCAGTCGCTGCCTCAAAAAGGCTGGCAATATCATCAAGGACCCACACCATCCTGGCCACACACTCATCTCCCTGCTACCTTCAGGTAGAAGGTACAGGAGCCTGAAGACTGCAACAACCAGGTTCAGGAATAGCTACTTCTCCACAGCCATCAGGCTATTAAACTTGGCTCGGACAAAACTCTGAATATTAATAGCCCATTGTCTGTTATTTGCACTTTATCAGTTTATTTATTCATGTGTGTATTTACGTACATAATGGTATATGGACACACTGATCTGTTTTGTAGTCAATGCCTACTATGTTCTGTTGTGCTGAAGCAAAGCAAGAATTTCATTGCCCTGTCAGGGACACATGACAATAAACTCTCTTGACTTGACTTCTTGACTTGACTTGATGTACCAATTGGTACAGTGAAATGTGTGGTTGCCATACAAATAATGAAGAGCACAGAACATGATAGTCTTTAACACAGACATCCCCATACAGCAGGATCAAAGTTTCCCACTGTGAGGGAAGGCTCCAAAATTTAGTCATCCTCCTTTGTTGTCCTCCTGTGGTTGGGGGGCTCCCAAACCCCCCACTGTTGCTGCTACGGGCGGCCCGATGTTCAAGCCTGCTCGCCGGGGTGATGGAAATACAATGTCCGGACTGGAGCACATCCTCAGTGGCTTGGACATCCGAATCGGCCACGTCCTACTGGAGTCCGCAGCACCCGAAGTCCACAGGCCGCGCTGGGTGGAGATTCAAAGCTGGCGGCCCTCGGCAAAGGACCCCACGACTCAGCGATGTTGAAGTCAGCACTGCCTGTGCTGTATGAACCACAGGTCTTTGAAGATATAACATGCAGAGTCTAGTGAGGGGAACCTGTAAATGTACTGCATTTGGATTATCAGAAGACACTCAATCAGGTGCCACATTAAAGACAACTACACAAGATAAACGTTTATGGTCTTATTATCACATAGTAGACAGAGAATTGGAACAAATGGTTCTTTACTGGACTTGAACGATGTAACTGTTGAAGTGTACCCCAGAGTTCTTACTCTCATTACCATCTATGTCAATAACTTGGACAAGACAACAGATTGTAAAATATCGTACTTTGCTAATGACAGAAAAGTTTAGGGCAATCAGATATTACGACTGTAATTGGATATATTCAGGTAGATGAACACGTTCAGTGTAGGAAAGTGTAAGGTTATGATGTCAAGTAAGTGAAGCACAATGGGAACCTTCCTTCAGACTGAAAGATAGAAACAATCTGAAGAAGGATTCTGACCCCAAATGTCACCTATTTCTTTTCCCCAGAGATACTACCTGACCCGCAGAGTTACTCCAGCAATTTGTGTCTATCTTTGGTATAAATCCCGCAGTTCCTTCATAAACATCCTAAATTGTACACCTGGCTCGAAGAGCTCAATTGTCTCTCCTGCTTTCTCTGTTTCTATGGTTTCACCAGCGTCTTGTCCAGTTACACTAAAACTTATTTTGTAATATTCCAACCACCTTGAAATAATAACCAGCATTCTATTAGCCTCTCCAATTACCTGCTGCACTGGTTGGCTAACATGTAGTTTCATTGACAAAACCTTCAAATCACCTGTGCTGCAGTGTTCTGTGGTATTTCTGCATTCAGTTAATAATCTGCTGTATCATTCTTCCAAGACATTTATCTACCCAACCCTAGGTCCATGTCAAAACTGTTGACATTTAAATATTCACATAAACAACTCAGTACATTGCATCAAAATACTTTGGAGGATGAGAAAAATTGTTGAAAGGAAAGCTTACTTCCACCTTCCAATGACAGTAAGAGATAGGGAATAAATCTAAATCATCACGACTGGGAATATATGAAAAATGTTTTAATTATGTGAATTCTCATCTGTTGACAGCAATAAAAGCAGAAAAGCTGGAAATGTACAGAAGGTTAATCAGAAACTGGAAATGAAGTGATGAGTTAATGTTTGAACTACTGATTACCAATGCAAATCATCACTAACGTTTTCTGTTCCTTTTGTTCATGTTGCTTGTGTTTCTCTGGATAAATTGCAAAAAGGAATCAGCTACTAATGTATTTTTGTCATTAATCTTCTCTCTGCCCTTCCTCTTCTGAAAGCTTCAGCTGTTTTCTTGCGTTTGAATACATCCATTGTTACAGGCACCTTGGCCAAGTGTTGATAGTAAATGTTGGCAGGCAAACTAATCTCAGGGGCTTGTGGTACCCACTGCGTCCACATATGCACAATACTAGTAGATGCCAATGAACAGCAAGTAAGAGTGTTAATCACGGCTGATTTTCCCTTCACTGGTTTGAGAAGTAAAGAGCTTTGGAAAGACACTCTATTGTCATCCTAGCTACTATCAATCCTAGGGATTAAACCTGCAATGTTCTGTGTGAACCTGCTGAGCCATTAATACGTTAAAGTTTATTTTAAAGTCAGCAATATTAACATTCTGTGGGGAAATTATCACTGCCTAAACAGTATATAAAACATTTTATTTTGCCTCTCTCTTTCCTGTAAAAAAATTCAAATTAATGACCCTTATCAACAAATTCCATACAGGAGAAATATGTCCTTTTATTCACCCTTTCAGAAAATTAACACGTCGCATAGCCGTGTCTTGCTGTGTTAATATATATGTTTTTCCTTACTCTACACCACACTTTTAAAGCCAATAACGGATTATGGTAGACACAAGAAGCTGCAGATGTTGGAATCTTAAGCCAAATAACAAGTGCTGGAGAAACCCAATGGGTCAGGCAGTATCTGTGGAGGCAATGGGCAGATGGTGTCTCAGATCGAGATGATTGAATGTATGTAAAACATCACAATAGACAATAGACAATAATAGGTGCAGGAGCAGGCCATTTGGCCCTTCGAGCCAGCACCGCCATTCAATGTGATCATGGCTGATCATCCCCAATCAGTACCCCATTCCTGCCTTCTCCCCATATCCCCTGACTCTGCTATTTTTAAGAGCCTATCTAGCTCTCTCTTGAAAGCATCCAGAGAACCTGCCTCCACCACCCTCTGAGGCAGAGAATTCCACAGGCTCACCACTCTCTGTGAGAGAAAATGTTTCCTCGTCTCCGTTCTAAATGGCTTCCTCCTTATTCTTAAACTGTGACCCCTGGTTCTGGACTCCCCCAACATCGGGAACATGTTTCCTGCCTCTAGTGTGTCCAAGCCCTTAACAATCTTATATGTTTCAATGAGATACCCTCTCATCCTTCTTAACTCCAGAGTGTACAAGCCCAGCCGCTCCATTCGCTCAGCATATGGCAGTCCCACCATCCCGGGAATTAACCTTGTAAGCCTACGGTACACTCCCTCAATATCAAGAATGTTCTTCCTCAAATTAGGGGACCAAAACTGCACATAATACTCCAGGTGTATTCTCACTAGGGCTCTGTACAACTGCAGAAGGACCTCTTTCCTCCTATATTCGATTCCTCTTGTTATAAAGGCCATCATGCCATTCGCTTTCTTCACTGCCTGCTGTACCTGCATGCATACTTTCATAGATTGATGTACAAGGACCCCCAGATCCCGGTGTACTTCTCCTACAGATATTTGGATGTAAAATGTCTACGACCAATTGGGATAGGAAACCCTGCAGAGGAAGGAGATCAAGGTATTCGTGGCTCCCTGGGAAGGAACAGACTGCCCAAGAGTAAAATATTTATCCAACTGAAATTAAGTAAAAGATATTGGAAAATCAAGTGACACTCAAAAGCTCCAGTCACCAAATGTGGATGTCCCTTATATAAGTACTTCTGAGGTTGAAGGCTATTCATCCACGCCTCTGACTTTCTAATGCCAGCTGCCAGCTCTGAAATACAGGCACAAACATCAAGCCTTTTCTGCATGCAAACACAGAATTATCGCTCTATACACATCAGCCCCACTAAATTGCAGCTCCAACTATCTAAATACACTTAATTTATTTTAAACATAGAAACATAGAAATGAGGTGCAGGAGTAGGCCATTTGGCTCTTCGAGCCAGCACCGCCATTCAATATGATCATGGATGATCATCCAAAATCAGTACACCGTTCCTGCTTTCTCCCCATATCCCTTGATTCCGTTAGCCCTAAGAGCTATATCTAACTCAGTCTTGAATAGATCAAGCATCAAGCGCCTTGGTCTTTATCTCCAAAATGGTTTCAGATGCTATGGCTGACAGGTGCCACACATTAGGTTTCATCCAGGATAAATCAATCGTTTTTCCTCTTCTTCGCCAGCATTGCTTAGTTGATTAACATGTGTTGCTAACTTGCCTCAAGAATTAATAGCCGCATTTTATGAGAACCAGCCAACTGGATCATTAAAGACATTGTCTTCACCTCCACCAGTCAGATATCTGCCAAAAAGTTCAGTGCTGGAAGTATTATATCTCTTGTCATTGCATAGCCTCTGTCTATATAAATGCACATATGATAGTTTGAAACATCATTAAATATATATTATACGTCTTGCCCCAAAGAATATTTTCTTTATCATATTCTGCATGGGCTTTTGTTTAAAAAATCTTTCTGCCTAACGCCAGTTCTCGGGTGACCCCAATCTTCCCAATCACAATCACTTCGCCATGTATGAATCCACACAGCATGGTAATTCGGCTCAATTCATCCATGCTCACCAAGATACCCATTTATTCATGTCCCATCTCATGGTCATAGAATCATTGTTATACAGCAAGGAAACAGGCCCTTTGGCCCAACTTGCCCATGCCGAACAACAAGCTCCATCTACACTAGTCCCAACTTACCTGCGTTTTGGCCCATATCCCTCTGAACCTATCATATTCATGTACCAGTCCTAATATTTTTTAAATGGGATAGTACCTACCTCAACTACTGCCTCCAGCAGTTTGTTTCATATACATACCACCCACTGTGTGAAAAAGTTGCCCCTCAGAAACCTGAACGGAAACCTCTGGGGACGTTGCGCCCCACCCAAGGTTTCCGTGTGGTTCCCGGAGGTTGCAGGTGGTTGCCGGAGGTTGCAGGTAGTGGAAGCAGATAGAGAGACTGACAAAAACCTCCGGGAACTGCACGGAAACCTTGGGTGGGGCGCAATGTCTCCAGAGGTTTCCATTCAGGTTACCTAAGTGGGACAGGGGCATAACTTTATTGTATCAATTTACTGTTGTGTGGTGTCTTTTTAAAATTGCTGTTTTTTTTGTTTTTTTCCTCCCACAAATATGTAATATGTGAATATGTGATTCTGTTCCATTCTGTTTTGTAGTTTTTTTACCCAATCCGCAAGCATTGCCACTTTTCATTTCACTGCACATCTCGTATGTGTATGTGACGAATAAACTTGACTTAACTTGAAAACTATCCAGCTAAGTTTATCCTCAAGAACTAGAAGGTTTAGGTCATCTATACCCTTGAGAGATGATCTTGTTAGTAATTCCTACTTTAGATACATGTCACTCTCCTCTTTCAATCTGCTGTCATTATCTCTTCTCCTCAAGAAACCTAAACTGAACTCCTTTATTTTTAGAAATTATCCATGCATCTCCAACTTCCCTATCCTCTTCCTGCGCCTTGAATATGTTGCCATCTATAAATCCATGTCCTTTTTTCTTCTCAGTTGACTGCTCTCATCAATGTAACAATTGAGATCCTATCCATTACTATTCATCACTATTTTAACGTGACCATACTGCCTGGAATGGTTGAGCACATTAACATACTTCAATATCTTTACTCAATTTTTCTGGTGGGTGGGACTATCTCTTCCTGATTCCTTCTTATATACCTGGCTATTGTAAAAAAATCAAATAATTTATTCCCTTCCTACACTCATATTAATAACTGGTCAAAATCTAACCTCTCATCTGCAAGCTGCCTATAATCTGGATATACGCCAAAGTGGACCTGTACATAACATTGTTAAAGTCTGCTTTGTAACATTTCTCAATCAAGAAATTGTCCCTTTTGAGGCCAGTCATCTATTCTCAAACATCTAACTGTGTTTTTTGTCAGAAGAACAAACTTGGTTCAGGGCAAAACACTTTTGAGCTTGTTTGATCCATGAAAAAATTCCTTAAAACAGTTAATGCTGTAATGTTGGGAATATAATTAAATGTCATGAGACATATAAAATGGTCTGCCTTGTTATCAATCAATTTACATTGTCCCACATTTCCTGCTTTAAGTCAACCATTTTACCATCTTTATCAGAACTGGCCCTTTCCGCTTTCAGTTAATCAACCGTGTTATTGGTTCCATTTTGCACATTTGTCCCACAGTCCTGGCATTAACAGATTCAAAGAAGCATAGTTACCATCTACATCTTCCCATTAACCCATTCAACCCTGCCTCAGATGCTGTCTGTGTAGAGTTCACACATTCTTCATGTGATTATGTGGGTTTCCACTAGGTTCCCCCCACATCCCAAAAATGTGCAAGCTTGTAGGTTAATTTGCCTCAGTAAAATTGCCCTCAATCTGTAGGGAGTGGATGAGAAAGTGGGACTGTGGGCTGCAGAACCTGTTTCCATGCTGCATTTCTAAACCAATCTTGCCTTCTCAATCAGAGAGACTCCATATTTCCTATCCAGCCCTCCAGCCAACCTCTCTCTGCGATAAAGGGTCTTCCAAATGAAATATTAGGTCTTTTTCTCTTTCCACATGTCCTGTCTGACCAACTGAGTGTTTCCAGCATTTTCTGATTTTATAATTTTGTTATATGCTTTTTAAAGGAGTGAAAATTCACAATTATTTTTATAAATAACTTAAACAATATGCCACTGAATAGGTTTTGGAAAAAATAAATTAAATTAAATATAACACTTTCTATTTCAGGTTAAGCTGTTTTGTTAAGTTGAAAATTAAGTATCTTTCCCTCACTGTGAAAATAAATTATTATAAAATATAAAATTACAACCATTTCAGGTTAAGCTACTCTGTAAAATAATCTTTTCTTTGATAAAATTCATATTTTCATTTAAAATAAATAATTCAAATAACATATTAATCTACTACCATTTAAAGTTAAACTATTCTGCAAAATAGTTTCATTTGGTTAAAATTTAAATTAAAAATCCTGCCTTTTAGGTCATATTTCTTGCAATTTGCTCTTCTGGTGCACTCAATTACCCATGTAAAACAATATTGATTCTATTACAGGAACAGAGTTATTTTGGTGCATGGACCTGGTGTCCTATGCACCTGCAACTGGAAATTGCCTTAAATATTCTAACATATGATAAGTGTTTGATGGAACTAGGCCTGTACTCACTGGAATTTAGAAGGATGAGGGGTAATCTCATTGAAACTTACTGAATATTCAAAGGCTTGGATTGGGTGAATGTGGAGAGGATGTTTCCATTTGTGGGAGAGTCAAGGACCAGTGTAGGAAGGAACTGCAGATACTGGTCAACATTGAAGATCGACACAAATTGCTGGAGGAACTCAGCGGGACAGGCAGCATCTCTGGATAGAAGGAATGGTTGACTTTTCGGGTTGAGACCCTTCTTTAGACTGATAGTCAGGGGAGAGGGGAGGCACAGAGATAAGGAGGGGTAAGGTGTGAAAATGAGTTATCCAGAATAACTTCAGAATAAAAGGATGTAGCTTTAGAAAGGAGATGAGGAGGAATTGTGTTGGTCTGAGGTGGTGATTCAGTGGAATTCATTGCCAAAGACTGCTGTGGAGGCTATGTCAATGGATACTTTTGACAGATTCTTGATTAGTAAAGGTGTCAGGGGTTATGGGGAGAATGCAGGAGAATTGGGTTGATAGGGAAAGATAGATCAGCCATGATTGAATGGATGAGCAGGTTTGATGGGCTGAATGTCCTTATTCTGCTCGTAGATCTTATGAACATGTTCTCTCTGTATGTAGAAGGAAATGTGTTAAAGGCTTCCCTCCTCCACTTTATTTTGAAGAAGACAATTTGGACAGAGAAAATTCCAAGTAATATTTCTTCCACACCAAATTTCTAATCCTATTTTCTTTCACCCTTTCCCACTCCATGTTCAACAGCATAGAAACATGAAGTGTAGCACCCCTGAGAGCATTATCAATGAGCAGTATTTAATTGTTTCTGACAACGCCTGTGGGAGAATCTAAAGCCGTGTGCTTGGGATCAGATAAAAGGATAAACAGAAAGGAGGATTTTCACCAGAATGCCTGCTGTACATCACTTAGAATCTTCGCCTGCAGCCCCACCAACAAATGGAACGTTTCGCCTGCAGATCTTCATAGCTAGAATAGGGTTGCTTCCCACTGCAATTACTGTAACTGGAGAAATAATTCCTCATATTCTGCTTGGATAGCTTACAATGGTATGAACATTGATTTCTCTAATTTTAGGTAGCTACGTAACCCTACGTCCCTCTCTTTTCCCCCATAACCCCCCCCCCCCCCCCCCCTCCTCTTCTGCTCCCCCCTCTTACCCCCCTGTACCCTTACCCATTTCTCCCCTCTTATCATTTTCTGGCCTTAGTCTAACCATCTGCCAATCAATAAAAACCTTCCTCACCAGCATCAACCTATTACCTGCCAGGCTTTGTCCTACCCTTCCTCTCTTCCAGCTTTCTTTGCCCCCGTACAATCGGTCGGAAGCAGGGTCCTGACCTGAAAACTTCACCTGCCCATGTTCTTCAAAGATGCTGCTTGATCTGCTGAGTTACTAAAGAACCGTTTGTCTTCTACTGCTCAGCAACCGTACCCTCCTTCCTTTCTCATTCCAAATAATGCTTCCATCCATTCTTACAGCAAATGGGCAACTGAGCAGCTGAAAATTGTCAATTTTGGCTAAAGGGTTAATACCATATTAAGATCGCAAGGTCATAAGGACTAGTAGTAGAATTAGGCCATTCGCCCATCAAGTCTACTCCGTCATTCAATCATGGCTGATCTATCTCTCCTTCCAAACCCGATTCTCCTGCCTTCTTCCCATAACCTCTGACACCCATACTAATCAAGAGTCTATCTATCTCTCCCCTCAAATATTGGTGCACATTTGCCGTAAATTGGCTAGGATCTATCATTTAAGCCAGTCCTGTTGTCTTCTTACATTGAACATAAAATATAGAACAGTACAGCACTAACACTGGCCCTTCAGCCCACATTGTCTGTCAAACATAATGTCAAAACAAATGAATGTTTATTGGCCAAGTATTCACATACAAGGAATTTGCTCCGCCCGCAAGCGACAACATGACATACAGTGACAGTTAGGAATGACACATACACCATTAAACATTAATAATAAAACATCATTAATGTGAATTAAATAACATACCAGAGCAAAAGGAGGCTACAGATTTTGGTTATTGAGTAGAGCTACTACTCGTGGAAAAAAGCAGTTTTTATGTCTGGCAGCTTTGACAGTGTGATGTCGCTTTCCAGAGGGAAGTGATTCAAAGAGTTTGTGGCCAAGGTGAGAGGGGTCAGAGATGATCTTACTCGCCCGCTTCGTGGCCCTTGCAGTGTACAGTTCGTCAATGTAGGGCTGGTTGCAGCCAATAACCTTCTCAGCTGATCGGATGATTCGCTGCAGCCCTGGATGTTGTGCTTGGTGGCCGAGCCAAACTAGACCATGATGGAGAAGGTGAGGACAGACTCTACGATGGCCGCATAGAATTGGACCATCATTGCCTGCGGCAGATTGTGCTTCCTCTGCTGCTGCAAGAAGTACATCCTCTGTTGTGCCTTTTTGACTGTGGAGTCGATGGTAGCCCCCCACTTAAGGTCCTTGGAGATGATGGTTCCCAGGAACTTAAAAGCCTCCACAGATGTGACTGTGGTGTGGTTGATGGTGAGTGGGGTGAGTGAAGGGGGAGTTCTCCCAATTCCACTGTCTTAAGAGCATTGAGCTCCAGGTTGTTGCGATGGCACCAGGACGCCAGATGTGTCACTTCCTGTCTGTAGGCAGATTCCTCGCGATCCTGGATCAGTCCAAAAAAAACTTGTATCTGCCTACACATAATCTACATCCCTTCATTTGCTGCATATCCGTATGTCTATCCAAAAGTCTCCTATCTGCCTCCCAACACCATCCCCAACAGCATGTTCAAGGCACTCACCACTCTCTGTGTAAAACTTCTTGCACATCTCCTTTAAACTTTGACCCTCTCACCTTGAAGCCACATCTTTGCTGAAAGTATATATTTTAAAAACAACTCTGAACAAAATCCTAGCCTGCAGTTGTCCAAATTCAAACACGCTCTGCATTATTCTTTTCCCAGTAAGATGTTTTAAAGGTAAACTATGGAAAATGTTTCTGCAATGCCGCCTTTCTCACCTGACAATTTACATTCCCATCGGTCAATGTTGATGTCCCTGGATAATTTATTGCAGTTATTTAGAAAAGATGAAGCCAAGTCACGATGTGATAGGAAAATAAATATAACGGGGACATTTAAAAAAAAAATTCAGTATTGATTCACTATTAGTAACTGCAGACTTTGATTCTCTAAATGCTCCAATTACTGCATCTGCTATTTAGCATGTAATCACTCATCAAAGCATTATGAAAAAGATTTTCACAATTTATGCACAACTCTGGGATTACAAGTTGGAATTGCATTCAATATAAAAACATTAGTAAAAAAGGCCTTTGAATTATCACCTTGGTTTGCATTACCTGTAAATTAGAAGATTTTTGAAAATGAAAAACATTTATCTCAGCTTTTGTGCAAATGTAACACAAATCTTTTATTATGGATAAAAATACTTTTCATTTTCTATTCACTACAGGATATTTACTGGCAGTGTGATTTAAAAATCACATTACTAACATGTCCAGCCAGCAATTTATCATTTAAGTGGAGCAATGCACCAACTTCCAACCTGTGGATCTGAAGAGATGAGTGGTATTGTTATTTTTTTTAATAGCTCTTAAAAGGCTTTTGTTTCAAAAATGTGTTTAATGAATCTTAATTGCTGTAATGTATGTAGTAATAACTACAGTAGTTTAAAAAAAATCAATTTCTTATTTATTGTTCTGCACTGAAAACCTGTTGGCATAATTCACAGTATCATCTTTAGCTGCACACAAGGCTAAGTGAAATTTAGCACTTTAGAATATATTTGCAAGCTGTAATTGATAATTTAATAATCTCATATTTACATTTTCTCCTCAAGTGAGTGGAGTCTAACCTTTCAAATAAAATAATAACAATGAAGTGAATACAGGATAGACCTTCATTTGACTTTATTTTGCAATTCTTGTCAAAGCTATTTAAACAATTATATAGCTTTGAAGATTAGAAACTGTGTATCAACATATTCCAAAGGGGAAAAGCATCAAAGGTTATCAAAGTTTACTCAACTAAAATTATTTGCTAAATTTCACTTTGCCTTGTGTGCAGCTAAAGATGATACTGTAAATTATGCAAACAGGTTTTCAGTAACAATAAATAGGAAATTGATTTAAAAAAAAACTACTGTTGTTATTACTACATACATTACAGCAATTAAGTTTAATTAAACACATTTTTGAAACAAAAGCCTTTTAATTAAAAAAAAATATGTTGAAAAATAATTGTTAGTTTACAATGTAATTGTAGGAAGACCAAGTTTAATAACCTCGCTTGTCCACTCTGCCATTCGAGAAGTTCACACTTGATCTTTACATGTCTCATTTTCTATCTGTATCCCAGCCACATTCAAAAAAATCAGACAAAGGAATAATAAGTGATAACATCAAAGCTTAGTAACTCTCCATGCATTCTCTGACTGCCTCATATTTTTAGTGATGGTACAACATTCCTTTCTGCAGTGTGAAGGGAATGATCGTTCTATTAATAGGGATGATACATAATATAATAATCATACCATCAATATGAATACTTGTTAAATTGTTAACTTGACTTTCTATTGTAACTGAATATTTATTGATATTAGGATTGAAGCCGGATCTCAGGTTACTCAGGCTACTGACCCTTTGACCGAGATGCTTTCTCATGTTGAAATATGTCTGCACACAGTTTGTTTTCAGAAAGGAGGCCTCCTCTACATATCTGTACCAAATCAAAATTAGTGGGGATACCTACAGCCAAATTATTACTTTCTCCATCTTGATATGTTTTATAGCTCTAGTTTCCCTCTCCCTAACTCTCAGTCTGATGAAGTGTCTTGACACAAAACGTCACCTATTCTTTTTCTCCAGAGATGCTGCTTGACCCACTGAGTTACTCGAGCATTCCAGGTCTATTTATTGAAATAAATTCAGTTGAACCTATAGCAAAACATGAAGAAACTGAACGGCTCGAAAATGCTGAAGTCATCGGAATGAGCCAATGTTTAACTTATGGCAGTGCAACTGAATTTCAGAAATGTCAAGAGTATTTAATTGCCATAGTCACCAGGAATGGAACAATGCAATTCTTACTTTCTGCTGCTTTGAATGTTCGTTAATGCAATAACGCAACAAATAAATATGTAATAATTAGTAACACAATAAATTATAAATAAGATTGGGCAACCAGGCTTTAACATTGCAAATTCAAGTACAGAACAGAACCAAAACAATGTGCATAGTACTTCATTGTGGAGAACACGCAACCAATTGGGAATTAATTTTTGTATATCATAACAGATTACTGTGATAAATCCTTTGAAAATGTATGTAGTTATTTATGAACCATTTCTTAAAATGGAGGCCAGTCTATTTTGATATTCAACATGTTGTATTACACTAAAGCATCTGGGAGACTTCAGATCTCCCAGAATATAAATGTTCAAAATCACGTCGAAACTCTGTCCAAGGGATGAACAATGTTGATGGGTCCAGGGAAAGATAAAATGCTAATGGAATCACTGTAATAAAATGAAGGCATCAAATTTTCAATTCTATTCCTCGCAGATCAATTGTCTAGCTTTAGTATAGGCATGTTTCTCTTTCAATGGAGACAAGCTTAATGGATTAGAAGAGACATCCTCAATACTCTGAGCAAACATATTCTTAGACTACAAATAAAGCCTCATTGTAAACTGGCGTTCTCATAAAAATTGATTGCTTAAAGAAGCATTGCACACAATGTGAGCTTGACGATTATAGAAAAGTGAGGCAGGTAATTGGAGAAGAACATTCTCTTTTTTCAATTAAGGATTTATGAAACCTCTTAAACTCTCAATCCTGATATTACCACACAATAGAAGAAAACAGGAGAAACACAGGGCCACATACAAATCTTCAGTTTCCAATTGAAGAAAGATGTGTTGCTAAGTAATGTGGGCCTGGCAAAACAGAAATACTATATCGAAAAAAGGAGCTCAGTGGGTCAGGCAGCATTTGTGGAGAGAAATGGACCAACTTCATCTAGTCACCAGAAATACGGCATTTTGCCCAAGTTTAAAGGATTGAGGAAGTTATCTGTGATTAAACAAATCAATGATGATCATCGAATAATCATACATCTGACCATTCATACTAAGACATTCCTGCCAGCTCACTGCAAAACCGAACAAATTAGTTCCACTCCCTTGCACTTTTTCTGAAAACATTTGCCCTGTATATATTTATCCAATTCTTCTTTAATAAGGAATAATTCAATAGTTACTATTGAATCTATTTCCCCTTTCAGTACTGTACACCAGATTATAACAGAGACATGAAGAATGATTGGTTTTGCATAGTTACTTTCATGATTACAGCCTGTTCTAAGTGCTTTGCAGGCAGTAAATTATTGTGCAGCCAATCTTCTTCAAACAATGTAATGATAATTATGAGATAACCTATATACTTCTGACTCATTGAGATATGATAGGCAAACACTTGCATATGCATGCACACATTTAGAAGCTCACTTCCAAATCATTGTCAACATGTTCAGTGAATAATACAAAACAATGCATTTTACACTAAATATCCACAAAATAAAAATCCTTGAATAATCTGCCTCTGCTCTGCAAAAAAAAATCCACAATGAGATTTTGAAATTTTGGGTCACTTTCCATTTCTTGGGAGACATCTTGCTGTGGTGATAGTCATGAAAATTACCATCAGCTTCAATGCACACCTCATCAATGTGCATAATGCCCTGGACTCAATAGTAAGTCTTGGGGCAGTCTGAGAGGTCAGGTGCATGCAATTTGACCACTAGTCCCCCCTTGGCCTTTGCATTGTATGGCCACTCACGTTGTAAATGGTTGGCAATTCTCTGAATACCAGCCAGCAAGGCATCAGCAGGTTCCACCACATTAATACCACTCTCCGGAGATTTTTGTCTGACCAGCTGAATATTGCTTGTATTTTATTTTAAGTCTTATTGTCAATTCTGAAAATTTAACTTCAGAAAGCCAAATTATAAAATTATTTCCTAATGCTGATACAAAAGGAATGCTATGCTTAAGCAGAGTCTATTATTTGTAAATGACTGCATTTATAATAAAAATAACAATTAAACTTCAAAATGAGATTTCATGTGAATAATGTCACTAATCTGGATGTAAATCATTTTTTGTCTATTCAAAAGATGTGGACATAATTTGTGAAAAAATGATCATCTCGAATTGCTCCAAAAGCTGAGGAGATGGTTAAGACGCAACCAGATTTGTTGGTCCAGTGTCACATATTGGCCAGACTGAGTGAAGGATCACACGTTTTGTTCTGTGAAGAACATAAGTAAACCAGTTAATTTTTCTAAATCAAAACACATAATGCTAGAGTAACTCAGTGAGTCAGGAAGCATCTGTGCAATGAATGTATTGGCAATATTTCAGGCCAGGATGCCTCTTCAGTTTGTGTGTTTTACTTAAGGTACCAACATCTGAAGTTCCTCCAGTCTGCAGTTGATTTCTACAATAAACTAATTGTAACTCATGAATAACACATAAATCACACAGAGACTAGGCTACCGGCACCAATACTTGGTTATTCATTTGAATTCTATGGTGAGATGTGTACTCATAGTCTTGGATTTAAGGTTCAAACCAATGGAGGTCTAACCACCCACTAGCATTTGAAAAGTCTGTGTAATCAATCCAGCTAATATTGCTGCTGCAAGAAGAACCATAAATATGTTTTAAGTGCGATGCACAGCTCAATCTGACAGATTAGGAGTTAGATTAATTGTTAATCTTTTCATACTTTTAATGCCCATGTGTTCCAGTTATCTCTGTGTTCGAATATTGAATCAGCTATGATTTTTGCGACTGTCTCTTCTTCTTTTGTCCTAAATTTGAATTATTCAATCTCATCTACATATTCTCACTGCATTACCAACTTCAAAGGACCAACATGACAGAGATCTGTGGACGTTTAACTCCATCAGTCTAATAGTCACTGGGCTTATGTACAAAAAACTTTAAATTTTAACATAGCTACACTGAAAGTTCTCATCTGACTTCCTTTTAAGAAAGCTTGAATTAGTAATAAAATCACAATGGCCAAAGGTTCAAAGGTTCAAAGGTTCAAAGGTTCATTTATTGTCACATACACCAGTAGTGAAATTCAAGTTGCTGGCATATACATTGCGCTGGCATATACAGGTTGCTGGCATATACATGCGAGCACACCAGTGAAAATTAAAATCACACTACCACCAAATGATACTACCACCACAATGGTGTCATCTTAAAGAGCCTCAAGCTGCTTTCCAGGCATTAGAAACACTAATTTTTAAATTTACTTTTTGTCCAAATTAAGAAGCTAGTATTGTTACAAGCGAAAATATGTCAAAGTCACTCACAGTGTACTGCAGGCATGTTGCGGTCATGACCTGACAATGACTCGGTTGTTACACATGAGTTTGCCAATTAACCTTGCTCATCGAGATGTCAATCTTGTCATCATTGATAAGGGCAAATGCTGGCTTCGTCTCTCATGTTTTACACTCCAACTCACCCGTGGGAGTTAGGATTTTAAAAAAGTAGCTTGACAATTAATATTCATTTGAAAAATGTAAATATTTTATTTAGCGTGAATTCTCCAAGCAATTATTACAGTGATTGAAGGTTATTTGTAATATAATTAATGTGAAATAGGAATTTTGAGAGGTATTTTTCAATTCTTCAGAATCTTTGAATAATCAAATGTTCTGAAATATGCTTTTAAAATAATGTTCTGAAATATGCTTTTAAAATAATGTTCTGAAATATGCTTTTAAAATTGAATATGCTATTTATGTGGAAGAGTTCAATGGAAACAAACCATAGGTTAGATGGTGACAGACATATAATGGTGGCACATCTTTGAGTCATCCAATCATTCTGATGATAAATTTGACCCATTATTAGCTGTTATTAAATATGATCCAGAATGTTTATACTGCAAGTGATTCTGGCAAAATCCCAAATAATCTTGGAAATATTTGGTTTATTTTTTCAATCAGTTTTATTAGGCATACAAAAATTATTTTACTTGGCGGCTGTGTGCTTCAGTTACCCTTAAGGATTTTCATGGGTCAGGAGACATGTCCATTAAATTTCTCTGGCATTCAAAATGTAGTATAATATTTATTCATCTCAAAATGAATCCTCATAGATAGATTGATTTAAATAATTACATAGTTTACTTGTATTAATTGCTTTCACCAGGCCTTGGGAAATTGTAATATAGTAATCAATAAAAAAGCCTTTTATATTATTCAAGCATGGAATGTAAACGTTGCTGACAATGCCACCAAAATGTATTGACTTTCTTTAATTAGCCCAGAACTAAGGCAGTCAAATTTTGCTTTGCTTCTCATTTACTGCTGAATTTACGGCCACTTCTTTTTCAGGAAATCCTACCTTGAAGAAGGCCTAGTGTTTAAGAAGGAACTGCAGATGCTGGAAAATCGAAGGTAGACAAAAATGCAGGAGAAACTCAGCGGGTGACACCTGCTGAGTTTCTCCAGCATTTTTGTCTCACCTGCTGAGTTTCTCCAGCATTTTTGTCTCACCTGCTGAGTTTCTCCAGCATTTCTGTCTCAGCCGCTGAGTTTCTCCAGCATTTTTGTCTACCTTTGAAGAAGGCCTATACCTCTCTCTGGAAGATTTCAATAGACAATAGACAATAGACAATAGGTACAGGAGTAGGCCTTTCGGCCCTTTGAGCCAGCACCGCCATTCAATGTGATCATGGCTGATCATCCCTAATCAGTACCCCGTTCCTGCCTTCTCCCCATATCCCCTGACTCTGCTATATTTAAGAGCCCTATCTAGCTCTCTCTTGAAAGCATTCCAAGAACCTATCTCCACCGCCCTCTGAGGCAGAGAATTCCACAGATTCACCACTCTCTGTGAGAAAAAGTGTTTCCTTGTCTCCGCTCTAAATGGCTTACTCCTTATTCTTATTTCCATTTGTCTCTGAATATAAGAATTCCAAAGAAGTCTGAAACTTTGTTTGCCCATTAAAAGTAAGAGAGGCCCAGGGAGCCGTTGGTGCGAGGGGAGGCGTACCTGCGCTGTAAGTATAAAATACATCGCTGGGCTTGTTTTCACAGAGGCCCAGGGAGCCGTTGGTGCGAGGGGAGGAGTACCTGACACCAAAATCGGCAACGTTCCAGAGAAGGAGTCTGGTGGAAACCTCTGATTGGTGGAAGAGGACCAGAGGAAGCAGCTGATTGGGTGCAACCCCGGTTTACATTTTTACATTTCTGCCTTCAGGTTAAGGATTCTGGGAGTTAAGTGTACAGCATTTATTAGTATTTATTAGGAAAGTTTAAAGGATAAAGTTTTGTGTTTTTTAATATTTAATATAGAGTTAATTTGGGAGTAAAATATGTCAGTGGAGATTGGCTCCGTGGTTTGCTCAGCCTGCAACATGTGGGAGATCAGGGATATGGTCGGTGTCCCTGGTGACTACGTTTGCAGGAAGTGTGTACAGCTGCAGCTCCTGGCAGACCGCATTGAACTGCGGCTGCATTCCTACTGGAGCATCCACGATGCTGAGAAAGTCGTGGATAACACGTACAGCGAGTTGGTCACACCGCAGGTAAAAGGTAAGAGGAAAGAAAGGGAACAGGTGGCCAATAGCCAGCAAAGCAGTAGGCAGGTAGTGCAGGAGTCCCCTGCGGTCATCTCCCTCCTAAACAGGTACAACATTGTGGATACTGTTGAGGGAGATTGCTCATCAGGGGAATGCAGCAGCAGCCAAGTTCATGGCACCTTGGGTGGCTCTGCGGCACATGAGGGCCCCCCCACTCTTTCCCCCCGAAAGAGTGGAAGGGCAATAGTAATAGGAGATTCAATTGTCAGGGGAATAGATAGGTGTTTCTGCGGCCGCAAACGAGACTCCAGGATGTTATGTTGCCTCCCTGGTGCAAGGGTCGGGGATGTCACTGAACGACTGCAGAACATTCTGGAGGGGGAGGGTGAACAGCCAGTTGTCGTGGTGCATATTGGCACCAACGATATAGGTAAAAAAAGGGATGAGGTCCTACAAGATGAATTTAGGGAGCTAGGAGTAGCAATGTTACAAAATTTTGAGATTTAAAAAATCAAGTCTGCAATTTATCCCATCAGATAAAGCATAACAATAAGTTTAATTTGACACCAAATTCACTTTCATATCTCAAGTATTAAAAAAGTTATGACCATTTTCATACTCGGAAATTAGCATCTTGTTCCCTATTGATTTTCAATGGACATTACAAAAAAGCTGTGATCTTGGATAGTCAAACGCCCATTTCTTAAGGAAAGATTAACATTTTTAAATAGCCTAAGTGTCCAAAGATTATTCACAAATAATTCACAATATAACATGATTTTTATATCTAATTTACATTAATTTATAGGCCAAATGGAAGGAATTTAGTGTTCAATTGCTGTAAATAAATGCCCATTTAAATCGGCTTTCCAGTGGGTTCCTGTGAACGCGCTGATTTAGAACGTTGACATAGCGCTGGATTAGTGCCCTCAAATGCCGAGAAAAATACTGCGGGATATAAAAAGCCCAAAATGAACCACTCGCTATAGATAACTTTAATTACAGGATTATATATATGCCCCATTTAATGTAAAAATAAGGTACATACCTTTAATTGTTTACTTTATAAAACCCTGGGGCTGCGAGAGGTTGCGGAATCAGAGAGTAATTTTAAAACTATTAGAACTATATTATCGAGGCCTATAAAACTAATAATACCTTTTGCGACCGGGTCTTGCAGCGATTTTTCGTTAATGATTTACTAGGCTGAACATGTGCGATTAGTACAACCTAGTAAAAATCGCGTTTAAAACCCGCCCCCTCCAAACAGCACCAAAATCGCCGACATGGCTGAGGGCAGATTCCCAATGGCGATTCAGGTAGGTTTTGTAACATACCTACTAGGAGATAAACTTAAAAGTAGGACCTCAAATGTAATAACCTCTGGATTACTACCAGTACCACGGGCCAGTCAGAGTGGAAATAGGAGGATATTGCAGATGAATACGTGGCTTGAAAAATGGTGCAAGGGGGAGGGATTCAAATTTTTAGGGCATTGGAAACAGTTCTGGGGGAGGTGGGACCAGTACAAACAGGACGGTCTGCACCTGGGCAGGAATGGAACCAATGTCCTTGGGGGAGTGTTTGCTAGTGCTGTCGGGGAGGATTTAAACTAATGTGGCAGGGGGATGGGTACAAGAGCAGAGAGGCAGGGGGGGTGTAAAATGAGGGTAGAAGCAATAGGTAGCAAGGTGAAAAGTAAAAGTGGCAGGCAGACAAAATCAGGGCAAAAATCAAACAGGGCCACTTTTCAACATATTTGTATAAGGGGTAAGAGCGTTGTAAAAACAAGCCTGAAAGCTTTGTGTCTCAATGCAAGGAGTATTCGTAATACGGTGGATGAGTTGAACGTGCAGATAGCCATTAATGATTATGATATAGTTGGGATCATGGAGACATGGCTCCAGGGTGACCAAGGCTGGGAGCTGAACATTCAGGGATATTCAATATTCAGGAGGGATAGAGAGAAAGGAAAAGGAGGTGGGGTAGCTGGTTAGAGAGGAGATTAACGCAATGGAAAGGAAGGACATTAGTTTGGAGGATGTGGAATCGGTATGGGTAGAGCTGCGAAACACTAAGGGGCAGAAAATGCTGGTGGGTGTTGTGTACAGGCCACCTAACAGTAGTAGTGAAGTTGGAGATGGTATCAAACAAGAAATTAGAAATGCGTGCGACAAAGGCAAAACAGTTATAATGGGTGACTTCAATCTACATATAGATTGGGTGAATCAAATTGGCAGGGGTGCTGAGGAAGAGGATTTCTTGGAATGTATGTGGGATAGTTATCTAAATCAACATGTAGAGGAACCAACGAGAGAGCAGGCTATTTTAGACTGGGTATTGAGTAATGAGGAAGGGTTAGTTAGCAGTCTTGTTGTACGTGCCCCCTTGGGCAAGAGTGACCATAATATGGTTGAGTTCTTCATTAGGATGGTGAGTGACATTGTTAATTCATAAACAATGGTTCTGAACTTAAAGAAAGGTAACTTTGAGGGTATGAGACATGAATTGGCCAAGATTGACTGGCAATTAATTCTAAAAGGGTTGGCGGTGGATATGCAATGGAAGACATTTAAAGACTGCATGGATGAACTACAAAAATTGTTCATCCCAGTTTGGCAAAAGAATAAATCAGGGAAGGTAGTGCATCCATGGATAACAAGGGAAATCAGGGATAGTATCAAAGCGAAGGATGATGCGTACAAATTAGCCAGAAAAAACAGCATACCAGAGGACTGTGAGACATTCAGAGACCAGCAGAGGAGGACAAAGAGCTTAATTAGGAAAGGAAAAATAGATTATGATAGAAAACTGGCAGGGAACATAAAAACTGACTGCAAAAGTTTTTATAGATATGTGAATAGAAAGAGATTAGTTAAAACAAATGTAAGTCCCTTGCAGTCAGAAACAGGTGAGTTGATCATGGGGAACAAGGATATGGCGGACCAATTGAATAACTACTTTGGTTCCGTCTTCACTAAGGAAGACATAAATAATCTGCCGGAAATAGCAGGGGACCGCGGGTCAAAGGAGTTGGAAGAATTGAGAGAAATCCAGGTTAGTCGGGAAGTGGTGTTGGGTAAATTGCATGGATTAAAGGTCGATAAATCCCCAGGGCCAGATAGGCTGCATCCCAGAGTATTTAAGGAAGTAGCTCCAGAAATAGTGGATGCATTAGTAATAATCTTTCAAAACTCTTTAGATTCTGGAGTAGTTCCTGAGGATTGGCGGGTAGCAAACGTAACCCCACTTTTCAAGAAGGGAGGGAGAGAGAAAACGGGGAATTACAGACCAGTTAGTCTAACATCGGTAGTGGGGAAACTGCTAGAGTCAGTTATTAAAGATGGGATAGCAGCACATTTGGAAAGGGGTGAAATCATTGGACAAAGTCAGTATGGATTTACGAAAGGTTAATCATGTCTGACGAATCTTATAGAATGTTTCGAGGATGTAACTAGTAGCGTGGATAGGGGAGAACAAGTGGATGTGGTGTAACTGGATTTCCAGAAGGCTTTCGACAAGGTCCCACATAAGAGATTAGTATACAAACTTAAAGCACGCGGAATTGGGGGTTCAGTATTGATGTGGATAGAGAACTGGCTGGCAAACAGGAAGCAAAGAGTAGGAGTAAACGGGCCCTTTTCACAATGGCGGGCAGTGACTAGTCTGGTACCGCAAGGCTCAGTGCTGGGACCCCAGCTATTTACAATATATATTAATGATCTGGATGAGGGAATTGAAGGCAATATCTCCAAGTTTGCGGATGACACTAAGCTGGGGGGCAGTGTTAGCTGTGAGGAGGATGCTATGAGACTGCAAAGTTATTTGGATAGGCTGGGTGAGTGGGCAAATGTTTGGCAGATGCAGTATAATGTGGATAAATGTGAGGTTATCCATTTTGGTGGCAAAAACAGGAAAGCAGACTTTTATCTAAATGGTGGCCGATTAGGAAAAGGGGAGATGCAGCGAGACCTGGTTGTCATGGTACACCAGTCATTGAATGTAGGCATGCAGGTGCAGCAGGCAGTGAAGAAAGCGAATGGTATGTTAGCTTTCATAGCAAAAGGATTTGAGTATAGGAGCAGGGAGGTTCTACTGCAGTTGTACAGGGTCTTGGTGAGACCACACCTGGAGTATTGCGTACAGTTTTGGTCTCCTAATCTGAGGAAGGACATTATTGCCATAGAGGGAGTACAGAGAAGGTTCACCAGACGGATTCCTGGGATGTCAGGACTGTCTTATGAAGAAAGACTGGATAGACTTGGTTTATACTCTCTAGAATTTAGGTGATTGAGAGGGGATCTTATAGAAACTTACAAAATTCTTAAGGGGTTGGACAGGCTAGATGCAGGAAGATTGTTCCCGATGTTGGGGAAGTCCAGGACAAGGGGTCGCAGCTTAAGGATAAGGGGAAAATCCTTTAAAACCGAGATGAAAAAAACTTTTTTCACACAGAGAGTGGTGAATCTCTGGAACTCTCTGCCACAGAGGGTAGTTGAGGCCAGTTCATTGGCTATATTTAAGAGGCAGTTAGATGTGGCCCTTGTTGCTAAGCAGATTAAAGGGTATGGAGAGAAGGCAGGTACAGGATACTGAGTTGGATGATCAGCCATGATCATATTGAATGGCGGTGCAGGCTCGAAGGGCGGAATGGCCTACTCCTGCACCTAATTTCTATGTTTCTATGTTTCTATTATTATTGGCTCAGTTGTTGCCATGTTCAACTACTCAATGTGTTTTATTTTCATATTCTGAAGATTTTTGCCCAGAAATTCCTTTTGGCGACATTAAATAAAGCAGATCTGTGCAATTAAGGTTGTGTTTTACCCAATGTATGGTGAAATGTACACATTCTGGTCTTTTGGTGCCTTGTGTGGAATTTGCCTCATCAACCATTTTCATTAGCACTGAAGATAGACCACTTTCTTTGCCTGGCTACTGCTCAGCTCATTAATGACTGTCCACTGTTTATAATTAATCCTCGGTTTTCCCACCTTCTTTCTACTTTCCACACTGACTACTAATGGGGATTTATTTGCTGGATGGAAAAAGATTTCAGAAACATTAAAGTCAGCCACATTTTATAGCCCACGGCTATGTCCAGAATTTTCAGTCCCAAATGCTCTGTCACACTTCTCTGACGAACAATATCTTTGTAGATTAGGCTTCACCAAGGCAAATCAGATTGAACTGCAACCTCGAATACAGTCTCACACATTCCTGTACTGCTTTGACCTTTGACGTCAAGGTGATGGCTACTCTTGAGTTGCTATCTTAGGATCATCGCAGTTGTCGTTCAATGCCACCTTTTACAGATTAATGCTAACTGCTGCATTATATGCCCCTGTCCCACTTAGGAAAGCTAAACGGAAACCTCTGGAGTCTTTGAGCCCCACCCAAGGTTTCCATGTGGTTCCCGAAGGTTCCCGGAGGTTTTTGTCAGTCTATGTCAATTGGATTACATCAGTTTATAATCTCAGCAGAGTAAATTCACTCATTCACATTTTCAATTCTGGTTCACTAAGCCTCATTTGATACATGTAATTGCTTATATATCCAGCACATGTGGAAGTGATTCTTCCACATGGAGGTAATTCTCAATCATTTAATAACACATTGATTGGAGCATGGATGATTAACAAGTAAAAACTTATCCTGCAGAATCAGTGATCTTAACATGATGACAATAATGTTGAGAAATTAATAATTTCTGTCCACCTTTATTCAATGCTAATCACTAACAAGCATTTGATTGAACTAAACCTTCCAGAAGCCTGTAATTAAGTTAAATAATAAATAAACAAAAATAAACTGATTTGCAGGATAATGTTTTTTAAATCTTTGACCTACAAATATAGAAACTGTAGTTTAACAAGTTTTTTTTTCCTACTGTGTCCGTCCATCCCAACATATCACTTTCATCTTTTCCCAAGATTCACTATATGCCAATTTTCACCTACTTACCTCTTTCAATTTACATCCAATTATTTTCTCTACTACTGCCTATAAAATACTCCAGGCTGAATTTCCAAACTTTCCAGGCAGTGGAAAACAAGAGGAAAGAAACATCTTCATTGGAAATAGATCTACCACTTAATTTCTGCTCTTGCCGTGAGTGTGGTTATAGCCAACAAAATTAACTCCTAAGATGTCAACCCCCCTAATCCTTTCTGCAACCTGCAAAACACTGTTCAGGAGTGTGATGGATCACATGCCTGGATGAGTTCAAATACAACATTACTCATGAAGCTTAGCACCCAAACTTCTACTCATAAACATTTACTCCCTCCACCATTCTGCCTACCACCCCTGGAGTGCTACTACTGAATCTGCTTTCTTTACTATCCCTGGTAGATCATTTCAAATACTAACTGCTCATTATATTTTCCTGGTTGTTAATACTTCTGGCCAGATTATAAAGCTAGGCTACAATTTCTCAGAATTCTTTTGAGCATTTGCCGATGAAGCTGCAGTCATCATCCCACGATGGTAAATAATCTGTTTCTCATAGTGTTTGCTTATTAGTCACAATATTGCACCTTCAATACTACTCCATGGTTTTATTTGTTCGGACCCAAAAGAAACCTCGAAACAACCTCGGTACGCAGAGATTTCTGCACAGAATCTGGCGTTTAGGGCGAATACAGTCAACAGGATATACTGGAGGATTTGACCAATGCTCTTCCATTCCCTGCACAGATGCCATCTGGCCCACCAAATTCCTCCAGCACTTTGTGCTTTGCTCAAGTTTCCAGCATCTGCAGTTCCTTGGTCTCCAAGCCAATAATAATGGTGGCCACAACTTATGAACCAATAACACTGGTTAAGTACAGCAGGTTTATTTCCTGGAAGCCAAATAGGGTTTTACAACAATCCAGTCGTTTTTAGCTTGTTTAAACTCCTGACATGTAATTAATTGAACACATTCTCTTGTTGTCATGGTGAGATTCAAACCAATGTCTCTTTCTCATTAATGCAGGTCACCAGGTCATATGATTTAATATACTAACCACCATATTACTATATTACAAACAACCATATCACTGTATTATCAATAATATTGATGTTGTTAAAAACTATTTGTGTTTTTAATGTATCCTATAATGGCTGCCTGCAATTATTGGGATATTTGTGCAGAATCTCTCCTTGTTTAAGATACTTAAAACCTACCTCTATGCTCATTGTTCATTATGTTGGTTAAACCTATGCTGGCATTGCTCCAGTGAGCACCTTTCATATATAAAATCGTTGCTTAATTGTGAGTTATAATATTTATTAGGTCTTTACAATGCAAGAGTTTTAAAACTTACCAAACTTCCAGGCGACTCAACTAATTTACTGTCTGCATAGCCTGCACCAGTGTGACTGGGTCAACTCACACAGATTTTTTCAGTCAGTCATCAGTCTGAAGAAGGGTTTCGGCCCGAAACGTCGCCTATTTCCTTCGCTCCATAGATGCTGCTGCACCCGCTGAGTTTCTCCAGCAATTTTGTGTACCTCAGATTTTTTCAACCTGCTTTTCAGTCCCTTGAGCTTGGCTCGTAAGATCGTGACTGGTCTCTTACCTCAGCACCACTTTACTGTTCTAACGAAATCCATTGATTCCTTTAATCTTTAAAGCGTTGCTCTCCGTCTTGAATGTATAGTGACTTAGTTAATGGTTGGGGTGGAAGATTGCAACCTTCACGTGGTCCGCCCTGTTTCTACAAATGCAATCAATCCGGCTGTACAATCAAATAAGATCAAATAGAAAAAGAAAATAGAAAAAGATCAAATAGATCTTTAGGTTGTGCACACCATATGCAAGATGAAGAAGAAGAAGAACTAATGGTTCTTACCATTGACACAGTTCCCATCCAATGATCCCCAGTACAGTACTGCGCAACTGCCCACCCTGCCAAACTTCTCGGTCAGCGATCTGATTACCTCCAGTCATCAGAGGATCACTGGATTTCAGGGCAGGAGAGGATCAGGAGCATGACTCCTTTCTTCCTCTGTTAATTTCCAGTCAATTGTGAAACATGAAGTATAACAATTGATCGTCCTGTTTATAGGAAGGCTAGATCAACATTCACAAAGCCCCATTCATCAACCCAAAAGGTCTTTTGCAAGACAAGTGATAGCAGGCAGAATCCTATTGTGGTGTATGATTGAACATTCTCTGCATGGCAAAACAGTATGGGATTAATTAGCAATCAACTTAGATGTCAGTTGATGAATGGTTGGACAAAACAAACATCAATTTGTTTGAGGCAACCTTTTAAATTTAATTCAGTATCATAATAACATTTTATCCATCATTAAAATGGATTATTTGCATACTTCAGATTCAGATTATTTTCTTGTTATAGTGTCAGTGTGCAATGAAATTCAGTGTTCACAATAAGCTCACAGAGTAAACAGTATTCAGAAAATAATAATGATAATTATAATGATGGTACGGCAAGTGAAGCAGCCGAGATAGCGACCTGGGTATGATCGACCTTGGATGCTACAGTATCTGTGTCAAGTTTGCATATTCACCTTGTGACTGCATGGATTTCTTCTGGCTGCTCCGGTTTCATCCCACATCTTGTATTGTATTGTATCGCGCATATCATTGTAATTTCCTGAGTATTTCCCATACCCCCGCTTTGCTCGATGTGTGTGTGTGTGTGCATGAAAAAATGTAGAATGTGTGTGTGTGAACAAATTGTGTGTGTGTGTGTGTGTGTGTGTGTGTCTGTGTGTGTGTGTGTGTGTGTGTGTGTGTGTGTGTGTGTGTGTGTGTGTGTGTGTGTGTGTGTGTGGTTAGTATATGCAGCTCTCGGTTCGGTCGATCCAGCTCGTGGTTTCAACGCGGCCGGTCGATCCAGCTCGAGGCTTTCCAGGAGAGTGCCCTCGAGCTTGAAGGTCGAAGACGCTCTTCTGGAGTGGGTGGGCGGTGCGACTCACATTGCAGCGTCCTTTGCAGTCCGTCTGTCGTTTTTTTTTTTTTTTTGTCGCGTTTGAATGTTTGAATGTAGTTTAAAGTGCTTTTTTTTTTTTAACTGGGTATGTGTGTGGGGGGCGGGGGGTGGGGGAAACTTTTAAAATCTTTCCCCTGCACGGAGAACCCGACCTTTTCCCTGTCGGGTCTCCGTTGGGGCCTAGCACCGTGGAGCGGCCTCCAACCGGAACGACCTGGGGCTCCAGTCGCGGAGCTGCGGACTTACCCACCATCGCGGAGCTGGCCGAGTTCGGAGCGGGTGGAGCTGTAGTGGCCCGGAGCGGCCTTGCATCTGTGACCCGACCTTACCATGGAGACATTCGGAGCTCCATCACCACTGCGAGGTCTGGTGGTCTTGGTTCTTTTTCTTGTGTGCATGACATCAGGAGACCAAATAAATTGTATTGGGTCCCCAAGTGGTGGGTTTTAGGTCACCGCTTTGTTAAGTTGGGGCTTCCGCAACGACTGCGACTTCTCCCTGATGCCTTTTCCCACAAAACACACCACCCCTCAACTCAGCAGTTGTTCGGGAAGTTGTAAAATTATCTGGAGTGGGACCTGCCTTACAATCATCGCCCGGCGCGGCCTTAAATGGCCGTTAGTGGGTGGCGACATCACAAAATACCTCGACAGAGATGTGATTTTTCTCCGTATCGTATCTCCGTCCCCAGTGCGGCCAAACATCGTGGAGTGGTGCTGCCTTTCCTGAAGACCGGCCCGGAGGTTCAAGCCGTGGGCGAGCAGACTTTAATATTGCGGACCCTGCGATTCTTTGCCGAGGATCGCCTGTGGAAGAGCTCCAACAGTGGGGCCTGTGGACTTTAACACCGTGAAGTCTCACTCTGGTAAAGGCCCTGTCCCACGATGCGAGTTTACGCAAGAGCTCTTCCGTGTTTAAAAAAAAAAAAACTCGTGGTAAGTACGTACAATGTACATAGCGGGTACGTCGGAGCTCGTGGATGTCTCGTAGCGGCTCGTAATGCTAATGGTAGGTACTCGGGAAACGCGGAAACTCGTGAATTTTTTTCAGCAGTGTGTAAAATTTCCAAGAGTAAAAAAATACTCGTGATGAAGTACCACGAGTTTGATTTTTTTAAACTCGGGAGAGCACTTGGGTAAACTCGCATCGTGGGACAGGACCTTAAGAAGAGGCCGACTCAGGGGCTCCATGCTGAGGAGTGTTCCAATCCGTCTCGACGCCGGAGTTTCGTTTATCCCGACGCGAGGGTATCGCACATTGAACCTTCAGCAGCGCCGACTGCGGAGGGTTCAACAGCTCCCACCACGGGTGAACAAAGGAAGATGATTGAACTTTATTACCTTCCATCACAGTGAGAAACGTGGATTCCACTGTGGTGGATGTTTATGTAAAATTTTATTTTATGTGGCTGTGTGTATTAATGCTTTTCACTTGGTATAGCTGTATGGGAACTCAAATATCACTGTACCTTAATTGGTGCATGTGAAAATAAATTTGAACTTGAACTTGTAGGACTTTATTCTACATTTCTGGATCTCTCTCTGTGTTACTGTACTAGATACGTGGGGGGCTCAGAAGGATTATCTTAGATTTCATAATCCACATACTGGTATCTAGTGTTATTTAACAACCATAATTTGATGGAAATTTAATTTAATTGATTAGTTCATTTAACAGTTGAATTACGAGATTGAATTTCACTTTCAAAACAGGTGGGTCATGGAAAAAGGTATGGGGTATCAGTCAAAAGTAAAGGAGTGATATGTAACCATATAACAATAACAATTACAGCACGGAAACAGGCCATGACCCTTCTAGTCCGTGCCGAATCATAGCTCCCCTAGTCCCATATACTGCGGACCATAACCCTCCATTTTTGTTCCAAAATAATTTATTTAGATGAAGCCCATTTGGAAAACACAGCTACCACTCTCTGAGTGAAGATGGACACAAAAAGCTGGTTTTCTGGGCCTAGTAAAAAGATGAAGATGGACACAAAAAGCTGGAGTAACTCAGCGGGTCAGATAGCATCTCTTGAGAAAATGAATAGGTGACGCTTTGGATAGGGACCGTTCTTCAGACTGAAAGTCAGGGGAGAGCGAGCCAAGAGGTATGGAAGAGTAAGGTATGAAAACGACTGATCAAAGCAGATAATAAGAAAATGTAGAATGGTGCATTGTTAGCTGAGGGGAAGGTGACAAGGAGGCATACAATCAGTAAATTAATCAGAAGGGCAGCAAAACTAGTTGGAGAACTAGGGTGGGAGAGGAACAGAGATATTGGGAAAGTAAGGGTTACTTTTCATTCCTTTGCGTTGTCAAGCTTAGTTGAACATGAATCTTAGTCCATGGTGCTCTTGGGATTTACTCTGCATGGTGTATTTGTTTTGAACATACATGTGATACCACAGACTCGGAACAAAAATCAGATTTCGTAATATTAAAACCAGCAGATTGGACAGAAGTAAAAATAGAAAATGCTAGAAACAGTCAGCAGGTAGGTAGCAACTGTAAACATTGTTTTAGGTCAATTATTCTTCATCAGAACAGGCAGAAGCTATAATCTCAAATAAGACCCACAATTGACAATACCTCTGTTTCAATAACCTCATTTTCTGGAGCTTAGAAGGATGAGGGGGGGCCTAACTGAAACGTACCGAATAGTGAAAGGCCTGGATAGAGTGGATGTGAAGAGGGTGTTTCCATTAGTGGGAGAGCCTAGGGCCAGAGGTAATAGCCAGAATTAAAGGACGTCCCTTTAGGAAGGAGATGAGTAGGGTGGTAAAAGATGTGGAATTCATTGCCACAGAAGGCCGTGGAGGCCAATTGAATGGATATTGTTAAGACATCTTTTATTTAAGATTTTTGATTAGAACGGGTGTTAGGGGTTATGGGGAAAAGGCAGAAGAAGGGGGTTAGGAGGGAGAGATAGATCAGCCATGATTGAGTGGTGGAGTAGACTTGATGCGCCAAATGACCCAATTCCGCTCCTATCGCTTATGTACTTGTGAACCCCATAGAAGGTTAAAAACTAGATTGATGTACAGCAGCAAATAACATTGGATGAACTGTTATATCCCTAATGGCACATTTGTGTCTATAAAACAGCACTGGCCACAAAACACCTTCAGCTCTTCCCATTATTCACCTGAACCTTCCACTAAAGCAGGTCCTGGGGGTTTCATGGTGAAACTAAAATAACGTCTGCAAAGGTGTACGTAAAACATGATAGTAATGTTTTATCATTAATTTATAACAGCAGAGCAGAGCAGGTAATAACTTGAATATATTTTTTTATAGAAAATGCTGGAAAGAGGAAGCAGCTCAGGCAGCATCTGTGGAAAAAGAGTTAACATTTTAGATTGTGATGCCCAGTGGACATTGAAGACATTAAGTGAACTGGTAACATTGTGTGACCAGGCTTCTCAGAGCCTGAGAAATCTTCAATGATCCTATTGATGTTTTAAGTAAATGTGGGTGGTGCATTTTAGAACATAAAACATAGAACAGTACAGAAAAGGAATAATGTTTGTGCCGAAAATGGTGCTTAATCTGTTAAACTGATCTCATCTGTCTGTGCATGATCCATATCACTCTACTCCCTGCACTTTCATGTGTCTATCTAAAAGCCTTTTGAATGCATCTATCTTACCTGCCTCCACCACCATTCTTGGCAATGCTTTCAAGGCCCCCACCACTCTCTGTGTAAAAAACGACCATTGGACTTTAAACTTTCCCCATCTCACCTTAAAACTATGCCCTCTAGTGATAGATATTTCTATCCTTGGAAATAGGTTTTGACTGCTACCATAACTATGCATAATTTTATATACTTCTATCAAGTCTCTCCTCAACCTTCGACTTTTCAGAGAAAGCACTTCAAGTCTATCCAACCTCTCCATGCAGTTGAAATCCTCTAAATTCTGGTAAACCACAAGGAGGCATTTTTGCAGGCTCAAGAACAGAAGACATAGGAAATTCAATGTAACTAAAATATCTCATAATAATTGCTACACATGTATACAGAAAACATCCTATCAAGACCTGCCACAGCTTTATTGGCAAGAGCTCTGCCCATGTCTGTAAGAAATTGCAAAGAGTTGAGGATGTAGCCCAGACCATCACACAAATCACCCTCCCTCTTCCATTGGCTCCAACTACAATTCACGTTGCCTTGGGAAAGCAGCCAATGTAATCAAGGACCATTTGCACCCTGGTCATTCCCTCTTCTCCCCTCTCATGTTGGGGGCAGGAGATATAAAAGTTTGAATGCAAGTACCACCGGATTCAGGAACAGCTTTTCCCTGCTCTTACTAGGCCACATGAGCTGGGTTGTAGACCAATCTTGCAGTGGTGTAACTCTATATTATGCATTCTGATATGTTTCCCTTTGCACTATATACTACATTTGCACTTGCGTATGGGTTGATTGTACTCACGTATAGTATGATTTGCTTTGACTGAATAGTGTAAATTGCTCATTCTAAGCTTCCCCCAGTATTATTTCAGTCAAAAACCACTCAATCAAGCACTTGATCAACTAATCTTTATTTTGAAAAAAAACACAATTACAGTTCCCACCACTGTACCTAACCACAGCGGGTTCGATCCTCGTATCTGCCTGTCCAAGCCCTCTAGGCCCCGCTCAAACAGAGACACTCCAGAAGGTCATGCAGTCCTAAGCGCTCTCCCAGAAGATCGACGCGGGACCTCGTGGCAGCGGACTTTTATAGGTCCCCGGACCTTGAGGGGCTGAACCTCGTGGGGGTGGTTTCTTTACAATCCAATTACAGATATCGATTAACCCCATACATGACAAACATTGCCCTAACCCAATAATACAGTAGCTAATACATTGTATTCAAACAGGGCTCCTCAGTGGAAGCAAACATAACCACATTTACCCTGATCTGCAAGAAAACCAGACAAGGCTCAATAACTCAATAACCAATCAACATTCGGCAAAGTGAAACTCTACAACATTATTTAGAATTATTTACAAGGTGTATGTCTGGTTTGCAGTCATCCAATCCATTTTATGCATTTTGCACCTAATTGACAGGTCTGCAGACGTTCCCATTCCCTTCCTGCAGCTTGGATCTAGGCTCTAGGCCAACTGGCACCACTCTGCAGTTTGTCCCAGTTCCACAGAGAGCACTCAAATTGACCAAAACTCCCAGCAGCCCTGAAGCTTTTACCCAATTTTAGAGTCCTAGCCTCTCCAATCTGGCCAGGATTAACATTAGCACACACACTGCAAAACAATGTCAATAAATTCCCTCATAGGGTGCAAGCATTCGTTTGGGACAAAAAATATCTTCAAACATGTAGCAGTTTTTGCAAGGGAGTCTTCAGTCAAGTTGATGTTTCAACTCATTATTACACTCTCAAACATTAAATCATCCATGAAAAATTAGGTAGAACTGAAAAAAAAGTTTTTAAATGTATTCCATGATTCATTTAGAATCAGTAACTTAATACACTTTGTAGATTGGTTATTGCATGTGAACAAATCATAGTAGAGTAGCATTATCAACCCCACCTTACTGTATACTTTATATGAACACCCACTTCCTACATTAAGTAGTCTTGGAAGCGATAGTGATGAACTAACAACCTGCTGTACCACTATACTATGTGTTACAATTAAAGATGACAAACTTAAGACCTATGTTATATCAATCATTTACATGGTGTCTGAAAGCGTGAAGTGACCCACTGCATCCGTATATAGGGTTTTATTTGCGTTTATTAAGTTTTTATTACCATGGCTCACTCGTGCCGCAAGCTAGTGCAGCTCATCTTCGATTCAGACATCAGAGAATGATGGAGGCTCTTCGAGATCAACTACGAGAACTATATCAACATCGTACATCGCAATGAACCAGATGCAGTCAAAGCTTCACTTCTACTAAACCTGGCGGAACCAGAGACTCTGATGAGAGCAAAGACTTTCGGCTTCGCGCCAGCCATCCTTGACGACAACGACCAGGTAGTTGTACCTGCTGAGACTGTGCGTGACCCCAATGTCTTACTGCATAAATTCCAGGAACTATGGAGAAAAGGCTTAACCCATGGTGTAGTGGCCTGGTCGAGGGCGCTGATAATATTATAGTATTTCGTTGCATCTGTCGTCACGCCCCGCAATGCACACTGCACCTCGGCCTGGTCAAAGCATATTTCGTGCTTGTTGGTCCATAGGGTAGGCAGTTTCAGCGCAATGATGTGGAGATTGGCAGGGCCGGCAGAGCCCAAGGACGGTAGATCGGTGTGGTCCAAGGGCTGTTGTGCGTCCTGTAGAACATTTGGGTCCATCGCGACTTGCGACGAAACGTCGAGGGTCACCAGTGCAGCGGGTGCGTGAGAGAGCCCGGAATGAAGGCGAGAAGCCAGGCATATTCTGTAGAGGCTTTAATGAGCACAGCATACTACTCTCCGCTTCAGTGAGAGACTGAAGACTGGTCTCGCACCAAAAATCCTTGCTCTTATCTTCATAGCTGGAAGCCGCCCCCGGACCTGTCCATCCAGGGATGATCCAAGGAATGGTCTACTCCCCAGGAACTGCCACAATGCTCTTATAAGTAATTTACTGAGCTTTTATATGTTTTTTATGGTGTTTTTATATGCAATGTATTCAATGTAATGTCGTCTTTTATCTAGAAGTTGAGTCTGAAAATAATTTTAATAATAATAATAATAATAATAATATAGTAGTTTACATGGTTAACTATTGTAATCAAGTATACTGCCCTTTTCCTAGTTATGCAGCCTTAACGCTAAAAGACATGCAGTGTTCAAATTGAAGATAAATACAGAAACCTGGAGTAACTCAGTGAGTCAGACAGCATCTCTGGAGAAAAGGAATAGGTGGCATTTCAGGTCGAGATCCTTCTTCAGACCCGACATTCAGACCAGGTCTAGATCAGAAACGCCACCTATTCCTTTTCTCCATAGATGCTGTCTGACCCACTGAGTTACTACAGCTTTTTGTGTCTATCTTTGGTTCAAATCAACATCTACAGTTCCCTCCTACACAGTGTTCGAATTGTTGGCTTTGTGGAGCACTGTGACCCAACATGCTTAGCGTAGCGCTGTTGTTCATGACAAGATTGAAGAACAGCCCAGTTATTCCCACATTTCCCACAAAGTCAAAAAGGTAAAATGTAACAACGTTTACCTAAGTTGGACTGGAGCAACACAGTCTATGTGATGCAAGATTTGAAGATCATTCTTTCAGTGTAACAAAATATCCAGCAGTTCTATTCTACAGTGCTCTTGCCAATATGCGGCAAATATTCAGCACTGTTTTTCCAAGGCCACAATAGAATGCAAGTCGATGCATGGTGGTGTTTCTATTGTATATATGAAGATACAGTGCACAAGACATATAAGTTCTTGTGGAAGAATCTTGCTCTATCTGGCACCTTGATTTATAAATTAGCAGATATTAGAAGATATTATAGAGGTGTATAAAATCATGAGGGGAAAAATCTTAGAATAAAGGGGAGGTCATTTAAGACTGAGGTGAGAAAAACTGTTTCACCCAGAGAGTTGTGAATTTATGGAATTCCCTGCCACAGAGGGCAGTGGAGGCAAAATCACTGGATGGATTTAAGAGAGAGTTAGATAGAGCTCTAGGGGCTAGTGGAGTCAATGGATATGGGGAGAAGGCCGGCATGGGTTATTGATAGGGGACGATCAGCCATGATCACAATGAATGGCGGTGCTGGCTCAAAGGGCCGAATGGCCTCCTCCTGCACCTATTTTCTATGTTTTTATGTTTCTATGAAATGGTAGGGGAGTCAAGAACCAGAGGTTCTTGGTTTCAGGTGAAGGGACAATATTTAATAGGAACCAGAGGGGCATCTTTTGGTGGGTATATGGAACAAGCAGCCAGAGTAGGTAGTTGAGGCAGGCACAATAACCGCACTTAAAAGAATCTTGGACAAGTATATGGATAGGAAAGGTTTAGAAGATTATGGGCCAAATTCGGGCAGGAATAGAGAGGGCATCTTGGTCGACATGGACAAGTTGAGCCGAAAGGCCTGTTTCAATGTTTTGTGGCTCTATGACCTAAATCTGAATTCAGCCACTGTTGTGATTTGTCAGATACAGGATGACTAGTGGGGTACTGCAAGGCTCGGTGCTGGGAACGCAGCTATTTACAACATACATCAATGATTTGGATGAAGGAATTCAAAGTAACATTAGCAAATTTGCAGATGATACAAAGCTGGGTGGCAGTGTGAACTGTGAGGAGGATGCTATGAGAATGCAGGGTGACTTGGACAGGTTGGGGGAGTGGGCAGATGCATGGCAGATGAAGTTTAATGTGGATAAATGTGAGGTTATCCACTTTGGTAGCAAAAACAGGAAGACAGATTACTATCTAAATAGCGTCGAGTTGGGAAAAGGAGAAGTTCAACGAGATCTGGGGTCCTTGTACATCAGTCTATGAAAGTAAGCATGCAAGTACAACAGGCAGTGAAGAAAGCGAATGGCATGTTGGCCTTTATAACAAGAGGAATCGAATATAGGAGCAAAGAGGTCCTTCTGCAGTTGTACAGAGCCCTAGTGAGACCACACATGGAGTATTGTGTGCAGTTTTGTTCCCATAATTTGAGGAAGGACATTCTTGCTATTGAGGGAGTACAGCATAGGTTTACAAGGTTAATTCCCAGGATGGCAGGACTGTCATATGCTGAGAGAATGGAGCAGCTGGGCTTGTACACTCTGGAGTTTAGAAGGATGAGCGGGGATCTCATTGAAACATATAAGATTGTTAAGGGTTTGGACACGCTAGAGGCAGGAAACATGTTGGGGGAGTCCAGAACCAGGGGCCACAGTTTAAGAATAAGTAAGAATAAGTAAGTAAGTAAGTAAATTTTATTTATATAGCACGTTTAAATCAACTCACGTTGAAACCAAAGTGCTTTACATAAAATAAATAATTAAGTTTCTGTACATCCATAGAAAAAAATGAAAAATAAGAAAAAATGACACAACACATTATAGAATTCAACATGAACGTCCCCTCACAACAGAATCAAAATGAGTAAGCCATTTAGAACGGAGACGAGGAAACACTTTTTCTCACAGAGAGTGGTGTGTCTGGAATTCTCTGCCTCAGAGGGCGGTGGAGGTAGGTTCTCTGGATGCTTTCAAGAGAGAGCTAGATAGGGTTGTAAAATAGCAGTCAGGGAATATGGGGAGAAGGCAGGAACGGGGTACTGATTGGAGATGGTCAGCCATGATCACATTGAATGGTGGTGCTGGCTTGAAGGGCCGAATGGCCTACTCCTGCACCTATTGATTATTCCCTGGCAATTTTGCTTTCAAAGTCAGATTTCTTGCAGTAAGTAGTAAACATATACTGATTGAATCAATTCCTGTGTGCCCCTTCCCACACACAGACAATAATCTATCGTGCTCTGAAATATAGTGAGTACTAATTTATTTCTATAAATACATATTGTAGGTTATTAATTGCCCAGGTTTTGCAAATGTAAGTAGCACCAACATCAAAATACTATGATCCAAAAGTACCTGATCCGTGAAGCAATCCATAATTCTTCCTTTTCTGGCTATTATAATCAAGTAATAGTGGTAAACGACACATTTTATGGATGAAATTATCTTTAAGTGGGTGATGTGATTAGCATTAGATTGTAATTATATGAATTAGAAATTAGATTAGCAGGCTCCAGTAATAACACAGTGAACATTTCCTTAATTGAATGGAGTAACTGGAAAAATATGCTGTGCACACTAATTAACTAAATGAGTCAATTAGTCACAGAACTGATGAGCAACAGAGATAGATAGAAAGAGACAGACAGACACAGAGTTTTCTATATTGTACAGACATGGAAATGGTAAAGATATTTATGAAATAGTTTATTATAAAAGAAGTACAGACAATATTGAGTGTATTGTCATCTATTACTTTATCTGCTTGCATGTTTTTAGTCCACCGGTTTATCAGCGTTAACTGTTATTGCTGACAAAAATCACAAAAAGAAAGAAAAATTAATCGTCATAGAATTACAGAATGATTAAAATTCCAAAGGAAGCCGTTTGCGCCACCCTGTCTGTAGAAGCTCTCAAGCAGTTGACTTATCAAATGTCTGTGCTGAACATGCTGCCAAGATAAACTAGTTTTACCTGCACATGATCCATATTCCCTCCATATCCATGTTCTTATCTAAAAGCCTCTTAAACACCACTTGTTGGAATTACGGCAGATGACGGAATCATCTGTTGTAATTCATCGTTCTTTGCAATCAATTTGCAATAATTAGCAATGCTACTGCGGAGGTCCTAAGTGAGGAAAGGTTATAGGCTGAACACAACTATCTATTGGAGTCAAATTAACCAACAATACCTCATGTGTTGTATGTGTACATCTTACGTCTTAGTAAGGTAAAGTGTATCTTACAAACAATATAATAAACTTAATTTCACTTTCTCTGTCCCTCTTATCTCTGTTGCTCATCAGTTCTGGTCTTACAAATATTTTAGTAGTCACATCTTAGGTCAACTTGCGAGTACTGTTGCTTCAGACAGTGAATTACCTATCTAAGCAGACCTGAAATGTCCAAGCTCATTCCTTAATCATTCCTCATCTGTCATATTGCAACCAGTGGAGGTTTTGAGGCCTTTAGATAAATACATGGATATGCAGGGAATGGAGGAATCTGGATCATGTGCAGGTGAGATTAGTTCATCTTGACAGTATGTTCAGCACAGGCATTGTAAGCCGAAGGGCCTGTTCCAGTGCTGTACGTTTAATCAAGTACATTATTGGTTTAACCAATAATCAATCAGAAGAGTATTGGATACCATTGCAGAATGAAATGAACTGAACTGAATATATTCTTGATGCCCATTCTTTAATATAATGAACCAAATTGGAGATTTGTATTGCTGAAATTAGATGATGATTGGTTCTCCCCTGGTTGACCATACAAACACATACAGTGGCTTGCAAAAGTATTCATACCCCTTGATCTTTTCCACATTTTGTCACGTTACAACCACAAACATAAATAAATTTTATTGGGATTTTATGTGATAGACCAACACAAAGTGGCGCATAATTGTGAAGTGGAAGGAAAATGATACATGGTTTTCAAATTGTTTTACAAATAAAAAACTGAAAAGTGTGGCGTGCAAAAGTATTCAGCCCCCTTTACTCTGATACCCCTAAATAAAATCCAGTGCAACCAATTGCCTTCAGAAGTCACCTAATTAGTAAATAGAGTCCACTTGTGTGTAATCTAATCTCAGTATAAATACAGCTGTTCTGTGAAGGCCTCAGAGCTTTGTTAGAGAACATTAGTGAACAAACAGCATCATGAAGCCCAAGGAACACACCAGACAGGTCAGGAATAAAGTTGTGGAGAAGTTTAAAGCAGGGTTAGGTTATAAAAAAATATCCCAAGCTTTGAACATCTCACAGAGCACTGTTCAATCCATCATCCAAAAATGGAAAGAGTATGGCACAACTGCAAACCTACCAAGACATGGCAGTCCACCTAAACTGACAGGCCGGGCAAGGAGAGCATTGATCAGAGAAGCAGCCAAGAGGCCCATGGTAACTCTGGAGGAGCTGCAGAGATCCACAGCTCAGGTGGGAGAATCTGTCCACAGGACAACTATTAGTCGTGCACTCCACAAATCGGGCGTTTATGGAAGAGTGGCAAGAAGAAAGTCATTGTTGAAAAAAAGCCATAAGATGTCCCGTTTGCAGTTTGCCTCAAGCCATGTGGGGGACACAGTAAACATGTGGAGGAAGGTGCTCTGGTCAGATGAGACCAAAATTGAAGTTTTTGGCCTAAATGCAAAACGCTATGAGTGGCGGAAAACTAACACTGCACATCAACCTGTACACACCATCCCCACTGTGAAAGATGATGGTGGTAGCATCTTTCTGGGGGATGCATTTCTTCAGCAGGGACAGGGACGCTGGTCAGAGTTGATGGGAAGATGGATGGAGCCAAATACAGGGCAATCTTGGAAGAAAACCTGTTAGAGTCTGCAAAAGACTTGAGACTGGGGCGGAGGTTCACCTTCCAGCAGGACAATGGAACGAGAGCTACAATGGAATGGTTTAGATCAACGCATATTCATGTGTTAGAATGGCCCAGTCAAAGTCCAAACCTAAATCCAATTGAGGATCTCTGGCAAGACTTGAAAATTGCTGTTCACAGACGCTCTCCATCCAATCTGACTGAGCTTGAACTATTTTGCAAAGAAGAATGGGCAAAAATTTCAGTCTCTAGATGTGCAAAGCTGGTAGAGACATACCCTAAAAGACTTGCAGTTGTAATTGCAGCGAAAGGTGGTTCTGTAAAGTATTGACTCAGGCGGGCTGAATACTTTTGCACGCCACACTTTTCAGTTTTTTATTTGTAAAAAAATTTGAAAACCATGTATAATTTTCCTTCCATTTCAAAATTATGCGCCACTTTGTGTTAGTCTATCACATAAAATCCCAATAAAATTCATTTACGTTTGTGGTTGTAACGTGACAAAATGTGGAAAAGTTCAAGGAGTATGAATTATTTTGCAAGCCACTGTATATATGAAAAGTAGTTACTTCTATCTGTTATTCATGCATGCTGATGGCAGTAGAATGATCAAGGGAGTCACGGCAGAGACAAAGTATTATTTCTCTGTTCTAAAGGAAGATTTTTTTTGGATGGTTAATTAATCTTTCTTAGCACCAATAGCTGATATACAGATGAAAATTAAGATAAAATAACAATAATAGCCGATTTAATGTTGTGAATTATAAAGAGGTTTAGCTAAAATTATTATTCATGATTACTGAATTATATGTCTTTTATCTAATTAATTAAGAATTCAGGTAAGAAGGTGTGGGAGCTCACAATTTGATGCATTTTCTGATATATATGTCAGTATTAAGGTAGCGTTACTGCTTAAATGTTACATATGCACATGCTGTATATTTTGTAAAATATTTTGAGATCATTTATCTTGTCATCATGTTTAATACAAACATTATGTGCCGAAGGGCCCGTTCCTATGCTGTATTATAGAGAGTCATACAGCATGGAAACAGGCCCATCGACCCAAAGTCTCCACACCAACCAACATGTCCCATCCACACTAGTCCCACCTGCTTGCGTTTGGTCCATTTATATAATTAAAGGTATAAACTTGACCACTTCCTGTTTGCGCTGTATATTGATTTTAGAAAAAATGCTCCCACTTACGGCTGTGAATTTTGGCCATCTTACTCAGAGTCCCCCTCCGCTCATCAGGAGCAGAGGATTTTTCCCATCGATAAAAAATAAAAGACCAATTAATGTTTAAAAAATGATGAGATTCTTCTCCTGTCAATCATACCATGAAGGCCATGCCCCTTCCGGTGAGAGGGGGAGGGACTATAAAACCTGCAAGTGTGGACGTGGCTCAGTCGCTGCAAGATGGAGGAAGGAAAGGCCACGAACCTCATTCTGACCAGTGAATCAACTGAACACGGAACACATGTCTACTAAACTGTGAGTGTGGATTTATGGGGTTTATTTGGAATTGTGTTTGGAAGGAATAAAGATTTGATGTGCCTTTTAACGGTGCCTTTTTACGGTGCCTTTTTACGGTGCTTTAAACGGTGCCTTACAGTGCCTTTAAAGTGTGGCTATTGGAAATGTGTGGCTATTGGATATAGAAACATAGGAACATAGAAAATAGGTGCAGGAGTAGGTCATTCGGCCCTTCGAGCCTGCACCGCCATTCAATATGAACATGGCTGATCATCCAACTCAGTATCCTGTACCTGCCTTCTCTCCATACCCCCTGATCCCTTTAGCCACAAGGGCCACATCTAACTCCCTCTTAAATATTGCCAATGAACTGGCCTCAAATACATTCTGTGGCAGAGAATTCCAGAGATTCACTGTGTGAAAAATGTTTTTCTCATCTCGGTCCTAAAAGATTTCCCCTTTATCCTGACCCCTTGTTCTGGACTTCCCCAACATCGGAAACAATCCTCCTGCATCTAGCCTGTCCAACCCCTTAAGAATTTTGTAAGTTTCTATAAGATCCCCTCTCAATCTCCTAAATTCTAGCGAGTAGAAGCCGAGTCTATCCAGTCTTTCTTCATATGAAAGTCCTGACATCCCAGGAATCAGTCTGGTGAACCTTCTCTGTACTCCCTCTATGGCAAGAATGTTCTTCCTCAGATTAGGAGACCAAAACTGTACGCAATACTTCAGGTGTGGTCTCACCAAGACCTTGTAAAACTGCAGTAGAACCTCCCTGCTCCTATACTCAAATCCTTTTGCTATGAATGCTAACATACGATTTGCTTTCTTCACTGCCTGCTGCACCTGCATGCCTACTTTCAATGACTGGTGTACCATGACACCCAGGCCTCGTTGCATCTCCCCTTTTCCTAATCGGCCACCATTCAGATAATAGTCTACTTTCCTGTTTTTGCCACCAAAGTGGATAACCTCACATTTATCCACATTATACTGCATCTGCCATGCACTTGCCCACTCACCCAGCCTATCCAAGTCACCTTGCAGCCTCCTAGCATCTTCCTCACAGCTAACACTGCCCCCAGCTTTGTGTCATCCGCAAACTTGGAGATGTTGCATTCAATTCCCTCGTCCAAATCATTGTTCCAGCACTGAGCATAGCGGTACCCCACTATGTGTGGCTAATTGGATATGTGTGGATAATTGGAAATGTGTGGCTAATTAATTGGAAAAGTGTGGCTATTGAAATCTATATAATTAGAAGTCAAAACTGACCACTTCCTGTTTACGCTGTATATTGATTTTAGAATAAAACGCTACAACTGACGGCTGTGATTTTTGGCCATCTTATTCAGAATCCCCCACCACTCATCAACTGCAGCAAATTTTTCCCATCGATGAAAAATAAAAGAGTTATTAGTGTTTTAAAAATATTGAGATTCTCTCTCCTGCCAATCATTACCGTGAAGGTCATGCCTGTTCCAGGGGGTGTGGGGAGGAGCTTTAAAACCTGGAAGTCTGGACGTGGCTCTGTTGCTGCAAGATGGCGAGTGAGAGGTCATGACTCTCAGTCTGAGCTGGAAATCTACAGAACACTTAGTGTCTGCTGACTTGTGACTGCTCTTTTTATGTTTTTTAAACTGTGCCTTGCTGCCTGCACTCTGCTTGGAGTGCTGTGAGGTTGGACTTGCTGCCTGCACACTGCTTGGAGTGCTGTGAGTTTGGACTTGCTGCCTGTCCTCTGCTTGGAGTGCTGTGAGATTGGACTTGCTCCCTGCACTCTTCTTGGAGTGCTGTGAGGTTGGGCTTGCAGACTGCACTCCGCTTCAAGTGCTGTGATATTGGATTTACAGTCATGCATTTAATGATGACTTTTGAGGTAAATTCTCAGATTTTCTTTGTTAAATTTTGACTGCTCAATTTCTCTATATTAAAATTGTCTTTTTTTTAAAAAATATCAACAGCAAAGTCATCAAGAGGCAGTGAGCAGCAGAACACAACAAGACACAACAAGAAAGAACTTAATAAATCTCATCTTTAACATTTAAATTGTTGTTATATTTTAAGAATCATTCACATTTTAAACTTTAATAAATCCTTTTTCCACTTGCCATGCCTGCGTGTTCTTCATCACAATGGGTACCTAATAGGCAGGACTGGCTGCGCTGTCGGAGAGCCACTAAGAGTGCATGGGGGGGAAGTTGAGGGGAGATGGACTGAATGCGTGGGGGGGAGGGGAATGGCAAGGAGCAGAGTGGGGGGATGAAGGAAGGAAGGGTGACTGAGTGAACTGCCATCTCACCAACTGTAAGTGTGTGGATTGCCATCCCACCAGCCACGAGTAAGTGACTGAAGTGCCAGCCCACCAGCCATGACTTAGTGAACTGTCAGCCCACCAGCCATGACTCGCTGAACAGCAAGTCCAAGAATCCATTCAGTCCACAATGTCCATACTAGCGTTCTGAAAACCAGTCCCTACAGTGCACAACACCTATACTAGCGCTCCAGAGATCCACGCAAGGATAGACTTTCCTCCTTCATTGCTGTGATCTGTAAAAAAAGATGAAAATGTCTAAAATTGATTGTCCACCCTCTCCCCCTTTCTCTGTCACACAGTCTGTCACCTGTTTTCGGCAGTTTCTCAGCTGCCAGCCCACCAGGCATAAGTTACTGAGCTGGCAGCCTGGCATGCCTGAGTGACTGAGCTGCCAGGCCTGACTGAGCTGCCTGGCCTGAGTGACTGAGCTGCCTGGTTTCAGTAACTGAGCTGGCGGTCCAAGAATCCATTTGTCCTACAATGTCCATACTATCCCTCTAGAAACCAGTCCCTTCGACCCACAACACCCATACTTGCTCTCCAGATAGCAGCCCCCCCCTCCCCACCCACCCCCACTGGCCAGCAATATTGGAATTGGTGGAGAGGTGGAATATTGCATTGGGGGACCAGTGCTCCCGTTGAAGCTGGGACCCAACGGGTCCAATTTCGGCCAGTATTCCTCTAAACCTATCCTATCCATACCTGGCTAAATGTTTCTTACACGTTGCAATAGTACCTGCCTCAAATACCTCTTCCAACAGCTCATTCCTTACACTCACCACCCCTTTGTGTAAAAAAATTTGCACCTCAGGGTCCTATTAAATCTTTCTTTCCCTCGCCTTAAACCTATTTTCTCTGATTCTTGATTCCCCAACTCTGGGCAAGAGACACTGTGCATTTACCCAATCATTTGCTCTCATGATTATGTACACTTCTATAAGATCACCCCTCATCCTCATGTGCCTCAAGGATTAGAGTCCTAGCCTGCTCAAACGCTCCTTGTAGTCATTGCATTCTGGCAACATCCTCGTAAATCTTCTCTGCACCTTATCCAGCTTGACAACATCTTTCCTTTAAGAGGTTCTATGTTCAAACTTTCTAGTGCGCTCAATTAGCCAGCAAATGTATCAGTTTAATTTCGAAAATGCAATTCTAGAAGGAATGCAGTATTTAAAATTCACATTGATCTGCATATTGGCTTGAGGACATAGTTAGACATATTGCAACAAACTAAGAGGAGCATCCTTGGTTAATATTTTAAATTCTGTCCTTATTAATTATTAGCATTATTAAATTATTATTTATTTGCACCAAAATATGGATAATGAAACAAAGTTGGCTGATACAACACCATTGTCAGGGGAAAAGCTTTACAGAAGCATCACAGTACCACCACTGATGGAAAAGTTGAATTCAAAGTCAACATGGACAGATATGCATGTGGAAGTTCACAATGGAAAATATTTACAGTTCATTAGACCTGAGGTAGTTTCAAATGTATTATTGTCTCTCCATATCTTTACTCGTCACCAACTCCACAGAGTTCATTCTCTATCCTTTCTCTTATATGCCCTCTTACTCCCCTGTAAATATAGGTGCTGCAATGCTCCTCTTCTCTTCCTTTTCCATTGAAGATATTGCATTTTTTATTTTTTAATTGATTTGTTTTATTTGAGAAATAACTCAAATTAAAGTGGACACAGGAACTGCTGTCCTAATCTTTACATCTCTCTGTATTTATCTTCAGAAATTATAAATTGCAATCATTTTCTCTCAAAGGCACATAATTATCATGGATTTATTTTTTCTGTTAACCTAATATATAGACAATTAATTGCTTTTGAAACACAAATGGAGTTTTGGAAATTGATTGAATAATACTTGATTGAGCAAAATGCCCTTCAGCCCACCCAGTCCATGCTGAACATAGATCACCCATTGACACAAGTTCTATATTATCACTCTTTGACATCCACTTCCTACACAAGGGGCAATTTACAAAGAAAGTCAATTAACCAGCAAACACGCACGTCTTTGGGATGTGGGAGGAAACTGGAGCACCCAGAGCAAATTTACGTGGTTGCAGGGATAACGTGAAAACTCTGCATTGACAACACCCAGAAAAAAATTGAACCTGGGTCTCTGGTGCAGTGAGAGAACAGCCTTGCCAGCTGTGCCATTATGCTATCCTTATAAAAGATGAGTATTCTTACTGACCTTACGTTCACCACCTCTTCGATTCCAAGTCTCAACTCACCTTTGTATCTGAAGAATGTCCCAGTCTAAAAAAGGGTCCCGACCAGAAACGTCACCTATCCTTTTTCTCCAGGCTGCCGCCTGAGCCACTGAGTTACTCCAACACTTAGTCTACCTTCAGCTCTGTACTGGGCCTTTGGTCCAACCCTGCAAAATGGTCAAGAGCAGAATAACCATGGCAGAACCCAAACTGGTCATTGGTGAAAAGCTAAGATAAACACAAAATGCTGGAATAACTCGGCGGGTCAGGCAGCACCTATGGAGTAAATGGGTAGGTGATGTTTTGGGTCATGGCCTTGAGTAGTAGGGAGAGCTGGAAAAGATGGTGGAAAAAGGCAGGATATTCCTCATATTTTGCTTACATAGTTTACCCCCCAGCGGTATTGACAATAGATAATAATAGGTGCAGGAGTAGGCCATTTGGCCCTTCGAACCAGTATTAACATTGACCTCCAATTTCAGGTAGTCCCTGCTTTCCCTTCTTTCCCCTCCCTTTCCCCCCTCCCCCCCCCCCCCCACATCAACTGAAGAAAGGTCTCGGCCCAAAACGTCACCTATTTCCTTTGCTCAATAGATGCTGCCTCACCCGCTAAGGTTCTCCAGTATTTTGTATACCTTGAACAAAATGAAAATCTGTTTCATATCTGGACAGAGCCATGAGATGATACTGTTTTCTACTAATAATATGGAGGCAGTTTTTTAAAGCATCCCAAAGTTCAACCTTCGTTAAGCCACTATTATGTCAGAGACCATTAGTAAAATAATCTCACACACATCACGACATTCTTGGGATAGCAATGATGAATCATCCAGATGTAGTTCGTTGATTAATAACGTCTTTATTGTAGAAACACAGAACAATGAAATAACTCTGAACTTCCGTTCTTAATCGTTGTCCCAATCATGCTCGTGGTCATGGTGATAATGTGTCATAGACATGGTAGAAAACTGTATCATCTCATGGCTCCATCACCAAAACCGAAACCAATCCATCTGAATGTCTGCACTAGACTCTTCTGGCTAAAAACACGCCCAGACTATGTAAACATGCCCAGACTACGCGAACACGCCCAGATTACATAAAACAATTAAAGGTAACTACACATGCGGCTATAATAAACTTATTTAAGTTAAATGGCTCCTACACATATGAGTTCTTAGGATAGCTTCTAAAGTACAGTCTCCTGCAGCCACAAACATTTTACTAACACTACACCATCTAGGTGTCCTTAGCAGTGTTCTCATGGCATCATTATAGGCCACCTTTAGTCTCTGCAAACTTGTCTTTCCGTGGTTAGACCATAGGTGCGCAGTATAGTTGTGTGTAATATGCTCTAAACAGAGGCATCTTCACCGCATCTGTACATGCACCGAACTTGCGCAAGAGAATATTTGCCTGTACATACAGCATACGTCATTGCCTATAAATATCCTCAACATCTCTCATTTGTTCTGTAATAAATTGCCCAAGTTTGCACATTCTTCCTGTGACTGCATGGGTTTCCTCCTGGTGCTCTAGTTTCTTCCCACATTCCAAAGATGTGGGGATTGTTGGGGTGACGCCTGTATGGCCGTTGAGTAGTCGCCCAAAGAGTCGTACCTTTTTCTGGTTGCCGCTGGATTTTCAACATTTCAAAAATTTTCGGTGAACTTCTGCGATTATGATGGGTGCTGGCAATCGCCGAAAAAATCGCGTGAGTGGGACAGGCCCTTTTGAACCCTTCTTTGGGGCCTTTCTTCAAAAACATCACCCATACACGTTTCAAGACATGCTGCCTGACCCGGTAAAAAAGTGCTGAAGTAACTCAGCGGGTCCAACCTGCTGAGTTACTCCAGCACTTTACGTCCATAATAATTATGAACATTTACAGAGTAGCCTAAAATGTAGCAAAACTGTATCAAGGTGTTTTATGGGAATGTTATCAAACAGGATTGTCATCCAATTATACAAGGAGATATAATACCAAATGTCCAAAGCTCTGGTTGTAAAGGGAAGGTTACAGGAGCATATTAAGGATGGGAAACAGGCAGAACAGTGGAGAGTTTAGGAGGGAATCGTGAGCAGCTAAAGGCAGAGTTGATAATAGTGGAGGGATTCAGGATTCTTTCCACAAGCTGAAAGTCGAGGTCTAGATATACTGGTGAGTTATAGGTCTGCAGGGGATTATACAGATGGAGGGGTGTGAGAGCATGTAGAGATGTGAAAACAAGAGTGTGAATTTTATTTAAAATCCATTTTGTTAATCACCACTTATGTAGTCTTTTGCAGTTCCCATTCAAACTATTTATTGCCAGCACATAGGAACATTTGCTGCTGAAAGAATAAACTGGAACAAGTAATTTTCCTTTTATTGCTTTCAGAGACCATTGGCACACAGACATAAATCCAAACAGGATTGGCAAATGGTAATTACATATTTTCTTTCATGATTTTATTATTCAGGCGTAATGTTGTTGCATGTACTCTTCTTTCACTGTTGTAGACTTTGAAATCCATATTTTGACATTTACATTGAACACATACTTATTGCAGTGGTTGAACATTGTATTTGTCATGAAATTTGATTCAATTGTCACATTTCTAAAACATGATATATTGTCATTTTCCAACTCACTTGGTGCTTCTGCAGTGTCGCTTTGGACTAATCTATGATGGTTTATTTTTATTTTGATTTAACTAAGAAAAGGCAAAGTTTTGTGGAAATTCGGGCATTCCTGATATCCGCACATGGCAAAATGGCAATTTAACAAATAAATCCTGAGATTAAATCCTGAGATTAAATCCTGAAATAAACTCGAGATATCCAAATTCACAATTTTGCTCAAACTAACAGTCACATTTTTATTGAGATTAGCCTATTATCTAAATTGAATTGAAAAAGGAAGGATTTTATTATGCTTTTTTGCTCTCTTTGTAAACCACCTTTTATTGCATGTCAAGATATAATAGGTTTAACATGAGTAAGTTTTACTTCACTGAGGAAAAGAGAATGGGGGCAGCAAATAAAATGGGAATTACTTTCTGCACCAACATTGACATTTCAATATATATAGTCTGGCTGCATATACAATGGGGAAGGTGTATTATTTTTTGACAATAATTTTGGATTAACTTAATTATTTATGTGGTTTGGGCATATTTAGTTAACTATTTATTTGTAAATCTATTTTGATTCATTTTTTAAATATTTACTGAATAAAAGAGACGTTTAAAAATCTTTAAGTAACCTCCTAATGCCCCTGACCCACTTAGAAAACCTGAACGGAAATCTCTGGAGACATTGTGCCCCACCCAAGGTTTACGTGCGGTTCCCGGAGGTTTTTGTCAGTCTCCCTAATGGTAGAAATTGGTTACTGTTTCTTCTATGTTCCGGCGATTATTTAAAAAAATTCAAAACTGGCCGCGACTAAAAATAGGTTGCCATTTTAAAAATTGGTAATTTTTTAGTCGAAGCCGGTTGCGATGATGGTTGAAGGTGGTTGGCAGAGGTTGCAGGTAGTGGAAGGTCTACCACCTTCAACTAGAATCGCAACCGGTTCGACCCAAAAATCACCGATTTTTAAAACGGCAACCTATTTTCAGTCGCGGCCAGTTTTGAAGTTTTTGAAATAGTCGCCGGAACATAGAAGAAGCGGAAATCACTTTCGACCATTAGGGAGACTGACAAAAACCTTTGGGAACCTCCGGGAACCGCACGGAAACCTTGGGTGGGGCGCAAAGTCTCCAAAGGTTTCCGTTCAGGTTTCGTAAGAGGGACAGGGGCATAACATTTACAGCTGGCAGTGCCAGTATTAGAACTTTGTGAATTGTCAATGCAATTAAGGTGTGGTGTCATTGGAAGATCATCCAATCCATATTATTGTAATTTCCTGATCTCTCACTTTTCCAAAATTTGTTCACCCGCAAACACATTTCTGTTTCAATCATTTATATCCTTCTGCCATTCTCAGAGATCTCACAGAAATTATAATTGAGTATTCTTATGTAGACCCTAACATAGTTTTAGTTTTTAGTTTTAGAGATACAGCGTGGAAATAGGCCCTTCGGTCCACCAAGTCTCCACCAACCAGCCATCCCCGCACATTAACCCACACTAGGGACAATTTTACATTTCTGTCAAGCCAATTAACCTACAAAAATGTTGGAATTAATCATAATCACTGTTAATGTTGAGTCTGCGTGGCTGTAACACACATGGTGGAAGGATGAGGTTGCTTTGTACTTCATTGAACTAAGAGGCCAAGGGCAACAAAGTCATTGTGAGAATGGGTTATTGACAAAGAATTCAAGTGGAAGATGATCTATAGCTCAGGGTCATGCTTCAATACTCAGTGAGATATTCTGCAAAATGCTCACACATTCTACAATAAAGAGGAGGGTACTTAATTTTTATCTTTATTTGTTTGGACAATCATAACTATTTTCTCATATCAGACTGAAGGGCCAGGCCTTCATATGCAATTAAACAAAACAGACATAGATTTCTGGTCACAACTAGGATGATTCCAAAAATAATATTGTAAACAGAGCCAGCTGCAGCTTGTTGCTGCTTCAGATCACTTGCTTACATTTTTATGCAGGGATACATTGAAAGTGATGATGGAAATATTGATCCAAAGGACAACAGACTAATTTGACAACACAATTTTCATGTTGCTTTGTACAATGCTATAAAACATGTGGACATTGGCAATAAAAAGTGTTGCACTGCAGTTAAGTTACAAAAGATATGTCTCACAAGAGAGACAAGATGGCCTAAATGAAATGCCTCGATTCATAGAATAACAGCTTTGCATCTCTAATCAACCAGATGTTATGTTATACTAGACTAAGTGGGACCCATTGGGTCCCATTCTCACATGGAAGGCCTGGTACCCCAAAGCAATATTCCACCATTCACGCATATCCCCCAACTGCGAGGGATCGGGAGAGGGTGTGAAGGGGAGGTGGTGTTTGGGGGAGCAGTGTGGGAGGGAGGGGATGGGATGGATGTGTGGGTGGGAGGCATGTGGGGGGAGGGGGGTTTGTGGGGGTAGGGGATCAGCTTGCCTGACATCTCCTTCTTTCGTCTCTACCTCTCAAGCGTATTGCGTGGTCTCCTCTCCTCAGCCTCCTCGCCGAAGACTCTCAAGCAAAGACTCACACTTTACTCACAGGGCAATTCCCTCACAAGGCCGCTCACTCACTGCCGCTCGCTAAGAGCCGTCTTGCTTAAATTGACTGATAAATTGCCTGATTTACCAATTTACAAAGCAAATTCCTCAGTTTTCAACTGTTTTCCCACACTGACTCACTTCTCTCCTCCCACTTGGGCTAGAGCCAATCAGTCGTATCTCTTGCTAATCTGCTGCTGCTGTTCCTCCCAAATCTATAGCAGTTCTGAACAAAGACTGCCTGTCCTTGGCCTTTACTTCAACTGTTTTGCTTCAGTATCTCTTTCAAATGGTTTTATAATTAGATCCACTCATAAAGTCACAGAGTCATAGAGTGATACAGCATATGAACATTCAAAAAGTAGATTGGACCTAAAACAATGAAAGAACATCGACCAGAAATAGTCACAGTCATAGAGTGATACAGTGTGGAAACAGGCCCTTTCGCCCAACTTGCCCACACCGGCCAACATGTCCCAACTACACTAGTCCCACCTGCCCGTGTTTGGTCCATATCCCACCAAACCTGTCCTATTCATGTACCTGCCTAACTGTTTCTTAAATGTTGGGATATTTCCTGCCTCATCTACCTCCTCTGGCAGCTTGTTCCATACACCCACCACCCTTTGTGTAAAAATGTTACCACTCAGATACCAATTAAATATTTTCCCCTTCACCTTAAACCTATGTCCTCCGGTCCTCGATTCACCTACTCTTGGCAAGAGACTGCATCTACCCTGTATATACACTTCCTGTGCTTTTTCCAATGGCTCATGGATTTTCAATTTTTCCAGAAAATTACTTATAAAACTGTTTCCATCACCCTTTTGAACAAGGGAATCCAGATTAATAACAATATTTGTCTTCTTTTCCATAGTTTTCCACCCCACCATGATTCTACTTCTCTCATATCCCCAACTTTTTTTTGGCCAATTACCTTAAATTTCTGCTCTCTGACCATTGACCTGCTGCTTATGGAAACAGTCACTCTTCAGCAAAAAAACTTATCTTTGAAGGATTAATATATCCAAACTGTAGCCTGTGTGCACCCTGATGTGAAATGGCTTTTATGTGCCATAGGAACTGGGGTAAGTCAGTTCAATAAATCAAAGTTAAGCAACAAATAACTCCACGGCATCCACTGGGTGGTAAACCCCAAACAAATTCTTCACGAGAAATTACTCTTTCACCCTTCATAAATATCCGTTTGAGGCCATGAATTGATATATTCTTAGAACATGGAGTTCAAGATTTCATTTGTGAACGGAATAGTATTGAGCAAAATGGTTATCTGATGGAAGGGGTTTTTAATAGCTATCTACGGCATTGAAGAGAGGATTATTGGGATCTTTTTTGAATGAGTACACTTCTTTTTTGAGGCAGAGAATCAATTTGTGCTCTTTGATAAATCCTCTCATTTGGATAAATAGTTTTAGTGACTGAAGACTGTTGAATCAGGATCTCTCTTACAAATTGTGCACGTCCTGACTATTCCGAAAATGTGCAAAATAAATAATTAAATATCAAAGAGGATGAGGACTTGAAAATTTTACCATTTAGTGCAAGCTGAATATGTATCTTCCAGAAATGTGAAAGGTTTGGATGGAGTACAGAAGATATTTCCACCAGTGGGAGAGTCTAGGAATAGAGGTCATAGCCTCAGAATGACGTTCCTTTCAGAAGATGAGGAAGAATTTCTTTAGTCAGAGGGTGGTGAATCTGTGGATTTCTTTGCAACAGAAGGCTGCGGAGGCCAAGTCAATAGCTATTTTTAAGGCAGAGTGAGATAGATTCTTGATTAGTATGAGTGTCAGAGGTTATGGGGAGAAGGCAGGAGAATAAGTTGAGGGGAGAGAGATAGATCAACCATAATTGAATGGTGGAGTAGACTTGATGGGCCAAATTGCCTAATTCTGCTCCTATCACTAATGAAAAGAGGCCAGGAGTAGATCTGTTAACACAGTAGAGAATGAACATATTTCACGAGGACTTGAAATATACAGATTTTATAAAATACAATGTCTTTTTTATGTCAGTAAAATTGCTCTAAACATTAATATCCCCACCATAATAGATAACGTCTTTTTTTGAATATTTCACCATGTAATGAATTCATCCATTAAATCTGCAAGTGCAGTTGATGGAGAATAAAATCATGCAATTAAGCAAAAGGCCTTGTATTCCCCTTTGCACATCCTTTTTATCCATAGTCATTGTTGTGGTTCCAAGCAAAGTTTAATTAATTAATTAGTGTTAAGATGTCTCACAATATATTATTGAGATTGTAATTAGAAACTCTTTCATTGAATGATATGCTAATTCAGGTATTCATTGCACAAATTAGTTCCTTAATATTCAAGTACTGTGGGTTTCCTTTAACTGCTTTTAACTAAGCAAACTAATCACATTGATTAATGCATGGCATTGCAAGGAATTGTATTAATCTTTAACAGAAAGAGTTGAATGTTGTTTTGAGCAATAATGATAAAGTATGGTTATATTGGAAGTATCATTGCTGGAACAAGATCACAAGAACTCCCCGAAGATAGACACAAAGAGCTGGAGTAATTCAGCAGATCATGCACCATCTCTGGAAAAAGGAATGGATGAAGTTTCGGTTTGAGACCCTTCTTCAGACTAAGAGTCAGGGGAGAGGGAACCGAGTGACATGAAAAGACAGGTAGAATAAATTAATGAAAGATACGCAAAAAGCTAGATCAAAGCCAGCAACGATGATCAAGGAAAGGTGGAGCCCAAAATGGTCCATCTGACTTTTGGAAATATCATAGTCATAGAGTTGTACAGCATGGAAACAGAGCATTCAGCTCACCTTGTTCATGCTTACCAAGTTGGCATTCTGGGCTAGTCCTATTTGTCTGCATTTGGTCCATATCCCTCTCAACCCTCCCTATCTATATCTGTTCAAATGTCTTTTAAAACTCGTTATTGCTTCCGCTTCTTCAGCTTTATCTGGCAGTTCATTCCACGTAAGTACTACCTTCCGAGTTAAAACGTTTTCCCGAGGCCTCTCATAAATCCCTCTCCTCTCACCTTTAGCTTAGGCCCTCAAGGATTTGAATCCTCTACCCTGGAAAATAAAACTCACTGTTCACTTTATCCATGCCCCGGGGATCTTACACACCTCAAATAAGTAACACAATGAATCTTCTATGCTCCAAGAAAAAAGTCCTAGCCTATTCATCCTCTCTTTATAACACATGCCCACTAGCCCTGGTAACACACTGGCAAATCTCTATTACACCCTGTCCAATTTAATGATATTATTCCTATAGTTTGAACAACCTGAACTACACAGTACTCAAAGTGTGGTATCAACTTGTGTACTCAAAACCCTACCCAATTAAGGTTAGCATGCCAAATACCTTATTCATCAGAGTGAGCCCCTGACTCATCACATTTGAGGAAATTATGCACCTATAGTCCCATCCCCCTCTGTTTGGAAATATATGTCCAATTCTTTGGCAAAATATGTCCTTTCAAAATCACTTACATTTAATCTTGCATTTATGACCACTCTTATATGGAGTCTTCAACTGATTGGAAAGATCTGCATTCACCTGTTCTGATATATCATTCCATAATTTCAAGCACTCAATCATATCGCCCTGTAATGAGTAAAATTCTGACAATATGTTTTGTCATTCTGCATGTGTTTCCCCTCACACCAAGTAGTAACCTGGTGAATTTATATTTAAAGCAACAATCTTCATCCAAAATGTGAAGCTGGATAAAGCACCTGTCCCACTTAGGCTATTTTTAGGCGACTGCCGGCGATTGTCATAGTCGTAGCAGGTCACCAAAGAAACGGCGACTGGACCCCCCTGCGAACATAAAAATTGAAGTAGATTCATTACTTCGACAACAACATAAAAACCGGTCAGCACCGGCGACAACCTACATTAACCAGGCGACAACCTACGTTAACCTGGCTACAACTACAACAGCACCCAAGTCAGGAGAAGTCAAGCTACGCTCATTGGCGTGAAACCCGTTGTCGCCGACTGTCTCTGAAAATCTTTCAACATGTTGAAAATCGAGCAGCGACCAGAGAGACGCTACGACTATTTGTCGACTGAGGAGACTACTCACGACCATACAGGCGACACCCTGGCGACCATGTGGCGACAGCCTAGTTGCCTGTAGTCGCCCAAAAAATCACCTAAGTGGGACAGGCCCTTAACACACAGTCCACTATTACCTATAACTCAGTCAAAGAGCTGTGCAGCACAGAAACAAGTCCTTCGGCCCACCTTGTCTATGCCGACTAAGTTGGAATTCAGGACGTCCCATTTGCTTGCATTTGGCCCTTCCTATCCATATATCTGTCCAAATGTCTTTTAAAAGCCATAATTGGATTTGCTTCTTTGTGTAGCTTCTTCTGGCAGCTCATTCCAAATTTGGATTTAAAAGGCCACATGAATGCGAGGTGTAGTTTTTAAATGTCTTATGCTACTGTATCTCAACTTGCTTCTGCTCATCACAGAACTTCGATTAAGACAACTCTAGTTGTTTAACAATTCTTCGAATGGTATTTCCTATTTAGTTATCATTGTTTTCTTCTTTTTAAACCAATTTTCTCCATGATGTATACTTATTATTATGCACTTTGGAATAAAGCCTGGTTTTACTGCTAAGAAAATGTGCAGCCAAGGTTTTTTTAATTCCCATGGGAGTGATTATTATTCCTTGGTGTTCTGCTATTGTTCGTGTAAGTCATCCAAATTGCCTTGTCGAGATGACATGATTTAAAAAGTGAAAAGTGAAATGAATTAAAACATTTATCTTGCACTACTGCAATACATTATAAAAAGGATTAAGGGCCTTTTAGAAGTGTAAGGGTAAAATAAAATAAGCATCAATTACTATTGAGTGGGAGTGCTATTGAGTTAAAATATTGCCAAATTACATAATTTTATTCAATTTATAAGTACAGCCCTTTTGTTGTAATGGTGGTGGCCCGTCGGTAACAACGATGGCGGGTTGTGCAGTCTGAATTCTGGTGAGTTCTGACATGACTATTTGTGAGGCCAGTGGGGGGAGATGAAGGTCATCGCTGGTGGATTCTGGGCGGCAGCCTTCCTTCTCACCCTGACTTTGGAAAGTCGCTCTACGCGGCACTCCTTGAAGCTGCTGGCTCCAGTGTGTCCTGTCGCTGGCGTAGGCTTTCAGTTGCTTGGGCACAAGACCACAATAGTGGAGGTGGCCATGATGAAATCTTTGTACCGCTTCCTGGGACGCCCACAGTTACTTTGTCCCTGGGAGAGCACACCGTAGAAGACCTGTCGAGGCATGTGGGTTTCATCCATCCTGATGACGTGCCCAGTCCATCGGAGCTGTGCTTTGATGATCATTGCCTCAATGCTTGTGAAGCTGGATCTGTCCAATACTTCTAGGTTGGCCACTTTGTCCTGCCAGCAAATGCCCATGATGGACAGTAACAAGCGCTTATGGAACTTCTCAAGTTGACGGATGTGATTCCTATACAAGGCCCATGTTTCACAGCCATAGAGCAGGCTGGAAAGCACAACTGCTTTATAGACTGAGTTTAGTTGACAGCTTGATGTTGTGGTGATTCAACACTCATGTATGCAGTTGTCCAAGTGCTTGACTGGCTTTACAGATTCGCGTTGAGATTTTCTTGTCCAGGGAGCCATCAGATGATATTACACTTCATAAGTATTTGAAGGAGTCAACAGCTTTCAGCTGTGTGCTGTCAATGTGCACACTTGGGGGCGGTACTGCAGAGTCTGGAGCCAGCTGGTGGATGACTTCCGTTTTGCTGAGGCTGATTGTGAGACCAAAAGCCTGTGCTGCTTCCGCAAATTTGGTCAAAATGAACTGGAGGTCAGACTCCTCGTGAGCCATGAGGGCGCAGCCATCTGCAAAAGAGGCTTTCAGAATGAGCCGTTCGTGCATCTTGGTTTTGGGATTCAGCGGTTGAAAGTCAAAGATCCGTCCAGACGGTACCTCAGGTACGGTCGAGGTCATGGAGTGTGTGACTCAGGAAGCAGCCGAAGAAGAGGTTGAAGAGTATGGGGGCCAGAACGCAACCTTGCTTCACTCCATTGGAGATGGTGAAAGGTGCAGAAGTTTTGCTGTTGACCAGAACTGTTTCTCTCATGCCATCATTGAAGAGGCGGATGATCTGGATGAACTTTCTTGGGCAGCCGAGCTTGTGACGTATCCACCACAGAGCCTCCTGGTTGACCATGTCAAAGGCCTTTGTCAAGTTTATGAAGACTATGTAGAAGTCCATCTTCTGCTCGATGCATTTTTCCTGTATCTGTCTCACAGTGAAGATCATATCAGCAGTGCTACGACCAGGCTGAAATCACACTGAGACTCTGGCAAGCTTGCTTCTGCAATCTTATTGATTATGCGGTTGACAGGGGTTTTTCCAGCGACAGACAACAAGGAGATGCCTCGGTAGTTGCCAGTCAGCTTTGCTACCTTTGTTTTTGAACAAGGAGACAACAGTGGCGTCCCTGAATTCATCGGGCATACTTTCTGTCTCCCAGATGCTGGACAAGATGTTGTGGAAGGCGTCTAGCGTCTCAGGAGCTGCTCAAGTTCAATAGGGATTCCGTCCATGCATGATACCTTGCCTGTGTTGGTTTGCCTTCTTGATCTCTTCCAAATGTGGTGGAAAGTACCATCTGGACACACACACATTTCTGCCTACATCATGCATGAAGATATATTGTTTAGCTATTTCATCCATTGTTCCAATTCTAGAAATCATTTTTTTTTTAGTTAAAGAAAGTAGAAACAAGGAACTACAGATGCTGGTTTACACAAAAGGACACAAAGTGCTGGAGTAATTCAGGCAGCATATCTGGAGAACTTGGTTAGGTAATGTTTTGGGATGGGACCCTTCTTCAGTCAGATCCAAAACATCACCTATCCATGTTCTCTGGGGATGCTGAGTAACCCAGTATCCTTTTTGTGTCCTTTGATTAGTTAAAGGAAGATGTGCATAAGAGAACACATTGCTCACCTGGTGCAAAGCACAAAGTTTGAGGAATTCAGTGAGTCGGGTAACATCTGTGGAAGGAATAGATTGGTGATGTTTTGGATCAAGGCCCTTCTTCAGACTGAATGTAGCAGGGAAAGGAATATTGACAAAGTGGAGGACGCGGGTGGGGTGAGATAAAGTCTGGCAAGTGATAGGTGAATACATGTGAGGGAAGTAACTGGCAAATTGGAGGACAAAGACTTTTCTCAGCTGTTTAACTCGGCTAGATTTACCATTGCTAAAGTAATGCTATTAAAAACAATGATTTCAGTGAAAGACAGGATAAACATACATACATTATACCTTTATTGACCTCTTGGACACCCCAATACACCTTGGAGCATTTCATTAGAAGCGCTGCCAACATTATAACTTTGGAAACACTGTAGTAGACCTTGCAATTTCCAAAAGCAAGGTCTCATAAACAACAATGAGAAATTGATCAAATGGTCTTTTTAATGATGTTGGTCAATAAATAAATACAGAATATGAGCAAATTCAATATATTACTGATATATTACAATATATTTCAATATGTATATATCAATATATTACTGCTTCTGTGCAAGGTAATACTGCTGAGTACAGGTTTCACATATTCAAATAATTATTTTATGCTGCATCTATCACCTTGTCAAAAGTTTTATTATAGTTTGCTGAGGAGCTCAGATTCTATAAAATGAATGCTTGGCATGTTTTGATCCCATGAGGTGATCACAAGGTTTGACTCCATAATATCCAATTCACCTTATATCTATATAACAATAAATCACTAATAGGATTCAATGAGGAAAAATTGAGTCACGGGAGCATTTTGCCATAAACTCAAACTACAGATGTTTTCAAATAACAAATACAAATGTTCTTTCCAGCTGCAAAGGCAAAGACGTCCTCACCCAATTTTCTTTGCTGTGTCTCAGTAAAAATTGGGAAGGCTTTGTCAAAAATAGAGACATATGAAAATCAAACATCTTACAAATTGAGAATTAGTCCATAGAACATAGAATGGTGCAGCAGAGGAACATGACCTTCGGCCCATGCCAAATTGAACTACATCTTTCTGCCTGCACACAATCCATACCCCATCACTCCCTGCATTTTAATTTGTTTATCTGAAAGCCCCTTAAATGCCACTATCATATCAGCCATTTCTCTGTTCATATCTGAGACAGCTCTATCCTATCCACCTTTTGACAGCCCTTTTCACTGTCCGCAACACCACCAGATTCAGATTCAATTTAATTGTCATTGTCAGTGTACAGTGCAGAGACAACGAAATGCATTAGTTTTGGTGTCACCTGCGACTTACACACCAACCGATTTATATTTTCATCCAAGTAATTGATACACATCACAAACAACAGGGATCCCAGTACTGATCCCTTTGAGCATTAATGGTCACACACCTCCAGCCAGAATAACACCCTTCCCCCAGTACTCTTTGTCTTTTATGGGTCAGCCAGTTCAGAAGACAAGCTCCAAGTAACTGTGGACCCCATGCATCTTAATCTTCTGGATCAACCTACCATGGGGGATCATGGCTGATCATCCAACTCAGTATCCTGTACCTGCCTTCTCTCCATACCCCCTGATCCCTTTAGCCACAAGGGCCACATCTAACGCCTTCTTTAATATAGCCAATGTACTGGCCTCAACTACCTTCTGTGGCAGAGAATTCCACAGATTCACCACTGTGTAAAAAATGTTTTTCTCATCTTGGTCCTAAAAGATTTCCCCTTATCCTTAAACTGTGACCCCTTGTTCTGGACTTCCCCAACATCGGGAATAATCTTCCTGCATCTAGCCTGTCCAACCCCTTAAGAATTTTGTAAGTTTCTATAAGATCTCCCCTCAATCTTCTAAATTCTAGCGAGTAGAAGCCAAGTCTATCCAGTCTTTCTTCATATGAAAGTCCTGCCATCCAAGGAATCAGTCTGGTGAACCTTCTCTGTACTCCCTCTATGGCAAGAATGTCTTTCCTCAGATTAGGAGAACAAAACTGCACGCAATACTCCAGGTGTGGTCTCACCAAGACCCAGTACAACTGCATTAGAACCTCCCTGCTCTTATACTCAAATCCTTTTGCTATGAATGCTAACATACCATTCGCTTTCTCCACTGCCTGCTGCACCTGCATGCCTACTTTCAATGACTGGTGTACCATGACACCCAGGTCTCGTTGCATCTCCCCTTTTCCTAATCAGGCACCATTCAGATAATAGTCTACTTTCTTGTTTTTGCCACCAAAGTGGATAACCTCACATTTATCCACATTATACTGCATCTGCCATGCATTTGCCCACACCCAACCTATCCGTCACCTTGCAGCTTCCTAGCATCCTCCTCACAGCTAACACTGCCTCCCCAGCTTTGTGCCATCCACAAATTATCCACCATAATGTTCATTAAGCAACCCAACACCATCAGCTTCTTGATCTCAAAATGTCCTATCTTATTAATATACCCCACACTGATTTCACAATCCTCCATCATGCCCTTATCCTTGTGAGTATTGGTGCAAAAAAATGTGTTTAGTATCTCGCCTCCATTCTTCGAATCCAAGTATATATTCCCTCCTTGATCCACGAGTGGTTCCACCTTCCCAAATGTAGTTCTTTCCTACAAGTTCCAGAGTTATTCTTATTCATAGCTATCTTAAAATGTAAGGAATTGTAATAAAAATGCTCTCCCACTGAAATCCCGGATATCAGGCCAGGCTTGTTTCCCAACACAAGGTCCTGTATGGTCCATCCTCCAGTTGGATTTGCTGCATACTAATTCAAGAAAACCTCTTGGATACACTTAACAAATTCTACCCAATTTAAACCTATTTCACTAAAAAAAGTTCCAGTCAGTACTGGGGGAGTTAAAATCACCCTCTGTGAACAATCCTGTTGCGTTTATATCTTTCCGTAAACTGTTTAAATAACTATTCCTCTATCTCCAGCTGGCCATAAGAAGGACCATAGTATAATCCCAACTGAGTGATACTACTTTTCTTATTTTTGAGCTTTACTCATTTGCATTAATGGATGGTCCCTCCAGTATGTTCTCTCTATGTGCAGCTACGTAATCCCCTTGATAATGTAATTCCTCCACCTTTTACAAGGAATCAAGAGTGTAGTGTTGTTGTTCTATTTTGGACTTACACTCTCCATATTGAAGGAGTTTGAAGCTCAGCCTCCGTGAGTTTGAAAACTTAAAGGAGCCATTTTAATTAGGCCCCATCTTGGCCGGCCGGCATGGACAGGTTGGGCCGAAGGGCCTGTTTCCGTACTATATGACTCTAAATATGTCATGTCAGAAAAGCATTTCATTAGAACAGAAAGAATCATCACACTTTGTAGACAAGATAGAGATTGGGAAGGATGGTGAAGATCTATATTTTAAAGTTATACTAACATTTTCATTTTTGGAAACTCAATAAACGATACCATTTTATGCAGTATACAGATTGTTATGCAATCCATGTCTGTTCAACAACAGTTGGTGGGAAAAGGGTGAGAACAATTGAATCGACAGTAGAGCCACTGCCTCACAACTCCAGCAAACCAGATTAATTCCTGACTTCCTGTGCTGTCCATCTGGAGTTTGCTTGTTCCCCCTGTAATGCCTTATAGTTTCCTCTCATATCCAAAACATGTATGGGTTTGATAGGTTTACTTACCACTGTAAATTGCGCTATTGTGTTGCTGACTGTTAGAATCTGGGGGAATTGATGGGAATGTGGGGACGATAAAATGGGATTAGTGGACATTATGTGAAAATGGGTCCTTGACGGTCAATGCAGACTTGGTAGACTGAAGGACTGTTTCCATGCAGTATGGCTTGAGAAGTTATATTATATAAGTTTCGCACAAGAGAAAAATATAGTAAAAGCAGCCAATTTATATTCTACTCAAGCCTGACAATGATATTCTTGTGGGCCTTGATCCCTTCCTGAGCTAAGCATTTGATTTTTTTTGGTTGTTATTTTCTCATCCACTGGATCTATTCCTATGTGAACAGGTGGGCATTTAGATCTGTTGTTCTATAATAAAAACAGAGAAAGCTGAAAATACTCTTGGTCAGTGGAGGGAAAATCAGTGTAATCCATTACATAATCTCTCCTCCTTTCAGAATTGAGAAAACCATTTTATAAATATATCCAACAATCTGTTGTGGAGAAACCAGAATAAAGCTACAGCCAAAAAAGCACACCAATGCCCCTACTTCCGCAGGAGACTGAGGAAATATGGCATGTCTCCAATAAATCCACTACTTTCCACTAGTGGGAGAATCTAGGGCTAGAGGTCATAGCCTCAGAATTAAAGGACATTCTTTTAGGAAGGAGATGAGCAGAAATTTCTTTAGTCAGAGCGTGGTGAATTTATGAAATTCTTTGCCACAGAATGCTGTGGAGGTCGTCAGTGAATATTTTTAAGGCAGATATAGATATATTCTGATTAGTACAGGTGTCCCATGTTATGGGGAGAAGGCAGGAGAATGGTGTTAGGAGGGAGAGATAAATCAACCATGATTGAGTGGTGGAGTAGACTTGATGGGCCGAATGGACTAATTCTACTCCTATTCCTTATGACATGATGACTCCTACAATCAGCGCCATAGATGCTGCTGCACCCGCTGAGTTTCTCCAGCATTTTTGTGTACCTGTTGGGTTGCATCACAGCTTGGTTTAAGCACAGTTTTGCACAAGATTGCAAGGAATTACAGTGCCTTGTAGATGTAGTCCAGTCAATCACTCAGATCGGACTCCCCGCCATTGACTCCATCTATTCTTCACACTGCCTTAGGAAAGTAGCTAACATTATCAAAGAATAGTCATACACCGTTCATTCTGTCTTCTCCTCGCTCCCCTTGGGCAAAAGATACAACAGCTTGATAACGTGCACCATCAGACTCAAGAGCAGCTTCTTCCCCTCTATTAACAGACACCTGAATGGCCCTTCCATAAGCTGGTGTTCAATTCCAATTTTCTAACCTACCTCATTGCAGACATTGGACTTCTTTTTTTGAAAGTGTTATGCTGCAATGCTGGGGAATTAAATTGTGCACTTTGATGTCTTTCTCTTTGCTCTACCTTTTGTAACATACTTGGCTTGATTATATTCATGCATGATATTATGTGATTTGATTGGGTAGCACACAAATAAATACTTTCTGCTGTACCTCGGTCCAGATAATAATAAATCTAACCTCGCCTAACCCCCCTCCTCCCATGCTTCAAATTCACCAATTATTTATGAAGGCTTGTGGAACTTAATTTTATTCTCTTTCTTAATCATTCATTTCCTCCTCTACTCCTATTCAGAATCTGACATGCCTGAACTCCCTCTGCAGCTTTTCCTCTTTCAACCTATTTTTGATATCATTGTCAGTGTCTCCCTGTAAATTATGTCCTGTTCATGAACACTTGAGTGTATCTCAAGCCATTTTAATGCCCCATTACACCACAATTGTATTCAAGCTATAAAGCATAATGGAGCCAAAACCGGTTTCTGTTCTTGCCTCCCCATGTATAAATCCTGCAAAGTTTACCATGATTGAACTTTAATTGTCTTCATCACTCCTCGACAAGCAATTTTTTTAGTCTGATAATTTTTATGGACGTTGTTTAGGATGAGTGCAAGATTCAGAACAGAAATAAAAAGACGAGAAAAATGGATGTTACAGTTTTACGCAGCGATCGTTCACAGTGTTGGTGATCCCTAGGCCTCAGTTTAATAAACCAGACATTCTATAAGTGCTGCTCCTGTCTTCAGAGGTAGATCACATTATATCTTATTTATGTGTTGTATGTGAAAAGTTTTGACCTTGTCAGGGGATCCCACATCACTAAATTGAAAAAATAGTTCCTTCAATTTTAGGACATCTACTTCATCTGGCCCAAGATCAATCTCAAAAAGAGTATGGTGCTGATATTGGTGGATAGAAGTAATGATTGATTGGCAAGCAATCTGCAATAGCGCTAAAGAGTAAATAGGTAATTTAGTGGTAACTTAAGGATAATTATAAGACCTATAAGGTCGTCAATTAATATTTTTAAGGCAGAGATAGAGAGATTCTTCATTAGTTCAGGTGTCAGGGGATAAGGGGAGAAGGCAGAAGAATGGGATTTGTAGGGAAAGATAGATAAGCCATGATTGAATGGCATAGACTTGATGGGCCGAATAACCTAATTCTGCTCCCATCACTTATGAACGTGAACCTTTTAATTTGGTTTTCCCTATGCCTGCACTGTCCATGAAAGTCATATTTCTGAAAAGAATCGTTCAGAAAAGTTACTTTGGCTTGGATTGCTCTTAAAACTTCATAAAATCTCAATATTTTTGGCTGTTTCTAACATTCACCATCATTCAGTTCCAAAATTATTCAAAACATAAAATTATGATTAAAATAGTTAAAAAGGTTAATAGACACAAAACATTTGGATATACTTTATACACTGAAAATTACTAACGTAATTTAAATGAACCAAAACCAAAACAAGAAATTGAGTTGATTCCATGTAGTCTAACCTAGTCAGTTGATGAGAAAGTGAAATAACATCGAACAAATGTGAACGTACGTGATGGCAAGCATGGACTTGGTGAGCTGAAGGGCCTATTTCTAAGCTAAGCTATACATCAAACTAGTATGAATGGATGATTGTTGTTCAGCATGGTCTTGCTATCAGTTTAGTTCATTGTCACGGGATCTGAGGTACAGTGAAAAGCTTTTGTTGTGTGCTATCCAGATGCGCTGATGTTGTGGGAAATAACATTCACAACATGTCAATGCCAGGCAATGACAATATCCAACAGAGAAAATTCACCAATCACTCCCTGATATTTAATGGCATGACTATCACTAAATCCCCACTACCAACATCCTGGAGTTAACAATGAATAGAAATTGAACTGCAGTGCCCAGAAACACATATGGGTTGCTAGCCACTGACTGGTTACAAGAACACTAACACACCTCCAACCTGTGGTGACTAACACACCTCATACCTCCCCAAAGCCTGTCCACCATCTACAAGGCTTAAGTCAGGTTTGTGTTTGAATTCGCCCCACTTGCCTGGAAGAGTGGAGTTTTAACAACATTCAAGAAGCTAAAAATCGCACAGGACATAGAGTAGAGTCATAGAGTCATTGAGTGAGACAACGTAGAAACAGGCCTTTCGGCCCAACTTGCCCACACAACAATGTCCCAGCTACACTAGTCCTACCTGCGTGGGTTTGGTCAAACGGTCAGGCAGCATCTGTGAAGAACATGGATAGATGACGTTTTGGGTTGGGACCATTCTTCAGACTGTTTGTTGAGGGGGGGCAGGGAGCTGGGAGGGAGTAGAGATAGAACAGTTTGACAGGTAATAGGTGGACACAGATGTACATGATATAGTACAGGGCATAGCAGCCCATTTGATAGTCACCTCATTCACAACTATTCACTCACTTCACCATTGGCACACAAATATAGCAGATTGCACTGTAGCAATGCACCAAGATGCCAGAGACAGCACTTTACACATTTCTCACAGGTAGAAGCATGAGAGCAGCAAAAGTATGGGAACACCGCCATGCAGAAGGTGTTCTCTAAGTTACATACCACCCTGGAAATATATCTCCATTCCTTCACTGTTGTCCGGTCAATATCTTGGAACTCCCTCTCTAACAACATTGTTGGTATATCCACACTCCAAGGACTGAAGGTGGCTCACCAGCACCTTTTCAAGGACAATTAGGTGCCACATTAGCTCAGCTTACGAAGCTTGCATCCTTTGCATGAATAAAAAGTTGCAGAAGCGTGATGTTACCGGGCAAGGCTTAGATCTTTTACTTTATTAAATGACAAACAATCCACTTTTTTGTCAATACAAAGCTCTGTTTTGCTGAAATAACAAGCCCACATAATAAAACGCCTGATGAAATGTCATTACCTTGAAGCAGGTTCTCTCCAGTCACGCTGCTTGACCTATTGTGTATTTACTGTGATTTAATTTTCTATTTTATTTTTGATAACACAGTTGCTATCTTCAAGTTCAAGTTATATTTATTGTCACGTGCACCAATTGGTACAGTGAGATTTGGGTTACCATACAACCATATGAATAAAAAAAGAACACAATACATGACAGAGTGTAACATAAACATCCCCACACATCTGAATCAATGTCCCCATTGTGAGGGAAGGCAATAAAGTTCAGTCATCTTCCTCATTGTTCACCCATGGTCGGGGACTTTGAGCCCTTCGCACTCGCCGCTATGGCGACCCGATGTTCAGGCCCTCTCACCGGGAAAATCGAAACTCCGACGACGGAACAGAAGAACACTCTCAGCGGCTTGGAGTTTCCGAATCGGCCACTTCATACCGGAGACCGCGGCTCCCGAAGCCCACGGGCCAAGCTGGGGGGAGATTCAATGCTGGCCCAGCAAAGGGGTCCCAGGACTCAGCGATGTTAGAGTCAGCTCAGGCCATGGCTAAAAGCTCCACAAACCACAGCTCCACGATGTTAAAGCAGCAGGCCCAACACTCAGGAGCCTCAACACGGTGATCCCCAGGAAGGCATTGCCAGCTCCACGATGGTAATTCGGTGCTGCACCGCTGCAGGAGCTCTGGCCGGTCTCCGGCAGAAAAGGCCGCGCCAATCCAGTTGGTAGGCCGCGAGCGGGGGGGGCGAAGATATGACTCGGAGAAAAGACGCATCCTCAACCAGGAAGCGACTGGGAAACAGTTTTCCCTCTTCCCCCTCCCCACCCCCCACATACAAAAGACTAAGAAACTTCCAAAAACATACTTTTAGACCGATTAAAATAACAAAAAGGGTGAAAGGACGAACAGGCTGCTGGCAAGGCTGCCGCGCGGCGCCTCCCAATACAGATTTCTGCAAAACAAGTTTCAGGGTCAAACCAGCACCTACAGTATTAATGCAACCTTAAACTTAATTTGTAATTCCTTATGATTATTTGATGATTGCCTCTCATCTATGTCCAATAGATTGTTATGATTTATAATAGTTCAGACATTCTAAACACTCAGACATTATTTAAAAGAAGCAACTTGAGTAATCCTACAGAACACAGGGCTACTATCTTTTCTGTAGTTCTGCCCCTGCTGTCACATGTAACATTGCAATATATTTAAATGTAGTTTTAGTCATTTTCACCCAAATGATGGAGCTCTTTTACACATATTAGTGGTGGCAATTTATAAACTTATTAGTTTTGGGAGATTAATGTATGTATGTAATCTATTGTATTTAACTGTTTTTATGGATAGATCACATACAAATAAAAAAAAACCAACTCACACATTTGCCAGAATAAGTGGAAGGTTCAGAAGGTGTGTTATTTAATTGTTCATCATGCTTTTCTGTCTTTGAGCTAATACTATAGCGTGGATTTTATAATTTATATTCCTGGCCTCCTTTTTACCTTTGCTTCTCTCATTTAATAAGTAAGCATATTTCATTCCAGCCACTTATTTCTTGTATCGGTCTCACTGATGTCAAAGCCCGATTCAATCTCATCAAGGTCATCATTCAGAAATACTCACAAGCTACTCCTTGTTGACATCACTTTGTATAAATAACTGATCGCCATCACTTTATTTTTTTCTTGTTGAAATCTATACAAGGGAACAAAAGTACATATTTTTCTCTTTGCTCAGAGAGAGTAATCACCTTTAACGTGTTTAATAGTTGCAATTGAAGCTCAGATGTTTGACGTCCTCACACAAAATAAAATTCAATCATGGTGCATCTCTAATTATCTCCAATCATGCATGCCATATTGTTCGATTAACAAGTCACCTACTAATGGGCCTGTCCCACTTAGGCGACTTTTCAGTGGACTGCCGGCGACTGTCAAGTTACCGGCAGCCGACTGAAAAACCGGCAACTGGAACGGCGACAGTCAAAGTGGAACAAACACACACAAACACATTGCTTCCTTCACCAGCCCGTTATGCAGGTGGGAGACAGGGCAGGTGGAGGGATCGCTGTCTAAAAAATTCACACGGTGCAAAGCCAAGGTGAAACAGACACACAACGCGATGAACAGGAAGGTTGGCGCTGTAAAAAAACAGCTAAAGTACAACGTACGGTAAGTTCTTTAAAAGAGAGGTGGTGAGGGGGAAGAAGGAGGGGACAACTTTTAAGAAGCCAGAGATACACGGCTGTGAAGTTCTGCGGACATTTAACATTACCGGTCGGTTATTCTTGGTTCTGACAATTACTGCTTACCTTTTGTTTCCCCAATGAGCCAATGAAATTCAATGGTCAGCACTGGCTACAACCTCCAAGAACCTCCGCAAACCTTCGACCTCCTGGCAACCCATTAGGACCTCCTGGCGAACCATCTATTGCTCGAGAATTCTCGCTATTCTCCATGACGGCTTCATTCTAGTCACCGCTAATTTTTCAACATGTGAGACTTCAGCCAATATCAACACAGTAAAGCCAGAACATTGTAGGTTTTGTTAAAGTCTGAGGACACAGAAAGCTATCACCAAGAGGAGGTAGTTGAGGCTGAGACTATCCCATCGTTTAAAAAACTGTTAGGCAGATACACGGATAGGACAGGTTTGGATGGATATGGTCCAAGCGCAGACAAGTGGGACTAGTGTAGGTGGGCAAGTTGGGCCGAAGTGCCTGTTTACACACTGTATCACTCTATGACTCTAAATACTGAAACATTTGCAGATTTGGTTAATGTTCAGATGTGAAAAACTACTGCTTCTAAAGCCAATATGAAGATTAATAACTGCATTTCTATGATCATGTGTTCTAGCGTGGTTTAATTTGCTAAAAGCATGCATCAGTAGATGAACTGCTACACTTTCTACAGATTCTTCATCAGGCCAGCATTACCTGTTTTGACATTAGCAGGAGCACTATCTATAGAAAAGTGTGAGTAATCCTGGCCCTGAGTGAGAGATCTACCTCAGCGGGATCCATTAGTGAGCAAGACTGGGCTATCAATCATCCACTGTGCTCCAAGGCACGTTGTAGCAGTACGGTTCCAACATCAGATTATCAGGCTTACTACAGACCACTGATTTGGCTCTGAACTTCTATCGCCTAGGCATGTCAATAGTTTGACCTGCTTTAGATTAGGGCAGACATATAAATGAAGTTCGAAATATCAATTCTGTGAATGAAAGAAAAAAATACACGTGAATTAAGTAAGTAAGTAAGTAAGTAAGTTTATTGGCCAAGTATTCACATACAAGGAATTTGCCTTGGTGCTCCGCCCACAAGTAACAACATGACATACAGTGGCAGTTACGAATGACTCAGAAAACACTAAACATTAATAATAATAAGACATTCATGATAAAACACCATTGATCAAACAAAATACCAGATCAAAGGGAGGCTACAGATTTTTGGCTATTGAGTAGAGCAACTAATAGAGCAACAGACTCTATGATGGCTGTGTAGAATTGGACCATCATTGCCTGTGACAGATTGTGCTTTCTCAGCTGTCGCAGGAAGTACATCCTCTGTTGTGCCTTTTTGACTGCAGAGTCGATGGTAGCCCCCCACTTAAGGTCCTTGGAGATGATGGTTCCCAGGAACTTAAAATACTCCACAGATGTGACTGTGGTGTTGTTGATGGTGAGGGGAGCGGGAGCTCTCCTAAAGTCTACAATCAACTCCACTGTCTTAAGAGCATTGAGTTCTAGGTTGTTGCTACGGCACCAGGACGCCAGCCGTGATACTTCCTGTCTGTAGGCAGATTCCTCCCTGTCCTGGATCAGTCCAATCAGGGTTGTGTCGTCTGCAAACTTGAGAAGCTTGACAGAGGTGTCTGTGGAGCTGCAGTCGTTGGTGTAGAGAGAGTAGAGGAGAGAGTACGCAGCCTTGTGGTGCTCCTATGCTGAGTGTTTGCGGGTCCGAGATGTGCTTTTTCAGTCTCACATGCTGCTTCCTGTCTGTCAGGAAGTTGGTGATCCACTGACAGAGGGGTTCAGGCACAGTCAACCCAGAAAGTTTGGAGTGTAGTAGCTCTGGCACTTATGTGCTGAAAAAATACACATTTTCATAATCAATTACTTTTTGAAGGTTTTTTTTTAAACTTTCAAAATTTCTTCTGCATTCACTACTACACAATGAAGTTCTAACACCCTCTGACGGTGTGTATATTCAGCAGCCTTGAGGATGAATGACATTCCTAGTAATATCAGTGAAATACAGAGCAATTTATTTTGTTTTTATCATTTTAGTCTATCTTAGGTGTCACAGCGGTAGAGGTGCTGCCTTACAATGCCGGAGACCTGGGTTCGATCCCGACTACAGGTTCTTTCTGTATGGAATTTGGTCATTCTCCCTGTGACACTGTGGGTTTTCTCTGAGGTCTTTGGTTTCCTCCCACACTCAACATGTGCAGTTTTGCAGATTACTTGGCTTGGTATACATAAATTGTCCCTGGTGTGCATATGGTAGTGCTTAATGTGCAGGGATCACTGGTCAGTGTGGACTTGATGGGCCGAAGGGCCTGTTTTCGCGCTGTATCTCTAAACTAAACTAAACTTAGATGGGGCTTCTTGGTCAGCAGGAACGAGGTGGGCTGAAGTGCATGCTTCTATGTTGTTTGACACTCTGACTCTACTCATTGAAATACTAATTTATAGTAGTCTATAAATTCACCTGGTAAGTGTAAAGAAAGGCAGAGGATGAAAAGAGATGAAAAGAAGATATGACCTGCTTTTACAGATAACCAAAGTATTGCTTCTGAGACAGGTCACCCACACATTAGGCTCTTGAAGAGAATGCAGAGGAGATTTACCTGAATGGTACCAGGGGGATGCATTTCAGTTTTGTGTAGAGGAGTGAATCTGGGATTAATCGTTTTAAAGAAGATTAAGGAATTGCTCGATAGACGGGTTCAAAATGAGTAGAGGTTTTGATAGCGTGTCTATCAGCTGTTTCTCTACAGCAGGAAGATCCTAAAAAATATGTTAAATTGCACAACATTTAGAAGGATCTGAGGACATTTTTCTTCATGCTACATAATGTTGTGATATCAATATACTGCCTGAACTGTGGAAACAGATTCAGGAGCAATGTTCACGAAGAATGGAAGAGTGGAATTAATGGGCCAAGTAACTACCTCAAAAGTGGTTTCCCTGAAAAACAAAATCACTTTATATCCATAATTATAATCCTGTTCATACATACCTGTAGTGGTTCATTTCTCTTGAAATTTCTCAGTAGCCTGTATTTGTTGTGATCCAATATTCATGGATTCTAAATGGATTTATTATTTTGAATAATTCTGCATTTTTAGATTCAATACAACAGTTGCTCAGGTCCCTTGGATTTAATAAGCATTCAGTGAAGTGAAAAATAATTGCTGTCATTTTTATGCATTACTCAATAAATCACATATTATTGTCTGTCCAAATTACGTGACTTTGTTCCTGTCTCAGCCTCATGAATTTGCAAAGTGTGTAGCAGATGTATTAATTCGGCAGGGGTCAAAGAATTTGATCGTATTTGATTTTAAACCTCATGTCCTAACTTCTGAGAGAAGATCCAGTATTAAAACGAAACTAAACTAAATACAGTGGAGTACATTACATGCGTCGAAAAGCATCAAGAGTGCTGAAATGGAAAGGGTTGAGAGTTTTCAGTTCCTTTGCACAAATATTACCAATGATCTGTCGTGGACTAACGTCATTGAAGTGACGTCCAAGAAGGCACACAAACACCTCTACTTCTTTCGGGGACTGAGGAAATTTGGCAGGTCTCTAATGACTCTTCCAAACTCCTGCAGGTGCACGATCCAAACCATACCGTGTGTTGCATCATGGCCTGGTTTGGGAACACCTCTGTCCAAAATAGCAAGAAATTGCAGAGATATGTGAATGTAGCCCAATCCCGCACCAGATCAAAATCCTCATCATTGACTCCATCTACATCACGCTGCATTGGAACAGCATTCAACATAACAACAAAACTTGCCCTCCCCCAGCATTACTTCTTATTCCCATTCCTGTCTGGCAGAAGGTACAGAAACTCAAATTCTAAGCATCTACTTTCCCTCTGTGAAAGGCTTCTGAACAGCCCTTCCATAACAAGGGTATTGTCTAATTCATCTCTATTGCATACTATTGCATACATTGGAATTTATCTCGGGAATTGTTACACTGTAATCCTGAGAATTCTATGCCACGCTCTGTATCTATTCCTTCACTCTATCTACTGTACTTGAGTTCCGCTTGATTGTAAGATTGCAGTCCGTCGTAGTCTGTGGGCAGGAAGAGGCGCTAGCATCTGAACTTTGCCCCTGCCACTCATTCTTAGCCTCAGTAGAGGTGCTGGCTGTCACGGACTTCTACCCCGCAGTCAAATCTTGATCACATGGTCCCAATGGCTCAGTCTTCCTTGAACCTGCGGCAAGCGAATGCAGCTAGCAGGGAGGCATCCCCATTTGTCCCCCTCTTCTCCCCTCCTCTTTTCTCTCCCTCCTTCTTTCCCCTCTCTTCCCCTCTCTACCCCCTCTCTAACCCCTCTCTCCCCCCTCTCCCACCTCACTCTCACCCCTTCCCTCCGCCTCCCTGCTCGCCCCCCTACCCCTCCCTTCCCACTCTCTACCTCCCTCTCTACCCCCCTCTCTACCCCTATCTCTTCCCCCCTCTTTCTCCTCCTCTCCCCCCTTCTCCCCCCAGCATTGCAATACTTCTATATTCAATGATGAATGGAATTTGAATTTATTCCTAAGCGAAACATGATAATAAGCTTTTCTAGTTACGTTAACATCAATCCAGGTATTTCTGAGTGTTAGTCACCTATGTGATCCTGAAATGGTTTTCTTCACCACTGTTATACATTATCTTCACCACTGTTGACATTATCTTTGCACTGCCACATGTGGATAGTTTAGGGAACTCAGACTATATTGCTGCAAAGTAACCATCACTATATACTTGCAAAGCATTTTGATCTTCTCTCTGCAGTGCTGCACTAGGAAACGTTCTACAGCCCACCTTGCATGTACTGACCACACACCAGCCTGGATCTCAAGTTCACCAGCAGTTCCCCTGACCACATTGTTATCTGAGTCACTATCCACAAGCTGCCAATCAAGTAGACTGTGATCAAAACTCACTCCATCATTCAAATTTGATTCACCATGCCACTCCTCAACCCAGCCACAGAACAGGTCCAATCCTACATGTGACAACGAGTCATCTTAAATCCAGTCTCTGCACATTTTCAAGGTGACCATGCAATCAGTTTAGTCAGGGCCTCAAGTACAGCTGAAGTTTACAGCAAGTTTAGTTTAGTTTATTGTCATGTGCATGTTAACCAATCAGCAGATTACAATCGAGCCATTTACAGTGTATAGATACATGATAAAGGAATGACATTTATTGTATGGTAAAGCCTGTAAAGTACGATCAAGGGTAGTCCTTAAGGATAGTCCAAGGATGGCAATGGGTTAAAGACCACAATGTACATTGGTAATACATTGCCAATACATACATATGGGTGTCAGAGGTTACGGGGAGAATGCTGGAGAATGGGGTTGAGAGGAAAGGATATATATATATATAATCTTATTTATATAGCACATTTTTAGTCAACTTGCATTGACCCCAAAGTGCTTCACATAATTACATTACATTTACACACAGGCAAAGGTGGGTGAAGTGTCTTGCCCCAAGGACACAACGACAGTATGCACTCCAAGCGGGATTCGAACCGGCTACCTTCCGGTCGCCAGCCGAACACTTAGCCCATTGCGCCATCTGTCGTCCCACATAGATCAGTCATGATTGAATGGCAGAAGAGACGTGATGGGCCGAATGGCCAATTCTGCCCTTATATCTTATGAACATTTAGAGCACCTGAAAGGATGAACCATAATTTCTAAGCAATTATATATATATGTTTACTTGATTATGCCATTTACATCTATTTATTTAGACAAGCAGGGATTTATTTAATGAAACTAAAATGAATAACTTTCCATTTAATACCTTAATTTTTCCTTTTATTGTTATCTTTTGCATTGTGAGATTGACCACCTTATCAGCATTAAGCAATTCACGCTGAAACAAATGAACAGACTTGTCAAGTTTAATTTTATTACCGGGCATATGTTTCCAATCAATGGGTTTCAGGTGGTTGGTTTCACCCAGTGACTACTGGCAAGGTTCCAGGTCAGGTTGCAGTGGCCATTGGAGTCCAATTATTATGAGTAATGCAGCCATTTCCATTTGCGCCAAAGCCGATAAAGATTATTTTTCATCAGTAGCTGTCAGCCATGGTGGTGCCTTCTGAATGTAAGTGTTTGTTTTGTGACTAATCCTCAACAAGTTGCAGTTGAGGTGCTAGAATTATTTTTCTGTGCTTCCACTGCGCAAAGTAACCATTTTTAAATTACATTTGGCCTATACAAAAAAACATTTATGGTGTATATGATGTGGTTTATGTTCTTTTTGACAGTTTCTTTCATGGTTAGTGCAAGGCTGATGAAACAAAAATCCATTTATAATGCACTTTTCATGACCCAGATTGAACTAAGCACTTACCACTAATGGAGTACTTCAGAAGTGCAAGCTCTTTTTAACATTGAGAAGTACAATAAGTAATATGTACCGAGCCAGCTCCCACAGACTCTAAATGCATGACTCTCTTTGAACACAGCCAAAATTAAATTTAAAAGCATCATTTTAAAAGCATGCTCTTACCTATTTGCTTACCACTGCTTATTAATTTTGTCTTCGCTATTTTGGAAAAGATCATCACAGATTCTGATGTGATTAACTCCAATGACTAAAAGTAATTCACTTTCCAAGTATTAAATACAATAATAGTTACCACTAACCTTGGGTGACTTTAAAAAATGGAATGAGAGCTGGCTTTGTGTGTATATTTTAATATTGCAGTATCATCTTAATATTGGAACACCACGTCCCTCAAGCTTATCCTGTCGTTCAGTATAATAATAATAATAATAATAATAATAATAAATTTTATTTATGGGCGCCTTTCAAAAGTCTCAAGGACACCTTACAGAATTTAACAAGAGTAAAAAACATATAATCGGAGTAAAATAAATAATAAAGACATCACCAATACACAAATTAAAGACAGAATTCGATCCAAAGACAAAAAAAAATCAAAACCTCAATGTGAAGAGAGAGCAGCGGCAGCTAAACCGCGCCAGTGTACACTCTCCCTTCCGACAGCCATCTTGGACACAAACTAAAATAATCACTTACACACAAAAATCATCCCCCCACAATGGTTACCACTGTGGGGGAAGGCACAATGTCCAGTCCCCATCCCCAGTTCTCCCAAAGTCAGGCCTATTGAGGCCTCCGCTATTGCCTCTACGGAGGCCCGATGTTCCTGGCCGTTCTCGCCGGGTGCTGTTGCCCCGGCATCGGGAGAGTCCTCTCAGCGGCTGGGCCACCTGGAACGGCCGCTTCCTTACCGGAGACCGCGGCTTCCGAAGCCGACAAGGCCGCGCCGGTTTGGAGCTCCCAGGCTCCCGATGTTGAAGTCGGCGCCGCCCGCTCTGCTCCGCAGACCCGCAGCCCGGAGGTGTTGAACTCGGCGGTCACAGCTCACCAGAGCTCCAGCGCGTCGATCCAGTGCGGCGACTCAGGCAAGGCATCGCCCGCTCCGCTCCGCGATCGCGCTCCAGCCCTGTGCCGCCACTGAAGCCGAGGTTCTGGGCAGTCCCCACCAGGAAACGGCGCTCCACGCCCGCTGGTAGGCCGCGAGGACGGGTCGACGAGGCAGCCCAGAGAAAAAACTGCCTCACTGACCAGGTAGGGACCTAGAAATATAGTTACCCCCTTCCCCCACATTAAAAAGTCTATTTCTCCCACAAACAAAACACAGAACTCACTAGAACTACAAAATAAAAGTGAATTAAACGGACGGCTGCTGTTTAGCAGCCGTTCCCCAAGATGGCTCCTCCTCCTTGAACATAGATGGCGTCAAATTCTCTTCTTTCTCCATAAACCTCTATTCCTTAATCCTTCAAGTCTTTTTCTATCTCAATTTTAAATATTTCTACTGGTCTGGCCTTCAAACCCTTAAGGTAGAGAATTCCTGTCACTTTCCTCTGAGAGAAGAAATATCTACATTTCTGATTTCATCATTTCTGGCTGTCTGCCTTCCACAGCTTCCAACCTTATCGTTTCCCAGCCCTGCACAGTCAATTGGCACCCGCATGCGCTCTAGCTATGCCTGCCTCTTTGTAGGGCATACACTGGCCCCAATCCCCAAACTCTATCTCCGTTACATTGATGACTGCATCGGTGCTACCTCCTGCACCAATGCAGAACTCATGGACTTCATCATCTTCACCACCAATTTTAATCCTGCACTCCAACACCTCCCTCTCCCTTCTTGATCGCATAGTCTCCATCACAGGAAATAGACTATTGACTGATGTCTATTACAAACCCACTGACTCCCACAACTATCTTGACTACACTTCTTCCCAACTTGCTTCATGCAAAGACTCTATCTCCATCTCCCAATTCTTCCATCTATGATAGACAAAAGTGCTGGTGAAACTCAGCGGGTGCAGCAGCATCTATGGAGCGAAGGAAATAGACAACGTTTTGGGCCGAAACCCTTCTCTTCCATCTATGCCGCATCTGCGCCAAAGATGAGGTGTTCCATACTAGGACATCCGAGATGTCCTCATTCTTTAGGGAACGGGGGTTCTCCTCTCCCATCATAGATGAGGTCCTCACTCTTGTACCCTGCAGCTCCGCCTTTCTCTCCCTCCACCTAGTTGCAACAGAGACAAAGTCTCCCTAGTCCTTACCTTCCACCCCATCAGCTGTCGCCTACAAAACATAATCCTTTGAAATTTCCGCTACCTTAAATGGGGTCCCACCACTAGCCACATTTTCCCACCTCCACTACTTCCACTACTTCCGCAGAGACCGTTCCCTCTGCAACTCGCTGGTTAACTCATCCCTTCCCACCCAAATTATCCCCTCCCCAGGTACCTTCCCTGTAACCACAGAAAATGCTACACCTGTCGCTATACCTCCTCCTTCGACTCTATCCAGGGACCCCGACAATCCTTTCAGGTTAGGCAGAGCTTCACATGCACCTCCTCCAACCTCATCTACTGTATCCGTTGTTCAAGGTCTTATACATCGGCGAGACCAAACGCAGATTGGACGATCGTTTTGCGGAACACCTTTGCTCAGCCCGCCTGAACCTAACTGATCACCTGGTTGTTGGACACTTTAATTCTTCTTCCCAGTCCTACACAGACCTAGGTCTCTTCCATTGTCAGAGTGAGGCTAAACGCAAATTGGAGCACCAGCATCTCATATTTCAATTGGGCAACATACAGCCATGGTATGACTATTGATTTCTCCCACTTCAGGTTGCCCCGGCATCCGGCATGGAAATTGCTATCAAAATATGGAGGAGACTGGGGGACAGGGGGGAACACTACTTTTTGGTGGCTGCGCGAGCATGCGCACACTCACACACACACGCGAGGCTTCGGAGGCTCAATCCAGAGCTAAATGCAGCTCAACTCTGCCTGTCTCGCCGGGTTAACCTACAGCCCAGCCTGGACTGATGGGACACCAGCACTGCTTTTCCACACCGGCTGTAAACCTGGGCCATATTTCCCGCAAGCCCAGGCAGGGCTGTAGGTTAACCTGGCGGGACAGGCAGAGTTGAGCTGGGTTTAGCACTGCTTCTCTGCGCTCTCTGTGGGCCTGGGGTCACAGCTTCCGTCTGACTCCCAACGTCTCTGGACACCCGTTGGGGGGCACTTGGGTGGGGATGGGACAGCGCCGGAGAGCTGGGATCGATCCTGGCTGCGGATGAGGCGCAGGTCTGTGCCAAGAGTGTTTTGGCATGTCTCCCTCTTCCAATCATCGCACTGAATCATGTCCCGCCCCTATTGCCTGCTGACCGACGTCTCTCTCGTCCAATTTTCGCCCTCGAACAGTCCCACCCCCACTATCTCGCGAAAAGCGGAGATTTCGCCGGGTTTGAAAATCCGGATTACAAAAACTGGGGGGGGGACATGTCCCCCCTGCCCCCCCGGGATTTCCGCCCCTGCCCGGCATTCACTCTCTCTCTATCCCTCCCCCACCCAAGTTGCACCAGCTTCTCATTTTCACCCTATAAACAGCTCACAATGGCCTGCTTCCTTTATCATTGTTACTTTTTTGCTTATCTTTCATTCATTGTTCTTTATCTTTCCACATCACTGTCTATATCTCTCGTTTCCTTTATCCCTAACCAGTCTGAAGAAGGGTCTCGACCCAAAACGTCACCCATTCCTTCTCTCCCAAGATGCTGTCTATCCCGCTGAGTTACTCCAGCATTTTGTGTCTGTCTTCGGTTTAAACCAGCATCTGCAGTTCCTTCTTACACAAAGATCTATGCACCTCAGTTTCAAATAACCATTTCAATATCTACCCAGGAAATTAGTATCTTATATGTCTGAATAAGGTCATCTCTCATTCTTGTAAACTCCAAGGAATACTTCAAGTTACAAAACTGTCTAACGTTTCACAGTCTGAGAAAACTCTCATCTCTGGGATTAGCCTAGTATATTCCCCTTAGACTACCTCCAATGTGATTATATATTTGCAAGCTCACTGGCATAATTTGGTGAGTAAAAGCTGCCTGCTGTGCACTTCTGCAGTTGCTCCGGTCTTCTTCACAGCTGAATGTTGCCATTCAGTAATGAAGATGTGTCCTGATCAGGTTCAGTGGTTGCTTGTTCATTCCAATGTGATTCCCCTTCCCTCTCTTTTATAGGGGTTGCATCTGTACATAGATAAACAGGTAAAATTGCCAAATTGTGAGTATCTGTAATTGTCTTTATACTTTATGTGTTCATTGACTTCAGACAAGTATCTTTATTGTTCCTACTTCATTTGGCATTGTGAAAGAGCAGAGAGCTGGAAGACTGAGGTTGGATTAGTGCTCCCAATGCTTAAAGTGTCATTGTGTTTGAAACCTTAGTATATGCATAAGAGCAGAATGTTGTCATCAAATCATAAATTACACGACAGATTACTTTTATTTGAAAGAATAAAAGCAAAACTGTTGACCAAGGTCCAAAAGAGCAACATAACGACCAGCATGCTCTGTTTCTTCTTGAACACCTGGTATGTGGAGGAGATCTGATCCCTTTATTCATCAACACACACTGTAACACCAAATGGTGCCAACTGAATTAAATTGTCATACAATAATCCATAAAGGATTTTAAACATGTACCACGAGATTTAAGAACAGCTTCTTCCATGCAACTTATTGAACGGTTTTCTCATAAATTAAGAATGTACTTTTGATCTCCCAATCTACCTCGTTGCAGCCCTTGCACTTTCTCTGCAGGTGTAACACTGTATTCTGCATTGTGTTTCCTTTCTCTTTTTGAACTACCTGTGGTCACATGGTGTAATTGTACTCACATTTAGTATGATTTGCTTAGGTGGCACACAAAACAATTGTTTTTGTTTTGTCATTAATAAGCCAATATAATTGATACCAATACCAATAATGTGCTGTGATGGAAATTATGGAATTCATACCAAGAAGTGCACCAGGTACATCAGAACTATACACTACTAACAGCATTAACATTATCTCGAATCCTTGGACTGTAAGAAATTCACGAATACTGTGGTGACAGATATAATACGGCTAATTCATTTCAAGATGTGATCATTGAATGTCTGTAGAAGTAGAATACAATCTCATATAATATTCCAATGTAAAATACCAGAAAGCTGAGCAGATCAGGTCACAGCTGTGCAAATAAAAACAGAGGTAATGTTTTTGATTATAGATCCTTTATCAAAGCTGACGAAGGGTCTTCAAATTGAAAAATTTGCAATGTTTCTCTTTCCACAGATGTGGCTTTCCCTGTAGACTATTTCCACCAAGTTTTGTTTTATCTTAAATTTACAACATCTGTACTTCTTGCCAATTATCTGATCTCATATCATCACCTATAATTCCCAATATTGCTTTACTTCATAGTAGTTAATCTTAGATGTTACATGCTATATACGGCTAATTCATTTCAGTACCCCACTGCTATAAAAGCACTAAATGTGGCCGCCAAGGAACGCAGGGGCGATACAGACTAAGGGACTGTGGTAACGGTGAAATCGACAGAAGGATGGAGGGTTGGGTGTGTATGCGTGCTTTGTCTGTGTTTTTTATTTATTTGCTTATCTTTATTATTTTACCGTGGATGTTTCGGTAGCTTTAGAAATGTTTGAATGCTGCACTGACTGGCTGACATTTTAAATTTCGTTGTACATGGCCCATGTTACAATGACAATAAAGAAACTATTCTATTCTATTCTATATGAAAATATTAAGGATGGATCCTCTTTTCTGGTAATGTTCCAGAATGTTGTCTGTTCAAACATCTTTAATAGGCAGTACTTGTTATTTTATTAACTGTGATGGAACACAAAATTGGTTCCACAGAACACAAAAATGGATGGCTGATCTAATGCCACTAGTTGTACCCTTCTGCCCGACGTAAATTTCAACACCTTAATATTTTCTGTTTGAAATGATACTATAAATCCTTTCCGATCCGTGGAAATGAAAGTACTTCAGTGAAATAAAAATCTCACACAAACGTTTCTAGTTCTTATTCAAGATGCTCATATTATACATTAAAGAAGGGTGGTCACCACCCAAAACGTCACCCATTCCTTTTCTCCAGAGATGCTGCCTGTCCCGCTGAGTTACTCCAGCATTTTGTGTCTATCTTTGGTTTAAACCATCACCTACAGTTCCTTCATGCACATTATGCACTGGTATGATAGGCTGATACAGGAGGTTAGAATGCAAGATACCCTGGATGAACTCAACAAATGGATACAAAATTGGGTAGATGGTAGGTATCAGAGGATGGTAGTGAAAGGTTGTTTTTGTGACCAGTGGTGTGATTCACGGACCAATGCAAGGTCTTCTATTTATTGCTTGTCAGATACATTAATAATTTAGTGTCAGTGACATGAGAAGCAAGTTTGCAGATCACTTGACTTGATAATAAATACAGGACTTGACACCAAAATTGATGCTGCAGTGGGCAGCAAAGAAGCTTGCCTAAGGTTACAACAGGATATTGATCAACGGGGAAAGTGGGCAAAGGAAAGGCACGTGAAATTTATCTTAACGAAGTGTGAAGTCATATATTTTGGCAAGTAAACCCAGGGTAGGACAAATATGGCATAGGAGAGCCCCTGAAGTATTGTTAAGCTGGAAAATCTTAGGATAAAGCTACATGGTTCCCTAAAAGCAACAACACAGGTAGACAGGATTGCAAAGAAGGCATATGGCATGCTTGGCCATAGTATAAAGAGCAGGAGTTGGGATGTTTTGTTAAGGTGCTGTCCCACTTGGGTGACCTAATTGGCGAGTTTAGAAGAGTTTGAAAAAATGACATGTTGAAGACCTCCTTCAACTATGTGGAAGACCTCCTTCGACTATGTTGAAGACTAGCTACGACTAGCTATGACTAGCTTTGGGAAAATTGGACACCAAATAGTGGAGAGTGAAGATGACCTCCTTTGATCTCCTTCGACCTCCGTTCGACCTCCTTTCGACTATGATGAAGACTATCTATGACTCCCCTCGACTACCCTTGATTACCTGTGACTAACATGCTGACCTACTACAACCTACTACTAAAAGTATTGATTTTTTCCATGGCGACCTTTTTTTACTCATGGGCATTTTTTAACAAATTGAAAAAAACGCTGCAACCTAGCTGAGGCCTTGAGATCGCGGAGACCACTCTCGAGCATGAAGGAGAGTTACGAAGACCTTCTACAACCTCATGTCGAACATGCTGCAAGTATGAGTCGAGGGCAAACTCGCCAGAACACTCGGATTAGGTCGCCCAAGTGAGACAGGCCCTTTACAGTTGTAGAAAACGGTGGTTAGACTGCAGTCGGGATAATGTGTGCAATTCTGTTCACTGCACTATAGGAAGGATGTGATTAAGCTAGAGTGAATGCAAAGTGATTTACAAAGATGTTGTAGAGGGCTTAAATTATAAGGAGAGATTTGGATTGACTGGAACTGTTTTCCTGGTGGTGGCTGAGGCTGAAGAGTGACCTTAGTGAATTTTATAAAATTTAGAGGGACATCCTGTTCAAGTGATAATGGATTTCTGCACTATTGGCACTGCAATCTCCTTACAGTAAGCCAACTGAAATGCCAGAACTACTTATCTGCTGGATTGCCATTCAATCTACCAAGAAGCCAGTTGTCATTAACTTCACTTAAAAGTTGCTTCCAAAGAAGGAAGCAGACTGCCGGCAACACTTACCTGAAGGTAATTTACAGAAGGGATAATGCAGTTCTGCAGTGCACCTTTCCAATAGTCAATAGTCAGATTTATTCGTCACATACACAATAAAGTGCAATGAAATGAACTTGCCAGCAGCGGTACAATAAAAGAGAACATACAATACACAATAAAAATGTAACACAAACATCCACCACAGCATTCATCACTGTGGTGGAAGGTACAAAGTTCAGTCAGTCCTCCTCCATTTTCCCCCGTGGTCGGAACAACAAACCTCCGCAGTCGCCGCTGCGGGCGTCCAGATGTGCAGACAAGTAAAGTCCCAAATCGGTGCTTCCCTACCAGAGACCGCGGCTTCAAGATGGTGTAGGCCATAGGCTGGTGGTCGAAGATCTAAGTCCCCCCGTGCCGCGGTTAGAAGCACCGCAGGCTGCGGCTTCATAAGATGTTGTAGGCCGCGGGCCAGCTGTAGGAGCTCTTCTCCGGGGATCCCCAGCAAGGGATCCTGCTCCGGATGGTATGTCCCCGCGGCGCCCGCGGTTAGAAGCACTGCAGACCGCGGCTTCAAGCTGATGTAGGCCGCGGGCCGGCAGTCAGAGCTCTTCTCATCCGAGGATCCCCAACGAGGGATTCCAGGCTTCAGACGCCGCGCCCATGGCTAAAAGCACCGCAGATCATGGCTTCAGGCTGATCTAAGTCGCGGGCCGGAGGTTGGAGCTCTTCTTCTCCGGGGTTCCCAACGAGGGATCCCAGGCTCCGGACACTGCTCCAGCCGCGGGCCAGCGGGCCAGTGATCGGAGCACTTCCTTCTAGCAATTATTTTTTTTAATTGACAGGAAGAGGCAATCAATTGGAGGACTGTGAAGGAATGCAAAAAATGTCAAGATCATCAAAATAATCTACCTGTAGCTCTGAAGAAGTGTCTCGCCCCGAAACATTACCCATTTCTTCTCCAGAGATGCTGCCCGTACCGCTGAGTTACTTCAGCATTTTGTTACTATCTTCATTTTAAACCAACATCAGCAGTTCCTTCCTACACACTACCTGTAGCTCTGCTCTTCTCCCAATTGTCCAAATACACCATGATCTAAAACCCATTTTGATTAAATGCAGATAGAGCTTAATGTTACTGTGTGTTCAAAATTAGGTTTACCAGTACTCATGATTGCCATATGGAAGTAGGTGTTTTTGTGTTTATTTATGATGTTATATGTCCCATTGGGATACATCATTGATTGGACTGGAACATTGGTGGTTCAAATACAGAAAGTGGTAGGTTAATTGGATTCTGTCAATAGTCCCCTGGTATGTGGGTGAGTGGTAGACTCAGATGGATGGGGGTGAAATTGATAACAATATGGAGAGAATAAAGTTTGATTGAGTGGTGACCTCCAACCATTTTTTTAGGTTGTTAAGGGCCTGTCCCACATAGGCGATTTTTTTAGGCGACTGCCGGCGACGGTCATAGTTGTAGCAGTCGCCGAAAAACCAGCGACTGGACCCCCCCACCACCTAGTCGACGTCAAGCTACGGCAAACCACCAAGCGACCCATTAGGACGTCCACCTACGACCGCACCTACGACAACCTACGACCACACAGGCAACGACCAACTACAACCAAAGTCAACCTACATCCACCCGCGACAAGCTACGACCCTGTCGGCAACAACTGAAGACAATTCAGTCGCCAGTACCTGTGGCCGGTTGACGTAGGTAGACGCCAATCAAATTCACTGAAGTCAGCACCGGTGACAACCTACGTCACCTGGTGACAACCTACATCAGCATCTACGTCAGGAGAAGTCAAGCTACACTCATTAGCATCAACCCACTGTCGCCGAAAAATTTGAAAATGTTGAAAATCCAATGGCGACCAGAAAGACATTATGACTCTTTGGGCGACTGAGGAAATTACTCACGACCATACAGGCGACACCCCAACGACCATATGGCGACAGCCTAGTCACCTGTAGTCGCCTAAAACATAGCCTAAGTGGGACAGGCCCTAAAGAGAGAGAATTTGTTCTGGGATAGTTCTGTGAATCTTTCTGGGATAGTTCTTACAGTACCAGTTGTGTTATCAATTTCCTCTGGTGGCCAGATGAGGACACAAAATCAAATGGTTATGTTCACCGAAACGGACGGGGTGAAAATCTTTGGTCTGTATTTTTACTTTCTATTTGCTTACACAGCAAAGTGCTGCCACAATACAAGTCAATTGATTTCTGGAGCGAGAATGTGGAAAAACAAAATATGTATACATTGTCCTGCTAAATGTGAATGTATGTGTTCAATTTCTCATGAATGAATGATCAGGGATTGCTGCAGGGGATTTGTGTACAACTTTGACAAGCTTACAAGGTTAATTCCCGGGATGGCGGGACTGTCATATGCTGAGAGAATGGAGCAGCTGGGCTTGTACACTCTGGAGTTTAGAAGGATGAGAGGGGATCTCATTGAAACATATAAGAATGTTAAGGGCTTGGACACGCTAGAGGCATGAAACATGTTCCCGATGTTGGGAGAGTCCAGAACCAGGGGGCCACAGTTTAAGAATAAGGAGTAAGCCATTTAGAACGGAGACGAGGAAACATTTATTCTCACAGAGAGTGATGAAGGCAAGTTCTCTGGATACTTTCAAGAGAGAGCTAGATAGGGCTCTTAAAGATAGTGGAGTCAGGGGATATGGGGAGAAGGCAGGAACGGGACACTGATTGGGGGTGATCAGCCATGATCACATTGAATGGCGGAGCTGGCTCGAAGGGCCAAATGGCCTACTCCTGCAACTATTGTCTATTGTCTATTGTCTTACCAATAATGGTTCTATGACAAGGAATACAAAAATACATTTTGTTTTTAAGGCTGCTTTAGAGCCTATCTGCTGTCAACTAGATTATATATTATGGTTGTGACATTTAGACTGAGAATCAGAGTGGTTGATAGTGGTGAATTCGCTATAAGATACCTTATGATAAGATTACAAGATTTTCTGTAATGTTCCACATGATCATTTTAAAGATGTGCTGCTTAATAAGGACATGTATTACAAGTCATTTAATGCACATTACATTAATTTTCACTTCCAGTGGCACTTTGAGTCACACAAGGCTAATTGCTGTGAGTGTTTAATTCTTTTAGACTAATTTCTCTTACGTAAACCCTGTAATTACTCAGTACATTGACATGTGGATGTGTGGCTCTGGTTAGTCTTCACGATCAGGAGAAAGGAACAGATGAGAGGATGCTGGTCTGAAACATTGGCACATTTCCTGAAAAACGCTGGTCATTGCACAAAAGATTATTTCCCCAGCTTTGTCTTCACCCTTACACCTGCACAAAACTACGATCTTTCAACAAAATGAACACAACTTCCAACAGAGGTTGGTTAAAATATTGTGTAAGAAGGAACTGCAGATGCTCATTTAAACCGAAGATAGACACAAAAAGCTGGATGAACTTCAGACGAAGGGTCTCGACCCAAAACGCTACCCATTCCTTCTCTCCAGAAATGCTGTCTGCCCGGCTGAGTTACTCCAGCTTTTTGCATCTATCTTTGGTTAAAATGTTGATAGGAACTTGCGTGCCTTGTGTAACATGAAATTTCAAGAAAGGTTTTGGAAGATACTGAAGATAATACAATACAAAAGCTCCTTAAACTGTTAAATGAAAGCACTAGAATATCATGGAATGGTATGTTAGCATTCATAGCAAAGGGATTTGAGTATAGGAGCAGGGAGGTTCTACTGCAGTTGTACAGGGTCTTGGTGAGACCACACCTAGAGTATTGGTCTCCTAATCTGAGGAAAGACATTCTTGCCATAGAGGGAGTACAGAGAAGGTTCACCAGACTGATTCCTGGGATGTCAGGACTTTCATATGAAGAAAGACTGGATAGACTCGGTTTCTACTCGCTATAATTTAGAAGATTGAGGGGGGATCTTATAAGAAACTTACAAAATTCTTAAGACGTTGGACAGGCTAGATGCAGGAAGATTGTTCCCGATGTTGGGGAAGTCCAGAACAAGGGGTCACAGTTTAAGGGTAAGGGGGAAATCTTTGAGGACCGAGATGAGAAAAACATTTTTCACACAGAGAGTGGTGAATCTCTGGAATTCTCTGCCACAGAAGGTAGTTGCGGCCAGTTTATTGGCTATATTTAAGAGGGAGTTAGATGTGGCCCTTGTGGCTAAAGGGATCAGGGGGTATGGAGAGAAGGCAGGTACAGGATACTGAGTTGGATGATCAGCCATGATCATATTGAATGGCGGCGCAGGCTCGAAGGCTCCTGCACCTATTTTCTATGTTTCTATCATCTGCAACTTGGATCTGCTAATTTATCCCATAGGCTGTGCACAGTTAGCTACTGTCAGACAAGGCAGTATTTTTCCATTGCAATGTTCTTTCCTCGTTTCCTTTGTGCTCAAAACTCCTGTGGCAGCGAGCATAATATCCGTAAAATTAATCCATCTCTGTACAAGGGTAGAAGTAATCTCACTGCTTCATAATTAACTGAATATAGTTTCAAGGCCTCTATCACCATCGTGTTTTGAAATTGCCCTCCACATACCCAACTCTCAGGTACAGCAGTGAATATACAGTGGATGTCACGCATCACGCATTATCTTTCCGCACACAAGAAATGATTTTCACTAGTGGTACCTCGGCACACATGACAATAAACTAAACTAAAATTATCAGCACCAGTCCTTGAAGTCTTCCTTCCTCAAAATGCCATTCACCACAACTCTTTATTTCTCAGGCTGTCATTGCCCTTGCAGTTCAATTTATAGCAGTTCATCCTTGTGCCTTATGTAGCACTTTGTTAAATGCCTTTTAGAATTCAATTTTTGCCACTTCAACTGTACAGGGTCACAGGGAGAATGTACAAGCTCTGTACAGACAGCAACTGTAGTAAATGAATGAACCTGGGACTCTGGCAATATGTCCACAACTCTACCACTGCACCACTGTGCCACCTCTATTGTTGCCCAAAAGTATACTGATTGTCGTCTGTTGATGAGGAAGTGGAGGATCCAATAGCACAGGAATGATCAGATTATCTGATGTTAATGATAAATTTAAAGGTGATGGTGTTGAATGCTGAGTTGTAGTCAATGAGCAACAGCCTGACGTACACTATAATCCTGTAGTTTTATAATCACCATTAAATGTAATTGCCTCTTATTCCAAGTTTAGTTAATTATTTGAATTAAAATTCCCAGGTTGCCTTGGTAGGATTTGATTTGTGTCTCTAAATTAATTGTCTAATGTTTTAGTCTTAGTTTTATTCTATTTCAGTTTAGTTTTGAGATAAAGCGCGGAAACAAACTCTTCGGCCCAACAAGTCCGCATCGAACAGCGATCCCAGCACGCTAACCCTATCCTACACACACTAGGGACAATTTACAATTTTACCAATCCAATTAGCCTACAAACCTATACTTCTTTGCAGTGTGGGAGGTAACAGGAGCACCCGGTGAAAACCAACGCAAGTCAAGGGGAGTACATACAAACTCCGTACAGATGTAACTGCTCCAGTGAGTCAACTGCTCTGTTGCAGCTCCCCATAACTCAGGTATGTAGAAACTCAATATAATTAGAAAATGAAATCAATTTATTAAAATTACTCTTTAAATAATTGATTTGCTTTTTGTCTTCTGCCAATTTATGTTAACTCTAGTAACATATTAAACAGGGGGACATTTTAATTTGGAATTAACAATGAAGTAAGAGGTATTGGCACAATGGAAGAACAGTTATGGACACAAAGTGCTGGAGTAACTCAGCAGGTCTGGAAGCTCCTCTGGAGAACATGGATAGGTTGGAAGAAAGCTCTATGCTTTTCAGATAACAACTGTCATGTACAGTGTCAGTGAAGAAAGCCAATGGTATGTTAACATTCATAGCAAAAGGATTTGAGTAAAGGAGCAGGGAGGTTCTACTGCAGTTGTACAGGGTGTTGGTGAGACCACACCTGGAGTATTGCATACAGTTTTGGTCTCCAAATCTGAGGAAAGACATTCTTGCCATGTAGGGAGTACAGAGAAGGTTCACCAGACTGATTCCTGGGATGTCAGGACTTTCATATGAAGAAAGACTGGATAGACTCGGCTTGTACTCGCTAGAATTTAGGAGATTGAGGGGGGATCTTATAGAAACTTACAAAATTCTTAAGGGGTTGGACAGGCTAGATGCAGGAAGATTGTTCCCGATGTTGGGGAAGTCCAGGACAAGGGGTCACAGTTTGAGGATAGATGGGAAATCCTTTAGGACCGAGATGAGAAAAACATTTTTCACACATCTCTGGAACTCTCTGCCACAGAAGGTAGTTGAGGCCAGTTCATTGGCTATATTTAAGAGGGAGTTAGATGTGGCCATTGTGGCTAAAGGGATAAGGGGGTATGGAGAGAAGGCAGGTACAGGATACTGAGTTGGATGATCAGCCATGATCATATCTAATGGCGGTGCAGGCTCGAAGGGCTGAATGGCCTACTCCTGCACTATTTTCTATGTTTCTATGTTTCTACAGTATGCATTGAGAGGGAGAACGAGGGAAACAATCTCCATATATGGAAAGGTGAAAAGGTTTCAGATTTCAGAACAGTGACCACATAAATAAATCAGCTGTGTTAATGAAGAACTGTAAATTAATTCACCACATTAAACTATTCTTCTGCAGTAACAATTGTAGCACATATTAATACACAGACATCTGCTATATACATGAACAGTTCTTAATTATATTTGTTCAAAGTTATTCAGCCTTAATGTGAATGATACCTCAGATTAAGGCACCTAAAACTGCTATTCACGCCACAGAAGGAGGCGATGGAGGTCAAGCATGAAGCAGAGCAACAAATAATAAAGTAGACAAGTATTTACTGCAGTATGTGCAGTACCAATGGATAATACCACAGTATGTCCATTTGTCATTGAAAGTGTTACAGGGAGGAAAAATGAAGGACATCAAGAAACTTTGAGAGTCAATTCGAGCAAATTTATTGAGACTTATGACGAAGGCAGAAACTCGTACCTGCTGCAAGAAACAAAGCTTTCTCAACATTATCTAGTGAGCAGATCATATTTCACAGTTTAGGTAGTAGGCCGATCCTGGCATCAGTATTATAATAGCAATGACAGTAGAAGTGCCAATGTCTACATAACAACCTCTCTTTATATGCAACTATTACAATGAGAGAGATTTATAGAGTGTTTATTTTAGTTTAGTTTAGAGATATAGTGCGGAAACAGACCCTTTCAGCCTCCCGGGTCCATGCCGACCAGCGATCTATGCATATTAACACTATCCTGTACCCACTAGGGACAATTTTTACATTTACAAAGCCAATTAGCCTAAATACCTGTACGAATTTGGAGTGTGGCTGGAAACCGAAGATCTCGGAGAAAACCCGCGCAAGTCACGGGGAGAACGTACAAACTCCGTTCGGACAGCACCCGTAGTCAGGATTGAACCCGGGTCTCCGGTGCTACACTTGCTGTAAGGGTGAAGCTCTACCGCTGCGCCACTGTGTCAAAGCAGTCAAATTAATAGAGGGTCAAATTGGAAGGGTGAGACAAAGAAAACATCTGAAGATAGACACAAAAAGCTGAAGTAACTCAGCAGGACAGGCAGTATCTCTGGAGTTTCAGGTCGAGACCCTTCTTCAGTCAAAACATCTGTGGCATTATGAGACCAGGCTTGTTTGGGGAATCATCTGGTTTATAGAGTAATGAGGGAAATTAGAGCCAGGGTAAACAAACAAATGGGTATGCTAAAGGTGAGAAATGCAGGTCAGGAATTGAAACCAAATTGGGAATACTAAAATATCCAGCTCATCAGGAAGTGTGTGTGGAGAGAGAAAAAAATGATGAATGAATAATTCAGATCTTTCATCCAATTCTGGTATAAATAGAAATATTAAAAAAAAACAAGTTATTTCAAATTTCAAATTTATCCCAAAGGCTACAATGCGCCTTTGGAGAAAGTGAGATGCTGTCACTTATGCTTATCTTATCCTTTCATTAAAGTGGTATGGGAGGCTACAGACAGACAGGTCAAGCTAGGAGGAAGATGGAAAATTAAAGTGTCAGTGAACTAGAAGCACTGAAACAACAGACAAAATGAAATGCTCAGAAAAATGGTCACCCAATCTGACTGAAAATAAATTTCTATGCACATTCGTTTTAGATAACTAGCCTCTCACCTTGTAACTGTTATCTCATTTGCGACTCTCACAACAAAGAAAACATCTTGACTTCTACCTTGTCATGTCCCTTCAGGATCTTATACATCTCAATTTAAGTCACCCCTTAATCTTCTAATTCCATCTCCTGTTCACCTAATCATCTCTTGTTCGATCAAAGTTTCAAGGTTTCAAGGTAAGTTTTATTGTCACATGTAGCAATTAAGGTACAGTGAAATTTGAATTATCATACAGCCATTCTAAAAAAAAGCAACAAAACACACACCTACATAAAAGTTAACATAAACATCCACCATAGCGGATTCCCCACGTTACTCACTGTGATGGAAGGCAATAATGTCTTCCTCTTTATTCTCCTTCGGTCGGGGAAATCGAAGCTCCCGCTGCCGGCAATCAAAGCCTCTGCGTCGGGGCGATCAAAACTCCCGCATCAGGGCAATTGAAGCTACCGCATCGGGGCAGTCGAAGCTCCTGTGGTTTGGAATTCCCAAAGTCGGTCTCTGACTAAAGTGCCACGAGCTCCATGATGTTAAAGTCTGCAGGCTCTGTTGGAGCTAAGAGGTCGATCCCTGAAAAAGGGATCATGGGCTCATCGATGGTGAGTCCGCAGGCTAACGAGGTGGAGCTCCTGGTCGGTCTCCAGCAAAGGCAGCCAGCCCCTCGATGTTAGGCCGCAGTGCGGACGGAGATACGATATGGAAAATAAATTGCACCTCCATCGAGGTAAGAGATTAGAAAACGTTTTCTCCAACCTCCCATCAGAAGAATTAACCGGGTGAATCTTCTTTGGATTGCCTCTGATACTGCTATGACCTCTTTTAAGACAGGGATCCGTGTGCAATCAAACAGCTGAGTATTTCAGCATTGTCATTGCATGTGTGCCCAGGCTAGATATTAGGAATAATGCATACATCCTCCCAAAGATGCAAGCTTATGAACCTGTCCCACCTGAGAAGTTGCCGGCAGTCGCCTAAAAAAACGGCAACTGGAACGGCGACTGTCAGAGTGCAGCACACACACACACACACACACACACACACACACACACACACACACACACACACACACACACACACACACACACACACACACACACACACACACACACACACACACACACACACACACACACACACACACACACACACACACACACACACACACACACACACACACACATCACTTCCTTCACCAACCCATTATGCAGGCGGGGGACAGGGCAAGCTGGGGGAGCGCTGTCTAAAAAATTCACATGGTGCAAAGCCAAGATGAAACAGACACACACCACGATGAACAGGAAGGTTGGTGCTGTAGAAAGACAGGGTACAGTAAGTCCTTTAAAAGAGGGGGGGAGAGGTGAGGGAGAGGGGGGAGAAAAGGAGTGGAGACAATTTTTAAGAAGCCAGAGATACATGGCTGTGAAGCTCGGCGAACATTTAACATTACCGGTCGGTTATCCTTGGTTCTGAAAACTACTGCTTACCTTTTTTTTCCCAATGAGCAAATGAAATTCATTGGTCAGCACCAGCTACAACCTACGAGAACCTCCGAGAACCTTCGACCTTCTGGCAACCCATTAGGACCTCCTGTCGACCCACCTACAGCTCTAGAACTCCTGATATTCTCCATGGCGGCTTAATTCTAGTCGCCGCTAATTTTTCGATATGTTGAAAAATTCACGGCAACCATAATGAAGCCGCGACTAGTTCCCAGAATGAGGGAACTCCTCATGACCATGAAGGCGACTCCCTGCAAATATGTGGCATAGTCTCCTGCAGTCACCTAAAAAGTCGCCTAAATGGGACAGGCCCATTATGCAAACATAATAAGGCTCCGAAAATCTGAAGACAAAAGTAAATTACATTTATCCCATTCTCAATAGCGTGACTCCCTAAGCCCTGTGATTTGTCAACTTGCCACCAATTCAGCTTGAATCCTGCTGATGTAATAAACTGTAACTAGAACCAATGTTACTGTGAACCTAAAGGAGGAAAAGCAATATGACAAACATACAAGCCTTCTGTGATCATAAGATCATAAGTGATAGTAGTAGAATTAGGCCATTCAACCCATTAAGTCTACTCCGCCATTCAATCATGGCTGATCTATCTCTCCCACCTAATCCCTGCCTTCGTCCCATAACCTCTGACACTCAATCAAGAAGATAAATAAAAGAAATGCAAACGGACATCATTGATGATGCACATTAACTGACAACAGCAGCATCAGTCTGAATAAGGATCCTCACTCGAGATGTCACCTGTCCATGTCTTCCAGAGATGCTGCCTGGCCAGCTGAGTTACTCCAGCAGTTTGTCTTCTTGTAAACAAGCATTTGCAGTTCATAGAAACATGGAAAAATAGGTGTAGGTGTAGGCCAGTCGGCCCTTTGAGCCGGCACCGTCATTCAATATGATCATGGCTGATCATCTAAAATCATATCGCATTCCTGCTTTTTCCCCATATCCCTTGATTCCTTTAGCCCTAAGATATTCAACAAATTGGTTTCCACTGCCTTCTGTGGCAGAGAATTCCACAGATTCACAACTCTCAGGATGAAAATGTTTTTTGTCATCTCAGTCCTAAATGGCCTACCCCTTATTCTTAAACTGTGACTCCTGGGTCTGGACTCCCCCAAAATCGGGGCCATTTTTCCAGCATCTAGCCTGCCCAGTCCTTTAAGAACATTATATAAGACTGTCTCTCATCCTAAATTACAGTGAATACAGTGAAGCCCAGTCGACCCTCTTTCATCATATTTCAGTCCTGCCATGTCAGTCCCGTGCTTGCACACAATACTTCAGGTGCAGTCTCACCAGGGCCCTGTACAACTGTGCTCGGTTCTCTTTGCTCCTCTCACAATGAAGGCGAACATGCCATTAGCTTTCTTCACTGCCTGCTGGACCTGCATGCTTACTTTCAGAGACTAATGTACAAGCATGCCCAGGTCTTGTTGCACCTCCCCTTTTCCTAATCTGACACCATTCAGATATCAAGCTGCTTTCCTGTTCTTGCCACCAAAGTGGATAACCTCATATTTATTAACATTATACTGCATCTGTCATGCAGCTGCCCACTCACCCAAACTATCCAAGTCATCCTGCAGCCTCATAGCATCCTCCTCGCAGCTCACACTGCGACCCAGCTTTGTGTCATCCACAAACTTGGAGATGTTACAATAATTCCCTCATGTTTCCTAATGCCATTCACAATATGGCTTGTAGTTTGCAGTATTATGCAAGGAATTCTTTAATCCTCTTACTAATTACTATGTACAAACTTATTCAATTCTGAAAAGACTAGAAGGCACAGCTGTAAAGTGAGGGGGCAAAACTAAATGGAGATGTGCAATGTGCATATTTTATGCAGAGAATTATGGATGTATAAAACTGTCTGCCAAGGGACGTGGTGGAGGCAGACATGACAGTGGCATTTAAGAGGCTTTTAGATAGGCACATGGATATGCTGGGAATGGATGGGTATGAATCATGTGCAGGCAGCGGAGATTCAGAACAGAGGTTTAACTTGGCTTCAAATTTGGCATAGATATTGTGGGCCTAAGGGCCTGTTCCCGTCTGTACTGCTCTACGTTCTAAAAGGTCATTCAGATTAAATTGTTCCTTGGTGAAAGCAGGAACTAATACGTGGATTTTTAACATGACTAAAGTAGAATATGGGCTTTTTGCCAAGCAAACTACAATAGAATATTCAGTTAGTGGCAGAACAATTAGTGTCTAGCTTTTAGAGTGTGCTAATGAGATTACACATGTTTATAATGAAACCTTATGTGTTTACTTATAAATAAATTTTTGGTTCAGCTATTGGGTAATTTAAATTATTTTGTTCAGCGCTTGGAAGTAAGTAAGATAACATTCCGTAATTTGCCAGATAAGAGAATATTAGTGAAATTGCAAACACCCTCCCATGTAATTCTCTATCCATGAGGGGGCAAGCAAATAAAAGCACAAAGGTCATGAAACCTACTGCTGCTTTGATAACTGTTCTGAGGTTTTGGCTCCTCATGGAATTGAACGTGGGAGCAGGAAATTGTGATCTGGAGGGCAGCCACCCTGGAGCAGCCTGGGGCTTGCCTGGATTGGTGCCGCTCGTAAGAACTAGACTGCGGACTAGACTTTAACTTGCATGCCCAAGCGGTCATAGCCTTTCTGGGTTTGTAGCCTGACAGTTTGTCCTTCCATCAAAAGTTCGAGTGGATCGGTCATAATAAGTCTTCTGCTTCCGCCTTTTATGGAGTAGTTGATTCTGGACTACCTTCGGGTTGTATATGCGTGGCTGGAGTAGTTGCTTTGAAACGGGAAGAATGGGGTGCGTGTTTGTCTCGATAACAGTCGTTGTGCTGGGGAGCCAAGTGTTGTGTCACATGGAACATTTCGGAGATTCAGGAGATCTAAGAACACGTCCAACCCGGATGTAGGACTTATCCAAGACCTGTTTGGCGCTGCATACTGCTCGTTCAGCCAGTCCATTCAACTGTGGATAATCCGGAATGCTGGTGATATGCTTAAAGTTCCATTGTGCAGCAAAGTCTTTAAATTGTTGGCTTGTGAACTGCCCGGCATTGTCGGACAGGAGAGTGTGTTGTGCCCCATGGACGGAGAAGTGCCTCCTCAGCTTCAGAGTTACTGCTGCGGACGTGATTGTGTGAAGTAGATCAATCTCATACCAGCCGGAGTAAGAGTCCACAAGGACCAGGTAATGTTGACTGCGCCAGTCAAAGATGTCGCTTGCCACCAGGGTCCAAGGCAGGTTGGGGACCTGGTGCAGCAGAAGTGTTTCTCTCTGCTGGTGTGGTGTAGTGCAAGACTGTACTCTCTGGTGTATGTTGTCTGACATTGCACGCCAGAAAAACATGCCCCTTGTTCTGTGCACGGTGGACTCTGCTCCGGGATGTCCCTTGTGTACGGCGTCGAAATACACCGTTTGTAGCGAGCCCAGAATCACTGCCTTGTGGCCCTTCATGATGACCCCATCATCAATGGTTAGCTCACCTGTAATGGAAAGGTATGGCCGAATAGCGGGTGGGAGCATGTGCTGCTTGGTGGGCCATCCATGTTTAATGATAGAGGTGAGCATCTGCAAAGTGGCACCAGTTCCTCCAGAGGAGACGTGTGAATATGGTTGATTGCCATGATGTCGAAAGAGTCCCTCTCAGCTGCGTGTTGTGCAATGGTTTTCCTGTGAGCCCGAGACAGGGTGTCAGCCAGGTACATGTATTTGCAGCGTTTGTACACAAAGGTGATGTCATATTTCTGGATCCTGAGCATCATCCTTTGCAGTCTTGCCAGAGCTGTGTGTATAGGCTTATTTAGGATAGTTACTAGTAGTTGGTGTTCAGTCTCAATTGTTACAGGCTTGCCGAAGATGAAGTCGTTGAACTTGATACAGGCGAAGACCACAGCCAGCAAATCCATTTTGATCTGTGCATATCTAGTCTGTGTCCAGGGTCATTGAATATATTACTGGAAGCTTTCCGAGCTTGTCGGTGAAGAGATCGTTGTATTCCGTGAGGATTTGTTGAGATGAATAGTAAGATTAAACGAGAACATACCAGTTCGAAGTTTGATCGTTATTTTATGAGCAGTGCGTTGAGGGAATATGTGAAGAACCCCGCCAGGACGCATGCGTGTCATTCTTCAAAGCAGCGGTGTGAAATCACAGATAACTGTAATGACTGAACATAGTAAGATTAGAAAAGAAATACCAGTTGAATATATGATCATGGGTGGGAGCGGAGGGCACGTATTCTCTCAACGAACTCCTCATAAAATAACGATCAAACTTCGAACTGGTAAGCTCTCGTTTAATCTTACTATTTTACTTCTGAGTCACGTGAGTGACTACGTGAAGATTTCAAAGCTCTGTGATTTTATGACGTGGAAATGAGTCCATGCATCACATCTGCCTTAATGACTGTGGGAGGAATTGTGTCAACATAATTTAGACATGAATCCAACATTGAATCCATGAAAAATTTATTAACACCAAATTATAGCCCCTATTTATGGGATAAATTAAATTACAGAATTTAAAATTGTTTCTGCAAACATTCCAGGTTTAATGACTGGTTTATGATAAAATAGTTGGAATGTTTTTTCCCCTGACCATCCTGCTGTCTTGAGGATTTGGTCCATTGGTACATCCAACTGTGTAGCTGCCTATGTAGCTGCAGCCCTGGTGGAATGAGATTTTAAAATATTAGTATCCACCCCAGCCTGTGTTAGAACCTGTTTCAGCCATCTTGAGATGGTCTGGACCGTCACTTTTTTGTGTGGTTGCTTGTGGCTGATTAAAAGTGCCTTCTCATTGCCTCTGATGATTTTCGTATTCTCCATGTATAACAACAAATGTCTTACTATACAGAGACGATCATCTGTTGGGTAAGACCTAAATTCTATATTGAGGCCTGCTGATCCCTGTCTGTTCTGCTTAACTAATTCATAAATATGAAACGTAATATTTCCAGATGAAGAAGTCATGTTGTCCAGTCTTAATTTATGTAACGACTGTACACTTTGTGCCGTGACCAAAGCCATTAACATGACTGTTTTCAGTGTCAGTCTATGTAGGGACAGACCTGTTGCTGGAGACCAATTCCTTAGCATCGTCAGGACAATACTCACATCCCATATTTGAGAGTACCTGGTTCTTGGGGGATTGGTATTAAAAATTCCCCTCATAAGTTTTGTTACCAGGGGGTGAGTCCCAACAGAATGACGCTCTGTTCCTTGCCATAGATAAGTTGATAGGGCACTTCTGGCGCAGTTGATGGCACTATAACTGAGCCCCTCATCATAATGGAGGCCTGCCAGGAATTCCAGAACAGACATTGATCTGTAGGTGATGCTGTTTCTGTAACAATACATCTCCCATTTCCTGATATAGACCAGATACTGTTTTTTGGTGGACTGTCTGTGGGCCGCCAAAATTATGTTCACTGTTCAGTCCATCAGTCCCAGCTGTAGTAGAGGTATTTTTAGACTCTACAAATTAATAAATTCATAGAGTTATGACATATAACCATATAACACCATATAACAATTACAGCACGGAAACAGGCCATCTCGGCCCTACAAGTCCATGCCGAACAAATTTTTTTTTTCCCTTAGTCCCACCTGCCTGCACTCATACCATAACCCTCCATTCCCTTCTCATCCATATGCCTATCCAATTTATTTTTAAATGATACCAATGAACCTGCCTCCACCACTTCCACTGGAAGCTCATTCCACACCGCTACCACTCTCTGAGTAAAGAAGTTCCCCCTCATATTACCCTAAACTCTGTCCCTTATTCTGGTCATGTCCTCTTGTGAATCTTCCCTATTCTCAAAGGGAAAAGTTTGTCCACATCAACTCTGTCTATCCCTCTCATCAATTTAAAGACCTCTATCAGGTCCCCCCTTAACCTTCTGTGCTCCAGAGAATAAAGATCTAACTTATTCAACCTATGGGTGGCTATCCCTTGTTACGGGATGAACCAATAAATCTGGTCTATTCGGGATGGTGATACATGGTTCTAATACCATGTTGAGTATCATGGTTGAGTAGGCCAATCGGGTACTAGCAAAATACCAGACAATAGTCAATAGTCAATAGTCAATTTAATTGTCATTTGGACCCCTTGAGGTCCAAACGAAATGCCGTTTCTGCAACCATACATTACAAACAAATAGACCCCAGACACAACATGATTTCAATTTTACATAAACATCCATCACATTGCTGTGATGGAAGGCCAAAAAAAACTTATCTCTCCACTGCACTCTCCCCTTCCCCCCGATGTCAGAGTCAAAGTCAAAGCCCCCGGCTGGCGATGGTGATTGTCCCTTAAAGCCATTAAAGCCACGCCGGGTGGTGCAAGATCGCACACCGGGTCTTGGTGTTAGAGCCCCCGGCGTGCGCTCGCAGAGTCCCGCGGACATTCCAAGCCGCACGGGGCAGTGATGTTAGGCCCCGCTCCAGGAGCTCTTCGACCCCGCAACTCGGGCGGGAGAAGTCGCCGTTGCAGGAGCCCTGAAAGGCGGTCTCCCTCCAGGGATCCGCAGGCTCCCGGTGCCGCCGTCCGCAGACCCGCAATAGCAGCCTCCTAATCTCCGGAGGTTGGGCCGCAGCAGCAGCAGCAGCAGCAGCAGCAGCAGCAGCAGCAGCAGCAGCAGCAGCAGCGCTCCACCACCGCTCCACCCGCTCCGGTCTCGGCCAGCTCCACGACGGTGACAGTGAGTCGTCGGCACCAGAGTCCCCGGCTTCTACGCAGAGTCTTGCTGTATTTTCCTTAATACCCGACTGATGAGGCAGAAAGGAGGGAATGCATAAATAAACAATTTCCCCCAATGAAGCAAAAATGCATCTGTCGCTGCTGCCCCAGGGTCTGGTTCCCACGAAACATAGTTTGAAATGTGATTAAGCTGGATGGATGATATAAATCCTGGTGTTCTGCCACTAAATACTTTTTTAGTTTACCTGGTAGGTAAGTAAATTTGCTGACCTATCCAAATATGTTTCTGGATACACCCATTGCCAAATATGTCTATTAGCCAGCCAAATGTCACATGACATGATGTCAATTTGGTTCCACCCATGTGGTTGATATATGATACTACGGTGGTATTGTCAATCTGTAGTCTAACATGATGGTGATATAACCCAGAACAATATGACTTTAGGCTATGGAATGCACCCAACATTTCCAGGTAGTTTATGCCCAGTGTTTGTAATAATGATGCCTCCTGTGCAGTCCATCTACCTCCACAACTGGAGATGTAATTGGTGGCACCCCAACCAAGTGCACTGGCATCAGTTTGTAGCACCATAGAAGGGTTGCTGATAATGATTGGATTGAATTAAAGCCGAATGTTATCTTTCCACCATTTTAGTTCCATTATAGCTTTGATTGGTAGCTTCATTGGTCTGTCAAAATGACCAGCATTAATTTTGAGTGCTCGTATTTTTGCTCTCTATAAATTTTGGTAATGTAAAGGTCCGATTTATGTGGCTGGAAAAGCAGCCACCATTTTGCCAATTACTTTTGCTACCAATCTGATGGACGGTTTACTGATGTCAATGAGGTTATTGCAAGCCTCTATTAAGTCTATAGCCTTTCCCTTTGGCAAAGTCACCGACATGTGAACTGAGTCAAAGTAATCTCCACCCAACCTCCATGCTCCCTGCAATTTTGGTAGGGAACCAGACCCACCTACCTCCATAGTTACCAGTGGCAGGTTTACTTATTTTTGTAAATCCTTCGTTGATGTTGAGGCGCCGGTGTCTGGGTTTGTGGTTGGGTTGGTGTTGGAGGTTTGCGTATAAGAAGGCCGGCCTGTGCCATGGCCTAAAAAAGACTCATGGTCAGTGTACCGGTTCTTTGAGCTTTCACCAGTTTGTCTTGTTCTACTGGTGGGTGCATAAGGGTGCTGTTTATGGCCGTAGTAGGTTTTTGATGAAGTCGCTTTTATGAGCCCCAGGGTTTTTGCCTCCTCATCGAGCTCCTTGACTTGCTTCGATAGGTTATCTCCAAATAGTAAAATTGGTGGTTTTACGTTTCCAGGTTTGCACAGACCTGCAAATTTCGGATTTAGAGCAGGTCGGATGGCACTCTTCCTGATGCTGTTTATATCATATTGTGTGTTGCAAAGCAGTGCCAGTGCATCCTGTTGGTCCTGCGACATGTCCTTCTCATCTACTGTGCGGGCAAAAGCTGTTATCCCCCTGTTAGGAGCTTTAGTACTTTTTGGAGTTTGACATCCATACCTCTATCTCCTGCTCCGATATGTTTCCATATGCAATTATTTACACCAGGAACATTCAGGGATATACAGTTACCCGGTGCCAAGTGTCTTGCCGTGGTGTCCAATACAGCCTGTTCCTGTAGCTGGTTAAAGGACATATAATCTATACTGGCAGCTAGTTGTTGTTCCAGGGTTTGGCTTGTCTGGTCTGGCTGTATGAAGTTGGACACCATGTCCAGTAGATTTTCATGTTTCTGCGCCCCTTGCACATTTGATTTCTCTTCTGCAAACCCCTCTTCAGGATCAGCCCAGAACTGACCCCCAGTACTCCCCTCTGACGAGGGAGATGCACTGTGCAGCCCTACAAGAGGTGCCGCTGTGGGTTTAACATAGTGCCCACAGTGACTAGACTCCATCTCCCGGAGCCTGTCACGTTGGAGCAACTGCTCCACACATCGCTCCATCCGGCTCCAGCGCTCACGGTCGCTGGCCGCTCACGGCAGCTCTAAGTCGGACTCATCTGAGTCAACGACTTCGTTGGTTTTTTGTTTTGCCTTACCGCTCGGCCACGGATTGGATCTGGCCAGTGCGGAGGCGAAGTCGGGCACAGCCGTTCCCATTACGGATGATTCATGTGCCGCTGGCCACTGCTGGCCGCCCGCAACTCCGCGGTCCTCCCCCGCCAGCTTTGTCGCAGCCCTCGTTGTTTTCTTGGACTTGTCCATTGACTCCCCACCTGTAAATCAGTATGGGAACAACACAAAAGACCGCAGAGTATCTCTTACCTGCAGGTTCCGGCTTTTAAAAACTGCCGCTGTGGGGGAACGTCGTTCCACCCCGCCTAACTGTTTCGCAATGCGTGTAGCGCTATGGCACACATGCGTCCTGGCGGGGTTCTTCACGTAGTCACTCACGTGACTCCGAAGTAAAATTATCTTTAGTCGGGGATAGCCTCCTGTCTTGCAAGATTGAGGAGAATGGACGCGTGAACACAGAGAGGCTTGACGTGTAGTGCAGAATCCCACTTCTGACACAATGTATGAACTCTCGTGAATAACAACAAGTCGTTTAACTTCATATTAAGTTCTTTATTGAACATATAAGTCTAAGACCTAACAGAAGCTTCAGTGCAGTCTCCATTCGATATCCAACCGCCGGTCACGCCCTTGAGCATCAAGCTTAGCAGCTAGCTGGGGTGGGAGATTGCAACCTTCACGTGGTCCACCCTGTTTCGACGAATGCAATCAACCTGGCGTGCACAAATGGAAGATCAAACAGAACAAGTTGTCTTACAACTTTAGGCTGTGCACGCCATATGCAAGAAGAAGAATTCCTCGCTGCAGAATAGCTGCATTCCAATGGAAGATATTATGAAAAGCTGGCATGGACCAGACCAGCAATATAGTGACTGGTCATATAGAGTCATACAGCATGGAAACAGGCCCTTCAGCCCAACTTGCCCACACTGACCAAGATGCTCCATCTCCGAAAACACCACCAACCTGCATTTGGCCCCTATCCTTCTAACCCTTTCCTATCCATGTACCTTCCAAATGTCATAGTCATAGTCTTACAACATGGAAACAGGCCCTTCAGCCCAAATTGCCCATACCAGCCAACATATCCCATCTACATTAGTCCTACCTGCTTGTGTGTGGCCCACATCCCTCAAAACCTGTCCAAAATGTTGCGATAGTATCTGCCTCAACTACTTCCTCCAGCAGTTCGTTCCATAAAAAAGTTGCTCCTATTAAATATATTTTACCCTCTCAACTTAAACCCATGTCCACTGGTACTTCATTCTAATTTTAACTCTATTTCCAACTCACCGAAGGGATTGGGTGCCCTGAGCTTAAACCTAGACTGCTAGATAGTCAGTAGCCCCTAGTCGGCTGACCTGAGGGACCTGAATGTAGAATGGTTTGGTTAGAAGATTTTTGATATGGGGGGGGGGTGGCAAGCCCGTTAAGGGATCTGTAAATGAATAAGAGGAGCTTGAAGTTGATTCTATACTATACTAGGAGCCAGTGGAGAGAGGCCAGTATCAGGGTGATGTAGTCCCTTTTACGGGTACCCGTCAGAAGTCTTGCTGCGATGTTTTGGACCAATTGCAGACAGGGATGATTGGCTGATGCCAGTATATAGGGAGTTGCAGTAGTCAAGGTGGGAAAAGATGACACTGGAGCTGGTGAACATTAGCTCTTCCAACTTATGCCAAAATCTTTTCCATCAAAACAAACATTTTTCACCTTCTTATCACAAGCAATAAACTGGTTTTCTGTTCTGTATGCCATTTAAGTGAGCAGATATCCTCTAAAGACTTCAAAAGAATTGACAGCTCCTCACATATATGAAGATACATTTCCTAAAATTTTGTGAAAACAACGTTGGCATAAATATACAGAATTTATAATGTATATTTAACATTGCAAAGCATCTAAGAGCAATTATCTCAAAAACATTGGCAACGTGATAATTGTCAGGTGGAAGGCAGAATTTCCATAAATGAGTGATTAAAAACTGCACTGCACTTTTCAAACCTACCCAATTGTATTGTGCATACATTTAAAATAATGTATCCCAAAGAATACCAGTGAATGAAATAGCATGTACACTTTTAGTTTAGTTTAGAGATACAGCACGGAAACAGGCCCTTTGGCCCACTGAGCTCATGCTGACCAAGTGATCCCTGCACACTAACACTATCCGACATACTAGGGACAATTTTACAGCTATACCAAGCCAATTAACCTACAGACCTGTGCGTCTTTGTCTGGGTTTCTTGCAGATCAGGGTAGATGTTTCTAAGTTGGCTTCCTTGAGAGTCCGGTTTGAATACAATGTATTGAGCGTCTGTATTATTGGGTTAGGGAAATGTCTGTTATGTACGGGGTTAATCGATATCTGTAATTGGATTATTAAGAGACCACCCCCATGTAGTTCGGCCCCTCAAGGTCCCGGGACATATAAAAGTCAGCTACCAAGAGGTCCAGCATCGATCTTCTGGGAGAGAGCTTGGGTTTGCATGACTTTCTGGAGTGTCGCTCTTTGAGCAAGACCGCGAGGGCTTGATCAGGCAGATATGCGGATCGAACCCGCGGTGGGATAGGTACAGTAGTTGGACTGTGATTGCGCTTTTGTTAAAATAAAGATTAATTGTTTCAAGTGCTTGATCCAGTGTTTTTACTGAAACTAGACTGGGGGGAAGCTTAGAAACGAGCAATTTACAGGAGCACTGAGGGTGAGGAAAATGCTGTAAATTTAATCAGTTTTTAACAAACCTTACATCTGGTCTAAAGTCTTCTTAGTCAGTGTGAAGCGACCTATTATGTAATATTTAAATCTCTCATTAGCAGCATTGAAGCATTCTGAATTTTTAAGAAATATGTTTGTAAATGAGTGAAAAGCAGACATCTGTTCCAAAGCATTGCTGCACTGCATGTAAAAAAGTGAAAATGCTTTTCAAAAACGTTATGATTTTTATTATGTTTACTGATTGAAACACACAAAGGGGTGATTCGTATAGCTGTCTGCCCCATTCTTTAGCACAGAATTCCAAATTTATTTCCATTAGTACTGCCAGGTTTAGAAATTGGGGTACTGAGCAAAAGACTTGCATTATTTAGTGTATTTTACATGCCTGAAGTGTTGTAAAACCATTGATGCATTATAGAAACATAGAAACATAGAAAATAGGTGCAGGAGTAGGCCATTTGGCCCTTCGAGCCTGCACCACCATTCAATATGATCATGGCTGATCATCCAACTCAGTATCCCAGCCCTGCCTTCTCTCCATACCCCCCGAGCCCTTTAGCCACAAGGGCCACATCTAACTCCCTCTTAAATATAGCCAATGAACTGGCCTCAACTACCTTCTGTGGTAGAGAATTCCACAGATTCACCACTATTAAATAACACTTTTGAAATACAGGATAAACCTAGCATTTTAATAAAGCTACTACCAGAGAGAACAATATGATAAAAACAAGATATTATTGATGTTGATAGAGGGATATTCATTGGTTAGGAATCCAACAAATAGAGGCACAAAGGTACACAAAATTGCTGGAGAAACTCAGCGGGTGCAGCAGCATCTATGGAGCGAATGAAATAGGCGACGTTACGGGCCGAAACCCTACTTCAGACTTGAGGAAGGACACCTTGTGATTGAGACAGTGCAGCGTAGGTTCACAAGATTGATCCCTGGGATGGCAGGAAAATGTCATATAGGGAAAGATTGAAAAGGCTGGGCTTGTATTCACTGGCAGGATGAGGGGGTTCTTATAGAAACATATAGAATTATAAAAGGACTGAACAAGCTAGATGCAAGAAAAATGTTCCAAATGTTGGGCGAGTCCAGAACCAGGGGCCACAGTCTTCGAATAAAGGGGAGGCCATTTAAGACCGAGGTGAGAAAAAACTTTTTCATCCAGATATTTGTGAATTTGTGGAATTCCCTGCCACAGAGGGCAGTGGAGGTCAAATCACCGGATGGATTTAAGAGAGAGTTAAATAGAGCTCTAAGGGCTTGTGGAATCAAGGGATATAGGGAGAAGGCAGGCACGTGTTATTGATTGGGGACGATCAGCCATGATCGCAATGAATGGCTGTGCTGGCTCGAAGGGCCGAATGGCCTCCTCCTGCACCTATTTTCTATGTTTCTATGTTTCTATATGTCCTCATATTGCTGACAGGATGTTTTTGACCCAGTTCATATGCTGACACAAACATGGAACAAAGCTGGGGTGCATAATCTGTTACTGTAAATCTTCTGTGAACTGTGAGGAGGATACTATGAGAATGCAGGGTGACTTGGACAGGTTGGGGGAGTGGGCAGATGCATGGCAGATGAAGTTTAATGCAGATAAATGTGAGGTTATCCACTTTGGTAGCAAAAACAGGAAGGCAGATTACAATCTAAATGGCGTCAAGTTGGGAAAAGGGGAAGTACAACAGGATCTGGGGGTCCTTGTACATCAGTCTATGAAAGTAAGCATGTAGGTACAGCAGGCATTGAAGAAAGCGTCTTTATAACAAGAGGAATCGAATATAGGAGCAAAGAGGTCCTTCTGCAGTTGTACAGAGCCCTAGTGAGACAACAACTGGAGTATTGTGTGCAGTATTGGTCCCCTAATTTGAGGAAGGACATTCTTGCTATTGATGGAGTGCAGCGTAGGTTTACAAGGTTAATTCCTGGGATGGCGGGACTGTCATTCGCTGAGAGAATGGAGCAGCTGGACTTGTACACTCTGGAGTTTAGAAGGATGAGAGGTTATCTCATTGAAACATATAAGATTGTGAAGGACTTGGACACGCTAGAGGCAGGAAACATGTTCCCGATGTTGGGGGAGTCCAGAACCAGGGGCCACAGTTTAAGGATAAGGTGTAAGCGATTTAGAACGGAGACGAGGAAATACTTTTTCTCACAGAGAGTGTTGAGTCAGTGGAATTCTCTGCCTCAGAGGGTGGTGGAGGCAGATTATCTGGATGCTTTCAAGAGAGAGCTAGATATGGCTCGTAAAAAATAGTGGAGTCAGGGGATATGGGGAGAAGGCAGGAACGGGGTACTGATTGGGGATGATCAGCCATGCTCACATTGAATGGTGGTGCTGGCCCGAACGGCCAAATGGCCTACTCCTGCACCTATTATCTATTGTCAAATGTAAAGAAGGGAAACAAGTGAGAGCTAGCTGTATTCGTTAACAACACGCACTTGGACTTCCAACAAACACCCACTTACCTCAGCGTAAAGCTGGACAGATCGCTTACATTTCGTCAACAACTGGCTGGTTTCCACGACAAGTTCATGGCATGTAGCGGCCTCATCCGATGCCTGGCAGGAACCAGTGGGGAGCCAGTCCATCAACTCTTCGCACCTCTGCCTTAGCTCTTGTGTATGTCCCAGCTGAGTACTGTGCACCCGTATGGAGTAGGAGTAGACATACTAGCCTGGTAGACACAAGCCTGAACAGCACCTTGCGAACCATCACTGGGTGCCTTCAACCTACTCCAGTCGAGCAGCTCTCTATACTTGCAGGCATTCCACCTGCAGGGATCCGAAGAGAAGCAGCAACTCTGGCACTATATCGTAATGCCATGGACCCAGATCACCTCCATCAGGCTATCAGCAGAGAGCAGAGGCCACCCCAACTGAAGTCCCGTCACCCCTTTGCTCCACATGGAAAACAACTCCCAGCATCCATCCAACCAACTGAGACAAAAGCACACTGGATAGCCACCAAGTGGTCACAGGAGTGGATGGCAACTTCATCTCCATCACACAGATAATAGCTGGTCAGGGTCTGACCTCCCCAGAGAAGCATGGGTGAAGCTCAACAGACTTCGTACTGGAGTTGACGTTTCAATGCCAGCATGCCAGCAAATTGTTATATGGTTATATGGTTATGTGGAGATGGGGGCTCCGCCAGAGCCCAGCCTGTGAATGCGGAGCAGAACAACAGACAGCCAACCATGTCATCTCTGAGTGCCCGCTCTACCACCCACCAAATGGAGCTCAGGGCCTGGCAGACATTGACGCAGAGACAGCAACCTAGTTGCGCAACACCTGGCTTGAGATCTAACTATTCCTTTGGTTTATGTTTCATTCGCAAGAAGAACGGAACTGTCATATTCTGTCAATTTAGTAGCTTATTTTATCCTCTGCTATAAAGAAGAATGTGATATCAAATCTAATTATGAAATAAGTTGTCCACCTTAATACCAACTGAAGCTCTGTGAGAAGCATTCAGATGTGTGGGTGTAGGTTTGGCTATGGATGCGGGTGTTGGTGTATGTTTGTGTGTGTGTGTGTGTGGATGTATCTGTGTGTTTCAGTTTCAGTTTTGTTTATTGTCATGTGTACTGAGGTACCATGAAAAGCTTTGTGTTGCATGCTAACCAGTAAGCAGAAAGACAACACATGATTACAATCGATCGATCCATTTAGAGTATATAGATACATGATAAGGAAATAACCTTTAGTGCAAGGTAGAGTGAGCAAAGTCTGATCAAGGATAGTCCGAGGGTCATCAAAGAGGTAGGTAGTAGTTCAGCACTGCTGGGTGGGTGGGTGAGTGGGCAGGGGGGAAGGTTTCAAATCCCACTAAAGAAAGCTGAATGTAAAAATAGAGAGGAGGCACTTACCCAGAAAGTGACTTCAATTAAATTGATTTCTGGCAGTGGGATGGATTGTTACTTTAGAGCTTGTTTTTCGCAACTGACCTGCAATGAATTTATAAGAAGCTGTAACATTAATCCAAAGCCCTTTACGCTCTCTCAAAAGATCCCATAGCACCAGTTATCATGACACAGAATAAAAGAGTTATCTTGTTGTCCAGGCCTATATTCATCATTCAGTCAACATTACTAAACCATCATCTGGTCATTGATATATTGCTGCATGTGAGAGCGTGCCATGCAAAATTTGGCTGCGTTACAACAGTGAATACAGTTTAAAACTACTGGCTGTAAATGAACTGGGTAATTGTAAAAGATATAGAAGATGTTATACAATTTTTTTTTAATTACTTGTGCATTTCATGTTAATACATTCACGCAACTAAATCAGCTTCGTATTACATTGATAGGTTTCTAAAGATCCATTGATAGAAATATTTTGTTCTGCCACTATATAAAAAAAATTCTATTCAGGAAGACAGCCAAACAATGTACATTTTTAGCATTTAATTTTAAATGACAGATGTATCAAAATCATCTTCAATTTAGCAGTTTTAAATTCCACCCAACATTTTACAGTTATTTTCAGCCAGAGTTGTCCATTGTAATCTCTTACTATTTCAGTTACAAAAACTGTCTTCTTTAGCTCCAAAGATCTAATTTCCCCAATCAATTCTGTAGTCTTCTGAACAAGAAACCCCTCGCAGTTAATATATTGCCACCTAGTGATGAAACTGAATCATCTCATACACCAACATTTCATTGTCAACAAACATAGCTGTTTGAACAGACATTCAAAAGAAATGCATTGCAACAAGACATTAACGAAGAAATTATTTTTTATAAGCAAAAAATAAATCAGAAACATTGATCACGTTTTTGTTACTTTTTGTAGAACATTACCTGATGAAGACACATTTGATATTGGACATAACAAGTAAAAGAGAAGTGGGGAGACCATGTAGTAGTTTTCATTGGAGGGTCAGAGTGGAGAGAGTTAGTAATTTCAAATTCCTAGGCATTAACATCTTGATTGACCTGCTCTGGGTGCAGCACATAAATGTAATATTGAAGAAGTTGCTCCAACCACAGGAATGTTAAAATGGTTTGGCATGTTACCAAACGCTCCAAAAAACCTCTACCATAGAAAGTGCTGTAGAAAGTATCCTGTCACAAGAATGTAGCATCTGTCATCTAGGATCCCTGCCATTCAGGCCATGCCCTCTTCCCTCAGCCACCGTTGACCAGGAGGTACCTAAGCATGAACTTCTTTGCCACTAAGTTCAGGAACAACTTCTTCACCTCCTGGTTCAGGAACAGCCACTTTCCTACTAATGTCAGGTTCTTGACAACCTCAATCTTCAATACTTCAACAACAGAACACAACAAAGCATCTCTTGCATTTCCATGTCCCTGTGTTTTTCTAATTGAATTTTGCACTAATGTCTTGTTTGCATTGTCTTCTTTAGGAATTTTATGTGCAATTTATGTTTTAGTGTGTTTGTCTGGGTCTCCTTGGCTATGATGCTGTTGCAAGCAAGATTTTCATTGTACCCATACTTCACCATATTTGTGTATATGTTTAGGTTTATATTTAGGTTTAAGTTTATTATTGTCACGTTGTCTGAGGTACAGTGAACAGCTTTGCATGCTATCCAAACACATCAGCTATACCATACAAAAATACAATCAAGTCAAACTCAAGTACAATAGAGAGAGCAATGGCGAATATACAGAGTGCAGAGTACATAGTTCTCAGCATTGTAGAGCATTAGTTCATTAGACAAAGATGAATGTCCACAATGGGGTAGAGTTGAACCATACAGTATCCTAGCTTATGGAAGGACTGATAACAGAGGGAAGGAAGTGTTTCCTCAGTCCGGTGGTGTTCATTTTTAAGCTTCTGCCAGATGGGAGCAGGGAGAAGGTCAGGACATCTTTGATTATGTTTGTTGCTTTTCCAGGCAGCATGAAGTTAAATTGGGTGAAATGAAGTGAAATGGTGGGAAGGCTAATCTGTGTGGTGGACACTGGGCTACACCTATAACTCTGCAATTTCTTACGATCACAGCTGTTACCAGACCAATCTGTGATGCAACCAAACCGTCTCCTTTATATGATGCATCTTTAGAAGTTTGTAGGAGTCATTGGAAACATGCTGACTTTCTTCAATTTCTTCAGGAAATAGAGGCATTCGTGTGCTTTCTTGGCTGTCATATCAATGTGGTTGGTCCACGACAGATCATTGGGCAATATAAATGCCAAGGACCTTGAAGCTTTCAATAATTTCCACTTATGCAAAGTTGATGCTGATTGGGCCTTGTACTCCAGAATGTTTCCTGATGTTGATAACTAGCTTCTTCGTCTTGCTGACATTGAGGGAGAGGTTATTATCCTGATACCATGTTATTAACCTCCTTCCTGCGCTCATTTTTGGTTGTGATTCGGACCACAACCGTGGTGTCATCTGCAAACTTGTAGATGGAGTTAGAGCCAAGTTTGGCTGTACAGACTTGAATGCATAGTGAGTATAGTAGGGGACTGAGAACGCATCCTTGCGGAACACTGGTGTTGAGAATTATTGTGGAGGAGGTGTTGTCACATATCCTCACTGATTGTGGTCAGTGAAACAGAAAGTCGAGGATCCAGTGGCAGAGAGGGGAGCTGAGACAAAGAGTTTGGAAATGAGTTTGGATGGGATTATGGTGATGAAAGTGGAGCTATAATCAATAAATGGGAGTCTAACATAGTCCTCTAGTCTAGGTGCTCCAGAGATGTGTTCATAAACTCAACTTGACACTTGCACTAGAAATATAATTGTGCATCTTCTGTTTTTGGTGTTAACCTTACACTTACTTAGTTGTAGAAATCTGAGACAGGTAAACTCCACCTCTTCATCAGGTCATAAGTGATAGGAGTAGAATTAGGCCATTCGGCCCATCAAGTTTACTCCACCATTCAATCATGGCTGATCTATCTCTTCCTCCTAACCCCATTCTTCTCCCTTCTCCCCATAACCTCTGACACCTGTAGTAATCAAAAATCTATCTATCTTTGCTTTAAAAATATATACTGACTTGGCCTTCACAGCCTTCCGTGGCAAAGAATTCCACAGATTCACCACCCTCTGACTAAAGAAATGTCTTCTCATCTCCTTCCTAAAATAACATCCTTTAATTCTAAGGCTGTACCCTCTAGTCCTAAACTTTTCCACTAGTGGAAACATCCTTTCCACATCCACTCAATCCAAGCCTTTCACTATTCTGCATGTTTCAATGAGAATCTTACATTTCAATCTGCTATTATCTTTTCTCACCATAATTGTGTTTCCATTCCAAATCTGGCAAGTCATACAACCCAAAAGCAGCTTAATAAATATATTAAAGATACACTCACCTGATTATAATTGGTGGCCTACTTGGCATTAAGTTAAACCATCTTCATCACCATCCAACTGGTTGAGACAAATACCATTGTGTTCCACTGATTCATCCTTGCCTCCCCCTCCCCCCCACATCTCATCCCCTGTGCCGCACCTAGACTCCCACCTATATTCTCCACCACTCCTGCTACTTTCCTCCCTCTAGCTTCGTAATTTGCAACTTTTCAACCGTGTCTTACACCTTCTGCTTTGATTTCTGACTTTGTTCCAACCATTTGCCTATAACCCCCCCCCCCCCCCCTGCGTTTGCTTATGACAATACATTTTGCCCTGCTTCTCCCCTCTTCTAGCTTTCTTCCACACTCTCCACCCCCCCCCCCCCCCCCCCCCCCCCAAACAATCAGTCTGAAGAAGAGTCTCAAAATCAATCTCCACCGATCCACGTATTACAGAGATGCCTGACCTGCTGATTTACTCCAGCACTTTGTGTCCATTTGAGCACCACTGTGTTTCTGTTGCCATTTTCTCCTTGGTTTGTGTACATAGCTATGATGGTTGTGACCTTGAATTTCTAATTGGATTGGATTCCTTTAAATATATGTGAACAGTGCCCTAATTGACACTTTTCTCTACAAGAGAAATCCTTAGAAAATCACGATATTGATTTCCAATCCTATAACAGGGCACGGTGTCCTGAGTGACATGTGACTGAGTTGTCAAACAGAGGAGCTGGAGAAGATGACTGCACATCACCACAGCTTAATGCCTCAGCTTTAGAAGTAGAAAATATTGACAAATTAAATTAAAAAGAGAGCCTTAAATTATGTAAAACTATTACAAATTAAATGGATAAAAATTGATAATTTTATAATTCACAGAATGCAGGAGCAGACTTTGATGTATTATTCCAAGAAATGCCTTGATTAGGCTTGTGGATAAGAAGCTACTAAAATAATACTCAACTGGTTATTAACATTAGTTCATAAGGGCTAGGAGTAGAATTAGGCGATTCGGCCCATCAGGTCTACTCCACCATTCTATCTTTCCATCATAACCCCATTCTCCTGCCTTCTCCCCATAACCCCTGATGGTCCATAGTTATCAGTAATCTATCAATCTCTGCCTTAAAAATATCCATTGGTCTTCACAGCCTTCTGTGGTAGGGAGAGAATGCAGAAGTAAAGAATTGCAGATGCTGGTTTCTACCAAAGATAGTCACAAAGTGCTGGAGCAACTCAACGGGTCAGTCAGCATCTCTGGAGAAAAAGGATGGGTGATGTTTTGGGTCAGGACCCTTCTTCAGTCTGATACCTGCTAAGTTATACCAGCACTTTGTGTCTATATCTTGGAGGGAGAGAAGGTGTTTTCCTTTCAGGCTATTGTTTAGATGTCAAAATATTCCATCCTGGAAAACAATCGTGGCCAACATTGGAGCATGAACGAGTTGGGTCATAGAGTCATAGAGTGATGGAGTGATTCAGTGTGGAAACAGGCCCTTCGGCCCAACTTGCCCACACCGGCCAACATGTCCCAGCTACACTAAACCTGCGCTTAGTCCATATCCCTCCAAACCTGTCCTATCCATGTACCTGTCTAACTCTAACTGTCTACCTATTCCTTAAACGTTGGGACAATCCCAGCCTCAACTACCTTGTTTCAAAATACCTATGTACATAGCTTGTTTCATACACCCACCACCCTTTGGGTGAAAAAGTTACCCCTCAGATTCCTATTAAATCTTTTCTCCTTCATATTGAACCTATGCTCAAGAGATTTTGTGGATCTACCCGATCTATTCCTCTCATAATTTTACACATTCGAAGGACGGGTCGAAGGACCTGATTTAACACTGTAGGACTATGACTGTGATATCCTTTGCAGTCCCATCCACAAGAGATAGGTGATTTTGTGGTATTGGGAAAATATATTTCAAACGTTTCTGTTATGAAAGTAAGGGAAAGTAAGAGGAAACAGGAGATACGAGAAAATGCAAACGGTTTTTATTAAATAAAAGACACAAAATGCTGGAGTAACTCAGCGGATCAGGCAGCATCATTAGAGAACATGGATAGAACACTAGATGGGATGGAACCCTTCTTCAGACTTCTTCAAGAGGAACATTTGAGAATGAACAAATCGATCAGGCCTACTTTGATATTTTAAAATGTGGGCTATGATTGAACACAAACATTTGCAACTATATTTGTTCTTAATAAGTGTCCAAGGCACACATTGGACATATTTTAAAATGACACAAAATGCTGGAGTAACTCAGTGGGTCAGGCAGCATCTCTGGAGAACATGGATAGGTGACACTTTGGGTCAGGATCCTTCTTCAGATTGAAGAAGTCTGAAAAAGGGTCTTGAACCAAAACATTGCCTACCCGTATTCTCTACAGATGCTGTCTGACCTGTTGAGTTACTCCAGCACTTTGTGTCTTTTTTTGGAAACCTGCATCTGCAGTTCTTTCCATCCCCTTAAAACCTATCTCTGTGGTTAAAGTATGAAATTGCATTTTGGATGTGTAAAATTGAGTGTGGTTGCAGCACCGCTTACATTATTTGAAATTCAAATAAATGCCTAATTGAGAGTAGCAGTTAGCATACTTTCCTTGCTTTTCATAGCTTTGAAACTTGAAACCTCTTCAGACTTATAGTTAATGCAGGCAATAAATCCAAACTTATACTGGGCACCAGTGAATTTCCTTTCTTTGTATTACAGTGCCCTCTAATGGTAAGCAGGCAAGCAGCCCTGCTATCTGTTTTATTAGTTGTATGATTTATGCAGTCTTGTGTTGATATCTTAAAACTGCTATTAGTGTGGTCAAGGTATTTCACAAACTTTTCATATGAATCGCACCTTTGTAAATAAATAGTTTGAAACTGTCAATAATGCAGTCAAGATATTTTCAATACTTTTCTCATGAATAAAAATGCCTAAAGTAAAGGATGAAAAAGGTAGTCTTAGATATTTGGATTGTTAAAAATCCCGTCCAGAGTAATTGCCATCAGTTTGTTATCTTTTGATGTTATTGGAACTGAATGCCTGAAAGCAAGCACAACTGACAGCTTTTATTTGCGGATATATTAAGTGCTAACAGCCAAACGCGTTTCTCTCCTATGGAGTAATAAAAATTCTTAAATTAATTGCACAAGTTTAAACTTCCATTAATTCATTAGCAGCATAGGGTATGCACATCAGTGTTTTAACCTTTTATTTTCTCAACTGGAATTCTTGAAGGTGTTGAAATAAATGTTTGTATGATAAGGTAAATTAAAATAATGTGTAGGACAGAACTGCAGATGCTGGTTTACTTGAAGATCGACACAGAATGCTGAAACAACTCAATGGATCAGGCAGTGTAGTGGCCATTTGGCTTGTTTTGTGTGTCATTGATGATGGCAAGTGTCTTAAAATTTTAGACTGCCCGTTACATTGTGGGTGGGATTTATGACGTATATTTGGGCGTGTTTGGAGCTAAGTTTCTTGCGTAGAAGCTTAGTTGTTAAGTTTAGTTTCGGACCCACATGGAGAAGGTTTACCCTTTAACCATGCAAAGTGTAACGGAGACACGAGGCGTTTTCTAACATTTAAAACGATAAGCTGGAGTTCGATGAAGATTATAGTAACGAGTCGGAAGAAGTTTGGGTGTATCTTATTGTTTTTCATCAACAATAAAGAATTTATTCATCAAAAGACTGTGTTTTGGATAATTTGTCTGTGAAGAAGCTCTGAAGGTCTGTGACGGTGAGCTCGCATGCATATAAAGACATTCCCTTAACCATGCAGTCCATTTAGCGGCTAGAGGGAGTAATCTCTTGAACTATATAAAAATCTGCCTCTACATTCAAAGGGCCCCTCCGACCAGAGGGGTGAATACCAGTCCAAGAGATTGGGACAGAAGATTTGGCTAATATCTCGGAATAGGTTTGGCCAGAAGACTGGTTCCAGCCGAGGAACTGAAGATAATAGATCTCGGCCAGAAAAGGCCTTGAGGTCTATCGACAGCATCAAGACTTATCCGAAGATCTGAAGACACATCACAGAAATTGTGAGTAGTAATCGACTATATTCCTTTGAATTTTGAAGCTGCAAGCTTTAATTTTAAACGGCTTCTGTAAAAAATAACCAACAATTGTTTTTCCAATCTGTCTGGAGAAAGGAAATTCTGTTGAAGTCTTGATAACATGCATTCCTTTCGAACTATCATCATCTTTAAGCCCATGGATGTTGGAGAGATGTTGTCTACAATATCAGTTTGTTATTGTTCCAAGAAATTATGTATACATAAAGTTGGAGCAGAATTCAGAGAAGACTCTGTTCATTTAATTTAAAGACTTGTCGATCTGCCAAGACCTCTTTAAAATCATGGAGTGAGAAGATGAAGAAATAGCCATGCCTAAGGAACCACGTGGTGGCGATGAAAGACCAATTAGACAACTTAAACTCACTGAGAAAGGCCAAGTTCTAGCTATGAAGGGAGCCGAGAAGGAGGAAAACCCGGTATGGGAACAAGTTAACAAGTCAATTGATTGCTACAGAAAACTCATGTATTGAGAAGAAACAGTAAAATTCACAAGCTGCCTATTTGAAGGAAAATGAGAAGTAGAGAAACAAATTAGAGAAGCAGGTTACCAGATTAATCCTTGACTTTATGACCAATTCCAATAATGTTTACATTGTCTTTCTTCTTGCAAACATTGGGTTACAGCCAGTCAAGAACTAAGAATGTTGATAAGTGGAGATTAAATGGAAATCTTGTATTTTCTTCTTTGCTCCCACATACGGCTTGGTACCTGATCCATGATTAGGTGGAAATGTTGGTCTTACTCCATGTTCGATCATCTACAGTATGCAGATAGACACAAAATGCTGAAGTAACTCAACGGATCAGACAGCATCTCTGGATGAAAAGGAATAGGCGACGTTTCGGGTTGAGACCGTTCTTCAGATCCAAAACGATTTAAACCAGCATCAGCAGTTCCTTCCTACACATCCATTGTATGCATGTGGGTTATGTTCTGTGCCATGTACCATGTGCTCTGGGTGTGCTGTGTGTCCTGTTTACCATCTACACCTCGGACTTCAAGTATACAGTGCATTCAGAAGGTATTCAGACATTTCCACATTTTGTATGTTACAGGATAATTTTAAAATTGATTAAATTGATTTTTTAATCATCAATCTACGCACAATACCCCAGAATGAAGAAGCGAAAACAGGTGTTCGGAAATTTTTGCAAAGTAATTAAAAATAAATAACTGAAAAATCACATTTGCATAAGTATTCAGACCCTTTGCTATGACACTCAAAAATGAGCTAACGTTCATCCTGTTTCCATTGATTATCCTTGAGATGTTTCTACAACTTGATTGGAGTCCACCAGTGGTAAATTAAATTGATTGGACATGATTTGGAAAGGCACACACCTGTCTCTATAAGCTCACACAGTTGACAGTGCATGTCAGAGCAAAAAACCAAGCAATGCAGACAAACAAAATGTCCGTAGACCTCCGAAACAGGATTGTGTTGAGATACAAATCTGGGGAAGGGTAGAAAGCAATTTCTGCAGCATTGCAGGTCCCGAAGTGCACAGTGGCCTCCGTCATTCTTAAATGGAAGAACTTTGGAACCACCAGGACTCTTCGTAGTGCTGGCATCCCAACCAAACTGAGCAATCGGGGGAGAAGGGCCTTGGTCAGGGAGGTGACCAAGAACCTGATGGTCACTTTGACAGAGCTCCAGAGTCCCTGTGTGGAGATGGGAGAACCTTCCAGAAGGACAACTATATCTGCTGCACTCCACCAATCAGGCACTTATGGTAGAGTGGCCAGACGGAAGCCACTCCTCAGTAAAAGGCACATGACCGCCCACTTGGAGTTTGCCAAAAGGCACCTATAGGACTCTCAGACCATGGCAAAACAGATTCTCTGGTCTGATGAAACCAAGATTGAACTCTTTGACCTGAATGCCAAGCGTCACATCTGGAGGAAACCAGTCACCGCATATCACCTGGCCAATATCATACCTGCGATGAAGCATGGTGGTGGCAACATCATGCTGTGGGGATGTTTATCAGTGGCAGGAACTGGGAGACTAGTTAGGATTGAGGGAAGATGAACGGTGAGAATAACAGAGAGATCCTTGATAAAACCTGCTCCAGAGCGTTTTGGACCTCAGACTGGGGCAGAGGTTCACATTCCAATAGGACAACGACCCTGAGTACAAGCCAAGACAACGCAGGAGTGGCTTCATAACAAGTCTGTGAATGTCCTTCAGTGGCCCAGCCAGAGCCTGTTTTTGTTTTTTTATTATGGGGTGTTGATGGGATTGATGATAAAACATTTTTAATCCAATTTAGAATAAGGCTGTAACGTAACAAAATGTGGAAAAAGTGAAAGGGTCTGAATACTTTCTGAATGCACTGTAGCTCCACCTACTGGCACCTGCAGAGGTTTTCAGATGACTCTGCAATTGTGGGCTGCACCGGTGAGGGGGGGTGAACTGAATACAGAGGTGTTTTCGACGACTTTGTTGAGTGGTGTGGGCTGATTCACCTGCAGCTCAACACCGACAAGACTAAGGAGTTGGAGGTGCATTTAGGAGGAGAGGAACACCCCTGTCCCTGTCTCCATCAATGGTGTGGATGTGCAGTTTACCAGGGTGTACAAATACCTTGGAGTAAACTGGACTGGTCCAGGAACGCTGAGGCCCTGGACAAGAAGGGACAGCCGGCTGTACTTTTTGAGAAGGCTCCGTTCTTTCAACATCTGCAGTGAGATGCTGCAGATGTTCTACCAATCGGTGGTAGTCAATGCCACCTACTTTGCTGTCGTGTACTGGGGCAGTAGGGCGAAGGCCGCGGACGCGAATACGATCAACAAACTCATCAGGAAGGCTGGCTCCGTCCTGGGGGCAGAGTTGGATTCATGGGAGGTCATCTTGGAGGGGAGGATGCTCCTCAAACTGCGGAGCATCCTGGACAATACAGCTCACCCCCTCCATGACATACTGGTCAACATGAGGAGTACCTTCAGCAACAGACTGGTTCCACCAAGATGCAGGACAGAACGCCACAGGAGATCCTTCTTCCCTGTGGCTATCAAACTTTACAATTCCACCCCCTTCTGTCATGGGGTAGACTGAGATTGACTACATTCCCCCCCCCCCCCCCCCCCCCCCCCCCCCCCCCCCCCCCCCCCCCCCCCCCCCACCCGCCCGCCACCCCTGGCACATTACGCCAATTTTGGCCTCCCTTCACTGGCTCCCAGTGCACTTTCGCGTTCATTTTAAAATTCTTTTATTTGTTTTTAAATCATTGAATGGCCTCGCCCCGCCCCGCCTTACCTCTCTGAGCTGCTCCACCTATATGCTCCTGCCCGGTGCCTCAGGTCAGCGGATCAGCTGCTCCTTGAGGTACCAAGGTCTAAGCGGAAGCTCAGAGGGGATAGAGCCTTTTCTGTTGCTGCCCCAGCACTCTGGAACACCTTGCCGCTGCAGATCAGACAGGCCCCTTCACTGTCCATCTTTAAATCCTCCCTAAAAACTCACTTTTATTCACTGGCTTTCGACACTGGCTGAGACATTGTTCCTGTTTTTAGTGCTTTTAATGTCTTTTAATTTTTACTGTTTTTATAGTCCTGTTGTCTTAATGGTTTTAGTAGTTTGTAATAACTTTTTGTTGACTTCCCATGTACAGCACTTTGTGGTAACTGATGTTGTCTAAAAGCGCTTTATAAATAAAGTTATTATTATTATTATTATTATTATTATTATTATTATTATTATTATTATTATTATTATTATTATTATTATTATTATCCTCAATCTTTGCACATCCCCCAAGCCCTTCCACTCATCACTTTGATTTCAGGTTTCATGTATTACTGTATTTGTTTTTTATGATTGTTGGCAGATCAATTTCCGTCCTGGAATAAATAAAGTTCTGTCGTATCGTATCGTGTGCTTTGTATATGTTTGTTTGGGGATTGGAGATGTGGTGTTGTAGGTCAGGGAATTGCTTCCATTAAATAAATCCGAGGTCAATCATTACGATCCATCTTCCTATATAAAAGTTTTCCTTTCAATTTAAAAATAATCACAAACACAATTACTAAATTTGTGGATTGTGCCAAACAGGAGCAGGATTAGTCGGTAATGAGGATGACTGTTATAAAGTACAAAAGGACATTAATGGAGAAAATAAAATAACATAAAATGGAGAAACAATTGACAAATGATGTTCAATACAGATACAGGTGCACAACCTTTTATCCGAAAGCCTTGGGACCAGACACTTGTCGGATTTCGGACATTTTCGGATTTCAGAATGGAAGATTTTTAGCGTAGATTAGGTAGGTAGCGCGGGCGGCTTGAAAAGTCTGGAGCAGCTGCCTCCTCCCCGGAGACCGGGAGAATCATTGCATAAATGTTAGTCAGTTAGTTTGGAGGGATTTTATGTGGTGGTGGTGGTGTAGGGGTGAAGGGGGAAACTTTAATTCTTAGTCCCCTACCTACCTGGTCGGCGACTCCCAACCTTGCGGAGCTGGGGGCTCCGTCCGGCCGCGGGCGGCGCCGGTTGTGGCTCCGACCCCGGCAACTCTACCCCTGGCTGCGAGGCGCTCCAAATCCAGCGCGGCCCGCGGCCGGACGTCCCAGCTCCGGGAATGTCGGGAGTCGGCGGCGTCGCAGCCAAAGATCCTAGAGGAGCTCCGCTATAGGATCTTTGGTCGCAGCGCTGGGATACCAGCGGGGAGCGAGCAATGCCTTACCGGGTCGCCGTGCGGCAAGCTCCGGAGCGCTGTGGCCGCCTTCTTCCAACATTCGCGGAGCGTCGCTGGATTTGGAGCCGCGGAGCTGGGGGCTCCGTCCGGCTGCGGGCGGCGCCGGTTGGAGCTCCGACCCCAGCAACTCTACCCCTGGCTGCGCGGCTCCAAATCCAGCGACGCTCCGCGATGTTGTGTGTCGGCGGCCACAGCGCTCCGGAGCTTGCCGCACGGCGACCCGGTAAGGCATTGCCCGCACCCCGCTGGTATCCCAGCGCTGCGACGTCGCCGACTCCCGACATTCGCGGAGCTGGGGCGTCCGGCCGCGGGCCGCGCTGGATTTGGAGCGCCTCGCAGCCAGGGGTAGAGTTGCCGGGGTCGGAGCTACAACCGGCGCCGCCCGCTGCCCCACCGGCCACAGCGCTGCGGAGCTTACTGCACGGCGACCCGGTAAGGCATTGACCGCTCCCCGCCTCTCCGACCAGGTAGGGGACTAAGAATTAAAGTTTACCCCTTCACCCCCCTTCACATAAAAGCCCTCCAAACTAACTGACTAACATTTAAGCAATGATTTACAGATGTTTAAGCGTCTCCCGGTCTCCAGGGAGGAGGCAGCCGCTACAGTAGTACAGACCTGGGTTGACCGTGGGTCGTTTTGGGTCAGGTTTGGCGCCAAACGCGAGCTTTGGTGCGCAGACGACATCTGGAAAAAATGGCCGGTTTTCGGAGCTTTTCGGTTTCTGGAACACCGGATAAAAGGTGTGCACCTGTAAATGCAAGGAACTACAATCTGACAGAAACAAAGCGGCAGTCATATTGTGTTAGCCCAAGGAGGTTAGAGGAACAAAAAGATCTTGAAATACACATATACCAATCACAACAAGTTGCACTTTAGATCAATGGGACATAAAGACTACAAACCAGGGTTTATTCCTGGTAAGAGCAATAATCCAAATATAGGTTAGTCTATGGTTCGAGTACTATGTACACTTATATTCAAATGATACATTCATTCCCTTTCTTTTCTGTTTAGTTCTATCTTTTTTTGCATTTTCTTCTTATTTTCTTTCTTTTCTTAAGGCCCTTTTATTTTCGGGGCTTTTTTTTTCTACATTTCTAAGGACGCACTCTATTTATCTAAATATCAATCATTAACCGTCAATTATTGCGCCCCACACATCATTACTATCCTCAAGCTTCTCTTTTTTCATTCTTTCGTTTCTATCTAAAAATAAAAATAAAGAAGTTATGATTATTACCATGATTATTATGTGTGTACATTGCTTCTAATAAAAAAAATACAAATGATACAGAGTTACAGGAGAGGGAGCAGAGAAGATTAACTATGAAATACAATAGGGAATTAGGAAGGATTTGTGGAAATCACTATCACAGGGAGTGAATAAAGTATAGAGGCATTTGCTGGGCAAACATATAAGGGAGAACGGAATGGAAAATAATAGATTTAGCTGAGGAAAGACAGTAGGAGGCTCGTACACATGGACCAAATATGAGAGAGAATCCTATGTGAACAAAACTTGTTCCAGTGCAGGCGAGGGAGAAGCTGTAAGTGCAAATTATTATATTTTATATTTTTATTTGTTGCTAATATTCTAATAAAGATAAATTAATAATTTGTTTCCATTCTCAATGCTCAATTGTGAATCTGGAAAATTGTGTGTTTTCTGCCAAGAAGAAAAACATAATGCAATTGTTTAATTCCTCAGCCATATCCTTATATCTCAGTATACATTTTGCTGTCTCTATCTGTAAAGGGCTGACACATGCCCCACTACTTGTTTTAATCTTACCAAATAGTTATAAATGACAACCATATTTTATGATGTGTCTTGCCAGTTTGCTTTCATACTCTATCTTCCCTTTCTGTGTGAATTTTTAGTTCTCTTCTGTTAATCACTGTGTGATTCATCATTCATTATTGAAAGTTGATGAAGTCCTGAGGGATTGAGGCTATAGGTAACTCCTTCACTATGTATATGAATGGATAAATTCTCAACTGTGTAACCACTCCTGGGTGCCGATTTCCTACGGGCTTTCTCCCTCCTGGTCGATGTGCAGGGTGGGCGCCTGATCCCGGAGTCGGACCTCGACCCCGCAGCCACCACCTGCACCCAGCCCACGTCGAGGTTGTTGGCCCCTTTGCCTCCCTCCTCACCGGATTCCCAGAGCTTCTCACTCCCCGTTTCAGCATGGCGGCCCCCTACGCACAGGGTCGTCCATCACATACCCACCATGAGCCCACCTGTGCATGCCCGCGCGCGCCGTCTTCCACCGGACAAGCTGTGCATCACCCGGGAGGAGTTCCAGCTCATGGAGGACATGGGGATTGTCTGGCACTCAGACAGCCCATGGGCATCCCCTACTACACGTGGTCCCCAAAGCATCTTGTGGGTGGAGACCATGTGGGGACTATAGGCACCTGAACCGCTCCGACCGCTACCTGGTGCCCCACATCCAAGACTTCTCCGCCCACTTCGAGGGTGCCACCTTCTTTTCAAAAGTCGACCTAGTCCGCAGCTATAACCAAATCCCAGTCCACCCGGACGACGTTCCCAAGACCTCGACCATCACCCCAGTCGGGTTGTTCGATTGGCTGCGTATGCCCTTTGGATTGAAAAACTCCACGCAGGTGTTCCTACGGCTCACGGACAAGGTCGGGAGGGGTCCCCGTTTCGTCTTTATCTACCTCAACGACATCCTGGTCGCGAGCCGCACCCAGCACGTTCACATCGAACACCTGCGGACCCTCTTCCAGTACCTCCTAGACCTCATTATCAACCCCGCAAAGTGCCAATTCGCCTTCCGCTCCATCTCCTTTCTGGGGCACAGCGTGACACCTCAAGGAGCCGCCCCTTTACCCTCAAAGGTGGAGGCCATTCGGCAATTTCCCCGGCCGCGCATGGTAAAAAGGTTGCAGGAATTTGTCGGCATGGTAAACTTTTACCACCGTTTCGTGCCGACAGCGGCCAAAATCATGCGCCCCCTCTTCCAGTGCCTCGAGAGCTCAAATGGTCCTCCAAGGTGGACGTGGCATCCGAGGGCGCCAACGCAGCCCTGGCCAATGCCACCATGTTGGTCCACCCGCGAGCCTCAGCCTCAACGGCCCTCACTGAGGATGCCTCTGACACGGCGGTGGGCAGCATTCTAGAGCAGCTCATCGACAGCTGCGGGCAGCAGCTGGCCTTTTTCAGCTGTCAGCTATGTGCCACTGAGCGCAGTTACAGTGCCTTCGACAGGGAACTCCTTGCGTTATACCTGGCCATCCGGCATTGCCGCTAGTTTCACGAGGGCCCTGCCTTCACCAACCACAAACCCCTCACCGTTGCCTTGGGTAAGGTGTCCGACCCATGGTCCGCCCGACAGCAGCGACACCTCGCTTGCACCTCCGAGTTCACCACGGACGTGCAGCACGTAGCGGGCAAGTGCAACACAGTCGCTGACGGTTTGTCTCGTCCCGCGCTTCCTCTGTCTTGGCCGTAGACTACGGCGTGGACTACGAGGAGCTGGCTGCAACGCAGCGCGCGGATGTTGAGATGGCAGACTTATGCACTGCAGTTTCTGGCCTCCAGTTTGCCGATGTCCCATGCAGATCCTCAGGCACGATGATCCTCTGCGAAGTCTCCACAGGTCGACATCACCCCATTGTCCCCATACGTTTTAGCCGCCAGATCTTTGACTACATCCACGGCATGACACACCCATCCATACGGGCGACCTCTGCACTGGTGGTGGACAAATTTGTGTGGCACGGGCTCCACAAGCAGATGGTGGCCTGGGCTCATGCCTGCCTTCCTGTCAGACCTCCAAGGTCCAGCGGCACGTGCAACCCCCGGTGCAAGATTTCGCTGTCCCTTCAGCCCGCTTCCTGCATATTCACATTGACCTGGTGGGCCCATTACCAACTTCCCATGGTGCCACTCACTCACCATCGTGGATCAATTCACGAGGTGGCCGAAGGCTATTCCGCTTTCCAACACATTCGCCGCGTCTTGTGCTCTGTCGGCCAACAGGCTTGCCCGGCTTGGGGTCCCATCGGATATCTATACCGATCGGTGGGGCCCAATTCACTTCCTCTTTATGGTCTTCTCTCGTTCAATTGTACGGGGCGCGTTGCATCACACCACCGCCGACCACCCACAGGGCTAGTTGAGCGCTTCCACCGCCAACTCAAGTTGGCGTTGAAGGCTCGACTCACGGGCCTGGACTGGGTGGACCAGTTGCTGTGGGTGCTGCTCGGGATCCACACCGCCTCCAAGGATGAAGGAAGATATTCAGTATTGGCGGAACAATATTGTATTATTGTATGAACATATAGAGTTACAGAATTGTACAGCGTGGAAATAGGCCCTTCGGCCCATGCCGATCAAGATGCCTTACCTTCACTAGTGCCACCTACCTGCGTTTGACCCATAAACCTTTCTTATCCATATATCTGTTCAAATATCTTTTAAAGTTGCTATAGTACCCACCTCAAGTACCCCCTATATGACAGCTTATTCCATGTACCCACCACCCTCTGTGTGGAAAAATTGCCCCTCAGGTTCCTATTAAATCTTTCCCCTCTCACCTTAAATCTATGACCTCCGGTTGTTGATTCCTCTTGTCTGGGTAAAAGACTTTGTTCATCTATTTCCCCCATGATCTCATACACCTCTATAAGATCACCCCTCATCCTCCTGCCCTCCAACAAATGAAGTCCTAGTCTGCCCAACCTCTCCCGATAGCTCAGGTCTTCAAGGGGGTGGGAGATTGCAACCTTCTCGTGGTCCGCACTGTTTCGACAAATGTAATCAACCTAGTGTGCACAATCAAATAAGATCAAATGGAACGAGTTGTCCTACAACTTTAGGCTGTGCATGCCATACGCAAAAGAAGAAGGTCTTAAAGTCCTGGCAACAAATCTGGAAGATTTTTTTATTTATCAACCCAAACAAGTTGGGTCATTAAACCCCAGAACTTGGATGTCAGTAAGTGCCAGACCCCAGTCTTCAGTTTAAATAACTGAATACAGAACTTTCCATTCAAAAGTTTCAGACATAGCCTGCATGATTCAGACAATTGGAGGACCACAGTTCTAAGATAAATGCAAGAACTACCACCAGAATCGAAAACTTCACATTGGATATTAAAAAAAAAGATACCCATCTGATAAAAAGGACAATTAATTTACGAAAATAATAATGTGGTCAATTTGAATATGAGTTAGCCTCCTAATGGAAAAGACACGGAAAATCTTTTGAAACTGAATGTTTCTGCCTGGACTGAATTATTTTCATCTTGTGAAAAGTGAAGAACTATCTTGTTACATACAAATTCTACTTAACCTAAGGGAGAGGCGAAAGTGAATTAAAATATGTTTGTAATTTTGCTTGCATTACCAGTAGCTTTGAAGAAGATAGCAGTTATTAATCTCCATGCTGCATTGTCCTTACGAATATCTTTAAGGGATTATGCACAGTCATTCATGAACCAAATTATACTGCATAAAATGTGATATGGATACCTTATTACATGATTATCCCTTGAATCACCTTGAACCAAGTCCTGCACTGCAGATCGGTGAATTCATATCAATTTCAATATGGCAATACTAATCTCAGAAATATATTTTATGCTATAACCTCAATTTGAAAATGATTCTGTGCATTTGGTTGATCTTATATGTAGTATATAGCCGTTAACAATGCCATTGCAAAGCAAAATTGCAAAATAAAGTAATCTCATCAGAAAATAAATAAAATGAGCAAATTTATGTTTTTATATAATTGAAAGAAAATATTGTGATACCTTCTGATGGAACACATCACTCACATAGTCTTTTGAACCATATTATTTTGAATAATCTTTCATTTTGAGGAAGGAGCGAGGAGTCATTTACATATTTGGTACAGTTTACATACTTTTTTTTTCTTTATCTTTCCTCTGTCTCTGTCTCTCTCTGTATCTGTCTCTGTCCCTCTTTCTGTCTCTCTCTCTCTGTGACTCTTTTTAACTTAACAAAGCATTGCAAGTTTTATACACGCTTTGGGATAATATAAATCATCTCCACCAATAGCCAAGTATTCACCCGTCATTTCCTGACTAGTGCACAAGGAGAGACCACGTGACCAATTGCTTCTGACATCTTCCCCGCATGATTACTGCAAGCATATTGACAACACAATGATTTTGAGCATATCTATTAAATCTCCCTTACGCTTCCTCGATCAAATGCAAAATGACCAACCTCTCTAATATTTCAGCATAAGTGAAGTTCTACACCTCAGTATCTCAATAATATTTCTCTGCATGCTTTGAGATCTTTGGCATTCTTTCTAAAACGTGGAACCCAGCATCAAACACAAAACTTCTGCTGCTTTCTCGCTTTTCCATTCCGTTCTGACAGCCCTTTAGCATATACTTTAGCATATACTTTTTCATTTATATTTCCACTCTTCTTTCTTCCTCTGTGCTAATTTTTGTCTGTCATGTTTCCACTTCTTCAGCAAGTCTCCGCAAGTTCCACGTGTTCTCCACAAGTCCGATACAATCCTCTTCATGGATTACTACATTTTCAAAAACCTTTGGAGGAACAGCAGTGGAGTGCACTAATTGGATAACTCCTTCAAAGAGCCTGAGCATCTTCTGTGCTGAATTATTCAACGCTGAATCCAAGAACTATCTAGTTCAACTAGCTCCAGGACTTAGATAACATTAAAAGATCACAGAAGATTACCAATTGCCTACAGCTTTGAGCGCTAAGGCACAGATTGCTTAGAGTTTCAATTTGCAATCAGGTGTTCCGTAATTGTTTTTAATTAATGTATAGATGTTGGCATCTTTGAAATTTATTGCTTATCCCTAATTGCCTTTGAGAAGGTTATGGTAATTCATTTACTTGGATATCTAAAATGCTTCTGAAGCCTTTATTCTTGACGTGCCTCTGGGTAGTGTGTAGGAAAGAGACCCAGCAATGATGAAGAGCAGGGAAGCATTTCCATATCAAAATGTTGTGTGACTGGGGGGAGGTGGGTGGTGGAATCTGAAGGTGGTGATACTTACATCTGCTTGTCCCCTCTGTGCTTCTTTGTTGTAGATGTTGTGGGTTTGGAAGATGCTGATAGACTACAAAGTAGCTTCAATGCACTTGATGCACAACACACTTGGCAGGTCTTGCGGCAGAGGTAGTTAACCTTTCAGGATAGTGTTGGGCTTTTTGAGGGTAGTTGGACCTGCACATATGCAGGCAAATGGAAAACATTGCACAACATTCATGACCTGTGTTTGTCAGGTGATGGAAAGGATCCGATCAATCCGAGGGCCCAAACCCAGCCACTGATCTGCTTATAGAGCCATAGTTAGTTACACTTGGTCTGTTGAGGCCTACTGGATCTCCCGGTTACTAACCATTTCAACTCCCCTTCCCATTGCCATACTGACCTTTGTGCCCTGGGCCTCCTCCATTGCCAGAGTGAGGCCACAAACGAATTAGAGGAACTGCACCTCATATTTCACTTAGTTAGCTTTCAGCCCAACGGTATGAATATTGAACTCTCTAATTTTAAGTAACTTCTACAAACACTCCACTTCCCCCTCTTCTCGCTCCCCCCAATTCCTCTGCCCCACCCTAGTTGTTTAACCAACTCCACAGTTTGCATATATGAATCCCTCTTGATGTCACATTCCCAAGCCAATAATTGGCCTATCAGGGAACCACCTTGCCTGAGGTCATCTGTTGCCAGCCCTGATTTGTTCTAGTCTTTTCTCACCTCCAGTTCTTTCACCATTCCCATCTACATCCCCCTACCCATTACTGTCAGTCTGAAGAAAGGTCCAAACCCAAAATGTCACCTATCCATGTTCTCCAGAGATGTAAGGTTGGAGATCAAGTGTCACCAGGACAGCCTTGGTATCTCCCTTTTCACAGGCATTTCATGTTTATTCACCTCAATTATCTTTCCCCATAGGATCCTCTGTGTTTCATTATGATTACCCCCAGGACTGATCTCATTAAAACATATAAGAAACTAAGGAAACCTGAACGGAAACCTCTGGAGACTTTGTGCCCCACCCAAGGTTTCCGTGCGGTTCCCGGAGGTTCCTAGAGGCTTTTGTCAGTCTCCCTACCTTCTTCCACTACCTGCAACCTCCGGCTACCACCTGCAACCTCTGAGAACCGCACGGAAACCTTGTGTGGTGCGCAAAGTCTCCAGGGGTTTCCGTTCAGGCTTCTTAAGTGGGACAGGGGCATTAGGGAACATCACAGGATAGATGTTAAAATGCTTAGACTAGCGAGGGAGTCTTGAATGAGGGGACATAGTCATGAGTAGAGCCAGGATTTTGACATACATGCCATGTGCCTTTTCATGCCTTTTTTGATGATTACACCAGGATAATGCCTTTTTTCATGATCGATTGCCTAAATCAGCCTTTTTTTGCCGTTTTGCTAAAAGGTTGTGCCATTCTCTAGTTGTATCGTGATTACAATGATGTTTTCTATGTTAACACGTTAGTATTAATGTCATTATTAACGTGTTCACATAGTATAACTTACAAGAAAACTTCCACCACCGGGGCGAAACCGGGGTCGCCACCGTCGGTCATTCATTCATTCATGCCGCTGCCCACTGGTTCAGTCTTCTCCAAGATCAATTTAAGAAAGAACTGCAGATGCTGGAAAAATTGAAGGTAGACAAAAAATGCTGGAGAAACTCAGCGGGTGAGGCAGCATCTATGGCGAGAAGGAATAGGTGATGTTTCGGGTTGAGACCCTTCTTCAGACTGATGGGGTGCGGGGGCGGGAAAAAGAAAGGAAGAGGCGGAGACAGTAGGACCGGAAGGAGAGCTGGGGAGGGGGAGGGTGAGGATAGAGAAGACAAGGGCTATCTAAAATTAGCAAAGTCAATGTTGATATCGCTGGTGTGTAGACTACCCAAGCGAAATACCCAAGCTTGTCTCCTCACCACATTTTCTGCTGGCTCCAGTTGCAAATTTGAGTTTTCGAGTGATCAGTGCAAAGCATTCATTGATGTTGGATTTCCACTGTGGGAATTTGAAAACAAATCTCAGAGGTTTTTTAGAGAAATACACAGAGGAACATAGACCAAGCGAGCACCATTATGGAAAAATTATGTTGACAGCAACTTCAACATTGTTGTGCAGAAAATTAGAGATGAAGTTGCATGCAACAAAATATGGATCCCAATAGGCGAGACAACCGATGCTATGGGGAGATATGTTGCCAATGTGGTCATCGGTAAACTGGAGACAGGTCAACCATCAAAGGAGTATTTGTTAACATCGGAAGAATTGGAGAAGTCAAACAGCTCAACTATTGCCCAGCTGTTTACATCTTCACTTGCTGTTCTTTGGCCAGAAGGTATAAAACACAAGAATGTTCTTCTGTTTGTGACTTAAGGTTTTTTTCCCCAAAATGTTGCATTTGACATGCTTAGCTCAAGGACTTCATAGAATTGCCAAGCACAGACGTAGTTTGTTTCCAAATGTCGATCGCCTAGTTTCCAATGTCAAGAAAATCTTCCTCAAAGCACCGTCACGTGTGCAGTTGTTCAAGGAAATGGCACCTTAGCCTGTTTTGACATGTCTACTATGCTGCACATTTTGAAAAGATGAAGGAAATCATCAACTGTTTTGAAGAAGAAGAATCTGCTGCAGTCAGGATCATCAGTGAAATCATGCAGAAAAAATCCCTCCACCGCAATCTTGTGCTTATTGATTCCAATTTTGCAAACTTCCCACAAGCTATCACTTCCCTTGAGAAACGTGGTGAAACATCACTGAATAACTTGCAGGTTTTCAACAAAATAACTGACGATATTCGTAAAGTTCCTGGCGATGTAGGTAAAGACTCCCAAGGAAAATGTGAGAGAGTGATTTTAGCTAACAAAGATCTTGAAGAAATACAAAATATAGATAAAGTTCTCAAAGGTAGTTGTAATGCACAAGAATCGACATGAATATAGAGTTGGTAGCTTGTTTCGGGTATGCACCAGTGACCTCATCTGAGGTAGAAATAATTTTTTTACAACTGAAGCATATTCTGTTTGACAGACGGCATAGATTAACACCAGATAATTTGGAAAAAAAATGCTAGTAATTATGTGCAACCAGGCAACTTTGGTCATTTAATGTAGTATACCTTTGTATTATTATTTTTAACCATATTTTGGTGGTGGAAATAAATGCCTTGTTATGCCTCTTTTTGTCAATAAATGCCTTTTTGTAATTTTATTATGCATTTTTACCTGCCTATTTCGGAGTTTATTAGTGCCTAAAAATCCTGGCTCTAGTTAAAAGGGGTTAGTCATTAAAAATTGAGATGCATAAAGTTCCTTTGTGTAAATAGGGTTAATCCATGGAATTCTCTAGTTGGAAGCTAGAGCTGGAGCTAATTATAGAGAAAGTAGTTGATTTTTGTTTGATTGGGTAGTTTAGGGCTTTGTGTATCTGGCACAGGAGAGGAGTTAAGTCGTAACCAGATCAATAAGGTGTCAGGTGACTTATTCATGCTCTTAATTTTCACGTGCACTCTTGTTCTTGTCATTTCCCTCTTTGTAAATATATATTGAGCATGGTGGCACGGTGGCATGGAGGCATTGCTGCCTCACAGTGCTAGAAACCTGGGTTTGATTCTGACTGCGTGTGCTGTCTGAATGGAGTTTGTACTTTCTCCCCGAAATCATTTGGGTTTTCCCCGGGTGCTCTGGTTTCCTCACACATTCCAAAGATGTACAAGTTTGTAAGTTAAATGGCTTTGGTAAAATATTGTAAATTGTCCCTAGTGTGTAGCATAGTGCTAGTGTACGGGGATCGCTGGTCAGTGCGGAGTCGGTGGGCTGAAGGGCCTGTTTCCATGCTGTATCTCTAAACCAAACTAAACATAAGCCTGTTTATTCACTTTTCCAGTTTTGATGAAAATCGCATTAACTTGAAATGTTAACTGGTTCTTTCTCCAGAGATATTACTGGGCCATCTGAATATCCCCAACACATGCTGTTCATTGAACAATTGTCAGTGACTTTCAGTGATTCTGATACTGAAGTGACAAAGGGTGGGAAGTAGTGATTAACAAAACTGAATTCACAAGTGTAGAAACCATTCTACTGATTTAATCTGAAGTGTCATTGGTAGCAGTTTCATTCTGTTTATAAAGGGTGAAAGTAAGCATTCAGAATTCACAACACAACTGTTCACAACATCATTCATCATAGGCACTTCATTGTCAAATCAATGGTTAGAAGTTAATAACAGAACATTAAACTGGTTGACATTTACACAAGTATCATGATCTTAATTGACGTAATTTACATATGCATTTGTAATTGACTTACTGGTAAGCAGCTGCAATGTTTAATTAAATTTCCAGCAAGATTTGTTTGTCACTGCTAGTTTGTCGTAATAAATCTCCACATTCTGCCGAATTAAAATGTAAAATAAACGATTTTCATTGTTAATTTGCCCAACTTCACTCAATATATAACATGCAGTGTGTGTGCTGACACAATGTTAAACTGCAGGATTACTGAATTCAACATTGTTGTTATTGCCCTCATCTGCAAAATGATGATACAATTTAGCTCTAACACCATTTTCCTTTGGTTTTATATACTGTTGGTAAGTTAATTACGTAATTAAAATCCAATCAATCTACTTTGCAAATGCATATATGTTGTTTCTAATAATAAATACAGGAAAAAATAACGTCTCAGTCTCTTTCTCTCATTTACTAAAATTCTTGAGGATGGCAGGTAATTTATCTTAGAAAAGGAAGTTGATTTCTAAAAGAAGCGGCAGTGGTATTTGCTAAAGAAACAAAGACTGAACTGAAACAAAAGGCACCAACAGCATAGAAAGCAATGGTTACATGCAAAGCACAAAATGTAAAAGGAACTCAGCGAGTCAGGCAGTATCTGTAAAGGCAATGAATGGATGATGTTTTAGGCCAGGATCCTTCTTTAGACAAAGGGTCATGACCAGAAGCATCGCCTATCCATTCCATCCACAGATGCTACATGATTCACTGAGTTCCTCCAGTACTTCAAGGTTTTCAAAGGTTTCAAAGATCTTTAATTGTCACATGTACCAATTAAGATACAGTAAAATGCAAGTTACCATACATCCATACAAAAAAAAGCAACAAGACACACAATTACAAAAAAGTTAACATAAACATCCACCACAGCGAATTTCACATTCCACACCATGATGGAAGGCAAAAAAGTCCAATCTACTTCTTCTATAATCGCCTGCAGTCGGGGCTGTTGAACCATCGGTCGGGGTAATCAAAGCTCCCACAGCCGGTGGTCAAAGCTCCCGTGTCGGGGCGATCGAAGCACTCGCGTCGGGGCGGTCGAGGCTCCCGCGTTGGTGCGGTCGAAACTCCTACGGCTTGGAGTTCGCGATGTTGGTCTCTGACCAGATAACGCAAGTTCTGTGATGTTAAGTCCGCAAGCACTCATGGTTGGAGCTCCGAGATCAATCCCTGGCAAAAGGATCGTGGGCTCAGAGATGTTAAAGTCCGCAGGCGACCGCAGTGGAGCTCTCAAAAGTCGGTCTCCAGCAAATGCCGCCAACTCCTAGATGTTATGCCGCAGTGCGGATGGAGAAATGATATGAAAAAAAAAATTGTAATCATCTCCGTCGAGGTAGGAGATTTGAAAAAGATTCCCCCAAATGCACCCCTCCCCATCCCCCCCCCCCCCCCCCCCCCCCCCCCCCCCCAATAAATCAAGCTAAAAAACACTAAAAATACATTTAACAAATACTATTAAAACACAAAGAAGGAAGAGACAGACAGACTGTTGGCGAGGCAGCCATTTATGGCGCCAACCGGTTGTTGTTTAGTTCAAGATTGCAGCAACAGCAGTTCCTTGTGTCTCGAGGGTTACATACTCTAGTTCTTAAAATGGTTCCAACCAATTTTGCACATGTCGCAGTTTTGTTTAATGTTTTAATATTTTGTTATTTGGTTTCAATGTATTTTTGTTATTTAAAATGTAAATGCTTTTAAAAAATGTATTTTTGCAAATAAAAACTGTTAAAATGATGATTACAATGAAATCAAGACATTACCTTGAATTTCCCTTGTATCAAGGGGTCATGGCTGTTCCACGGGTAGGGACTATGTATTTTGCCATCTATGATCTCATTGCTATTCATATTTCATCATCTGACACAAGAATATAGAGCATCATTGGTATATTTATTTCAATACTAGATTAAGTGGGACCCGTTGGGTCCCATTGTTACACGGGAGGCCTGGTTCCCCAACGCAATATTCCACCACTCATCCATAGCCCCCAACTGCACAGGCGCAGCTGGCAGGTTCCTGTTGTGATGCCCCTGATCCCCCCCTCCTCCGCTCACTGCTCCCCACTGCTGTTGTTCACCTTTCCTCAGCTAAGAGCCACATATAGTTGGCCATGCTGAAATACCGGTTTCTCGAGGTATATCAACACTTGCTCCATTGTTTGTCCTTGTGCTTTATGGATCATCATAGCAATACTTGACTGAATGGGGAATTGGCTCCGCTGAAGGGGAATGTCTTTGCCTCCTGTCAAATTGAGCGTTAACCATATAACCATATAACAATTACAGCACGGAAACAGGCCATCTCGGCCCTACAAGTCCGTGCCGAACAACTTTTTTTCCCCTTAGTCCCACCTGCCTGCACTCATACCATAACCCTCCATTCCCTTCTCATCCATATGCCTATCCAATTCATTTTTAAATGATACCAATGAACCTGCCTCCACCACTTCCACTGGAAGCTCATTCCACACACCGCTACCACTCTCTGAGTAAAGAAGTTCCCCCTCATATTACCCCTAAACTTCTGTCCCTTAATTCTGAAGTCATGTCCTCTTGTTTGAATCTTCCCTATTCTCAAAGGGAAAAGCTTGTCCACATCAACTCTGTCTATCCCTCTCATAATTTTAAAAACCTCTATCAAGTCCCCCCTTAACCTTCTGCGCTCCAGAGAATAAAGACCTAACTTATTCAACCTATCTCTGTAACTTAGTTGTTGAAACCCAGGCAATATTCTAGTAAATCTCCTCTGTACTCTCTCTATTTTGTTGACATCCTTCCTATAATTGGGCGACCAAAATTGTACACCATACTCCAGATTTGGTCTCACCAATGCCTTGTACAATTTTAACATTACATCCCAGCTTGTATACTCAAAATTATTCGTTATCCTAGGAATGAGAACAATGTCGTGTTTGAAGGCTCCCATGTTGATTCTTACAACAATCAGATTATTGTGTAGCTCTTCCACAATCATCCTCGTTCCATTGCATAGCTTTGGGGGTTCCAAGTTTCTCATCAACATGATTGGAGATCCTTTTTTTAACTACAATGTGTGTGGTGGTGGTAATCCAGAGATGTCAGGATTGTCAAATGCGGGATAGATAAAATCGATACAATCCTCCAGTATTTTTGCTGTTAGAACCATGTCTTCTGTCATTTCAATTTCATCATCTTCATTTTTTAAAATCTCGTCTTCCCCAACTTTCAACAAACATTGAGAATAGTCGCCTTCTCCCTCTCTCCATTGCATATTCGTCTGCAATTGAAACTTGGTGAAAAGTGTCGAGAAGTAGAATTTCTTGAAGCAGGAATTTTCAACATCAGCATCATTTCCCCTTTTCACTACAGGAAGGAGTTGTCAAAAATCACCATAACAAATGGTAAGAATGCCGCCAAAAGGCTTAGTGTTGATGCATACATCTTCAAGTATTCTGTCCACTACTTCAAAGCTCTCCTGACCATTGGGCATTCATCCCAAACGTGCTGTGTGAGAGTTTTTCTCAATGTTGCAGAATGTATCCTCGGTCACTTGGATGGGTATCGTGCTCTGGCCTACCGCTATCCTGCCCTAAAGCTGCCCTGGCCTACCGCTGCCTTGCCTTGCCGTGGCCTGTCGCTGTCGTGGCCTTTTGCTGTCACTGCCATGGCCTATCGCTGTCGTGGCATACCGCTGCTGCTGCCGTGGCCTACCGCTGTCATGGCCTACCACTGCCGTATCCCTGATCTGTCCAGGAGAATAGTGGGTAAGATGCCGAAAAATTGTAGAGCTATCAAGTACCGTTTCTGCGCAAATTTAAAAAAATTGCCAGACGTTTGTTCAAGTTCGTGTATGAGAAGGGTTCAACGACGGGCAAACTGGAAGAGGACAAGATTAGAGTTTTAATTAAGTATAGATATAGATAGATAGCGCTGCAGCTAACAACTCTTTGTTTAAGTTCCCATGCACTAAGCGCTCTGTTTAAACCTTTGCATGCCAAACTGGCAGCGCTGTATGTATTACCTTTACGTGCCAAGTCTGTGGCATTGTGTGTATTGATTTGCATGCCGTCTGTAGCGCTGTGTATTGCTTTATGCTCCAGTCTGCGGTTGATAGAGCTTTGTTCCCAAATGGGGGGTTGGAGGGGGGGAGGGGGGGGGGGGGAGGAGCTGGCTGGGATGCAATCTCCTGCCATTGGTTATAGTTTGAATTTAGGAGCAACGCTATTGGCCAGGACTTACCGACGTTTATTTCAACAGCTGAGTTATTACCTGTATAAAGGCAGGCGCCAGTTAGCCAGATGTTATTTCAAGTTCATCTACGAGAGGGTTTCACTGACAGGCCGCGCCGCGGAGGGAGGAGGGAGGGAGAGAGAGAGAGAGGAGAGAGAGAGAGAGAGAGAGAGAGAGAGAGAGAGAGAGAGAGAGAGAGAGAGAGAGAGAGAGAGAGAGAGAGGAGAGGTGAGTGCTGCCGTAAAAACGGACACCGCGCTTACCGAGACAAGTAGTGAGAGAGAGAGAGATGGAGAGGAGAGGAGAGATGTTAGAGAGAGAGAGAGAGAGAGAGAGAGAGAGAGAGAGAGAGAGAGAGAGAGAGAGAGAGAGAGAGAGAGAGTTCTCTCTTGCCAATAATACTGATTTGTAACTAAGACAAGTGAGCCATTTTCTGTTCTACTGGTCAGATCCTTGAACCTGTTCCCTTGTAACAACTCAATACTAATTTGGGCTGAATTAGGCAGTAATTTTGTGGAGGAAGGGGTGGGTCAGTTGGGTGGTGGACTTCATATTGAAAATGTACATTTTATTTCTTACGTTCATGTCATATGTGGAGAATTATTCCACTCAGCCCATCGAGTCTACTCTGCCATTCAAGCATGGCTGATCTATCATTCCATTTCAACCCCATTTTCTTGCCTTCTCTCCACAACCTTACTAATCAAGAATCTGCCAATCTCTGCCCTAAAAATATGCTATGACTTGGCCTTCACGAGCCTTCTGCGGCAAATTAATTCCACAGATTCACCACCCGCTGACTACTGAAATTCCTCCTTACCTCCACATCCACTGTCCAGGCCTTTCCATATTTGGTAAGTTTCAATGAGGTCCCACCTTCTAAACGCCAGTGAGTATAGGCTCAGTGCTGTCAAGCGCTCATCTTATGTTAACCCAATCATCATTCGGATTATTCTCATAAACCTCCTCTGGACCCTTCAAGTTGCACATTTGCTATTCCATCATTGCCGTCAGGTTGAAATCTTGGAACTTTCTCTCCAACTGGATTGCAGGAATGCTTTCACCAGAAAGACGGCAGTAACTGCAGAAAGTGGATCATTACCACCTTCTGAAAAGCAATTAGGTTGGGCAATCAATTTTCACCTTTCCAATGATGCCGATAATGCAAAATTGAAGACATAAATTAATAAATTATCCATATAATCCTTGGCCATCAACAAACTACACAAATCCTTAAGATGGCATCAACTTTTGTTTAGACTGTGAAAATAATTTCATTTTCTACCTTTTAAATACAATCCTTGTTGCATATTCATTATCAATAATTTCCATTTACTAAATGGTTTTAAAATGGGGGTAAAAAACCACATAGCGCTTTCCAAAAACATAATAAGAAAAAAGAAATAGACTGAAGTTGTCTTATCATTGGCTGACTAAAAACATATTCAAAGAGATACATTTTAGGGAGGCAGTGTGGATGTTTATCCCTTAAGATCAGGCAGCAGCAAAAACTGGTAACAGTTAGCAGAGACAAAGATGGCATCGTTCACCATTGGCAAGTGATAATGAAACACTCAGGCAAAAAATCAGGAATTGTTTATAAATAATTCCATGTGGTTGCAAAGTCCCAATAAAATAGAAATTTTAATTTATCAGTTACCCACTTAGCTAATCCTCTGCTCACGAAAACAAGATTTCAACCTCCTTGACAAAAAGATCTGATTCCTTCTATAAAATAAACAGAAGCCTCGATTTGTGTCCTTGCATCATATCAGATAAAATATTTACTGTTTGAATACTGTTAATTGGCAAATGTATATGCAAGATTTTGAACAGCAAGCCTAGAAAGTCTAAAATATTGAGTTTTTAGTAGTCTCAAAGTACATATCCTGCTGCAGATTGTTAGGATGTGTTCGCAACTATAAACATCCTAAAATAAAGCTTCCAGTCTTGGCCGCCTCTCAGAGGGAGGTGACAATTGATCTCATAAAGGATGGGAAATTAGTAAGTGAATGAGCCTGGATGACTTACAGATATCCTGTCGCAAAGACATTGGCAGAGAACTGAACCAGAAATCACTTGCTGGGGCTATGAGTGGCACATGGCAAAGGGGGAAAAAAATCAGCTGAAGGCAGATAAATATTCAATGACTTTTAATGCATGACATTCTTTAAAATATAGCTTTGGCTTTCAGTATTTGTGATCAACGTCCCACTTATTCACAGCAGTGTGCAGATCTCTGCATGTTCAATAACATCCTGTGTGACATGGGATCCAAACACCTGCTATACACATTAATCTTTCATAGTGAGTGCCAGTGTGCCAGCAGCATGCATCTGGCTTACTGAAATAATCAGTCCTCCCTAGAAGCAGGTTAGTGCCAGGGCTCCAGCACTCCAGCTTTGTTTACATGGAACAAAGTTGATTCCTCCTTGTGGCACGACTTACCTTCTCTTCAGGAACAGTTTTTGCTTCATTTACTCTACCACAGAGAACTAAACTCCATTGGAGCTCTTTCCTGAGTTTATGGCAGCATGGTGGCACAGCGGTAGAGTTGCTGCCTTACAGCGCCAGGGACCTGGGTTCGATCCTGACTACAGGCGCTTGTATGGAGTTTGTATGTTCTGCCCGTGACATGCATGGGTTTTCTCCAGGATCTCCGGTTTCCTCGCACACTTCAAAGGTCTGTAGGGTAATTGGCTTGGTAAAATTGTAAATTATCCTAGTGTTAGTGCTAGTGTATGGGCATCTCAGGTCGACGTGGACTAGGTGGGCCGAAGGGCCTGTTTCCATGCTGAGCTCTGAACTAAACTAAATTTCAGGTTCAATATTTTCAATGCAGCCTGGTCATATCCAATGCCCTATTTTGTCAGAGAGACAAGTGCATTTCCTCAAGGAAGCACCATTGATTCAGGCACTAAGCAAGTTGGAGGGTACAAATATGTCCACATCACCCAGGCCATGACAGATGCTGACAGAGGCTGGACTTACCACAGCCTAATTCAGTTTGTTAGTTCAGTCAGACCGGACCCAAGGCAATAGTTCAATAGAAATGCAGCTTCAAAAAAAATGTATATTAAAGATATTAGCACCCAGCAGAAAAAAAAGCTGTTATTTTTCACTGCCGAACAACCAACATGATAATTGCCAGCCAAAAGGAACTATGGAACAAATACATGGGCTGGAAGAAGTAACCAAAAAGGTTGAGGAGAGCAAAGCAGTAGACTTTGTCTACATTTACTTCAGCAAATGGTGGGGGAAATATCCATTACATTTGAGCCCAGTATTATCAGGGAAGACCTGCTAGAATGGAGAATTCCATAGTAGGGACTGATTGAGTAGAAATCTTTCCTGTTATTACTTCAAATATATCCTCCATATAAAAGGATAGTCAGGTTAAAATTGAATCAAATTATCTTTAAGAATAAAATAATAGTAGTGATGCTGAAAAGGTATTTCACCATTAGTTTTACAAGAAATATAAAAATGGCCCTCAAGTGAACACAAGAAGGAAGTCAAGAATTCGAGAGGCAGGAAATCAGTGGAAACTATATTAAAGAAACATTATGGAACTCAAAATATAAAAGCCACATGATTTAGATATTGACACCACATTTGGAAGACAATATAAAAGAGTATTCCACACAGTTTCCCAAAAAATCTTCAGGGACAATAAGGGTAAAAGAAGGACATGAATAATGCAGCTGGTTTGGTTGCTTTGGCTACAGACATATTTTGACACAAAGATTATTCTCTTGGATGTGAATGCTTCAACTGGTTTTATTGTGGCTGTCCATGGATTGCTAGAGCTCAGAAAAAAATGAACATCATACAATTAAAGACAATTCCAAGATCTTCAATTTTCTCTCTTTCCTGACAAAGGGCCTTAAACCTGATTTTCCAAACTCTGTTGCTCCCTCAATAAATACTACCGGATCTGCTGAGTCTTTCCAAATGTGTTCATTTTTATTTAAGTCTTCCAAAATCTGCAGTTTTGGGAAATTTTTGCTGTGAAATTGAGCTAATTTGATTTTGTGAATGTGAGTGAGGAATAGATTGGGTACACGCACAGAATCTCGTGCCCAGAGTGGGGGAATCGAGGACCAGAGGACATATGTTTAAGGCGAAGGGGAAACGATTTAATAGGAAACTAAGAGGTACATTTTTCACACAAAGGGTGGTGGGTGTATGGTACAAGCTGCCAAATGAGGTAGTTGAGGCTGGGACTATCCCGACGTTTAAGAAGCAGTTTGACAGATACATGGATAGGACAGGTTTGGAGGGATATGGATGAAGCGCAGGCAGGTTGGACTAGGGTAGCTGGGACATGTTGGCCGGTGCCGGCTAGTTGGGCCGAAGGGCCTGTTTCCACATTGTATCACTCTATGACTCTATGACTCTAAAATAGTGTTTTGAAGACAATTGTATCAATGGCGGTGATGCCACTTTCAGGGAACTATTGTGGTTCAAGTAGTCATAATCTCTGATGCAATATTTTTCACTTCAACACTGGTTGAAATGAAAACAAAAGACTGTGTATCATATAGCAATTTTAACTTAACAGTAAAGTATAAGAAACCATCCGAACAATGGTTAGTCTCAGGTCTATTTAAAATAATCTCCAAATGATCTGAAGTGATAAAGAAGGAGAAACAAAACACTACAGATAATGAAAACATGAGCAAAACACTAAGTACTGAAGTATCTCGGCAGGCCACACAGCATCTCTGGAAGATATAGATGATTTTGGGTTGGGACCATTATTCAGACTGATTGTAGAGGGTGGTGAAGACTATAAAAGAGGTGGGGGCGGGACAAAGCCTGGCAAGTGATGAGTGAATACAGATGAGAGGGATTTTGTTTGACAGATATGTGGACAAAAACTTGAGACAAAAAGGAAACAAAAGGCTGGCAGATGCGGAATAACATGTGAAAGAATTTAGGGAAATAAAGAAGGGATTTAGGGGATGCGTGGGAGAAGGGAAAAGGGGTAAAGGGGGCAGAATAGTGAGACCCAGGCGGGCACAGAGAAGAGAGGGGAACAAGGTGGTGGGAAGGGGGGAATATTTGTTAGCTAAAATTTGAGGTCACTGTTCATACCATTTGAGTTGTAAATTACCCATCAAATGTGAAGTGCTGTTCCTCAGTTAACATGATGCTAAGCTAAACTAATCTCATCTGCCTGCACTTGATACACACCCATCCATCTCCGCATATCCATGTGATTCCTTGCATATATATTGAGTTAATCTTCTACATCCTCCTCAAGCTCCACTGTCAGGGCTGTCCTAATGGATCCATAGTTTCAACTTGTTCTTTAATGTGTTTGTTCCTATCTTGATTCCAGTCGTTTCTCCCCTTGTCTAGCCTCATTCCATGCACATCCGTGACTCTTCAGATGCTCTCTCAACTTCGACTGTTTCCAGTTCCCAGTTCCCAAATGGCTTATCTTCACCAAGGATGTCCAGTCCTTCTACTCCGCCATCATGTTTACGAATGATCCACAGCAACTCGTACCTAGTAAAAATCAATCTTTATTCCATCGGCAAATGGGAACATACAAACTTCCAGCTACTCGCATCTGGCTCCGCTGGCTTGTGTGTGAGAGAGAGAGAGACAGTAAAGGGCCTGTCCCACGAGCATGCGACCTGCATGCGGCAAGCGCTACCAAAGCGGAAGCAGCGGTCGCGCGGAGGTCGAGTGATCCCCGTACAGGGCCGGTCCCACCAGCATGCGCCTGCATGCGGCGAGCGCAACCAAACCGGAAGCGGGGGCCACGCGGAGGTTGAGTGAGTGACATGAAGTTCGAGCGAAGTCCGCGGGAATTTCCCACGTGATGTACGGCGTCAAGACGCTGCGTCCGGCGTTGAGACGCTGCGTATGCCTGTCGAGGCGGTGCGTACAGCGTCGAGGGGGCTGCAGGCCGGCAGGCCGTTGCCGTGCGGAATTTTTGAACACAGTCAGTTTTTCGGAGCCCCACGTGATTGCAGATGGGCTCATTCACCACCTTAGTCACCACCGCAAAGAATTTGATCAAATTTGTGAGATAAGCTTTCCTGTGCACAAAACCATGTTGATTATCCTTAATCAGTCTTTTACTTAGATCCTGTATCTTAGAATCTCCAATAACTTACCACTGTTGTTAGGCTCACCAGACTGTGATTCCTTGATTTCTCCTTGTTTCCTTTCTTAAATACAAGCATTGCCTTAGCCAGCCTCCAATCTTCCAGCATCTCACCTGTGACTATTACAAATATCTTTGACAGAGGCCCTGTATTGTTTTCTCTAGCTCCCCACAATGTCCTCGGATGCTCTTAACCAGGTCCTGGGGATTTAGCCACCTCACTGCATTTTAAGGCTTCCAGCACTTCTGCAATGTGGAGTCTATTCAAAATAGCATTATTAACTTCCCCAAGTTCCCTGAGCATTCATGCTGTTTTTCATGGTAAACACAGGTGAGAAATATTCACTTACCACATTGCCCACCTGTATGTGGTTCCACATATAGACAATCGTGTTGATCGTTAAGGAGCCCTTAACTCTCCCTAGCTACTATTTTGACCTTAATCTACTTGTTGAATCTCTTTGGATTTTCCTTTTACTTATATCTGTCAAAGCTTTCTCATGTTCGGTTCTTGCCCTCTCTGATCTCCCTCATTGTTTAAGGGATTCCGTTGATTCTAGCTACATATTCATGGTATATGCCTTCTTCTTTTTCTTGACCAGAGCCTTAATATCTCTTGCCATTAGAAACATAGAAACATAGAAAATAGGTGCAGGAGTAGGCCATTCGGCCCTTCGAACCTGCACCACCATTGAATATGATCATGGCTGATCATCCAACTCTGTATACCATACCTGCCTTCTCTCCATACCCCCTGATCCCTTTAGCCACAAGGGCCACATCTAACTCCCTCTTAAATATAGCCAATGAACTGGCCTCAACTACCTTCTGTGGCAGAGAATTCCACAGATTCATCACTCTCTGTGTAAAAAATGATTTTCTCCTCTCAGTCCTAAAAGACTTCCCTCTTACCCTTAAACTATGACCCCTTGTTCTGGACTTCCCCAACATCGGGAATAATCTGTCCAACCCCTTAAGAATTTTGTAAGTTTCTATAAGATCCCCCCTCAATCTTCTAAATTCTAGTGAGTACAAGCCAATTCTATCCAGTCTTTTTTCATATGAAAGTCATTCAGGTCCCCCACTCCTGCCAACCTTGCCCTTCACTCTAACATGAACATGCTTGCCCTGAGCTCTCCATTGTTCAAATATTGCAGACCTCCAAAACTCTGGTGTTACTCTAATGGGTTAATCCATCATTGTTTTTGCAAGTGGTACAGCTTGATGCAGGGGAAAGTGAAGAGGCAGCAACTGAAGCAGCTGTAGAAAATCAATTACAACTGAGAGTTGGATTCACCAGACCAGTGAGTAAATACGAGACTCAGCAATGGGAACTAGGTGAACAGTTCAAATTTATAGTCCAAAAAGTTACTTAATTTGTCATGAAAATCATGTCAGAAATATATATGCTGATCGGATGATCATAACAGGAGATTTAGCTGATGAAATTGATGTAATTCACGACGATGAATCCATTCCAGATGCTGAAACAAAATTAACTATTCTTCAATCGTCACAGAATAACAGTGAGTCAAATCATTTCTTTAGTTCCAGGAACAAATATACTAACAGAGGCAAGTTAAAAAAATGTAGTCAAACTGACTGAAGAAGGCAGCCAAAAGTATGAATCTGCAATGTCTATGTATGCAATTGAAAAGTGTTGAAACACTTGTTTTCAAAGTTGTGTGATTTATTTGTATTTGGCTATGTAAATATAATGAGGTGAGAGGATTTAATAATATCATCACACACACTCACATAATATCAGCATCATGGTTAGAGGGTTCCTTGTCCTTAGAGTTAAAATACACACTCGACTGAAGGTCAAAAATACTTCTAGTGCTGGAAATCTAACATGAAAAAATAGAAAATGCTGGAAATACACAGCAGGTCAGACTGTGGGAGGAGAAACAGAGATAATGTTTCTGATCAAAGACCCTTTGTTAGAACTGGGAAGGAGACAAAATAAACTTGTTAAACTGCAACAGAGGGTGGGGGGAAAAGGGGACCGTGGAGATAAGTTGTAAACATGGTTATTTGGTCATGGAGTGAATGAGAGCAATCAGAGAATGAGATAACAGAAGCAAGAAAATAAAAACTGCAGATGCTGAAAATCTAAAACGAAACAAAAAGCGCTGGAGACACTCAGCACCTCAGGCCAGAAACGTGAGAGGAGAAACAGAGTCAATGTTTCATGTCAGAGAAACTTCATCAGATCCAAATATGGGACAAAAAACCTGGACAAAATAATGTAGGAGTGTGTGAAATGCAAAACATTACTCAATGTTGAATTCATCACAACACCAGATAACTTCATTGCTTGATGCCCCCGGATCACTGAGTTATTCCAGCACTTTGTGTCCTTTTGTGTAAACCAACATTTGCAGTTCCTTTTTTCTACGAACTCTATTTATTTCTCTATTTCAGTTATCTATCTGTGATATTAAAAGACACAAAGTGCTGGAGTAACTTAATGGGTCAGTCTGTTTCTCTGTAGAACAAGGATAGGTGATGTTTCTGTTGGGGATCCTTCTTCAGTCTGACCCCATCCTCCAGTTAGTTTGGCTTAGTTTAGTTTAGTTTACTGTCATGTGTACCGAGGTACAGTGAAAAGCTTTTGTTGCGTGCTAACCAGTCAGTAGAAAGACAATATAGCCCGAGCTAGGGTCTTGATGTTCACCTAATGGTGAACATCTTCTGTACCTGTTGCAAAACCTCTGGTGATGGCTTTTCTACTGTAGTATTCTTTAATATTGAGTTTAAGGATTTAGATTCAGTGGTGTTGAAGGAACAAAGATATATTTCCAAGACAGGATGTGTGACTGGGAGGGAAACCCTGCAATAATATTCCTTCATGTTCATGGGTTGGGATTTGCCCGTTGGAGTGAATGAATACCTGACAAATTTTAATGATATTCAGCACAACCAGGACTTTAAACAAAATTAAGGGGCAAATATATTTGTCATCTACCTAAAATAAATGGTTAGTCAGCTTTGAACAGTTTAATAGAAAATAGGTGCAGGAGTAGGCCATTCGGCCCTTCGAGCCTGCACCGCCATTCAATATGATCATGGCTGATCATCCAACTCAGTATCCCATACCTGCCTTCTTTCCATACCCCCTGATTCCTTTAGCCACAAGGGCCACAACTAACTCCCTCTTAAATATAGCCAATGAACTGGCCTCAAATACCTTCTGTGGCAGAGAATTCCACAGATTCACCACTCTCTGTGTAAAAAATGAGTTTCTCATCTCGGTCCTAAAGGACTTCCCTCTTATCCTTAAACATGAATTAGGTCTACAAATTACCCATGCATGCAAACTTGAAAAAATGCCATTTAAATCAGATTCTACAACTTACCAAGACAAATATAGCAGAAACAAGTCTAATGTATTTGTAAAACAAAGAGTCACAAAGTGTTGGAGTAAATCAGCAGGTCAGGCAGCATCCCTGAAGAAAGGTCCTGACCCTGAAACATCGCCTGTCCATGTTCTCAGGGCTGCTGCCTAACCTGCTGCATAACTCCTGCATTTTGTGTCTTTTTTTGTGTAAACCAGCATCTGCAGTTCCTTGTTTCTATGAATGTACTTGCGTTATTTTATTATCACATCCCAATGTTTTAATTCTGTTTCTCCTAGCTTGTATTTGCTTGGGTGGAATAAAATATCTTGAAACAATAGGCACGGAAATAGCAGAGGGAGACAATGTACCATTTTAGAAATGTTGCAAGCATATTTCATGCCTCGTTGTTACAGTGCAGATGTACAATGGAAGTGGGGGGTGGGAGGTTAGCCTTGCCCACTCTGTGTCCTCAGTATCATATTCCACGCTCCACCACAGGCTTCTTGCTGTCAACATGGCTGGAGCATGACTAGGCATCTGTCAATTGTGTTTGAAGCCACAGTATCAAAGAATGTGTTTAAATATAAGTAGCACTGTAAAGCTAATGTAATATTTATTTTCTGACTGGAAAAGCATATTTGGTGGTGTCTGATCCTGGTGGTCTTGTAGGTGGAAGGAATGTAGCTGCTTTTCTGTGTTCTTCTTGGACAGCAGCTTGGACGTAAATGTAGATGGGTTAGGTAGTTTGCAGGCAAAACCAAGATTAGTGAAGCTGTGGACAATGAGGAAGGCTGTCAAAGTATACAATGGGATACTGATCAACTAAGAACTGGGTTGTGAAAATACAGATGGAGTTCAATCCAAGCAAATGTGAGGTGTTGCATTTTAGAAGGTCAAATGTGAGGGGAAGATATACGGCCGATGGCAAGACTCTTAGCAGCCTTGTTGTGCAGAGCGATCTTGGAGTCCAGGTGAGTAGGTATCTCAGATTCAGATTCAGATTCAATTTTAATTGTCATCGTCAGTGTACAGTACAGAGACAACGAAATGCATTTAGCATCTCCATGGAAGAGCGACATAGCAAATGATTTGAATAAATAATAATAAGTGTCCGGGTAGAGTTGTTGAGTAGAGTGACAGCCGCCGGAAAGAAGCTGTCACCTCGGTACGTTGTGGAGTCGGCAACGGAGAGACCTGTAGCGCCTCCCGGATGGTAGGGTTCCGGTAGGCGGCGCGGCTCTGGCCAGCAGCGGCCTCTGCAGCCTGTCCGCGTTTTTATTATTTTTTGTCTGTGTTTTTATGTAGTTTTTGTTATTTTATGTTGGGGTGTGTGTGTGGTGGGGGGATGGGGGTGGGGTGGGGGAGGGGGGGGGGGGGGAAACTTTTGAATCTCTCCCTGCACTGGAGACCCGACCTTTTCTCGTCGGGTCTCAGGTGTCGTTGAGGCCGCAATGAGGAGCGGCCTCCAACGGGAAGAAGAAGCCAGGGACTCTGGTGCCGACTCACCGTTGCCGTCGCGGAGCTGGCTGAGACCGGAGCGGGGGTGGAGCGGTGGAGGAGCGCTGCTGCTGCGCTGCTGCCGCTGGTGCTGCGCTGTGCTGCTGCTGCTGCTGGCTGAGCGGAGGCTGCATAATGCGGGGGTCTGCGGACGGCGGGCACCGGGAGCCCGCGGATCCCTGGAGGGAGACCGCTTTTCGGGGCTCCTGCAACGGCGAATTCTCCCGCCCGTGTTGCGGGGTTGAAGAGCTCCTGGAGCGGGGCCTGACACCACTGCCCCGCGCGGCTAGAAATGGCCGCGGGGGACTTTGCGAGCGATACACCGGGGGCTCCAACACCAAGACCCGGTGTGCGACCTCGCACCACCCGGCGTGGCTTCAATGGCCGCGGGACAATCGCCATCGCCAGCCGGGGGCTTTGACTTTGACTCTGACATCGGGGGGGGGGGGGGAGAGTGCAGTGGAGAGATAAGTTTTTTTGGCCTTCCATCACAGCTATGTGATGGATGTTTATGTTAAATGTAATTATGTTGTGTCTGGGGTCTATTTGTGTGTAATGTATGGCTGCAGAAACGGCATTTCGTTTGGACCTCCAGGGGTCCAAATGACAATTAAATTGACTCTCTCTCTCTCTTGTAGCGCCTCCCGGATGGTAGGAGGGTAAACAGTCCATGGTTGGGGTGAGAGCAGTCCTTGGCAATGCTGAGCACCCTCCGCAGACAGCGCTTGCTTTGGACAGACTCAATGGAGGGGAGCGAGGAACCGGTGATGCGTTGGGCAATTTTCACTACCCTCTGCAATGCCTTCCGGTCGGAGACAGAGCAGTTGCCATACCATACTGTGATGCAGTTGGTAAGGATGCTCTCGATGGTGCAGCGGTAGAAGTTCACCAGGATCTGAGGAGACAGATGGACCTTCTTCAGTCTCCTCAGGAAGAAGAGATGCTGCTGAGCCTTCTTGATCAGAGTAGAGGTATTGTGGGTCCAAGAGAGGTCATCGGAGATGTTGACTCCCAGGAACCTGAAGCTAGAAACAAGTTCCACCTAATCTGAAAGTGGCGACATAGGTAAATAATGTGGTAAAGGAGGCATATGCCATGCTCTGCTTCAATGGTCAGGCCATTGAGAATTAGATTCAGGAAGTGATGATGCTGCTCTATAAGACTTTGGTTAGGATGCATTTGGAGTATTGCATGTATTCTGGTCACCTCATTATTGGAAGGATGGGGAGTCTTTGGAGAGGGTGTAAGAGAGGTTTACCAGAATGATGCCTTGGTTAGGTGATATTAGAATAAGGTGAGGTGGACAATCTTGCATACTTTTCTCTGGAACTTACAGTTGAGGGTAAGCCTGATAGAAGTATATATAATTGTGAATGACATTGTGGGCGGAAGGGCCAGTTCCAGTGCTGTATTTTTCAATGTTTATGTTCTAGAACGTGGAGGTAATGGTGCAATCGGGAAACTGTAGGTTGGATAATACAACTCTAATCTTTATTTAATAGGATTTATGTGCTTGTGTGTCGATTTAGGCTTCGGCTTGTTATTGAACCGAGGTACAGTGAAAATCTTTGTTTTTCATGCTCTCCAAACAGATCAGATAGACCATATATAAATACATTGAAGTCAAACTCAAATACAAGACATACAGGAAAGGGGGAGATACAGAGTGCAGAATATCATTCTCAGCATTGTAGTGCATTAGTTCGATAGACAAAGTCCAATGGGGTAGAGGTGAATCGGACAGTTTCCAAGCTGATGAAAGGGCCTGTCTTTGCTATTTGTCCTGGAGGTGATGTTGTGCAGCAAATCTTAGAACATAGAATTATTCATTTAATTTAGATGTTCCCCAATATTTCAGGCTAAAAGAGTGACACCAATATAATTGGCCTTTGTAAAAGCTTGGCACATGTTCAATGGACCGAATGCCCACATCTGTGCTGTCCGTGTCTAAGACAATAAATGACTAAATTAAAAGCCAATTGTGTTTCGACCATCTATTTGTGATTATTCAGAGAAACTGAGAAACAGAAAATAGGTGCAGGAGTAGGCCATTTGGCCCTTCGAGCCAGCATGATCATCCAAAATCAGTACCCCGTTCCTACTTTTTCCCCATATCCCTTGATTCCGTTAACCCTAAGAGCTAAATCTAACTCTCTCTTGAAAACCTCCGCTGCCTTCTGTAGCAGAGAATTCCACAGAGTAACAACTCTCTGGATGAAAACGCTTTTCCTCATCTCGGTCTTAAATCGCCTACCCCTCATTCTTAAACTGTAACCCCTGGTTCTGGACTCCCCCAACGTTTTTCCTGCATCTAGCCTGTCCAATCCCTTAAGAATTTGATATGTTTTTATAAGATCCCCTCTCATACTAAATTACAGTGACTACAAGCCCAGTCGACCCCTTCTTTCATCATATGTCAGTCCCACCATCCCAGGAATTAACCTGGTGAACCTACCCTGCACTCCCCCAACAGCAAGAATGTCCTTCCTCAAAACTGCACACAATACTCCAGGTGTGGTCTTACCAGGGCCATGTACAACTGCAGTCGGGCCTCCTTGCACATCAACTCAAATCCTCTCGCAATGAAGGCCAACATGCCATTAGCTTTCATCACTGCCTGTTGTACCGGCATGCTTACTTTCAGTGACTGAGGTGCAAGGACACCTAGTTCTCGATGCACCTCCCCTTTTCCTAAGGTAGGCAAAAGTGCTGGAGAAACTCAGTGGGTGAGGCAGCATCTATGGAGCGTCCCCTTTTCCTAATCTGACACATTCAGATAATAATCTGCCTTCTTGTTCTTGCCACCAAAGTGGATCACCTCACATGTATCCATATTATACTGCATCTGCCATGTCCACTCATCTAACTTATCCAAGTTAACCTGCAGCCTCATAGCATCCTCCTCACCCGCCCACACTGCCACCCAGCTTTGTGTCATCTGCAAACATGGAGATGTTACATTTAATTCCATTGTCCAAATCATTAATATATATTGTGAATAACTAGGGTCCCAGCACTGATCCTTGCAGCAGCCCACTAGTCACTGCCTGCCATTCTGAAAAGGACCCGTTAATTCCTACTCTTTGCTTCCTGTCTGCCAGACGATTTTCTATCCAATACCCTACCCCCAAGATCTCTTCCAAGAAGGCCATGAGGGTGAGTTACCGCAACGGCGGGGGGGACAGGTAGACAGGACCGCCATTGCCATAGGCGTGTGGGGGAGAGGGGTGAGTGATGAGGGAGAGAGAGACAGGACCAGGGCCTCCACTGGGCCTCCACTGATCCCCCCCGCAGCCACCGCCGGTGGTGGGGGAAAAGATAGACAAGTTACTGTGAGGAGGGGAGAGAGGAGTTTGTGAGTGAGGCGGGACAGGCCGCCGCCGGTGGGGCAGGAAGGGGCGTCGCCATCCCGGCCGTGGCATTGACTGACAGGAGAAGAGACCAATCTGCATGGCGCTGACTGAAGGAATCTGCGCACTCACGGTTTTTAAGATTTTTAAACCTCGATAACTTTTACAATATACCACCGATCAGAACGAAACATGTTGCACTTGCAGCACAGGAGACCAATGAGTAACCTGGCAAAAAATAGTAGCGTTATCCCATACCGTTTGTGAGCGAATAGAAATACCGCACAAACCAGAAGAGCACAAGATCAGACCTTGTAGATAGATAGATATATAGATAGATAGATAGATAGATAGATAGATAGATAGATAGATAGATAGATAGATAGATAGATAGATAGATAGATAGATAGATAGATAGAATTCAAAGGTTGAAAGTATGTCATGAAGAGAAAGAAAATACTGAATCTAATAAAACAGACTTGTGCTACTTGTAGATTGTATGTATTTTTTTTCCTGCAACAGTCCAATAAAATTAAACAGAGTTGTTTGAGTAGTACTGTGGCAATCGCCTCTCATCTACACCTCCGTAGCTCAATTCCTTATAGCTGCAGACTCTGAGATAATTTTTCTGGCTTAACCATCTGTAACTAATTGCTGAATCTGGCTCATGCCAATGACATTTTGGCAGTGGATGCTTTAAAGTGAATGTGTAATTAAACTTAATATTTGTTTTTTGAAGATGTCAGATAGATTTTATATCTCGCATGGAAAAGGATCATTGCCACAGAGGTCCACAGAGACTGGCAATGACTTTTAGTCTGCTCATGTGCAATGAGATATATGTTTTTGTTCACTTTACTATGAATGATGTAGACAGAGGTCTTGTCCAGTGGGTGTTAGACAAACTTTTTTTCAGTGATTTCATTCCAGTTGCTATAAATTACAAGTATAGGCCTGGATACTCCTGCTTCGGCTGCTGAAAGGCTTCTGTAGTATTTTTACGTGCTAATTTTATTCTGACTCGATGTTCTAGGCCGGGAGTTATTACTTAGAATGGGTGGTCTCCTTATTGGATCCATGCCTTAAGCAGGGCTGCTGTTCGTTAGCAAGCAGCAGATCATGGTTTTAAAACAAAGAGGGCTGAAACCTGAAAAAGAAACGGTTGGAGATTCTATAAAGAAGAGGTACCAATTAATGCCCATTATATTTCTCCAAAATGGGACAAAATTTTCTGATAATATGCAGGGACCACCTATAACTTTTCTCATAAAAAGCGGTGCTATTGACAGAAGTAAACATTACAGCACTACACTGTAGGGCAATGAAGGCCAGATCATTAAAATGTTTAAGGTGAAGATAGGTAAATATTTGCAAGATAATGAAACCAAAGGTTGTGAGGAACTGGAGAATTCTGATCTTATGCACTTTCCTAATTCCTAATGCTGCACTGCTAGTAGTTTTACTACCAGTTATTCAGACCCCTTAATTCTGGAGTTCCTTCCACACCCTCAACAAATCGTTGTCTTTCGATCCACCTTCATAACTCTTTGTTAAATCTCATCCTATAAGGCCTAGTGATGGGTTAACGCTCCTTATTTAGTTTGGGGCAAATGTTAGTCTGGTCTCACTTTCATTGCAACAAAAAAAAAAGTGAGGCAGTTCACTGCTGTTTAATGCTACTGAATTAAAATGCTGCAAAATAAACAACTAGACAAACACACTAAACAACTAGACATGAAACAACAGCACATGTTAAAATGGCCTCTATATTGTATTTAGCTTAGGAGAAATACATAATTTCTCCAACAAATTTCAGGGGGTTCTTGGCTAAGGGCTAATTATAGCTATGTCTCCTAAATATTGATTGATGAGAACTTATGTAATGAGACTTTTCTTGGATTCAGTGTCACAAGGAATTCATTGGCTGTGCATGTATGATGAAGTTTCATGAATATAACTTTAACCACGCCACCAATTGAACTAAAAAACAAAGTGATTGTGGAATTCGGAGGGTCAGGCAGCGTTTGTGGAGAAAATGGACAAGCCCAACATTTTGAGTTGGGACCTTTCTTCACACCAAAGTGATTCACTATGTCTGAAGTGATTTCAGACATACAGTGTGATGAAGGGTCCTGACCGGAAACATCGTCTGTCCATTCCCTCTACAGATGCTACCTGACTTGCACATTTCCACCTTCGCTTTGTCTTCTGCTGAAGATTCCAGCATTTGCAGTTCTTCGTGTCCCCATTTTACTGCTTCACTATGAAATCGCCTCAAAGTATGCCTATGGTGAAGTTCTCCTCTCTTTGATGTGAATTCTGCGAGACTCTCTCTCTCTCTCTCTCTCTCTGCTCCCCCTCAATGATTCCTTCTGACTTCCGACCATGTTCTGACCCAGACTCGCTATTCCAGCCACGTATGTTGCCTCAGCACCTGCCTTCGCCACCGCTCAGTCTGAACGTCTGATACATCATTTGTCTATTCCCTCCATTGATTTTGTGTGACCCATTGATTTCCTCAATCATTTTGTTTTTGCTCATCATTCCAGCATCTGCAGATTCTTGTGCTTTTTACACAATGGCGCAGTGGTAGAGTTGATGGAGAATTGTGAACCATCCTACCACAACATGATAGCAGTTCTAAACTACTATCTACCTCAATGCAGACCATCGGACTATCTTTGATCAGACTTTACTGGCTTTATCTTGTGCTAAACGCTATTCCCTTATCATGTATCTGTACACTGTGAATAGCTCGATTGTAATCATGTATTATCATTCCGCTGACTGGTTAGCACGCAACAAAAGCTTTTCACTGTACCTCAGTACACGTGACAATAAACTAAACTAAACTAAGAATTGAGAGCTATAAGGAACTGGCACAGATGCAGATTTGTGGCTGGGCAGATCATCCATGATTATTTTGAAAGACAAAATGGGCTTTAGAGGCTGAGTGGCCTATGACTCAGAAACCTCTTAAGAATTAGCAGTTCTGTGGTTCTATACAAATTTTCATGAAAATTTAATGGGTTAAGCAGCCAAATCTGAGCAATTAGAAACACAGAGGGGAAAGTTTCCGCGGCTAAGTAAGGCTTTAAATGTTAAACAGTCCTCTTCTGTTATTGTCCGCATATTGAAACTGGACAACTTTTCAAATTTAGTGGCTGTCATAAGTCTTGTACAGTATCCCAGTCCATTTCTGCTGTCCCCTTTAAGAAAAATGTGAGATTGCTGTAACATCAAAAGCAACATTACAGCACCATTCATCATGTGGCTGCTCAAGCCAATTCAATCCAAAGTTCAATCATGAACAAGTGGCGCGATGGGAGGCAACATCAATTGAGGAATAACCATGTACAAGTAAGAATGTCCATGTATATTTCTGCAGAACAGCATTACCTTGTATTAGATTGTATTGTTCTGTTTGTTAATTATGTCAAAGCAGACAAGAGTCATATCAGTTCTAGCTCTGGGAACATATTTCAAGCACCACAATTCAGCAAGTGTTTCACTTGAATAATTTGAACAAATCTGTCAAAATGGTTTGATTGGACATAAATCAGATTCTCTAAAGCAAGCTCATAGAGTGATAACTGTGAGGAGTATTCTATTATATTTCAGAACTTGGCTGGCACAAGACACGATGAGACATTTAATCTTTCCCACCGTTCAACTAGAGCATCTTATTGTGTTGTACTATTAATCAAGAAACAGGGGCTGCAGTGAGATGAAACCGGAGGCACAGTTCCAGTGACTTCAGATGGATTTTTGGAGGCAGTTGTAAGTTAGGAGCGTCTGAAGTACACATTGTGTTATTGTACCATGGACTTAGAAGCACTGTGAAGAATCTATCCGAATCCCATTGGGTTATGATTTTCCAAAAAGCCTCATTAATGTTTCATATTTAAATTAGTTGGTTTTCTAAATGGAGCAGCCCTTTTAATCTATCATGTCAGCATAAGGCTTTTATCTGATGTAAAAGTCAATGGAATTGTAAAGCACCAATACGAACAGTAGCTCATCATACACTTGCTGCATTTATTTTTCAAAAAAAAGAGGCAGTTTAAAACATAGTTTCCTCAATTGCCTGTATTATTGTCTGACAATTGTGACTGCAGCCCTTCACATTTATTTTATTTTAATGTCATCGTCATATGGTATGGAACATAGAAATAGGCTCTTTAGCCCATCATGTCTACTCCGCCATTCAATCATGGCTGATCTAACGTTTCCCCCTTAATCCCATTTTCCTGCCTTTTCCCCATAACCCCTAAAGCCTTCACTGATCATCAGACATTGGCAGAAACACTAAACTGACCCCAGTTTTCCTCCTACATTCGCATCAATTCCTCTTAGATTCTACACTCACCCACATGGGGGGCAATCTGCAATGGCCCATGTAAAATATAAACCTAACCCACTGCCCACGTTTGTTGATCAGTTGAAGAAATATTGGGTTCAAGGCAGTAGTAGAGCATTTTGACCTCTGGTGCCTTTCAAGGAACACACAACTTGTCGAACCCGCCTGAAGGCTCATCGGACAGTATAACCACGAGGGAGCTGGAGACGTCATGCGCTAGGAGTAGGCCAGCAGGAGGGTGAATCGGGGTAATGCTTTCAGTGCCTTGAAGGCCGGCTGCAGGAAGCGCCCTAGGAGACACAAAGATGGCTGGGCGAGGAGAGAAGAGGGACACCAGTTTGCAGCAACTTCTCCAGTACATCGAATGCGTGGTCCGACTCGACTTTGGATTTTGAAATAATGGCGGCAAAAATGGCGGCGCATGCATGTGTAATGTATGCAAATAATTTAACTGCACAGTTGCATATGTGGCAAATAAAGCACTTAGGAACTATTGATGTAATGGCCTCTCAAAAATTACAGCAGGATCTTGATCAGCTGCGCAATTAGGCAGAGAAATGGTTGATGGAGTTTAATGCACATAAGTGTGAGATGATGCATATTGGGATGTCAAACCAGGGCAGGGCCTTCACAGTGAATGGCAGGGGCCTGGGGAGTGTTGTAGAGCAGAAGGATCTAGGACTGCAGGTACATACTGTAGTTCACTGAAAATAGCATTACAGGTAGATAGGGTGGTCATGCAGCCATTCGGTACATTGGCCTTCATTAGCCAGCGTACTGAGTATGGAAGTTAGGATGTTATGTTACAGTTGTACAGACATTGGTGAGGCCACTCTTAGAGTATAGTGTTTTGGTCACCCTACTATATGAAGAACATTGTTAAGCTGGAAAGCATGTAGAGCAGATTTATGAGAATGTTGCCAGGACTTGTGGGCCTGACCTATAGGGAGAGGTTGGGCAGGCTAGGTCTTTATTCTTTGCAGCACCATAGAATAGATACAGTGAATATCTTTTACCCAGAGTAGGGGAATCAAGTTTAAGGAGAGAAGGGAAAGATGTAATAGGAATCTGCCGGGCAATTTTTCACACAGAGGTGGTGGGTGTGTGAAATGAGCTGTCAGAGGGGGTAGTTGAGGCAGGTAATAACAATATTTGAAATATATCAGAACAGGTAGATGGATAGGAAAGGTTTAGAGAGATATGGACAAATGCAGGCAGGAGGGGCTGGCATAGATAGGATGTCTTATCTTATCTTAATGATCTTTCTGCAGGCAATCAGACTTGTATTTGCCAGGCTGGGAATATCAAATACTAGAGTGCGGCACAGTGGCGCAGCAGTGGATTTGTTGCCTTGCAGGGCCAGAGACCCGAGTTTGATCCTGACCAGGGGAGCTGTCTGTACGGAGTTTATACATTTTGCACTGTGACCCTGTTGGTTTTCTCCGGCTGCTCTGGTTTCCTCTCACAGGTTTGTAGATTTATTTGGCTTCTGTAATTGTAAATTCAAGGTTTCAAGGTCAGTTTATTGTCACATGTGTTAATTAAGGTACAGTGAAATTTGTGTTACCATACAGCCATACTAAGTGAAAAGCAACAAGACACACAGCCACATAAAAGTTAACATAAACATCCATCACAGTGGATTCCACATTCCTCACTGTGATGGAAGGCAATAAAGTTCAATCTTCCTCTTTGTTCTCCTGCAGTTGGGGCAGTCAAACTACCCACAGTCGGGCAATCAAAGCCCCTGCAGCCGACGTTCGAAGCCCCCCATCGGGGTGATCAAAATTCCCGTGTCGGGGCGATTGAAACTCTCTCTGCAGCATGGAGCTCCCGAGTCGGCCTCTTCTTACCAGAGGCCATGGGCTTCACAATTTTAAACTCCACAGGACCCGCGGGTGGAGGTTCGATCCCCGGCAAAGGGATCGCAAGCTCCGCGATGTTAAATTCCTGCAGCCTACTGCAGCTTGGGGACGGAGAAGCGATCCGGAAAAATGTTGCATTCCGTCGAGGTAAGAGATTGAAAAAAAATACCCCTCAACCCCACCCCCCACATAAAACAAACCAAAGAACACTAAAACATACTTTTTAACACATACTGAAAAAAACAAAAAGAAGAAAGGACAGACAGACTGTTGGTGAGGCAGCCACTGCCTAGTGTGTAGGATAGTGCTAGTGTATAGGGTGATCGCTGGTCAGCATGGACTCAGTGGACTGGAGAGCCTGTTTCCTCGCTGTATCTCTAAAGTCAGAAGTCAAAAGTCAAAAGTCTAATGTCTTGGTCGGCGTGGGGAAGTTGGGCTGAATGGGCTATTTCCATGCTGTATGAATCTATGCTTCTCTTAAACTGCTCTGTCTCCAATACACTTCGCTCTGCCCCCTCTGACAAAACCACATCTGGGGACAAGAACAGAAATCAAATAAGGATTATTATGACTGTAATATTAGATTGATGATTGCATTCCAGATTTTTTTTAAAGTCAAAATAATGTTGGCATCAGGCAAGACTAGAAATTTGATTGTGCCATGCTCATTAACCAAGCATAAAACTATGGATACCTATTTCTACAAAATGATAAGTGGTACATGTGTCCCTATCTTGCACTGCAAGTATTCTATCAATCATGTGTATCAGGATCCTCTACGTGTATAAAGGGAATGAGTCATAATTCTGACATTACTTATGAGTCAATAAATTAATTACAAGGTTTAACTCAGGATTTGTTTTGTGGCTGAGGGTGGTGGTGGATAGAACCATTTAAGATATTTTAAATAGGCACATGGGTATGCAGGGAATGGAGGAAATAGGATTATGTGTACGTAGATAAGGGTTAGGTAAGGTTTAGTCTTGGCCTGATGTTTAGCACAAATATTGTGGACCAAATAGCCTGTGCCTCTGCTGTACTGTTCTATGTTCAGAATCATTTGTATAGTTAATAAGCCCTACTGCCTATCTTAACTTTTACAGCCAGCGTATGCACCCTCAATACCACCAAACTGATCAAAAAGGCACAGCAGCGCCTCTACTTTCTGAGGAGGCTTAAGAAAGCTCACCTGTCCCCCCAGATCCTGTCCAACTTTTACCGCTGTACCATCGAAAGCATCCTGACCACCTGCTTCACGGTATGGTACAGCAGCTGCACCACAGCTGACAGGAAGGCACTGCAACGGGTGGTGAAAACCGCTCAGCACATCATCGGTGCCCCGCTCCCTGCCATGGATGCCCTCCACCGCAAACGGTGTCTGAGACGGGCCGGGAAAATCATCAAGGACCCTTCTCACCCTAAGCATGGATTATTTGCCCTCCTCCCATCAGGGAGGTGGTACAGGAGCCTCAGGTCTCGCACAAGCAGGTTGAGGAACAGCTTTTTCAAAAACACCATTATACTGCTGAACTCACAGTCCCGACACTAGCTATCTTTTATACTCTCCCATCTGTATACATTTATTTGCCTATGTACCAGTTTAATTCATCCACATTGCACATATTGTTTCACCAGTATTTTTATTTCTACTATCTTACACTCTGACCAGATACTAAACTGCATTTTGTTGGACCTGTACTCGTATTTGTGCAATGATAATAAAGTTGAATCAAATCAATTAGTGGGTAAATAGGGGGCAAAATTATGGTGCATGGTATTGGGGGTAGAGTGCTGACATGGATAGAGAAGTGGTTGCAGACAGGAAACAAAGAGTAGGGATTAACAGGACCCTTTCAGAATGGCAGGCAGTGACTAGCGGGCACTGAAAGAATAGTGAGATTAAACGAGTACTTACCAGTGCGAAGTTTGATCTGTATTTTATGAGGAGTTACGATGAGGGATTACGTGAAGAACCCACCCAGTGCGCAGGCGCGGCATACTTCCAAGCAGCGGTGTGGAATCACAGGTAGACACAATATTTGAAGTAAAGATAGTAAAGATTAAAGAGACATCAGCTCGAGTTTGATCCATATACTGAGGGTGGGAGCGGAGGGCACGTAATCCCTCATCGTAACTCCTCATAAAATACAGATCAAACTTCGCACTGGTAAGTACTCGTTTAATCTCACTATTTTACTTCGGAGTCACGTGAGTGACTACGTGAAGACTTCAAAGATCTGTGATTTCAAACCGTTGTAACAGCTATATCACTCGCTGCCGAAGTTATCGAGGGAGGAAGTGGTATCTAAAGACCAACGAATCTGTTTGTTTTTGAAAACAAAAATTGTTTATTAAACAATAACAAAAATAGCTCCCTTAGGCTTAAAATATAAGTTTGCAGTTTCTAAAATTTTCTCTGCAAACAAGTCTTTCTGCATCAGCGGTTTATGATAGAATATCCGGAACGTCGATTCCCTTGACCATCCTGCTGTGCTTAGGATGTGGTCTATGGGAACATCCATCCGTTCCGCAGCTGACGTAGATGCTGCCCTAATAGAATGGGATTTGAAAACATCAGTGTTACTCCATGCTGTTTTCAGGACCTGTTTTACCCACCTGGAAATAGTTTGGCTGGTTACCCGTCCAAAAGGCTTCTTGTGGCTGACCCATAAGGCTTTTTCACTCCCTCTAAGTGTATGGGTTGTGTCTACATAGTTGTATAAATGGGTCACTACACAGAGCCTAGGTTCTGGAGGGTAGGCCCGGAAGATTAATGGCGAGTTGGACATACCTGGCCTGCTTTGTTTAACTAACCCCGGCATAGTGAATGTGATGCAGTCTGGGGTAGTTACCATGTTGTCCAGTCGTAGTTTATGTAGTGACTGGACCCTTTGTGCAGAGACGAGCGCCATTAGCATCAGGGTCTTGAGTGTGGATTGCTCTAGACTGAGGGATCCCACCGGTGGCCATCCTCTGAGGTGTGATAGCACGACACTTGTATCCCATACATGGGTATACCTGGGTGTAGGGGGTTTGTTATTGTAAATCCCCTTGAGGAGTTTTATGACTAGCGGGTGGGACCCGATGCTATGGTGTCCGGTTGGCATGAGATAAGCGGACAGGGCACTTCGTGCTGCATTGACGGCACTGTAGCTCATCTTCTGGTCATGGTGTAAATGGGCCAGGAACTCCAACACGTCCGTGATTGTGGCTTTCTTATACGACGTCCCTGCATCCAAGCAGTACTGCTCCCATTTCTTGATATATGTCAGGTACTGCTTCTTGGTTGAGTCTCGCAGGGATGCCGACATGGTGGTGATTGTTCTCTCTGATAAACCCAGTTCCTGGTAAGGCCTGGTTAAAACCTACAAACCAGGAGTTTTAAATTTTTATGGCATGGATGACTTATGCCGGATACTGGGTGAGTCAATAGCTGTGGGTGACTGTTAAAGACCATAGGTGACTCAACCACCATGTCGTGAAGACTGGGAACCATGGTTGGGTAGGCCAGTCGGGTACGACCAAAATACCTGAAGCAGAGTCTGACTGTATTTTCTGGGGTACCCGGCTGATGAGGCAGAAGGGAGGGAAAGCATAGAAAAAGAAATTTCCCCAATCCAGCGTGAAGGCATCTACCGCTGCTGCCTCTGGGTCTGGTTCCCAAGCCACATACATGGGTAACTGGTGATTCAATCTAGACGCGAACAAATCTATATCTGGCGTTCCATATTGCTTAGTAATTTTTGCAAATATTTTTGGATCTAACATCCATTCGATGTTATCATTGAATTTTCGTGACCTGGTGTCTGCCACTGTGTTTAGCTTACCTGGTAGATAGGCAGCTGATAGCCAAATATGTCTCTCGACACACCATTGCCAGATTATATTAGCCAATTTGTCGCATGATACTGATTTTATGCTACCCATGTGCTTGATGTAGGCCACCACCGTTGTATTGTCAATCATTAACCTAACATGCACGTGCTGCATATTGGATGAATATGCTTTTAGCCCATAAAAGGCGGCCAGCATCTCCAAATAATTTATGCCTAGTGAGTGTAGTAGCGATGTCTCGGAATTAGTCCATCTGCCACCTGTGCTGGATATAGAGTTAGTAGCTCCCCAGCCTAAAGCACTGGCATCCGTCGTGATGACTATGTTAGGATTGGTGATGACAACGGGACTGTAACTGTGCCAAATATTTTCTGACCACCACTGAAGTTCTGATATGGCCTCAGTGGGTAAATACATTGTTCGGTCATAATGCCCCCTACTTTGTTGTAGTGCATGTGTCCTTGCTCTTTGTAAATTTTGGTAATGCAAGGGTCCATATTGCAGCTGGAAATGCTGCTACAATACTCCCAATGACTCTGGCAATATGCCGGATCCTTGGTTGTGGATTTGAGATTAAATTGTTGCATGCTTGCGCTAATGCAACCTTTTTATCCCTTGGCAGAGTAACAGTCATGTGGGTAGAATCGATGGTGAAGCCTAGATAGTCCATGTTAGTTGACGGCTTCAATTTCGATTTATCTGGGTGTAGAACAAATCCCAACGTTTCAAGGAGTTGTTTAGTAGCTGAAACTGCTGCGACAGCTAGTTCCTTGGTTCTCCCCATTATGAGAATGTCGTCCAGATAAGCCATGACTAGGTATTTTTGTTCTCTTAATATTTTCATGGCTACTTTAAGAATTTTGGTAAATAATCTGGGAGCTGTCGTTAACCCATTGGGCAGTGCTCTATATTGCCATAGTTGCCCCATCCAGATAAATTTCAGGTATCTAAAATGATCCTTGTGAATGGGTACTAAATAGTAAGCATCTTTGATGTCTATGCTTGCCATGAAGTATCCCTTGGAGATCAGTTGTCTGGCAGTGACAAATGTCTCCATTTTGAAATGTTGATACTCAACAGATTGATTTAGTGATGTTAGATCAATGATGATGCGACATCCACCATCTTTTTTGGTTTTAAGAAATATATTTGATACAAATTCCAATGGCTCATGTCTGGTCCTTTCAATGACCCCTTTAGACATGAGCCTATCTAGTTCAGCCTGTCCTTCCTCCTTCTCTAGTTCAGTAGGAAGGAATACCCTTTGGGGTATATGCTGAACCGGCGGTATTATGCCTGTTTTAAATTCAATTTTGTATCCACTAATACTGTTGAGTATGATTTGTTGTTAGTGATAGTACACCAAACATGTTTAAAGAACCGTAAACGCCCTCCTGTTAGTAAAACACCCTTGGTTTTTGTATGTTGACAGGAACCAGACCCACCTACCTCCATGTTCATTTTTGGGAGCGTCTCCGTTGGTGGGTTTGGCTCGAGGGCATTCTTGTTGGTGCTGTCATGGGGCGGCGTATCTTCCCACAGCTCCGCTCTTGGGCCCCTCTCTAAAAAAGAGCTGTGGGGGTAGTGAGGAGCGGTCGCCAGGCTTTCACCAGTCCGGTATCTGCTGGTGGATGCCGAGGGGTGCTGCCAACTGGGTGTCTTCGCCCTGCTCGGCGCTGGTCCTGCCCTCATGAGGCCTACTGGTTTGGCTGCCTCTTCAAGTTCTTTCAGCCTTTTCCCCAGGTCAGCCCCAAATAGCAGTGCCTCTTTCTCTGGCGCAGGAGCTTTGCAAAGCCCCGCATATTTGGGGTTGAGGGCAGGCCTGATGTTCTCCCGCCTTAAGTTGTTCATCTCAAAGTGGGTGTTACACATCAGAGCTAGGACATCCTGTTGGGGTGTAGTGAGGTCCGTGTGCTCTGCGGACCGAGCAAAGGCGGTGATGGCTGCGGTATGGAGCTTCAGGATGCGCTGCATCTTCAGCTCTTGGCTCCTGATGTGTTGGCCTAGCTGGCTCCATATCTGGCCATTGACGGTCTTAACCCGCAGCGCCTCACAATTCTCGGGTGCCGTGTACGTCTCGAGAGCCTCCTGGAGTACTTTTTCCTGGAGTTATGCTTGCCGCCATTTTTGGGGTCAGCATTCTCCCGGCCTTCGGGGGCGCCGCATACCTGTTGACCACACCCAGCAGCTCTTCTTCCTCCCGCTCCCCTGGCATACTTGTGCAGTCGTCCGCCTGCCCCTGCGATAAGCCAGCTCAGTCCTGGCCTCCCTTGCTGACCTCAAACAAGGAGGGAGCAGAGGGGTAAGGTGACGGTTTGGAGGAGGCCTCAGCCCGTCCTCCCTGGAGATGCCTTGCCTGCATCTCCTGCTCGAACATTTGTTCGAGGAGCTGCCTCATGCAGCTTAAGCGGCTGTCTCCCCGTGTAGCCGGTGGAGAATGTTCCCGTTCCTCCGACGAGTCGGAGACCACCGGCCGGTCCGTTTTACGGGTGGATTTCCTCCCTGTGCGAGGTGTTGAAGTCGGCAGACAGGGAGCGGCTCGGGTCGGGTGTACGGGAGCGCTGAAAATGCTCCTCTGCCGCCAGTGGCTGCCGCCCAGATATCGACCCTTCCTCGGGGGGAGTTGGGCAGGCAGTCCGTTTAGTTTGTCGCTTGCGGGTAGCCATGCTAGTGACTTCTCTGCAATACAAAAGACTCACTTACCTGAGGTCTTGTCTTTATCCTGCAGCTGGAGAGCCTGGCTCCAGCTGCCGCCGCTGTTGCGCTGCTGGCGTAATGCCGCGCCTGCGCACTGGGTGGGTTCTTCACGTAGTCACTCACGTGACTCCGAAGTAAAATTGGAGAAAAAACATAAAAACATACAGGATCAGTTGGTATTAAAACAGATTAAGGAAAAAAAGGGGGAGTTAGATGAGATCCTTAGGGGAGATATGGAAAAAAGGGCAAGATTCGTAAAGCAGACCTATTATGAAGCAGGTCCAAAAGCAACTAGACTCCTGGCCAGATGCCTGCGTAAACAGCAGGCCTCTAATACAATTCATAAAATAAGAGATCCTAAAACCAATCAATTATCACATGAGCCAGATGAGATAGAAAGAATATTTGAAGAAAACTATAAGAAACTCTATTCTAAACCACTATCAGTTGGCGAAAGGACAATGAGAAGTTTTCTTAACTCACTTGATCTGCCATCCATTAGTGAGACACAAAATAATACCATTACGTCACAATTTACGGTTAAGGAGCTGGAAGCTGCAATCAGTAGACTCAAGGCTAGTAAATCACCAGGCAGCGATGGGTTTCCACCAGAATAGTACAAGGCCTTTAAGAACGAGCTAACACCTCTGCTCCTGTCTTGCTTTAACTGGATCCTTAAAGAGGGCAGGGCTCCCCAATCATGGAAGGAAGCAATTATTACCATTTTACCCAAGGAAGGCAAAGTCAAAGAGCAATGTAAACATTTCAGGCCAATCTCAATTTTAAATGTAGACTACAAACTATTTACCTCAATCATTTGCAAAAGACTCGAGACTTTTGTACCAGATCTGATTAATGAAAACCAAACTGGGTTTATTCGGGGGCGTCAAACACAGGATAATATTAGAAGAACCCTCCACATTGTGGATAATACTCAAAAAAAGGATACAAATATGGTCCTGGTCAGTTTAGATGCAGAAAAAGCCTTTGATAGTGTTAGTTGGGTATTCTTATATAAAGTACTGAGGAGATTTGGTTTCAATGAAGATGCAATTCGGTGTATTAAAACAATATATCAGGAGCCTACAGCTAGGATTAAGGTAAATGGAAACATATCAAAATGGATCCAGTTAGAGAGGGGCACAAGGCAAGGATGCTGTCTTTCTCCTATTCTCTTTGTTTTGTATATTGAACCCTTAGAACAAGCAATAAGGCAGAGAGAAGACCTGCAGGGGGGCAAAATAGGGGGGAAAGAACATATAATTGGTCTTTTCGCTGATGATATCATTATTTTTCTTGAACAACCAGATATGTGTCTCCCAAATCTAATGAACCAAACATATGGATACTACTCGGGGTATAAATTGAATATAACAAAAACACAAATTCTTTCATTCAATTATTCTCCATCCCAACAAATCAGAGATGTATATAATCTGAAATGGAACTCTAAAATGATGCAGTATCTTGGTGTAACTATAACCAAAACACTTTCCAACTTGTTTGAAACTAATTATAACAAAATTGAAGAAAACATCAAAAAGGATGTTGAGAGGTGGTCGACCCTCCCTCTAGACTTCAGTGCCAGAATACAAACGGTAAAAATGAATATCCTACCTAAACTACTATATTTATTCCAATCTCTCCCAATTAATGTTCCCCGAGATAAATTCATAGCCTGGGATAAAATGATCTCTAGATTCATTTGGAATAGCAAAAAACCAAGAATAAAACTAACAACACTTCAACTGCCGAAAAGCAAGGGTGGAATGCCTTTACCAAATCTGAGGAAATACTTTTATGCAGCTCAACTCATACCTCTGGCTTGTTGGTGTAGACCTGATTATGAATCTCGATGGAAAGAAATGGAAAGGGAGATACAGGGTTACCAGACCCAGATTTTGGTGGGAGACAAATATCTGAGAGGGGCTTTGAGACATGCTATGGATCCAATAGTAGCATTTACGTTAGAAATATGGAATGTTATAGTGGAAAAATACAAATTAAAAAGAGGGGTTCATGCATTGAAGTGGTTCGCATGTGACTCAAAGTTTAAGCCAGGGTGTATGATTCAAAATTCAAAGAATGGGCACAAAAAGGCATTACGGCAATGTATACAGTTTCAGAAAATGGCGAGTTTATGAGCTTCCAAGATTTAAAGTCAAGGTATGGTCTCGAAAACAAAGATTTTTTTAGATACTTGTAATTAAGAGACTACTTTATAAAAGAGATAAGGCCAGAACTAGATGAAACTTCAAATAATGTGATCAGTGTGATTGTGGATGCATACAAACAGAAGGGGTCTCTGGTCATCTCTGCTTTCTACCAAGCTCTGGTGGAAAGCGGGGCAGAATCAATGCTCTACATAAAAACAAAATGGGAAGCAGAATTAAAGATTCAACTAACAGAAGAAGAATGGTATCAAATGTGTGAAACACAATGTTCATCCACAAGCTCACTTGTATGGAGAGAATTTTGCTGGAAGAATCTATCTCGCTTTTTTATAACACCAAAAATAAAAAGCAGACAACTTGCTGTCCAACAACACTGTTGGAGGCTGTGTGGGAGTATGGAGGCAGACCACTCGCATATTTTCTGGAACTGTGTAAAGATAAGGCCATACTGGGAAAATGTTAATGCAGCTGTAAATAATATCTTGGGTTATAAAATCCCAAATACCTGTCCTGTGATGTATCTGGGGCGTATTAAAGATAGTGTAAAAATAGAAGATACATATTTGATTAAAGTTTTGCTTGCAGCAAGTAAGAAGGCCATTACCAGGCAGTGGCTTAATGAAAAAAGTCCAAAACAGGAACAGTGGTTGGAAATTGTGCGAGACATCTTTAATATGGAGAAATTGACATATTCCTTGAGAGTCAAGGAGAATTCATTTGAGAAGATCTGGGAAAAATGGACTGTTTATTTGAGCCATGACACCTTTTTTTATTTTTTTATTTTGATTGTTGTTTTTCTTACATTATTTTATTCATGGTGATGGTGTTGCACTGTTTTGAGAATATCTCTTAAAAATCAATAAAAATTTAAGTGAAAAAAAAAAAATGTAGTGTGCCTGGACTTTCAGTAAGCATTTGATAAGGTCCCACATAGGAGATTAGTGGGCAAAATTAGGGCGCATGGTATTGGGGGTAGAGTGCTGACATGGATAGAGAAGTGGTTGGCAGACAGGAAACAAAAGAGTAGGGATTAACGGGACCCTTTCAGAATGGCAGGCAGTGACTAGCGAAGTACCGCAAGGCTGGGACCACAGTTATTTACAATATACATCAATGATTTGGATGAAGGGATTCAAATTAACATTAGCAAATTTGCAGATGACACAAAGCTGGGTGGCAGTGTGAACTGTGAGGAGGATGCTATGAGAATGCAGGGTGACTTGGACAGGTTGGGAGAGTGGGCAGATGCATGGCAGATTAAGTTTAATGCGGATAAATGTGAGGTTATCCACTTTGGTAGCAAAAACAGGAAGGCAAATTACTATCTAAATGGCATCAAGTTGGGAAAAGGTGAAGTACAATGGGATCTGGGGGTCTTTGTACATCATTCTATGATGGTAAGCATGCAGGTACAGCAGACAGTGAAGAAAGCGAATGGCATATTGGGCTTTATAACAAGAGGAATCTAATATAGGAGCAAAGAGGTCCTTCTGCAGTTGAACAGAGCCCTAGGGAGACCACACCTGGAGTATTGTTTGCAGTTTTGGACCCCCTTACCTAACCTAACCCCATTGAGATAACAATCTGCCCCCTTGTTTTTGCCGTCAAAGTGGATAGCCTCACATTTATCTATATTATACTGCATCTGCCATGCATCTGCCCACTTACTCAACCTGTTCAGATCACCCTGCAACCTCCTAACATCCTCATCATAGTTCACACTGCCACCCAGCTTTGTGTCATCCGCAAACTTGCTAGTGTTGGTCCTAATTCTCTCTTCCAAATCATTAATATATATGGTAAACAGTTGCGACCCCAACACCGAGCCTTGCGGCACTCCACTTGCCACTGCCTGCCATTCTGAAAAGGACCAGTTCACTCCTACTCTTTGCTTCCTGTCTGCCAACCAATTTTCTATCCACGTCACTCTACCCCCAATATGCTCTAATTTTAGTCACCAGTCTACCATGCGGAACCTTATCAAAGACTTTCTGAAAGTCTCGATACACTACATCAACTGGCTCCCCTTCATCCATTATTACCTCTTTAATAATTGACTCCAGTATCTTTCCCACCACTGGTCAGGCTAACTGGTGTGTAATTCCCGGCTTTCTCTCTCGCTCCTTTCTTGAAAAGTGGGATAACATTAGCTATCCTCCATCCACAGGAACTGATCCTGAAGCTATTGAACATTGGAAAATGATCACCAATGCGTCCACTATTTCTAGAGCCACCTCCCTGAGGACTCTGGGATGCAGACCATCAGGACAAGGGGATTTATCATCATTTCAGTCCCATTAGCCTACCCAATATTATTTCTCGCCTAATTTATTTCAGTTCCTCTATCCCCTTAGATCCTTTGTCCTCCAATACTTCTGGGAGATTGCTTCTGGGAGATTGCTGGGAGAGGACGACAGATAGCACAATGGGCTAAGAGTTCGGCTGGCGACCGGAAGGTAGCCGGTTCAAATTCCGCTTGGAGTGCATACTGTCGTTGTGTCCTTGGGCAAGACACTTCACCCACCTTTGCCTGTAATGGAATGTTACGGCGGCAGGCGCGGGCACACCGCGACGCCCTGTGTCTCCCTTTCAAGGGAGATGCTAAAAATGCATTTCGTTGTCTCTGTACTGTACACTGACAATGACAATAAATTGAATCATTTCATTTCATTTCATTTTTTTTTGTCTTCCTTAGTGAAAACAGATCCGAAGTACCTGTTCAACTCTTCTGCCATTTCTTTGTCCCCACTAATAATTTCACCCTTGTCTGCCTTCAAGGGACCCACATTTGACTGCTATAGTTTTTCCCTTAAAATATCGAAATGAGCTTTTACTGTCCTTTATATTCCTGGCCAGCTTCCCTTCGTACTTCATCTTTTCAGCCCCTATTGCCCGTATTGTATCCCTCTGTTGTCCTATGAATGTTTCCCAATCCTCCGGATTCCGGCTACTCTTTGCGGTGTTATACATCTTTTCTTTTATTTTTATTCTATTCCTAACTTCTCTTGTCAACCACAGTTGCCTCCTAGTCCCCTTAGAATCTTCCTTCCTTTTTGGAATGAAATGATCCTTTCGGATTATGCCCAGTAATTCCTGCCATTGCTGTTCCACCATTATTCCTGCTAGGATCCCTTTCCAGTCTACCTTGGCCAGCTCCTCCCTCATGCCTTCATAGTCCCCTTTGTTCAACTGCATCACTGACACTTCTGATTTCACCTTCTCCTTCTCAAATTGCAGATTAAAACTAATCATATTATGATCACTACCTCCAAGCGGCTCCTTTACCTCTAGTTCTCATCAAATCTGGTTCATTGGACAACACTAAATCCAGAATTGCCTTTTCACTGTTCTCTGGAGGGATGTGAAAACAAGTTATGCATTTTCTCCAAGGATGCATCCTGACCCGCTGAGTTACAGCAATATTTTTTTGGGTGAATTTTAAAGTTGTGCATGACAATTTTAAACTGCTTAATCAAAAGCCACTTGAAAGCTGCAACCACATGTGTGATAGATAAATGGGATAAATTAGGAAATGGGAACCAGGTGTTCGGACATTCCCAAGTTAACAGAGGGTAGGGGTAATTAAATCTAAAAGCAACAATGATATGGATGGGAGTTTCAGCAGCAAGTTTGGAGTTTTAAGGGCCTGTCCCACTTAGGCGATTTTTTGGGTGACAACAGGCGACTGCCGCAAAATTTTCAACGTGTTGAAAAATGTTCGGCGACAGTGGCGACAATTTTTGCTGTCGTAGCTGCTGTCGTAGGTTGTCACCTGGTATCGTAGGTGAATTCCATTAAAACTAGTCCCTAGAGGTCGCCTAAAGAGTCGCCTAAGTGGGACAGGCCCTTTACAGATGTTACTGAAATCTCAAGGTCAAAACTTCTCAGGATTAAGTACAACATTAATATTGCAATCTGTTTGATTCCATTTCAGGGAGTTAACATGCAGATGGTAACAAGAGAACAAAGATTTAGGGAGGAAATTGTGGTGCAGAGAAGTAAAGCAACAGACATCATCAACAACTGAGGGAAACACAACTTATTAACTGAAAATGCCATTACAGCCTCCCTGAATCCAAATTATTTTCAAGGCCCCTATTTTCAGGGTTAAATCTCTAAAAACACATTTTGCAAGTTACTCCATACATATCAGTTTAGTTTAGACTCATAGAGTCACACAGCATGGAAACAGGCCCTTCAACCTAACTTGTACATGCTGACCAAAGTGCACCATTTATGCTAGTCGTACCAGCCATGTTTTGCCCATATCCCTTGAAACCTTCCCTTTAGTATCCTTTAGCTTAGATATACAGGTCTGAAGAAGGGTCTCGACCCAAAACATCATCTAATCTTTCTCTCCATAGATGTTGCCTCACCCGCTGAGGTTCTCCAGCATTTTTCGTCTACAATAGAAACAGGCCCTTCGGCCTGCCGATTCCATGCTGAACATCGGTCACCCATTCACACTAGTTCTCTGTTAAACCACTTTCTCACCCACTCCCGATACGCTGGAGGCTATTAACCTACAAAACCGGCACATCTTTGAGAATTGGGAGGAGACCGGAGTATGAGGAGGAAACCCACGTGGCAACAAGGAGTGCTTGCAAACTCCCCACTGTCAGCACCCGAGATCAGCATCAAATCCATATCTCTGGAGGCTGTAACCTCGTGAGACTGCAGCTCTATCAGCTGCATCACTGTGCCACCCTTAAGAAACATGATTCCCACACGTTGATATGTGAAAAGAAATACTAGTCAATTTCTGCAAACGGTATATGGAAAATATTGAATCATTAAAATGCATGGTACATAAAGGTTGGGCTTTTGTCCATTTCTCACCTTTTCTTCCACAGTCCTGGTTCTTCAAATGGCAGGAGATTCAGTCTCCACCAGTCCTTCAACAAGTGTTCCAGACCTCTATAATTTGTCAAGTGAAACCCTCTTATTTTTTAACATCTGCCCTAGAATCTTCCTACAAATTATTATAAATAATACGCTCGCCTGTTAATAGAATTTTACCATGTCTAAAAAGCAGTAGAGAATCATGACATTACAATCACGTGTTAGATTTTTTTTTAAATCACGGAGATAAGAATGAAATCTCTGCCAATTTCATCTGAGAACAACCTGAACATGATCAATACAGAACATGGCTGAAAACGATCTCGCTCTTTTCTCAAGCAATATAATCCCAAAGGACAGAAATCTAAACCACTAAAGTAAGAGGCTTTTTTATGTGTGATGAAAAAAAAAACATTTTGAAGTGGCTGTCTTGACAAAATTCTAAAGTAGGGCTTGAATTATGAATTTGTGCTCTAAACGTCTATTCTGGCCTAAGTCGATTACAATGGGATGATTAAAAAAACTCACTGTGCCATCATTGTAGAGCAGTACATTATATGTGTAATAACAGCTTAAGGAAGCAATCCATCATTGCTGTCCTTGAAAGAGAAAAGTTGATCTATTTCTTTGGTCATCATTTATAACATATTAGCTGACAAATAATTGTACATTCATCAATAACAATAGATTAAACCTGAAATGATTTATTGCTATTCCTCTGCTGCTCTGATAAAGTGCTAGGTTGTTGAGCCACTGACAAGGTCTGTATTTAATTTGCCTGGGTCTCTTAGTAGAAATAATAGACAGAGAGGAAATCACCTGAAACAAGGTAGAACAAGGTTGTCGACAGGTGATTTGTGGGCCTGCTATTCATGATTAGTGAAGCAGAGTTAGCAGTCACTCACCCACTCGGGCTTGATGAACCATTAAATCAAACAGACCCCACTAGCACATATGCTATCGGTCTCTCTCTGTTTGAAGTGAAAGGTAGGGTGAGCAAGCCAGTCTTTGTTTATGATACAGTATGATTTCTTCTTTCTTTGAAACAGAGGAGAAAAGTAAGCTGACATTTTATGCTAAAATTATTACCGTTCTGCTAATGAAACCACCCTCTTACAAGTTTACTTATTTGCCAGGATATTTTTCAAATAGATATAGTCTTCACTTTTGATCGAAATCAATGTTGAAAAAGAAAATAGAGCAGGTTGAGGTGAATGAGACCAAAGGGTGACATAGGCAGAGGCACAAATAGTCTGTTAAATGTTATATGCTTCTATGCATGTTATGCCAAGATCAATACTGTTTTTCGCACTGCTTGCAGTGAATAGCAGTTGTACATGTTTTGTACTGATTAAATACAGATGTAGAAAGATCAAAGTGCTGGAGTAACTCAGCATGTCAGGCAGCATCTCCGGAGAACAGATTGAAGAAGGGTTCTAACCTGAAATGTCACCTATCCATGTTCTCCAGAGATGCTGCCTGACCTGCTGAGTAATTCCAGCACTTCGTGTCTTTTTTTCTAAACCAGCATCTGCACTTCCAAAAACCATGTGGATACTTCATTGGAATTCACAGAATTAGGGGTGTGCATAACCCAATAACGAAAGAGCAAATTATGCAAAAAAATGTAAATTTAAAAGTTAATAGGCTCATTCAAATATTTTATATATATATATGCACCCTGGGTTCAAATGAACTTAATCCTATATATATATATATATATATATATATATATATATAACAAGTTCATTATATAAATATATATATATATATATATATATATATATATATATATATCAGTAATTTCAGCATAATATATATATATATATATATATATATATATATATATATATATATAAAGGATTTGGTGCATTTGAACATGAATAATCAGTGGAGCATGAAAGAATATGATTATCCTTGGATGGCCCATGAACTAAAGGAGGCCTAGTGCTTATGCAGCCGTATAGAAGCACCAAGTATGACAGTTCTTTAAAATAAGGCAATGTAAATGGATGTCCAAGTGTCCATGTCCAGCAAATGTACAATTTCTAACTAGTCTAAACAGGGAAGTATTGCAGTAACCAATTGAATCATCGTACAACTCGGGTCAAGGATTGAATGATATTTTAGGGTTTGTTCTGTGACTGCAAATTATTGATATCACAGCCTTCTCCAGTCTAGGTGAGAAATGGTTTTCGTAGAACAACCTACAGCATATTCAACACTATCTTTCTTATGTATTCTAGAGTGAACTGTAAATATAATTTCAGAATATTTAATTTATTTTACAAAATTTGGCAAATACGATCTTTATCAGCTAATTATGTCTTCCTCCTCTCTCTCCCCATCTTTAGTTTGACTCGAGATTTTTCATTTGTTTTAAATCGTTTTGATTTATGCTTGGTGAAGTTTATACAGTGTTGTTTATCAGAGCAGCATTGAGATTTGGCAAGGTAAGATTACATGCATTAAATTCAATAACAGACTCCAAGGGGACCATTGTGATCCAAGGTTGCTGGTTGTAAAATGCAGGTGATTGAGAGGGTTGCCAACTGCATGTCCCTGTCAACCATGCACTCCTATGACTTCAATGGAGAACAACTTTGGTCCATCTATAAATTCATTAGTATACCAGATTTCATCAGTTCCCGATCTAGTTCTAATTTAATGTTGCTTTTAGAATGAAGGCTATAGTCCTGTTCTTATCAAAGCCAAGACATGGATCTCCAGCTAAAAGATTGCATGATATGAGAGAAGAATGAGCATCTTTATTGGCAATTTTTCAGACTTGATAATGATTCCAGTGAAGAGCACTTTGTCAGTACATCTACAAAGGGCAGAGCTTGCATTTCGTTGTCTCTGTACTGTACACTGACAATGACAATAAATTGAATCATTTCATTTCATTTTGTGGGGCCATATAGGCCACTCTTTCTAAAAGCAAAACTAAATTCTATTGATGATTGTGGGCCAGAAAATATCCCACTCACAAAACTTCCCTGGAAGCTTCGAATAAGCTGCAAATACTGCTGAGCATCTTCGCTGTCTGTCAAGATTGTTAAAGTTTCACAATGGTTCTGAGTGACTCGAATATACTCTTGACTTTAGAGATACAGCATGGAAACAGGCCCTTTGACCCACCAACTCTGTGTCGATTAGCAGTCAAAGGAATGGGATAATAACCAGGATGGGATAACTGTGATTTCAGGTATTGTTTAAAAGATAGGTATTAGCCGTGAACCCTGCTTTTTTCCCATTGAATCGTATCTATTTACTCAAAATGCAGATAGAGACATATCCATCCAAAAAAATAACATTATCAAAAAGGCAGTATTCCCAAGTTACTACAATGGAATGGCCACTCAGTCTTGCTGTTCAAGATCCAAGCATAGGATTGAGTTTACAGACCTCTGATTCATCTATGGATGCCACTTTTTGGAGAAATGTCAATGCAAACCTTCAATTTATCATGGTAGAACATACTGTAGAATAGTACAGCACAAGAACAGGCCCTTTGGCCCACAATCTCCATGCCAAACACAATGCCGAATGAAATTAATCTTTGCCTGCACATGATTCATATCCCTCCTTTCCCTCCGTAGACATGTTTCAAATTTGGCAAAATGTCTTGTGGTCTTTGTATTGCAACCTCGCAGAGCCTTATATCACCAGGGGCGGTGTATGATTGGCAGCCCCGCCAGCAGTCTGTTTGTTTTTAAAAACGTTTTTAGTGTGTGTTAAAGGTTTGTGTAAATGTTCTCCGGTTTGTTTTATGTGGGGGGCAGGGCGAGGGGGAGAGGGAAATGTTTTTTTCATTTTCTTATCTTGCCAGAGATGCGATTTATTTCCGGATCGCATTCTCCAGTCGTTCTGCTGCCTACCATCGATGGAGCTGGGGGCCTCCTTGGACTATTCTTGGGCCCCACCGCAGGGCATGGACTTACATCTGAGTCGATCCCTTGCCTGCGGTCTTTACATCGGGAGCTCGCAGTCTCGGGAGAGGCCGTGGATGTCTGGAGCTCCAATGTTACGGAAAGGTTTGACCTGCCCCGACGCGAGGTTCGATCGTCCTGCGTGGGGGAGCTGACATCCCCCTGATGCAGGAGCAGATCGCCTCGATGTAGAGTACCCACCGCCGGCTACGGGAGTCAAAATCATCCCGTCAATGGAGGGCTCGAGGCTCCCGACTGCGGGAGAGCAAAGGGAAAGATTGAACTTTTTTTTCACCTTCCATGAAAGTTAATTTACAACAGAAAGTACAGAGAGTACAGAGGAGATTTACTAGAATGTTGCCTGGGTTTCAACAACTAAGTTACAGAGATAGGTTGAATAAGTTAGGTCTTTATTCTCTGGAGCGCAGAAGGTTAAGGGGGGACCTGATAGAGGTCTTTAAAATGATGAGAGGGATAGACAGAGTTGATGTGGGACAAGCTTTTCCCTTTGAGAATAGGGAAGATTCAAACAAGAGGACATGACTTCAGAATTAAGGGACAGAAGTTTAGGGGTAATATGAGGGGGAACTTCTTTACGCAGAGAGTGGTGGCGGTGTGGAATGAGCTCCCAGTGGAAGTGGTGGAGGCAGGTTCATTGGTATCATTTAAAAATAAATTGGATAGGCATATGGATGAGAAGGGAATGGAGGGTTATGGTATGAGTGCAGGCAGGTGGGACTAAGGGGAAAAAAAAAAATTTGTTCGGCATGGACTTGTAGGGCCGAGATGGCCTGTTTCCGTGCTGTAATTGTTATATGGTTTATATGGTTAAAAACATCACTGGCCAATTTCCCATGTAACAACCATAGGAATCTCATGAATCCTTTTTTTTTAGAGTTTAGTCTTTACTTTAGAGATACAGCGTGGAAACAGACCCTTTGTCCCATCAAGCCCGCGTCAACCAATAATCATCCTGTACACTAACACTATCCTACACACTAGGGACAATTTTACAATTTTACTGAAGCAAATAAGCCTACGTCTTTGGAGTGTGGGAGGAAACCTGGGCATCAGGAGAAAACCCAAGCAGTCACATGGAGACTTAGTGCACCCTTAGTCAGAATCAAACCTAGGTCCCTGGCACTGTGAGGCAAGAACTATACCACTGCACCATGGTGCCGCTCCTTTATTTGCAACTTTTTTTTCATTCTAGAATAATACATATAATTTTTTTATGTATGATAGTATTTACAGAAATTTATAGAGAGGTTTTGATAGTTCTAACTATCATCTGTTGATACTAGCCCTTGATGTTCCCACCACTGCTTTCAAATTAATTTTATTGTCGGAGAACTGTAGTGAAAGAAAGTTAATTCTAACACACTATCGGCCATCACCTCAGTAAGCATCTCAAAAACCCATTACAAATATTTCCCTTTCACACACTCAGAATTCAATCTACTTTGTTAATTTTTCTTCTGTTTAAGAACTAGTCCCTCGCTAGCTCCTCCACTTTATAGTGACTAATTAAAGAAAACATTCCATGATTGTCTATTTTCCTTCATGCATGACAATCTATTATTCTTTTTAATACCTGATTAGGGCATTATTAATGTTACATTTAGATTGATTTGCCGAAGCCTTTTTTATAAAACACCACTTGTTTTGATTTAACAGTCACAGGTTTCTTCACTCCCCAACTATTAGTTACATTAATTCCCAATGTGCAAGCTGCCTGCATTAAAAATTCAATTTTGATCAGGACGTTGAAAGGTTATAAAATGGAAACCACAGGTGACACCATTCTGTTGAATGTTTTGACTCTCTTTTATTGTGGGCAGTCAAGGGAAGACATCTCGGAGCATAATTTGTCAAGAATGATAAATCTATTCCATCATTCTTGCCAACAGCAGATCCTTTGTATTATGAAACACTATAAATCTTAGCTTTAGACAAAAGCAAGACTTTGATAGTGGCAGTGGTAAATGTACAGTGACAAACTACGTTCACATTGTGTTTACAATGTATGTGTATTTAATATGGTATAAAACAGCTGTAGTTACAGCCTGCTGGAGACATAAAAAGTATATATATTCTGAAGCCTCAAAGGACATGGGGAACTGTCTTGTTTGTCATTTCACATTCTCAATTCTGCAAACACAAACTGTTTACTTATTTTTTTTATCTCCCAAGATGCTAGGTCCAAGTTTTGATTTTCTTTGAACAGATTTTCAGTAACCAACATAAAAATTATGCTTTGCAAGTCTCCTGTGTTTCTCCAACATTTCAACCTACTGAATGAATTCTGGTGGAAGCACATTACTGGATCAGAAAGAAAACATTGATTTTTTGGCCATGGTATCAGGAGAAGAATAGAGTAAATATGTTTCCCTTTCAAACATTAAATGCGGTACAGTGAATAGCTTTTGTCGCGTGCTAACCAGTCAGTAGAAAGACAATACACAATTACAATCGAGGCATCCACAGTGTACAGATTCATGATAAAGGGAATAACATGGATAAAGTTTAGTGTAAGATAAAGCCAGTAAAGTATTAAATGAGGCAATGCGGTCCATCGATGTTAAAGCAAAGTGTTCTATAAATTGAGTTAAATGTAACAGTTAACTTAAAAAATAGAATCGTTAAAAAATAGAAACGTTGTTAAAATATGCATGAAATTTTGTAGTGCAACAGTAGTCGACTTAAAACTGAATCTCCTTGGTAACAATTTAATTAAGAATATTGTGGATTAATATTTCCAACAATACGTAATGGCTCAAATGTTTCTTACTTTTTAATCAATTTTATGACACATTCTTAAAGTTGCTAATCACACTTTTAGATAATTCTAATGTCCACCAATTTCCATAAGTTTTCAGTTCCCATGAGATCTATGTAAGGTTTGGATCCTGATATTGTAACATTGTTTCTCCCTCCAGCACATTGCTGAGTAACTCCAGCATTTTGTTTTGATCCCATAAGCTATGAAAGCAAGCCTGATCTGCCCTTATGCAAATGTAAATTCTGATAAACTATCTTATTTTGACTTTCTTTTTTAACCTATTTTAAATGATCAATAACTCCTTCAAAGTGGCAAGAAAATGTATTTATAGAAATGAGCTAAAGGTTTGCATGCCAAATAATCCCTGGTGTAATTGAAAGGTTATCGAGATAATATTAATACAGAAATCTATGTTTCTGAGTGCTCCCGCAAAGGTTCATTATGTGAAACTGTGAAAATTGTAATTCAAGGCACATTTGAGATTCCATTACAGTGTTGATCCACAAGAACATGATCACAAATAATAGCAATCTTATCAGACACAAATATGCAATATGGATTGTACTTCTTAATGTGATGGTACAGTTTTCTTTTAGATCAGGGATATCATTGTCTAACTTTCACTCATTAGTCTTTAGCCAACATTAATTGAAATTTGTATTCTTGGTTATGAAACTGGAAGTGAAAGATTTATATGATATATATATATATATATGCATTAAAATATAAACACGTAACTGAATAATTTAATTCATTCTGTGTGAAAAATTTAAATGGTTCAGCATGTTTAGTAAATTCAGCATGTTTCTCTCATCCCATTTTACTCCACATTTATCATTTTCTGCCCGGTTCACTTAGCTTCTCATATTCAACCCTCTTCTCGAGCAATAACTGTTTTCCTGCATTTGCGTCCCGGACTCCAATGCTGTCTATTTTGTTATCTATCCTCCTGTTTCCTTCTAACTCATGCATATTGCGGTCCTTGCTGATCCATCTGTTTTAGACAATAGGTGCAAGAGCAGGCCATTCGGCCCTTCGAGCCACTTTTGTGCTGCCATTCTGGAATATGACTGTCTGGATGTGGTCAGCATTTCTACCCACCGGCACAGTGCCTAACTTTCAAGCTGTAAACTCCAGGAGTATATGTTCCATGCAATTTAATAGCAAATAGAATTGATATTTTGACGTATAATAGATTGAGAATTGTCTTTGTTTGCCACAAATAAACAGAAGCCATCATATCATCCATCCATTGTAATACTCAATCCCTGTCTTTTAAGGCACATGGTTTGTATCACAATCAGAGAAACATTTCTAATCCAGTATGTCACAGTGAGGTTTTTTCAAATTGATTCACATTTATTGGACTTGTGAAGTTTGAATGATGTACATTAAAGATCAACTAAATTGTGCAATGAGCCATCATCTTGACTCACTATCTCTGAAATTCTTTGCCACAGAAGGCTGTGGAGGCCAAGTCAATGGATATTTCTAAGGCAGAGATAGATAGTTTCTTGATTAGAATGGGTGCCAGGGGTTATGGGGAGAAGGCAGGTGAATAAGGGAGAGATAGATCACCCATGATTGAATGATGAAGTAGACTTGATGGGCCGAATGGCCTAATTCTGCTCCTATCACTTATGACCTTATGACCTCACTCTAGTTCTTCTAATGAAAGACCTTGCACTATACTGTTGGCTGAGGGATTACGGGAAAAGGACCCGTGAAATAATATATTTCCAACTCAGAATGATGTACATCTTGGAAGGGAACTGAGAAAACAGTGAAGAGTTACTAAATCTACATCAGAAGAAGAAATAATAGAATAGTTTAGACATAGAACTGAGGGGGTGTGGAAGATGGTTAGTGAATAACAGGACTTATAAATTTCACAATAGGTTAAATTGTTAACAATTGTGCAACTGTTAACAATTGAATACGAGTGATGAATGTCAAGAAGCTGAAGTCAAGATACTGGGCTGGCGAGTTGAATTATTGTAAAACAGGTAGATAAGTGATGAATTGGAGGTATCAGTCTTTTGGATTATAAATATAGAAATACGTTTCTGGAGCTGGGGGAAAGGAGCTAATACATGAAGATTAACAAAGAATAAATAAGGAAAATCCCAAATCATGCAAAAATATTTTTAAGTGTGCTTCTGTAATCTGAGTAATAAAAAGGATTGTGCATGTTCCTATTTACTTATTTGTTCTCTAAATGCAGTGAAGGCATACATTCTTAGATTTCTGTGGTACTTGGGATAATCATCAAAATCAATTAAATGATTTTACAATGTTAAGGCAGCAGCAATAATCATTAGTAATATCAAGTATAGGAAAGAACTGCAGATGCTGGTTTAAATCAAATGTAGACACAAAATCCTGGAGCAACTCAGCGGGACAGGCAGACTGGGGACCCAAGGCGTCACCCGTTCCTTCTCTCCAGAGATGTTGCCTGTCCCAACTGAGTTGATCCAGCATTTTGTGTCTACCCTATTAATAATATCAATGTGCCTTTGTAAATTTATTTACATCAGCAGAAGATTGTAGTTATTATTTTGTTTTAATGGGAGTCCATTTTACTGAAAGTCCCAATTATCGATAATGTTTCCAGCAAAGTACTGAATCATTTAACATGCTGGTAACATGTCGTTACTTTTAGTTTCCCTGGTACACTTATTGAAGTTATGTGAATTGGCAGAGATATCCCTAATTTTAGCCAATAAGAAGGTGAAATGGTTTTTTTTACAGTGAAACATTTCACAGTGGAAATGTGTTTTTTTAAAAGATTATTACAATTGCTTCTTAAATTATTCAAAACATGTGTATTTCTCAACTTATCTCAGAATGCAATGAATAATCATAAAATGAATTGAAATGAAGACTTCATAATAATATCATTTTGTGGTATCTGTTCATGTTTCTGTTCTTCCATATTGTTAAGTACATAATAATTTACAACAGAGGCGAATCCCAGTACAATTTGTAGATGGTATTGTACACATACTATATTTTTAGAAGATATTGTACACATACTTTTTGGAGGTTTGCTGGTGTCATGTAAATTATAAGAAGCTTTGCTGCTATGAAACATTTTTTATGATTAACACAGCTTGTAATAATTTATAATTAAAGTTAAATTATCGGGAAATTTAATTAACAACTAACTCTTATATGTTATCTCAATGCAAACTGGAGAAATAATCTATCATATGACATTATATGATTCGCTATTTCATTGCATATTGTAAAGCATTAATAACTATAAAATGTATTTTTGGTGGAATGTTGAACAGTGTATTTTCACTTTTGATTGTTATGGCATGCAAACATATTAAGAAGTAAAAAGAGATATGCAAGTAAAGTTACTGGACAACATTATAATTATTGCTTTTATCAACTTTTCGGGTCACAAATCCACAATTAGTTCTAAGCATATTTTTTTCATATGCAGTATTAAATAATAGCATCATTAGAATTATTCTGTTAATAATTTACTGAGGCTTAGCCATCACAGTTCATTTATGTCTATGTATATATATATATAATGCTGATACATCATCCTCTCCTGATTACATCAAGCAGAGGTTCTATCTGTGAATGCCAGTGCATTTATTAATTTATTTGTATTGCTTCTCCAAGGCCACCATATACACATGCAAGTTACAGTACATATCCGGTAGATATAATTCACTGCAGAATGATACTTGCCCCACCTCTGAAGGGCCCTTAATAAGAGCTGGTAGAATAACAGATGGAATCACTAAAACCACAGACAGATGGCACTGTGCACCACTGACAGATGGTGTGAAATTCAGCTGTGTAATCATACAGGTAGCAACAACCTCCCTAGTCCATCTATTAATTTCAATCATCATTTATGTAAAGCACTATAGGATCCTATTACCCTTATTAAATGCTGACTTAGCACAGATTGTTACGCACTATCTCCTCTCAATATTTGAAATGCATGTGTTTTATTTATATCCAAGAACAGATTAACAAAAGAGAGATGATTCAATGCCTACGGATATGACAGTAGAACAGATTATCGCCTACTAAATCTAGCAAAATCTTATCAGACATTAAAAAAATGATTTTTTTGGTTGAAATGTTAAATGTACAGATGATAAAGAGAGAATTTTCCTTCTCCAAAGTTTCTTGAATCATTGCTTAATTGTAAGTAAATTACACTCGCTGAGTTTAGATGAGTTTCGTTTAGTTTAGTTTAGTTTGGTTTAGAGATACGGCGTGGAAACAGGCACTGCGGCGCACTAAGTCTGTACCGACCATCGATCACATTCACATTCGTTCTATGTTATCCCAGTTTTGCATCCAACACATGAGGGGGAATTTACAGAAGCCAATTTATCAACAAATCTGCCTGTTTTTGGAATGCGGGAGGAAAATGGAGCACCTGCAGAAAACCCTTGCAGTTACAGGGATAACAAACAAACTTTATATAGACAGTACCCGAGGGCAGAATCAAACCCAGGTCTCTGGGGCTGGGAGGCAGCAACTCTACCACTTTGCCACTATGCCACCCAATAAAAGTTTTGTCTTAATTTTATTATGCTTCCTCACCAATATCTCTTTCAGAAGCCAACGTTTAAAGAATATGTAAAAGGATCAATGTCCATTATTTTGAAAAAAATGTTTTGCATCAATAGAGGAACTGACTTGGAAATGTTGGTGAGCATTATAGTGTGAGGGAACATCAAAACTAGATTAAGAAAGACAATTAAACTTGTACAGGGAGATTGAGCAAAGCAGAGAAAATGTTAGGAAAAGTTTAGTTTAGTTTAGAGATACAGTGCGGAAACAGGCCCTTTACCCTACCAAGTCCAGCGATCCCCGCACACCATTACTATCCTACACACTAGGGAGAATTTCCAATTATATCAAGCCAATTAACCTACAAACCTATACGTCTTTGGAGTGTGGGAGTAAACTGTAGATCCCGGAAGAAACCCACGCAGGTCGCGGGAGAAAGTACAAACTCCGTACAGACAAGCACCCGTAGTCAGGATCAAACCCGGGTCCCTAGGCCTTTAATGCAGCAACTCTACCGCTGTGCCCAAAAGGCAAATCAAGATTCTAAAATCACCCAAACATAGTTCTAATTCCAATCCGCATACTTTGGTGATCACTGTTGCTGTTAACTCTATTCATGATTTAGCTTTAAATATTACATTTTTTAAATGTTTGGAGGTACAATAATGGATTAGAAAGGCAAATTAAATGCTTGTCTTTATTGTAAAGAAAATGAAGCACAAAAACAAAGAAACTCTGGTACAATTTTTCAGCATGATCTGTAATTCCAGACAATCTGGAATGCCGCATAGAATTTTTCAATGCATATTTAAGGAAGGTGGGAGAGAAGTTTAACTTGATTTATTCCTGGCATGATGGTTGATGTATGAAGAGTTCAGCAGGTTGGGATTATACTGATAGGAATTTAGAAGAATGAGTGTGATCTTATTGAAACATGTAATATCCTGATATGGATTAACAAGGTGGACGCCGAGAGGATGTTTCATGTTATTTAATACCACGAGGAAGAGACACAAAGAATTGTACAGCACAGAAAAAAGCTCCACAACCAAATCCCGTTTGTCAACATTTGGTCTACTATATTCCTGTAAACATTTCCTATCCATGTAGCTGTCCAAATATATTTTGAACACCGCAATTGTACCTGCCTTAGGCGAAAAAATAAAACTGGGTAAGCGGCTCACCCGTGGCTAACGAGAAAAATCAAGGATAGTGTTAAATCCAAGGAAGAGGCATATAAATAGGCCAGAGGAAGCAGCAAACCAGAGGACTGGGAGAAATTTAGGAGGACAAAGGGGTTAATTAAGAGGGAAAAAAAAGAGCATGAGAGAAAGCTTGCGAGGAAAATAAAAACTGACCGTGAAAGTTTCTTTAGATATGTAAGAAAGGAAAGATTAGTGAAGCCAATTGTAGGTCCCTTAAGGGCCTGTCCCACTTACGTGTCATTGGCATGCAAATTACGTTACCTCGTGGTCACGTTGACGCGCACGGGCATCGTATGGCCGCGCGGGGCCAGTCCCACTGAGAAGCGGGGAGGGGTATGTAGTTGTGCGCGACATCGCTCAAGGCTTCAAAATTTTTGTAGCGAACAAAATCTTTGCGCGCCAATGGCCGGTCGCGGAACTGACGGCCAAAGTAGGACAGGCCCAAGACCGTGGCACTGTGCAATGTCTCACCTTCAACAGCAACAGAAGCAGGCAAACCATCGCCGAACTCAGCCTGGTGCTCACGGCCATTGTGGTCCGAATCCGCCCCCACTTCTACGCCCAGAGCGGGGCCAAGAAAATTTAAGATAGACACAAAATGCTGGAATAACTCAGCGGGACTGGCAGCATCTCTGGAGAGAAGCAATGGGTGACGTTTCGGGTCAAGACCCTTCTTTCAGTCTGAAGAAGAGTCTCAACACGAAACGTCTCCCATTCCTTCTCTCCAGAGATGCTGCTGGTCCCGCTGAGTTACTTCTGCATTTTGTGTTCATCTTCAAATGACGTCACACGCTCTAGACGGCTGTGCGGTCGAATGAAGTCGCGCCCGACCTTTGCGGGACTGTCATCCCGCAACACGACCACGAGGTCGCGTAATTAGCGTGCCTAGAACACGTAAGTGGAACAGGCCCTTTACAGTCAGAGACAGGTGACTTTATAATGGGGAAACAAGGAAATGGCAGAACATTTAAACAAGTAGTTTGGTTCTGCCTTCACTAAGGAAGACAGAATCAATCTCCCCAAAATACTAGTGGACCGAGGATCTAGTGGGAGGGAGGAACTGAAGGGAGTTCACATTAGTCAGGAAATGGTGTTAGGTAAACTGTTGGGACTGAAGGCAGATAAATCCCCGGGGCATGATGGTCTGCATCCCAAGTTATTCAAGGAGGTGGCCCTAGATATTGTGTATGCATTGGTGATCATTTTCCAATATTCTCTCGACTGGATCAGTTCCTGTGGACTGGAGGTTAGCCAATGTCACCCCGCTTTTTAAGGGAGAGAGAAAACGGGGAATTATAGATTAGTTAGCCTTGGGTAAGATGCTTGTGGCGATTATTAATGATGTAACAGCAGTGCATTTGGAAAGCAGTGACAAGATCGGTCAAAGTCAGCATGGATTTATGATGGCGAAATCATGCTTGACTGTTCTACTGGAATTTTTTGAGGATGTAACACGTAGAATGGATAAGGGAGAGCAAGTGGATGTGGTGTATCTGGACTTTCAAAAAGCCTTTGACAAGGTCCCACACAAGAGATTAGTGTGCAAAATTAGAGCACATGGTATTGGGGGTAGGGTATTGGCATGGATAGAGAACTGGTTGGCAGACAGGAAGCAAAGAGCAGGAATTAACAGGTCCTTTTCAGAATTGCAGGTAGTGATTAGTGGGGTGTCGCAAGGATCGGTGCTGGGACCTCAGATATTTACAATATATATTAACGATTTAGACGAGGGAATTCAATGTGACATCTCCAAGTTTGCAGATGTTACAAAGCTGGGTGGCAGTGTGGGCAGCGATGAGGAAGCTATGAGGCTGCAGGGTGACTTGGATAGGCTGGGTGAGTGTGTAGATGCATAGCAGATGCAGTATAATGTGGATAAATGTGAGGTTATCCACTTTGGTGGCAAGAACAGGAAGGTAGATTATTATCTGAATGGTGTCAGATTAGGAAAAGGGGAGGTGCAACGAGACCTGGATGTGTTTGTACATCAGTCACTGAAAGTAAGCATGCAGGCACAGCAGGCAGTGAAGAAAGCTAATGGCATGTTGGCCTTAATGCGAGGGGATTTATGTTTAGGAGCAAATAGGTCTTACTGTGGTTGTACAGGGCCCTGGTGAGACCGCACCTGGAGTATTGTGTGCAATTTTGGTCTCCTAATTTGAGGAAGGACATTATTGCTATTGAGGGAGTGCAGCGTAGGTTCACCAGGTTAATTTCCGGGATGGCGGGACTGACATATGATGAAAGAATGGGTCGACTGGGCTTGTATTCACTAGAATTTAGAAGGATGAGATCTTATAGAAACATATAAAATTCTTAAAGGATTGGATAGGCTAGATGCAGGAAAAATGTTCCCGATGTTGGGGAAGTCCAGAACAAGGGGTCACAGTTTAAGAATAAGGGGTAAGCCATTTAGGACTGAGATGAGGAAAAACTTTTTCACCCAGAGAGTTGTGAATCTATGGATTTCTCTGTACTCGTTTTCAAGAGGGAGTTAGATTTAGCTCTTAGGGCTAAAGGAATCAAGGGTATGGGGAGAAAGCAGGAACGGGCTACTGATTACAGATGATCAGTCATGATCATATTGAATGGGGGTGCTGGCTCAAAGGGCCAAATGGCCTACTCCTGCACCTACTTCCCTATGTTTCTATGGTTCTATGTTATCACCTTTTCTGAGCTCAATCTATATACTCACCACCCTGTGTGTGAAAAGCTTGCTCCTTAGATTGTCTTAAATGTTCTCCTTCTCACATCAAACCTATACTCTCTAATTTTAGGCATCCCTATCCTGGTTAAAAGACCATGATTATTTACCCTGTGTATGGCCTCATAATTTTATAAACCTCGATATAGTCATCACTCATCTTCCTTAAAGTCTTAGCTTATTCAACCTTTCCATATAGCTCAAGCTCTCCAGTCCAGGCAAGATCTTTGCAAATCATTTCTGCACCTTCTCTGGCTTAATCACATCCTTCATAGTGTGGAATAATTGAATATACACAAAGAGACTTTTAGACATTTAAACCACCAGGATATCTAAAGATATGGGACATAAGAAAAAAATTATGTTATGTCCAAGAATGGTTGATTAAATTTCTGCTTAATTTTCAGGATCATTTTCTTATCCTGATATGACCTTGTACTGTATGTGATGTTGGAGTGAATGCATTTAGACTTTGTGCCAATTTTTCTGGAATAAGAAGAGATGGGGTTACTTCAACTTGTGAAACTCTGGTACTCTCAATCGTGTTTGCTAGCAGAGCAAAACTCTAATACCTTTCTGCCCCAAATTAATTCACACCGTTATTTTCACATGTCTGCTCCACAGTAAATCATTTATCAGCGAAACAGCTGCTGGATTCGAAAATTATCTTCCTTGTGTTTAAATCAATTCATTCCTTGAAGCCTTACTCATTTCAAACCCTACTTTCATAATCTCCTGCAACCCAGCATGTTTGATTTCTTCCAATGTTTGCCTCTTGATCATCCAAGGAACTCACCACTCTTTCATTGCCAATCATGCCTTCGGCCACCACGGTTTATTCACTGGAATTCTCTTACAAAACATTTCGCTCTCTCTCTGTCCCCCCCCCCCCCCCCCCCCCCCCCCCCCCCCCCCCCCCCCCCCCCCCCCTCCTTACCATGTTCTTTAACGTTATGGTCCTCATATGGTTTGGTATTAAATGCAGATTGATAATATTCTTCTGTGAAACTCGGCAATGCTTTGTTATGTTTAAGGTGCCATGTAAATGCAGGCTGTTGTTGCTCGTAGCGTATTTTAGGATTATGACCCAGGAATTATGATGGAATTCTACTATTCTGCCTAAATAAGTGACAGTAGGGGACATGAAGATAATAATGTTCCTATTGTATTATTCAGATTAAGGAAAAGAATATACAACGCAGGAGAAAGCTATTTAGCTCAGGTGTTCTTTAGTTACTCAGCGACAATACAGGAGAAATGAATGGTGTTAAAGGAAACCTGCTGAGGTACTGTTGTGCAAGCTGCCCTATATTGTACATAATGCAGCCTTGCTTTATTTATTTCTTCAAATTATGGTCAATAAACAACAAAATTAATTAAGTTATAGGGTCTCGACCCAAAACGTCACCCTTCTCTCCAGAGATACTGCCTGTCCCGCTGAGTTACTCCAACATTTTATGTCTATCTTCGATTTAAACCAGCATCTGCAGTTCTTTCCTACACAAAATTAATTAGGCGTTTGGATACCCAAAGAAAACACACCATGAACTATTCAATTCAAGGGATTAATGGAAAAGAGGATTGTAAGCAAATGTAAAATAAAGGATTTTTTTTTCAGTCATGTGCAGTGCAAGGGAAAAGTAAGAATTTAAATGGTGGCATGTAAAAATCCCAAGAATTTAAATACCATATGTTTCTAGCTTCTGCCACAAAATAGATTGTCACTTACCATGAACCTGAAACAGGTTGTAATCACTTATGTATCACAGAGGAGAACATCTTTTTGATGGAAATATATTTATTTCTCATAAGGTCATAAATGATAGGAGCAGAATTAGGTCTTCGGCCCATCAAATCTACTCTGCCATTCAATCATGGCTGATCTATCCCTCCATTCTCTTGCCTTCTCTGCATAACCACTGGCATCCATACTAATCAAGAATCTATCTATCTCTGCTTTACAAATATCCATTGTCTTGGCCTCTACAGCCTACTGTGGCAAACAATTAAAAAAAAAACCACAAACCTCTGACTAAAGAAATTCCTCCTCATCTCCTTCCTAAAGGAACGTCCTTTAATTCTGAGGCCATGACCTCCAGTTCTGCACTCTCCCACTAGTGGAAATATCCACTCCACATCCAATCTATTCAAGCCTTTCACTATTCGAGTGTTTCTGTACTGTTGTTGTGTTTGGGTACTGCAGTTTACCTTGAATACTTTGAGTCAACTGCTGTTATGACTGATTCTGGCTTTCACGATGCCATTGTAATCTGATCATGATATCAGACAGTGGGCACATGTACAAGACAAATGACCTGGGATATTTATCCACTGGGATCCAGCACCATCTCTCCTAAATTGCTCAAACTAGCACAAAAGATCAAGGAACAACACTTCATCCTGTTTGCTCTGACTCAATCCAGAAACCTCAAATAATGAACATTTCCAACCTTTCAATTTCTAATGAGAATTTCCTTAATTGACTCTTGCACGTGTAATTTTAGGCATTTATCCTGCATTTAACATCTTCCAGACTACCACCTTGTTGTTTGACTTATTTTTTCTTTTTTCACCTTTCTGCCACATGGTCTCTTATACCCTCCAACCTAGATCTTCCATTATGTACTTAGCTTCCCTCTACACTTTTTTCTGCACTTTAAAACTTGTTTTGTCCCCAACTTTTAACCATTTTGATATAAAGCCATTACCTAAAATGTTACTTTTATTCCCTTTGCATAAACCCTGCCTGATTTCACCAACATCTTTTGCTTTTATTGCAGAAGGTAGAAATATTGCCAGCATAAATGACAATTGGGTTCATCATAATCCTGTTAGTATTTGCATTAGTGTTAAGGGCATTCTGCTGCTAATCTGGCTCAAGCCTCAAAGTGTGGTACACCTCTGATCCAAATAATTATCATGGGAATAGTTTCCCTTATTGTACCCCGGCTATCAATTAGGACTGGAAATCAAGAAAGAATATGATGCAATAAAGCCCAAAGTGCTGGAGTAACTAAGCAGGTTAGACAACATCTCTGGAGACATGGATAGGCAATTTCCAGATTGAATAATATCCCGACGCAAAATGTTGCCTATCCATGTCCTCCATATATGTTGCCTGAGCCACTGATATATTCCAGCACTTTGTATTTTACTCAAGTTTCCAGGATCTGCAATTCCTTGTGTCTCCAAGCAACATTCGTCTCTTGCGTAAATGACATGGATGCTACAAATGTTGTTTGTGCTATTGTTCAAAGCCCCAGGAACTCAGCAAAGACAAGAAGTTGAATTTGGGTCTTTTCTGACCTGGCTCATTCACTGTTGCACCATGTAACTTTTAAATTGTTGTAAAATAACCAAACTTCATGTTTGTGAAGTGTGTCATTAACATGCCTACTCAAATTCAATCTATTTAACATCTTGTAATTGAAAATTGGGTCATGAAATCATGTTGTGTTTACTACAAACTCTGACTACACTTGATCCTAATAGCTCCCAATATTTCTGAGCTGTGAATTCATGCTCTCCTGCAAGTGGTGTATTACCTCTCCATGGTTTCAATGTTTGTAATGGAGAATCTTTCATTAAAAAGTATATAGTTCTTAGCACTAAATGTGATCATAAAACGTAATGGGAAGTGACACTGTCTGATACTGTGCTTAGTGTCCTGCTCTTTTACTCCTGGCTCTAGGTTTAGCTTGTAATCCAGACTCATCGGTGGAAAATCTTATCCTGTCTTTTAACGTTTTACTTGAAATATATTTGGACAGCATCAATTCACTTTTGAGTAAGCATAAGTTCATAGCTCAAAAATAACCCATCATTTTGAACAAGTTAATAATCTCATTCCAACGAGTCTGCAAGAAAATTTGGTATGAGATGTGAAGATCTCCCAAATTCTATGGGAGATGGTCTTGCGATAATGGAGAGAAAAATGGAACACTTTTCTTTCCGTTAGATGTGAAATTCAGTATGTTATTTTTAAGGGTATTACTTTTTGCTAAGATTAAATAACAATTATTGTGTGAGTTCTTATATTGTAGTAATTCAAAATATATATTTGATCACGTACAAAAATCCATCTATGCCAGTTTTTCCCTGTAGCTTTCACCATATACTGCAACGATGCTTCAGAAATACATCAAATGCATTTCTCAAAAAACACAGCTTTTCAGATGTCCAAGTATATAAAGAAATATTTATTTATGCAAATACTAAAATAAATTCTGACCATATTATTATCATTAAAGCAAACCATCCCTGTGGGGTAACATGTAAACATTGCACATCACAAGAATTACTGCCGCTCTTTAAAATTATATTTTTGTGAGTGAATTGATAATGATGCTGAGTTGCAATCATGAACCATGAGATGGAAGCTCGAGTATCTGGCATCTGGATGTAATTGAAGCCTTTGTCTCCACTCCCCAAAAGGCTCCATTTAAATGCATATAAAGCATTTGATTTGTTAGTTTTGGTAAAGTAATTTCAATTTTGACCAGTCAACATGATGTTTTTCGGAGATCATTAAATCGTTTGTGAGAGAATTCTTGGGTGAAAATGACTCCTGCTTTATTTTGTCCTTTTACTGCAAATATTGCTCATAATTTGCTGAGTCTGATCACAAACTTTCTTCTGCTGTTGTATACCACTTATGACTGTGATTTTTGGCCATCTTACTCAGTCCCCCTCCGTTCACCAGGTGCAGAGGATCTTCCCCATCATGGAAAAATAAAAATGTTATTAGTGTTGAAAAAAATGTTGAGAATCTTTCTCCTGTCAATCACACCATGAAATCCAGGGCCACCAAATTCAAGTGCAGTTTCCGACCACTTCAAGCAGGGTGCAGGGCCACCAAACTCAAGTGCAGTTTCATGCCACTTCAAACAGCGTGCAAGGCCACCAAATGCTAGTGCTGTTTAATGCCATTTCAAGCAGGGTGCAAAGCCACCAAATTCAAGTGCAGTTTCATACCACTTCAAGCAGGGTGCAAGACAACCAAATTCAAGTGCAGTTTCATACCATTTCAAGCAGGGTGCAAGGCCACCAAATTCAAGTGCAGCTTCATACTGTTTCATGCAGGGTGAAACCACCATAAAACCACACAAAACACCACATAAACACCACACTCACAGTTCAATAGTCATTCAGTGTGTTCAGTTGATTCACCGCTCAGAGAGTGTTGTGACCTCTTCCTACCCAATAATGCAGAGACTGAGCCACACACTTCCGGGTTTTATAATCCCTCCCCCTCCCACCGGAAAGGGTGTGGGTTTCATGGTGTGATTGACATGAGAAAGATTCTCAACATATTTTTCAATATTAATAACATTTTTATTTTTCCATGATGGGAAAAATCCTCTGCACCTGGTGAACAGAGGGGGACTGGGTAAGATGGCCAAAAATCACAGTCGTAAGTGGTAGCATTTTATCTAAAATCAATATACAGTGCAAACAGGAAATTGGGCAGTTACCACCACCAACAACCATTTGCAGTGCAGCATTTCAAAGCTGTTACCACCACCAACAGCCACTTGCAGTGCAGCTTAGCAAAGCAGTTACCACCAACAACAACCACTTGCAGTGCAGCATTTCAAAGCAGTTACCACCAGCAACAACCATGCAGTGCAGCGTTTCAAAGCAGTTACCACCAGCAACAACCATGCAGTGCAGTGTTTCAAAGCAGTTACCACCAACAACAACCACTTGCAGTAGAGCGTTTCAAAGCAGTTACCACCAACAACAACCACTTGCAGTAGAGCGTTTCAAAGCAGTTACCACCACGAACAACCACTTGCAGTGTAGCGTTTCAAAGCAGTTACCACCACCAACAACCATGCAGTGCAGTGTTTCAAAGCAGTTACCACCACCAACAACCACTTGCAGTGCAGCGTTTCAAAGCAGTTACCACCACCAACAAACGCTTGCACTGCAGCGTTTCAAAGCAGTTACCACCACCAACAACCATTTGAAGTGCAGAATTTCAAAGCAGTTACCACCACCAACAACCATTTGCAGTGCAGCATTTTTGAAAGCCACCACATTTTCATTTTAAAACCACATTAAAGGCACTCACAGTTGAGTTGACATGTGTTCAGTGTTATTCACAGCTCAGAGAGACGTGACCCTCTCTCTTCCTCCATCTTGTGGAGACTGAGTGAGGCACAACACTTTTGGGTTTTATAGTCCCTCCCCCTCCCACCAGCAGGGGCAGCAGAGAGAATGTCAACATTTTTAAAACATTAATAACTCTTTTATTTTTCATCGATGGGAAAAATCCTCTTGCCCTGTGCAGCGGAGGCGAACTCTGAGTAAGATGGCCAAAAATCAGAGCCATAAGTGGGAGCATTTTTTCAAAAATCATGAAACAGAAATACAGGAAGTGGTCAAGATCAAGATAGTAATATAAGATATACATGCATGTTAAGTCCTCTTACACAAATTAATTGTTGCTGCTGCGAGGCTTCGTGGGCTCGAGTTGCGCTCTTGCTGAGGTGGCAGGACACTCAGCCGAAGAGCTGGTCAGCACAAAGTCAGAGAGAGAGGGTTGACCCCGGGTTCGTTACATATACTAGGACACACCCCTATACCCCATGACAACTCATCCCTGCCATTGCCCAGCCACGTGACCCTATCCCCAACTGCTGAGGGTTCATGAAGCAAGTGGCTCAACCACCGGGTGCCGCCACACTTTATCCATTGGGGAAAATGGGCATTCTGGAGGATACTTGGTGGAAAAGGTCACAAAGTGCTGCAGTAACTCAGCGTGTCAGGCAGCATCTCTGGAAAACATGGATAGATGGCATTCCAGGTCAGTTTAGTCTGAAGAAGGATCCCAATCAACACATTACCCATCCTTGTTCACCAAAGATACTGCCTGATCTGCTGAGTCCAACACTTTCTGTCCTTTTGTGTAAATCAGCATCTGCAGTCACTTGTTTCTACATTAATATTTGATGGGATACTATCTTCTAGCTGAAACATAAATGAATTACTTAGAACTCAAAGTACAAAGATAACAGCAGATGATTCAATGCAATTTCAATAACTGCACTGACATTCAATATTTTGAATCCAATAAATGGTTCCATATTTGCTATGGGAACACACTCTAACTGACCAGACACTCTGACTTCTGCCTGTTTGCTGGAATAAAGTAATTCATATAGATGGTCTAAAAAGCTTTTAAGGACAGGAAACCCAGCCACACACAATTAGTGTTGTGAGGGCTGACTATGGGTACACAAGTATCTCAATTATTGGTAGACTGAGAAAATATGCTATGATCATGCTTGACGTGCTTAGTAAAGAATAAGTCAGGCCTGACCTGCTGAGTTCTCTAGCATTTTGTGTCCATCTTTAGTATAAATCAGCATCTGCAGTAACATTTTCTTACTGGTCTTGTACCTTCCTTGATCTCAATCCAAATGCTACAAAATCATTAAGATTAAGTTATCTGCAGGGAAATTAGCATCGCCCCAGAGTCTGATCTTTTGCCGATGCATACAAGAACGCCTCAGAGTCATGTTATTTTGCAAACCACATCTCTTGAGCAGTCTCCTGCTGTGTGCCAGTAGCCTATGCTCCATGAACAGTACTGTTTGATGTGCTGGAGGTTCACTAACACAATTTCAGGCACGAGAAGACTATAAGGAAACATTAGATAGACTGGGATGATGTTTATAGACATAGACATAAATTTTATAAAATTATGAGTGTCAAAGATGAGGGTCATGTTTTATAAAACCATGAGGGGTGGCACAGTGGTGCAGCGGTAGAGTTGCTGCTTTACAAATCCAATGACCCATGTTTGATCTTGACCTCGGTTGCTGTCTGAATGGAGTAAGTACGTTCTCACAATGACCACATGGTTTTTCTCGGGGCACTCCGGTTTCCTCCCACATTCTAAACGTTTGTAGTTATTTGGCTGTTATAAATTGTCCCTAATGTGAAGGATAGTGTTAATATACTGGGTGATACGGGTGATCGCTGGTCAGTGCAGAATTAGTGGACCGAAGGGCCCATCTCCACGCTGTATCCTTAAAGTTTAAAGATAGTGTTGATAATCATTGTCGACATTCCAGCATAGGGGAATCTAAAACGAGAAGGCATAGGTGTAAGGTGAAAGGAAGTTGCTTTAAAAGGTGTGATGGGTTATGGGAAGAAGGCAGGAAAATGGGGATAGGAGGGGAAAGATAGATCAGCCATGATTGAATGGCATAAACTTGATGGGCCGAATGGCCTAATTCTACTCCTATCACATGATCTTATGATCTGATAGACAAGTATTTCACATAGAGGATGGTTGGTATATGGAACAAGTTGCAAGAAGAGGTTGCAGAGGCAACTATAGTACAAGGTTTAAAAGCCATTTGAATTGTTATATACATAGGAAAGATTTAAAGGGATGTAGACACAAAGCAAGCAAATGGGACGAGTTCAATATGCAATGTTGACTGAAGGGCCTATTTCTGTTCTGTATAACTATGACTGTCTGTTTACAAAAACCTCTCTTTTAATGGCTACTGCATTCAGTTTACATTTGAACATTTGTTTTAAAGAAGAGTAGTTCACCTTTTCTATTAATGTCTGCTATTCACATAATTCCTAAACGCCGAACAATCCCTGACAATAATAACTGCAATGGCCAATGCCATAAAAAAGCTCTGTTCCATTTATTCCTTTTTCCACTTCTGGCATTGCAAACCTCTAACTCATTCTTTCTTGCTTTCATATTTATGATGATAAACCCCAGCGTGGTCTTACCAGATAACCTACTTTGTGATTTGCCTTGTCCTTAACACTTTTCAGAATTTGTGTAGTTCTGCACCTGACTTTTGACACTTCACCTTAGGGTTTTGCAGCTTGAAAAATTCATGTGTCATGCTTGGGCATCTCATCCAAGGTTGTGTTATTGATCACACAGCACTTTTCCCAGTCCTTATTTAATTATTACAGTAACTCTTCCTATCGGAGGTGGTTTAAAAGAAAAGGCTCTTATTTTACCCCCAATCTCTTTCTACAAGCTTAATACTTGAACAGAAGAAGGATCATGGTGACACATCTTTTGTAGCTCTTGAGCATTTAATAGATTGTATACGGTATTCCAGCTTACACAGTGATATGCTCTGGTAGTTTTCTGATGAATTACATGATTACAGATAAAACGAACAATTTTACTTGTGCTCAAATTAATAACAGTTGTGTGATTTGACAAGTGCACTTGCAGCATTCCCCATCTCATCACTTCAGATGATAAATATTCAGGCAGTTTCCATTTCCAGCTAAGAATGCGAGTGGGCATGGAGAAGTTCGGAGTGTTAATAAGGAAAAGGAAAATGTATTAATCTTTGCCACCTAGATGAACAAAGGAAAGCAATGCTGAACTATTTATTTTGCAGTTTATTGCTAACGAGACAGTTTATTTTCTGGGATTCAGCCTAGCATTCTGTAATTTATAGCGAGGAAGGTGAAAAATAATGCAGACAAATGATGAAATGTCAGGGGCCAACACTCTTAAATGAACCTATTATGGGCGAAGAGAAAGAATAAAATCTGCAGCTCATTATGACTATGTTCTACTTGTCAGTAAAGTGAAAAGCCCTGTGATGATTTCCAGTTTTATTTGTCATTTTGGTTATTAAAGCTGTCTCCTTGGTGGCAACAAAATGAATTGAAGACTTTATGTTGCAGTCAATCTGTGCTGAAACATTGCAGCCCCAGCTTCTGAAAGCCCTCTGTTGAATAATGCTTGAAAAATTGTAATCATAGATTCCTTCGTTTACAGATAATCTCAATCATGTAGAAGAAATTAATTTAATATTTAATTTTAAACAAATAATTAACATCTCACATTCCATTGCAAGGATTTCAAACCAGTAGAGTCAATATACAGAAGGTGAACAACAATTTTATCTGACACACAATTCTATTGCTGAACGGGAATGTTAATTTAGCAGAACTTGCAACAGTTGTGAAGATGGAACATCTTGGTAATTCAAATGATTGTGCACAGGATGCTAAGTTCATTTGATGCAATTGGCTGCCCTCTAGACAAACAGCAATGATCCGACAATTATTTCCAGCATATTGACAATGTAAACCTTCAATTCCTAGCCCCCCAATGCCTCATCTATACCATGGATAACCAATCCGTTTATACCTCCATTTCCCCACCAGCAAGGTCGCAAGGGCCTCCAATTCTTTCTTGGTCCCCTCTGCTAACAATCTCCATCATCTGACAGAACATGTCCTCACTCTCACCCTCGACAACTTCCCTTTTGATTCCTCTCACTTTCTTCAAGTTAAATGTGTAGCTATAGGCACTTACATAGAAACATAGAAAACAGGTGCAAGAGTAGGCCATTCGGCCCTTTGAGCCTGCACCGCCATTCAATATGATCATGGCTGATCATCGAACTCAGTATCCCGTACCTGCCTTCTCTTCATACCCCCTGATCCCCTTAGCCACAAGGGCCACATCTAACTCCCTCTTAAATATAGCCAATGAACTGGCCTCAACTACCTTCTGTGGCAGAGAATTCTTGAGATTCACCACTCTCTGTGTGAAAAACGTTTTTTCTCATCTCGGTCCTCAAAGACATCCCCCTTATCCTTAAACTGTGATCCCTTGTTCTGGACTTCCCCAACATTCGGGAACAATCTTCCTGCATCTAGCCTGTCCAACCCCTTAAGTGCCCCAGTTATGCATGTGCCCCAGTTATGCCTGCCTTTTTGTTGATTACAATGAACGGTCCTTGTTCCAAACGTGCACTAACACCAGCCCCCAACTCTTTCTGCACCGCATCAGCATGCCTCCTGCACCTGTGCAAAGCTCGTTGATCTTATTAACTATGCCACCAAATTCCATCCTGCCAAACCTTGTATAAAACATTGGTGAGGCCACATTTCATGAATTGTGTTCAGTTTTGGTCACACTGTTGTAGGAAAGACGTTGTTAAGCTGGAATGGGTGCAGGAAGGATTTACGAGGAGATTAGCAGAAATCAAGGGCCTGAACTATAGGGAGAGATAGAGCAGGATAAAGATGTATTCGTTGGTGTCCAGGAGGATTAGGGATGATCTTACAGAGATGTATAAAATCAAAAGAGGAATAGATATGGTATATGCACAAAGTCTCTTACCCAGAGTAGAGGAATCAAGAACCAGAGGACATAGGTTTGTGAGGGAGAAAAGATTTAATATCAATCTGAGGGGCAACTTTTTACACATAGGGTGGTAGGTATATGGAACAAGCTGAGAAATGAGGTAGTTGAGGCATGTTTAAGAATGTTTATCACAATGTTTAAGAATCATTTAGACAGCTACATGGATAGGATGGATTTAGAGGGATATGGGCCAAATGCAGGCAGGTGACACTCGTGTTGATGCGACATGTAGGTCGGCGTGGGCTAATTGGGCCAAAGGGCCTGTTTCCATGCTGCATGACTATGACTATGACTCTAAATTCACTTGGACTTTCTCTGCTGCCTCTCTCCCTTTTCGAGATCTCTTTGTCTCCATCACAGGGGATAGGATATTGACTGAAGTCTACTATAAACACACTGACTTCCACAATTATCTGGATTATACATATTCCCACCCTGTCACTTGCAAAGAGACAACTCCCTCCTCTCAATTTCCCCACCTCCTCTGCATTTGCTCCCAAGATGTGAATTTCTATTCCCCGACGTCTAAGATGTCATCGTTCTTTAGTAAACTTAGTTTCCCCACTGCTGTTATAGATGGATTCCTCACCTACCTCTCCTCTATGTCCCATAGTTCTGTTCACACTCTCCCCCCCCCACCCCTCTTCAGACAAAGCAAGGATAGATTTCCTCTGACCCCTGCCTTTCACCCCACTAGCATTCGCATCTAACACGTCATTCTCCGACATTGACACCACCTTCAATGTGATCCCACCACCAGTCACATCCTCCCACCTCCATCCCTTTCCACTTTCCGGAGAGACAACTCATTAGGCAATAGACAATAGGCCAGCACAGCCATTCAACGTGATCATGGCTGATCATCCACAATCAATACCCCGTTCCTGCCTTCTCCCCATATCTCTTGATTCCGCTATATTTAAGAGCCTTATCTAGCTCTCTCTTGAAAGTATCCAGAGAACTGGCCTCCACCGCTCTCTAAGGCAGAGAATTCCACAGACTCACAACTCTCTGTGTGAAAAAATGTTTCCTCGTCTCCGTTCAAAATTGCTTACCCCTTATTCTTAAACTGTGGCCCCTGGTTTTGGCATCCAACATCGGGACATGTTTCCTGCCTCTAGCATGTCCAAACCCTTAATAATCTTATATGTTTCATTAAGATCCCCTTTCATCCTAAATTCCAGAGTATACAAGCCCAGCTGCTCCAATCTCTCAGCATATGACAGTCCTGCCATCCCAGGAATTAACCTACGCTGCACTCCCTCAATAGCACGAATGCCCTTCCTCAAATTTGGAGACCAAAACTGCACACACTACTCCAGGAGTGGTCTCACTAGGGCCCTCTACAACTGCAGAAAGACATCTTTGCTCCTATATTCAACTCCTCTTGCTATGAAGGCTACCATTCCATTCGCTTTCTTCACTGCCTGCTGTACCTGCATGCTTACTTTCATTGACTGATGAACGAGGACACCCAGATCCCGTTGTACTTCCCCTTTTCCAAATTTGACATCATTTAGATAGTAATCTGCCTTCCTGTTTTTGCTATCAAAGCGAGAAACCTCACATTTATCCACATTAACTGCATTTGCCCACTCACCCAACCTGTCCAAGTCACCCTGCATTTTTCTCACACACACTGCCACCCAGCTTTGTGTCATCTGCAAATTTGCTAATGTTACTTTGAATCCCTTCATCTAAATCACTGATGTATATTGTAAATAGCTGTGGTCCCAGCACCAAGCCCACTAGTCACTGCCTGCCATTCTGAAAGGGACGCATTAATCCATATTCTTTGTTTCCTGTCTGCCAACCAATTTTCTATCCATTTCAGCACTCTACCCCTAATACCATGTACCTTAATTTTGCCCACTAATCTCCGATGTGGGACCTTATCAGATGCTTTCTGAAAGTCCATGTACACTACATCCACTGGCACTCCCTTGTCCATTTTCCTAGTTACATCCTCAAAAAATTCCAGAAGATTAGTGAAGTATGATTTCCCCTTCATAAATCCATGCTGATGGACCGATCCTGTTAGTGCTGTCCAATTGTGCCGCTATTTCATCTTTTATGATTGATTCCAGCATCTTCTCCACCACCTATGTCAGGGTAACTGGTCTACAATTTCCCGTTTTCTCTCTCCCGCCTTTCTTAAATAGTGGCATAACATTAGCTACCCTCCAATCCACAGGGACTGATCCTGAAACTATAGAACATTAGAAAATGATCACCAATGAGTCCACTTCCTTAAGTACCCTGGGATGCAGACCATCAGGCCCTGAGGATTAATCAGCCTTCGGTCTCATCAGTCTACCCATCACCATTTCCTGCGTAATGTGGATTTCCTTCAGTTCCTCCATTACCCCAGATCCTCTGGACACTAGTACATCAGGAAGATTGTTTGTGTCCTCCTTAGTGAAGACGGATCCAAAGTACCTGTTTAGTGAAGACAGAACCAAAGTACCTGTTCAAAACTCCCTTTCAAACTCCTTGGTTCACACATCCCACCCAAACCACCCCATTCCCAGGTATATTTCCCTGCAACCAGAGTCGATGTGATCCCTGTCCCTGTAGCTCCACCCTCACTTCCATTCAGGAACCATAGCAGTCTTTCCTGGTGAGACAGAGGTTCACATGTAACTATTCTAACCTCCTCTACTCCATTCTTTGATCACGATGTTGCTTCCTTTACATCAGTGGCACCAAACGTAGACCAGGTGACCATTTAGCCAAACGCTCGTGTTTGTTACGCCAAGGCCTGCTGAATCTCCTGGTTGTTAATCATTTTAACTCCCCTTCCCATTCCCATACTGACCTTCCTGTCTGCAGCCCCCTCCAATGTCAGAATGGTGTCACACACAAACTGGAGGAACAGCACCTCATATTCTGCTTGGGTAGCTTACAACCCAACTGTATGAATATTGAATTATAGAGTCAGAGAGTCATAGAGGGATACAGTGTGGAAACAGGTTCTTCGGCCCAACTCACTCACAGCAATGCCCCAGCTACACTAGTCCCACTTGCCTGCGCTTGGTCCATATCCCTCCAAACCTGTCCTATACATGTACCTGTCTAACTGCTTCTTAAATGATGGGATAGTCCCAGCCTCAACTACCTCATCTGGCAGCTTGTTCCATACACACACCACCCTGTGAAAACTTTACGCCTCGAATTCTCCACTTTTAGGTACTAAACTACAAACAACCCTCTCTTTCCACCCCTTTTATTCCCCTGCTCTTCCATGTGCCCCACCTCGATGTGTATTCATTTCTCCCTTTCCACTACCCCTATTTCTTTCTCCTTGCTTCACATTTCATGCTTCTCCTAACCTTATCTCCTTATCTCACACGTTTTGTCTTTTCATCTCTAGCTTTCGTCCAAACATCTGCAAATCAATAACCCCCCCTTACCTGTATCCACCTGTAACTTGCCAGGTTTTGCCACCTCTCTTCCAACTTTCTTCCCCCTACTACAATCAGAAGAATGTACTCAACCCCAAACATCACTAATCCATGTTCTCCAGAAATGCTGGCTGACTTGTTGAATTACTCCAATACCTTATGTATTTTATTCCCTCCTACTAATAGTCTCCTTTCACCCAAATAATATTTTTTGTTTTTCTCACCGCTTTTCCATCAAACATTTGTTAACATCAGCAGCTTTTCTCACAAACCGTAGAGTTATTTTTCCTTATCATGGTTAAAAATCTACCAGGTTTTAAGAGCAGGGAGCTTGAAAGTTGTCTGAAATACACGTAACACAAGAATTGGGGACCTTACAGACATAATTGAAAGGTGCATTCTCTTAAATTAGAATCTGCTGTGAGATCCAGGCCTGTTCTGTGCAGAATTTATCAGCAGTCACAGTGCCTTGGCAGTGATAACACACTTCAATACCCCAGCTGATTCACTGTATCACAATAGAAAGACCACTTGGTGACAATGGATACTCCCAGCAGGCCTGGTGATGACAGCTCCACTGCACCAGAGCAGTACAGGTACGTTCCAAGCCTATGCACAATACAGATAATATATAAAGCATCGATACACACTGTGCTGGATAGTTGAAGATCAGCTGGTCCACTTAACCTGTTTTATACAGCTACGCTGCTATAGTCACTAAAATGCTGCTTTTTCAATCGGTCATATTCTGGATGAGGTAAATAAAGAATCGGATCTAGAAATCCATCTCTAAGCCATCTATATGTCTAAACTTTCCCTTGAATACCAGAATTAACCACAATTATGTTTTATTCCTTCAGGTGATTTGGGTTTATGAGTTTAGTTTAGATACAGCGCGGAAACAGACTCTTCAGCCCACCAAGGCTGTACTGACCAGTGATCCCTGTACACTAGCACTATCTTACACTCTAGGGACAGTTCGCAATGTTTTTTTTACTGAAGCCAATTAACCTACAAACCTGTACGTCTTCAGAGTGTGGGAGGAAACCGGAACTCCCGGAGAAAACCCACGTGGTCATGGGGAGAAGGTACAAACGCCATACAGAAAGCACCTGTAGTCAGGATTGAACCCTGGTCTATGGTATGTAAAGCATCAACTCTATCGCTGTGACACGGTGCCACCCCGTTATTTCCAATCTCTAAGTTCCTTTGAGAGGATCTAGTGAGAGACATATTTTTAAAATGTGCAGTGCTCTTTTATTTTCAGACATGTTATTTGAAACATGGCTTCATATCAAGATGCTTCCCTCATCCATGAACCAATCCAGCTTCATTTTACAGTTCAACAAGGAACTGGTACCCAGTGTACCTAGTTAGTAATTTGAATGATAGCTTTAATTCTCTAGGAAATAATGAATTGTCCAGCAAATAACCTATTAACTTATATGCATGAACCTCAGTCCTTCCAAACCTATCTATCTGAAATAGTCTCACCTTTGTGTCACATAATTTCAAGATGAGTATATGCCAGATTAACACTCCCTTTTCTCTCTTGTTGATGCCTTGAGGAAGGAATAAATGAAAGGAATCAGCCATATTATCATCTCGCTGATATGGCCATTAATCACCAAACTATTCATAAACCTTAAGGCTATTGTTATTTACAAAATTAAAGGGGGCGGGGGGGGGGGGGGGGGGGGGGGGGGGGGGGGGGGGGCATCTCTTCATACAACCATTGTGTTGCTGGTAGTTGGATCCCGCTGTGGTGCCACTTAACCCTGTTTTTTTATACAGCTAACGCTGGGGGGGTGGGGGGGGGGGCCTGCTCATTTTTCAATCGGGTTGTTATGACAAAATCCTATTATAAATAAAATAGCCAGTAATCTGATTAAAAATTTACTGATAATAAGCTCTTAAGTAGATCATTTACAGTGTCTATTATATCTATAATACACAACAGCCATTATCAAATCATTAAAAATCGAATGACACCCTTATTTAAGGCTTAATCCTGACAATTTACAATGAAAGAGCTAAAAGACACCTATTTTAAACTTTTTAGGTAATCCTATTATAAATAAAACAGTAATCTGATTAAAAATTTCTGAAAGAAAATAGCTACAGTTTTCTTTGTGTCTATTATTGGTCTATAAAGTACACAACAGCCATTATCAAAGGATAAAAGATCGAATGAATTTACAATCTGAACTAAGCTAAAGACAACTATTTATAAGATTTAGTAATCAGCTGTGACATAGGAACTTTTCGGACCTACTTTTGCATGATATTTATAACAACGACGAAGGATTATTTATCAGCAATTTGCTTAATTGGAATTGACTACATTTTAACTGCTAAGTGCAAGGTGATACATCACCAAAAAAGCTACTTACTTCAATGAAACATGGCTAATGGAATGTTGATTCTAATAACATGCAAATGTGAACAACAAGATGCATATTTATCTTTTTCCAAATGTCTTCTTTATGAAGCTTTATTTGTAACTGTTTGCCAGGTTTTTTGAACTCTCGGCAAAGCTCTGTTAGGAATATGATTTATTTCACAGTCTCACCTCCAAGATGAATATGGTTGGAGGTGAAATCTATGGCTAAGTGAATCAGCTGTGGTTAAGTGGTTTGATTTTGTCACATTAAAGTCAGAGCCAGCCCATAAAACTTGGAATGCATGAAGAAAGCCTTTAATCTCAAATGCCCACTTCAATTATAATCCAAGATGCATACTCTAACACAAAACATTAAGTTTCCTGAGTCGCACCATATCATATCATTCTAGACTCTTCTGCATTAGTTTGCTGTTAAATAAATAGGTTCCATTCAGTGCAACAAAGGTATGAGGCCTCAATAGTAAAAAGAGTATTTAAAAGCAGCAAGAATGTCTGGTAGAGCCACTGCCTCACAGCGCCAGAGGCCCAGGTTAGATCGTGACCTCTGGTGCTCTCTGTGTGGAGTTTGCATGTTCTCCCTGTAACTGCGTGGGCTTCCTCCCACATCCTAAGGATTTGTGAGTCTGTAGGTTAATTGGCCTGTGTAAATTGTCCCTCGTGTGTAGGGTAATTGGGATAACATAGAACTAGTGTGAATGGGTGATCAACGGTTGGCATGGACTCAATGGGCCAAAGGGCCCGTTTCCATGCTGTATCTCTAAACTGAATTAAACTAAACTAAACTAGACTAGACGAAACTAAACAAAACAGTTGACATGAATTCAAATGTGTGCTATAGGCAAGGTCCAGTTATCTACAAACAATTGAAACAATTATAAATAGTCCCAGTTTCTTTAGTACTGCAAGTTGATGGAATAGAATGGATGCATATGCAAAATTTTATGTGCACAAAGTAAACGATGGGGTATTTAAAGCATTTAATGTATTTTTAATTTTGGAATTATTGACACCACAGTGTTCTTTTGTCCAAATTTAGAGATGATCAGAAGGATGAAGTTGTTAAGTTGATTATGCCTGACACAGATGGCAAATTAAAAATGTATATCAATGTTCATTAAATGCCAGACTCTTTAATACAATTTAAAGTACTACATAGATTACATTACTCCAAAACAAAATTAAATAGAATCTTCCCACATATCTCCCCTATCTGTGATAAATGTCAGCATTTAGAGGCTAACCTAACTCACACATTCGCAAATTGTATAAAAATCAAAAGCTTCTGGATGGACATTTTTAGAATAATATCTAAAGTTGTCAACATTCAATTGGATCCCGATTTAAAATTAATAATACTAGGAATATCAGAACAAAGCCTGACATTTACAACAACCCAAAGAAACTTTATCGACTATAGTATAATAACTGGCAAAAAATTAATATTAAGATTTTGGAAAGGTCCTATTACCCCCACAATTAAAATGTGGATTGTGAAAATGTCGGAGACCTTACACTTGGAAAGAATCAGACTTGTCTTAATGGACAAACAATAACTTTTTATCAGAATATGGTCTCCATTCATTGACTACTTGAAAGGGCAGACTGGCTCGGCACGTGAACCTGACTGAAACTCGAATTAAGGATCAGATGAAAAGTTCTACTTTATAATTTACGAATTTATAATCTCCAAAGTTGTATTTTTAGTAAATTATTCAATTCTTCATTATTATACTTTTTTCTTTTTTTCTTTTTTTCTTATTTTCTATCTATATAAAAAAAAATACTAGAAGCAGAGTTAATATCAATTGATAATATTAGTAATGTAGGAATGATATACATGAAATGTTTTTAGTATGATATGTACCTGCCTCTAATAAAAAGATTATTAAAAAAATAATAATTTAAAAAATAAATAAAAAAATCATTTATATTGCACATTTCATATCATCATAATATTCCAAAGTTCTTCACGCTTAATGAAGAAGTTTTGCAGAGGGGATAGTGTCAGAATGTACATAAACACATCCTATTTACACTCTGTGAGTACTCATAAATACAAAGTGATTAGTGACTACATAAATTTGGTTGATGGGCTGGACTCCAGAATTATTCATCTGCTCTCCTTCAAACAGGGGTTTGGCTTGGCTTAGAGATGTTGTGGTACACATCTTTAGTACTGCGCAGAGCCAGTTTAAACTCTGGACTCAAAGCCTCGGAGTGTGCTTTGACTCAGAGGCCTTTTGACATGAAGTTAAAAGTGCCACCAACGAGCTTTAGCTTACAACATAATGAGCGCTTAGGTCAGATGGTCCTGGCAGCTGTTCTACCTTATTCACCTCAGCCAACTTAAGCATGGACCATCAGCAGCGCAAATCACTGGAGCTCGCATCTGCTCTGCCGTGCATCGTACTTTGACACATGCAAATAAGTCCAGTGGGGGAAAAGTGTTTGGCAAATTGCAGGAAGGCTGAACATGCATTCCAAAGCAGGTCATCAATTTATAAGCCAACATTAAGCAAAAAATAACTCCCACGAAATCCTAGAATTCCTGTACAAATGTAAAGTTCTCAAGCTTTCTTGCTATTCTACTCTTCCAATATTCACCTGTCCTGATATTGGATTTCACATGCAATTTAATGGTAGATGATAAATTTTGAAGTAATTTCCAATACTTACATTAGGAAGCTAAGTCTGAACATGGGCCAGGTTAGACCTGCTGCAGGAAAAGCCAGCCCATTTTCTTACATGGAATAGGACAGTTGTGAGTTTCCTATCTGGGTAAAAAAGTTATTCATTTGATCTTCTATATGCATTTTCATCAACAACTGGTGTACAAATGCCGAAACTGTGTCAAGCCACTGTTCTGAGGATATAGAATTTCTGACAATTAAATGCCGACCATTCTACATGCCAAGGGAATTCACAGCCATCAACATCACAGCTGTGTACATTCCACCCAGTGCGAACACAAAGGACGCACTGTCTACATTGTATCAGTCTATCAGCTCAATGCAGAACTCTAACCTGGACTCTGTCTACATAATCGCTGGCGATTTCAATCAGGCCAAACTGAAGACAGTACTACCACATTATTACAAACATGTGAACTTTGCAACCAGGGGAAATAACATACTCGACCAAGTCTACACCAACATCAGACAGGCATTCAGAGCTGCTCCCCATCCCCACCCAGGGAACTCAGACCACCTCTCTGTTATGCTAATTCCAGCTTACAGACCTCTATTGACCAGGAATAAGCCGTCTGTGAAGCAGATCAGATCATGGCCAGAGTGAGCCACCTTAGCTCTCAAAGACTGTTTCGACTGCACAGATTGGACCGTTTTTAGGGAGGCTGCCACTACCAACCATCATGTCAACTTGGCGGAATACACTGAATCTGTGACTGGATATATATTCAAATGCATGGAAGATGTGACCGTCATCAAAAACTTCACCACGAGGGCCAACAACAAACCCTGGTTCACCAGGGCGGTACGTGAGCTCCTGAGAGCACGGAATGCTGCTTTTAGTCTGGGGACAAAGACGCCCTTAGTACTGCTAGGGCCAACTTAAACCGGGGCGTGAGAACAGCCAAGCGTGTCTATGGACAGAAAATTCAAGCACACTTCACAGACACTAAGGACCCCAAGCGCCTGTGGCAAGGCATCCAGTCTGTCACCGGCTACAGGCCAACATCCCCACTGTGCGGGGACAACACAGACTTCCTCAACACACTTAACATCTTCTTCAACCGGTTTGAGGAGGACAACACCATCACACCAACAAAAGCCCCTCCCTGCCCAGACCATGAAACACTTCACCTGGACCCAGCTGATGTGCGGAGGACCCTACTCAAGGTGAACCCCATGAAATGGCATTTCGTTTGGACCTCAAGGGGTCCAAATGACAATTAAATTGAATCTTGATTCTTGAATCTTGAATCTTGAGGTCCTGACAACATAGGACCTGCAGCGTGTGCTCAGAGACTGTGCTGACAAACTCACAGATGTTCTCACTGACATTTACAACACCTCTCTGAGCCAAGCCATCATACCAGCATGCTTCAAAGCCACCACCATCATACCGCTACCCAAGAAATCCCCAGCCTCAACACTGAATGACTACCGGCCCATAGCACTTACGTCTATCATGATGAAGTGCTTTGAAAGGTTGGTCAAGGCCCACATAACATCCAGTCTCCCCTCTACACTTGACCCATTCCAGTTTGCATACCGTCCCAACCGTTCCACTGATGATGCCATAGCAACAGCACTCCACCTAAGCCTGGCTCATCTGGAAAACAATAACAGTTACGTGCGGATGCTGTTCATCGACTTCAGCTCCGCCTTCAACACAGTCATCCCCCAACACCTGGTGAATAAACTCGGCGGAATAGGCATCAGCACCCCACTATGCAACTGGTTACTGGACTTCCTCACCGACAGACCACAGACAGTAAGAGTTGGCAAAAACTCATCAGAGACCACCATCATGAACACCGGGGTCCCACAGGGATGTGTGCTGAGCCCTCTGTTGTTCACGCTGATGACACATGACTGTTGTGCCAAACATAATTCGAACCACATCATCAAGTTCGCAGATGACACAACAGTGGTGGGTCTCATCAGCCACGATGACGACTCAGCCTACAGAGAGGAGGTACAACAACTCATCAACTGGTGTGACATCAATAACCTTCAACTCAATGTCAATAAAACAAAAGAAATAACTGTGGACTTTAGGAAAAAACAGACAGCACACACCCCACTCATCATCAATGGCAGTGCAGTGGAGTCTGTGAAAAGCACCAAGTTCCTGGGAGTGCACATCACAGATGATCAGACATGGTCCATCAACACCATCTCCCTAGTCAAGAAAGCACAGCAATGCCTCCACTTCCTTCGATGGATGAAGAGAGCCGACCTCCCCCCTTCTGCCCTCGCCACTTTTTACAGGGGTGCCATTGAGAGCATTCTTACCAGCAGTCTCTCGGTCTGGTATGGCAGTTGCTCTGCTGCTGACCAGAAGGCCCTACAGAGAGTGGTGAGGACAGTGGAGAAGATCACCAGATCACCCCAACCAGCAATCCAGGACTTATCAATTGGGCAGCATGGTGGCACAATGGTAGAGTTGCTGACTTAAAATGCCAGAGACCCGGGTTCGATCCTGACTATGGGTGCTGTACGTATGGATTTTGTCCATTTCCCCGTGACCACATGGGTTTTCCCTGGGTGCTCCCATTTCCTTCCACATTCCAAAGATATAAAGGTTTGTAGGTTCATTTGGCTTTGATAAAAATTGTAAATTGTTCCTAATCTGTAGGATGGTGCTAGTGCATGGGGATCGCTGGGTGGCACGGACTTGGTGGGCTCAAGGGCATGTTTCCACACTGTATTTCTAAACTACACTAATTGACCTATGCAATATCCTGCCAAATGCCTTCAAAATCAGCCCCAATTTATGATCTTAACTTGTAGGCCAGTCTAATTCTTCCCCATAACTATGTTAAAACTGGTAGAATTATTGTCATTGTTCCAAAGTCTCCTCCACCAACACTTCAATGACTTCCTACCTTGTTCCCTACGAGTAGGTCATGTGCTGTGTCCTCTCCAGAGTGGCCTTTATGTATTGATTAAGGAAGGTTTCATGGACATATTTAACACATTTCACCTCATCCAAGCCCTTTACATTGTGGGAGGCCCAATTAATACAAGGGAAGATGAAATCGCTCACAAATATTACCCTATTATTTACATATATCTGCAACCTCCTTACTCATCTCCTGTTCCATTTCATGCTGACCACTGGGGACATATACTACAGTTGATGGTGAATTGCATAAGGTTGTAAATTTTAATGAATCTCAACCTAACTGCGCTAAAAGCAAATAATTACTACGAACATTTATTTAAAAAAAAGTGAAAACAAGATCGGCATCCAGGTTCCAGATAGATTTTGGAAAGGATCTGTATAAATTAACAATGTGTCATTTAATAGATAGGAAATATCTTCCAGTCACTACAAACATGAAGTATGCAACACTGGTTTAGAGGTTATCATGTTAACTACATTCATGTCAATTTGGAATAGCAAACAGTAGTGAATTTGACTCTAGAGCTATCAGCCCATCATAGTCTTGTTTATTCGATCAGAAGACTGAAGTCTCAGAATATAGAACATAGAACAGCACAGCACAAGAACAGGCCCTTTAGCCCACAAACATAATGCAAAACTCTTACCTGCCTACACCTATTCCATATCCCTCCATTCCCTGCATATACATATGCCTATCCAAAAATCTCTTAAATGCCACTATCGTATTTGCCTTAACCATAACCCCAGCAGTGTGTTCCAGGCACTCATCACCCTCAGTGTAAAAAGGTTGCCCTACACATCTCCTTTAAACTTTACCCCTCACGGCTTAAAAATATACCCTTGTAGTGTGTGGGTCTCAAAATGAGGCAAGTAGTCTGAAGTTTGAGAAGCACTTTACTTTAATTCCTCCCGGTTCAGGGGAAGACGAAACCAGGAAAAGATGGCACCCAAACCCTGCCTTTTATACCCTCCGGCTAAGGACCGCCTCCGGACTGCGCCACTCCTGTGCCGAGGGGTTCGGCAGTATAATGGCACGACCCTTAGGAGCCGCCACACCCTCTAGTATTTGATTTGTCCATCCTGGAAAATGATTCTGACTGCCTGTCCTACCTATGCCTCTCATAATTTTATATACCATCAGATCTCCCTGCAATTCACAGGGTTCCCGTGAAAACAATTCACATCTGTCCAAATTCTCCTGGTAGCTAATACCCCCTAATACAGGCATTAGTCTCATAAACCACCACTGCACCCTTTCCAAAGCCTCCACATCCTTCCTGTAATGGAGCGACCAGACCTGAATGCAATACTACAAGCATGATCTAACCAAACTTCTGTAAAGCTGCATCATGAATTTCTGACTTAAACAATACTCCAACCTTTGAAAGAAAGCATACATACCATAAGCCTTGAATAGAAACATAGAAAAATAGGTGCATGAGTAGGCCATTTGGCCCTTCGTGCCAGCACTGCCATACAATATGATTATGGTTAATCATCTAAAATCTTTTCCTTTAGTCCTAAGAGCTAAATCTAATACTCTCTTGAAAACACCCAGTGAATTAGCCTCCGCTGCCTTGTGTGGCAGAGAATTCCACGGATTCACAACTCTCTGGGTGAAGAAGTTTTTCCTCATCTCAGTACCAAATGGCCGACCCCTCTTTCCTAAACTGTGACCCCTGGTTCTGGACTTCCCAAACATTGGGAACATTTTTCCTGCATCTAGCCTGTCCAATCCTTTGAGAATTTTATATGTTTCTTTAAGATCCAATCTCATCCTTCAAAATTCCAGTGAATACAAGCCCAGTCGACTCATTCTTTCATCATATGTCAGTCCCACAATCCTGGGAATTATCCTGGTGAACCTACGCTGCACTCCCTCAATAGCAATAATGTCCTGCCTCAAATTGGGAGAGCAAAGTTGCACACAATACTCCAGGTGCAGTCTCACCAGGGACCTGTACAACTACAGTAGGACCTCCTTGCTCCTAAACTGAAATCCTCTTGCAATGAAGGCCAACATGCCATTAGCTTTCTTCACTGCCTGCTGTACATGCCTGCTTACTTTCAGTGACTGATGTACAAGCACACCCAGGTGTCATTGCACCTCCCCTTTTCCTAATCTGACACCATTCCTGTTCTTGCCACCAAAGTGGATAGCCTCACATTAATCCACATTATACTGCATCTGCCAGGCACCTTCCCACTCGCCCAACCTATCCAAGTCACCCTGCAGCCTCATAGCATCCTCATCGCAGCCCACACTGCCATGCAGCTTTGTGTTATCTGCAAACTTGGAGATGTCACAGTTAATTTCCTCATCTAAATCATTAACATATATTGTACATAACTCAGGTCCTAGCCTTGAGGCACCCCACGAGTCACTGCCTGCCATTCTGAAAAGGACCCATTAATTCCTACTCTTTGCTTCCTGTCTGTCAAACAGTTCCATGTCAATACCCTATTCACGATGCCATGTGCTCCAATTTTGCACCTTAAACTCTTGTGTGGGACCTTGTCAAAGGTTTTTTGAAAGTCCAGATTCACCACATCCACTGGTTTTCCCATATTCATTCGACTTGCTACATCCTCAGAAAATTCCAGAAGATTATTCAAGCATGATTTCCCCTTCATAAATCCATGCTGACTTTGACCGATCCTATCACTGCTTTCTAAATGCGCTGCTATAACATCTTTAAAAATCTACTCAAGCATCTTCCCCACTACCGATGTGAGGCTAACTGTTCTATAATTCCCTGTTTTCTCTCTCCCTCCTTTCTTAAAAAGTGTAGTTACATTGGTTACGCTCCAGTCCACAGGAACTGATCCAGAGTTGAGAGGATGTAGGCACAAAATGCTGGAGTAGTGCAGCAGGACAGGCAGCATCTCTGGAGAGAAGGAATGGGTGAGGTTTCGGGTTGAGACTCTTCTTCAGACTCTGAAGAAGGGTCCCGACCCAAAACATCACCCATTCCTTCTCTCCAGAGATGCTGCCTGTTCCACTGAGTTATTCCAGCATGTTGTGTCTATCTTCGGTTTAAACCATCATCTGTAGTTCATTCCTACACATACCATAAGCCTTCTTCATTTGCCTCTTTCTCTAGTTGTGTTGCCACTTTCAGGGAGTTATAGACTTTGACCCCACCATCCTCTGTACATCTTGGTGCTAACTTTGGTCTCCCACCATATATCAATCACCTGCCACTAGTTCCACACGTTGGTTCCTAATTAGGATGAAGTATCACAATCATCCCCTGCTCAATTAAACTGTTCACTGCCAAGTATTTGTTTTCACTATTTGCCATAACCTGAGTATACTCGAGAGTGACACTGAACAGGTTGAAGGACATCCATTCATTTATTTTTGTTTAGTTTTCTTCAGCTTTATGAACCCCCCAGAAATGAGAAGCAATGACCTCCATCAATGCATAATAATAGGTAGTTCTTAACAATACAACTTTTATTAAAAATATCAGTGATGTCCTAAAACAGGCTGTTATTAAAACTGCATTTTAGAACACCATCCTGGAGTCCCATTTGAGGCCACAGAATCTCCTGTCTGTCCTCACTAATTATAGAGATTCCTATCACTATAGTCCTGTCTGACTTCATCATACTCTGCTGTGACTCAAAGCTAGATCTTGTGCAACAGATGTGCCTGTTGCTGCTTTCTCCTGCATTCATCTTCCCCAACAGTATCTACAAGGGTATATGCGTTTTTGAGGGGACTGTCCACAGGAGTCCTTGCTCTCTCTGCCTATTTCCTTTACCCTTCCTGGTGGTCACCCAGGAAGCCTGCACCTTGGGTTAAAAATATGTTACGATCTAAATAATCAATCTGAAAAAATAAAACAAAAATGTCACTGACTTCACTCCTGTTCAGTGCAAAATCAAAACGAGTAATAATATTGAGTAACTGAGCAAGGGACCAAACATTTAGAAGACTTCAATTTCTAATATGTGTGAGAAACAATCATGAAAGCACTAAAAAGGATTTGGGATTTACTTTGAACTGAAGGCTTATGATAAATTGCCATTGGATTGTAGCATTGTCGTATGCAGCATTAGTGAGTTGGCAATTATAAACTACCGGTCATTACTCCTATTTGGTAATCAGCAAAGTAAGTTATTTATTTTCCTGTCCTGTGACACCTACTATACTATCTCTTTAATTCTGAAAGCTCCTCTTCAAGCCACTTCAAGGACAGTATCTCTGTCTAAGCTCTTGCAATAACATATGGGATATATTCTGTCATCTGATGGATAACACACGGGTTTCAGCACTTAATTCCCCTTATACTAATGGCTGCATTATCATCCAGATTTATGAGAATGTCAAAATCAAGACCCCATTTCCATTCATGTTTTTTATACTTCAACTGCAGAAAAGATGCAGCCATCTCATTAATTCTAATTATCACGGTTCATCTTCACAGCAGTTTTGCACCCAGGAACCTTTCAGTGCAAATTAACAGTCCAAAAATGTATTAATTAATGTTTGCAGCGTTTAATTTCTAGTGAGTGTTGTTTCGAAGCAGCTGCCATTCCAGGCCACCACCACTGAATTTCTGCCAAACAAGTGCAGATGTAATTTTGTTATCTCTTGCTTAGTCATTTACACAAATTAATTTTAACAATTAGCCTTCTACTACATCACCATGAATCATGACAAAGTGAAAGGGTTGTAAGTACTTGCTGACAGACCCGAATCAGTTAATATCAAATGCGCAAACTTTCCTTGAGAAGTAATACATACTTGCAGCCCTGCAACTTTAGTTATTTATGTAGTGAAGTCCTGTGTTAAATGTTCAGCTGTCAAAGCTATTCATTTTCCTGGGAATTGTTTTCCTTTAAAATAAGAATTAGCTCTCCTTGCAGTGTACTTAACATTGCAGAGTCATAACATATTTGAAACAATTATGGCAATATTAAAGAGCTGCAAAAATTCATAAAAGTTATGCCAAAGGATTTAAGCGATATGAGTTATTTTGCTTAAAATGCTTGGGTATCATATGCCACATTGCAATATTAAAGTCATAGAATCATATAGCACAGAAAAAGGCCCTTCAGCCCAACTTGCCCATGCTGACCAATATGCCCCACCTACACTTTTTTTTGCAAAAGTAATTTTATTTACAGGTAACACTGACAGTGAAAACACTAAGGAGACATCTATCTAAAATGAGGAATGTACATATGTGTCAAACCAAAATGTTGTTACTTTCATTTAAGAAGCACTCAAACCCCTGCCCAGCAGTCCCGGAAAGTGACAAAGGTGTCCATGCCCATCTACACTAGTCCCATCCATCCGCGCTTGGCCCATATTTCCTCTTCACCTTTCCTATTCATGTACATGTCCAAATGTATTTTAAATATTGTTATAGTATGTGCCTCAACTACTTCCTCTGTCAGCTTATCCTATATACAAGGAATGAAGAACCAGAGGACAAAGGTTTAAGATGAGGGGGAAAAGATTTAATAGGAACCTGAGGGGTAACTTCTTCACACAGAGGGTGCTGGGTATACAGAACGAACTGCCAGAGGAAGTAGTTGAGGCAGGTAGTATTGCAATGTTTGAGAAACATTTGGACAGGTACATAGATAGGACAGGTTTAGAGGGATATGGGTCAAACAAGGGCCGATGAGACTTGAATAGATGGGACATGTTGCTCAGTATAGGCAAGTTGGGCTGAAGGGCCTGTTTCCATGCTCTGTGACTCAAAATGACTGTAGCTTCCAGCTGGTTTGGTTCACCCGTTCCTTGCCTTTGCTGGTTGACATTGGGTCTTAATCCAACATCTTGTGTTTACATGCCCCACTCTTGGATCCATTCAAGGCCTTGCACCTTGGCACCTATGTTACAGATAGGAGGTGGATGGGGAGCAGCTGCCAGACTGAATGTTTTCTGTGCATACACACATTAATATAAATTATATTGAACTGTGATTTTAATTGTTCTGAACATTGGCTCATCTGTTCCCATTCCTGATTTAATTTTTGATGTTCCATTCAGCTTTTACAAGCTACTTTTAATATCTCCCTATCTCACAAAAGGTTCATAAAGCTTAATCCTCTGATATTGCTTTCTCAATATTTATTTTAGCCAAGGAATCGCCTTCAATAAATCCAACTCTTATTGCTAGACGGACTTTTTTTACGTTAGTTTAACTCCGCTCCATGTGCTCTATTTACCTTCCTCAAATTATAATGAGAAGCTTAAACTTATGTATCACCTATTATGAACTTAGGATGTGATAAACCAATTCATAACAAATTAATAACTTACAATCACTGGGAAACATCACAGTCAATTTATACATAACAAGGCTCCATGTATAGCAGTGAGGTAAATGCAAAGTAAGTGACCAGATAATATTGGCAAAAATAGTGACCCAGCTGGTAGAGCTGCTGTCTCTCAGCACCAGAGATTATGGTTTGATCCTGACCTCAGGTGCTGTCTGGGTGGAGATAGTACATTCTCCCCGTGACCGCATGAGTTTCCTCTGGGTGCTCTGGCTTCTTCCTCTATCCCAAAGGTGTGCCGGTTTGTTGGTTAATTGGCTTCTGTAAAGTTGCTCCTAATGTGTAGGCAGTGGATTTGAAACTGGTATAATTTAGAACTAGTATGAATGCATAATCAATGGAAGAGCTTGTTTCCACGCTGTATCTCTAAACTATAACTGGAGCATATAGTGCTATTTTCCTCATGTGTAGGAAGGAACTGCAGATACTGCATATCCACCAGGGGCGTCGCATTGATGGCAGCCTCTGCCTAGAGTCAGCCTGTTTTTTTGTATTTTAAAAAAAACATTTAGTCAGTTTTAAAAGTTTGTTTTGGATATTTATTTAGCTTTTCTATCTGGGGGAGGGAGGTAGCGTAAGGGGGAAACTGTTTCCTCATCACTTCCTTGCAAGGATGCGACTATTTTCTGAGTCGCGTCCTTACCGCCCTCCTCGCGGCCTACCACCTGGATTGGAGTGGCCTTTCCTGCCGGGGACCCGGACCAGAGCTTCAGCAGCGGCGGGGCAGTGTTGGATACATCGCAGAGAGGGTGATTGCTTACCTGGATCGCCGTTGAAGCTCTAGAGTGTTGGGCCTGCTGCTTTAACATCGGAGCTGTGGTTCATAGAGCTTCAAAAGAGGGCAGTGCTGACATCAATATCGGGGAGTCCTGGGGCCCTTTGCCGAGGGCCGCCAGCATTGGATCTCTGCCCAGCGCGGCCTGTGGACATCTGGGGGCCGCGGACTTCAGTAGGAGGTGGTCGATTCTGATGTCCAAGCTGCTGAGGATGTCCTCCAGTCCCAACGTCGAACCTCGACGAGCGAGCCTGAACATTGGGCCACCCGTAGCGACGACAGCGGGGGGTTTGGGAGCCCCCAACTACGGGAGGATAACAGAGAAGGGTGACTGAATTTTGGAGCCTTCCCTCACAGTGGGAAACTTTGATCCCGCTGTGTGGGGATGTCTGTGTTAAAGTCTAATGTGTTCTGTGCTCTTTATTATTCGTATGGTTGTATGGCGACCACACATTTCACTGTACCAAATGGTACATGTGACAAATAAATGTATCTTTTATCTTGTATCTTGTAGATGCTGGTTTAAACCGAAGATAGACAGAAAACGCTGGAGAAACTCAGCAGGACAGGCAGGATCTCTGGAGAGAAGGAACGGGTGACGTTTTGGGTTGAGATAGAGTCAGAAGAAAGGTCTCGACCCGAAATGTCACCAATTCCTTCTCTCCAGAGATGCTGCCTGTCCCACTGAGTTACTCCAGCTTTTTGTGTCGATCTTTGGTGATCAACCAGCATCTGCAGTTCCTTCCTCCACATGTCATAAACCTTCTTAATTTGCCTCTTTCTCTAGTTGTGTTGCCCCTTTCAGGGAGTTGTACATTTTGACCCCACAATCCTCTGTACATCTTGGTGCTAACTTTGATCTCCCACCATGTTTCAATCATCTGCCCCTGCTCCACACGTTGATTCCTAATTATGTAAGTTATTGGGGCAATTCCTCCAAAATTATGGAAGAACTCGGATAAGGACATGGACATTTTTAAACCAGATTTGCTGGCTGCAATGGACAAACCCCCAATCCACAAAGGAAGAACCAGTTTCGAACCTGTCTGTGGGCCTGGGCATTACACGACTTTGCGAATGGTGTGGGCAGGAAAGGCTGAGACGGAGATAACAAGATTATCTTGGATACACAAAGGAAGGAACCGAGCCTCAGCAGATGGGAATAAACAGCCCAACAGCAAAACATATCACCATCGTGGATGACCCATCCATCGGGACAATGGGAGCCCATCTAGGCGATGGGATAACGATCAGGCTGAGGGATCATGACATCAACAAACCCCATATCATCGGAAGCATATTGTTCATGCCAGATCGAAACTGGGAATCATCAAAAGAATTTTGTCCAGAGGACCACCTGGGGGGTTTCAAGGGAGAAACTCAGGTATAAAAAGCAGGAGTCAAGCCAGAACTCGCTCTCTCTTTCTGCTCTGCTGGACGGCTCGTGACCCTGCATCAATCTAGCTGTAAGTACCCCAGTGACCTGGTGAAGTTCCCGAAATAGGATAGAGGTTGAGAGAAGAAGGGGAAAGGGGGGTGTACTTGCAAGTAAAATTGTGTAAAGTAAGTTTTACGACGTGCCCGATAGTTTTCCTTCCATAGTCTTGGTTTAAAGCATAAGTTTAGCCACGTATTATGTAGTGTTGGTGAGATTCGATTTCTCATTGTTTAATAAAGCCTGTAAATTTTAGACTTGCTTTGAGTCCATCTTGGTTTCTGTTTTCTCTCATCAGCACACTCTGGTCAAGTCAACCTTTTATCATATCCCACCATAATTCCGAGGTCTAGAACCCAGGGGAATCCCTTTTGTTGTATTCTCTCCCTTGGGAACCGCTCGAGTGGAGTGGTGGCCGTTTGACCCTCCGATAAGGGAGAGAATAACTCGGGCAGTGAAAATTGTAGCGAAACCCCTACAATTAGGATGAAGCATCACAATCATTTAAAACATGTGCCTTTACATTTAAATTCCCATCTGGTATATTGTGTAATCATTCTCTTTTCTTCAACAGTATTGCACAGGCACATGGATGTGAAAGATTTAGAGGGATGTGGGCGAAACACAGCCAAATGGGACCAGTGTAGATGGGGCATCTTAGCCGGCAAGGACATGTTGGGCCAAAGGGCCTTTTTCATGCTGTATGACTACAACTACCGGTGACTATTCACTTACAATTTCAATTGCAAATCACAAATGTACTTTTTTTTTGCAAATAAGGTACCCAGGAGTATGTGGGTTGTGCATGCATGATAAAACTATAGAAGGTTGGTTGTATCAGTGCTTGCACAATGCTGATTAGATGTCATCAGTCTTGTTAACTTTGATTGATGCTATATATTAATTACACCCAGTAGGCATGGTGTTTAGCAGCAGAAAGAATTTCCCACATCTAAGCTGCATAACATAAGGCTCAATATTTTGAAGGTTTCTTTGGTGTTTGATCGAAAACAGGGTTGCTTAGAGAGAAATGTGCTGTGAGTTTAAAAACGGAACGCGGGGCTTTGTTCTGCAGACGCTCAGGAGCGGTTGGAGTGGGTGGAGCAGCGTCCGGGCGGTGAGTTTAAAAACGGAGCGCGGGGCTTTGTTCCACGAAGGCCCAGGAGCGGTTGAAGCGCCCACTCTGCAACGTTCCATCACACTTCAAAAGAAGTGGGCTAGAGGGAACCGCTGATTGGTGGAAGCAGACTAGAGGAAGCAGCTGATTGGGAGTAACCCTAGATACTGCCAGCCCTGCCCATTTCTTCCAGCACTTTGTATTGTATCCTGGGTAAGGGGGGAGAATGAGTGCCAGGGCAGTTTACTGTTCTGGATGTCAGATGTGGGAAGTCATGGAGACTGATAGCCTTCCAGACGTCCACATCTGCGCCAGGTGCGTCGAGATGGGGCTCCTAAGGGACCATATTAGGAACCTGGAGCAGCAGCTCGATGACCGCTGTCTGGTCAGGGAGAGTGAGGAGGTCATAGAGAGGAGTTATAGAGAGGTGGTCACTCCAAGACCACGGGAGGCAGACAAGTGGGTCACGGTTAGGAGGGGCATGGGGCAGAGGCAGGGACTAGAGAGTACCCCGGTGGCTGTACACCTTGGCAATAAGTACTCCTGTTTGAGTACTGTTGGGGGGGACAGCCTACCTGGGGGTAGCGACAGCGGCCGGGCCTCCGGTACAGAGACCGGCCCTGTTGCTCAGAAGGGTAGGAAAAAGAAGAGGGGGGCAATAGTAATAGGGGACTCTATAGTTAGGGGGGTCAGATAGGCTGTGGATGTCTGTGGATGCAGTCAGGATGGTAGTTTGCCTCCCTGGTGCCAGGGTCTGTGATGTGTCTGAACGTGTCCAAGATATCCGGAAATGGGTGGGAGCGGAGCCAGAGGTCGTGGTACATATAGGTACCAATGACAGAGGTAAAAAAAGAGAAGAGGTCCTGAAAGGAGAATTTAGGGAGTTAGGAAGAGAGTTAAGGAGAAGGACCGCAAAAGTAACAATCTCAGGATTACTGCCTGTGCCACACGACAGTGAGAGTAGGAATGGAGTGAGGTGGAGGATAAATGCGTGGCTGAGGGACTGGTGCAGAGGGCAGGGATTAAAGTTTCTGGATCATTGGGACCTCTTTTGGGGAAGGTGCGACCTGTACAGAAAGGACGGGTTGCACTTGAACCCGAGGGGGACCAATATCCTGGCGGGGAGATTTGCAAAGGCTACTGGGGAGACTTTAAACAAGAACGCTTGGGGGGAGGGACTCAAATAGAGAAAGCTAGTAGACAGTGTGTGAGGCAGGAGGCAGAGAAGGGAAGCACTCAGACCCAACATGTAGGGGAGAAAGAAGAAAAAGATAATAAACAGAGAATAAGAGGTGGTGGGTTTCTTAAATGTGTATATTTTAATGCTAGGAGCATTGTAAGAAAGGTGGATGAGCTTAGAGCCTGGATTGACACCTGGAAGTATGATGTTGTGGCGATTAGTGAAACATGGCTGCAGGATGGCTGTGATTGGGAACTAAATATTCCAGGATTTTGTTGCTTCAGGTGTGATGGAATTGGAGGGGCAAGAAATGGAGGTGTTGCATTGCTTGTCAGGGAAGATATTACAGAGTGCTTTGGCAGGATAGATTAGAGGGCTCGTCTAGGGAGGCTATTTGGGTGGAACTGAGAAATGGGAAAGGTGTAGCAACACCTATAGGGGTGTATTATAGACCGCCTAATGGGGAGCGAGAATTGGAAGAGCAAATATGTAAGGAGATAGCAGATATTAGTAGTAAGCACAAGGCAGTGATTGTGGGAGATTTCAATTTTCCACACATAGACTGGGAAACACATTCTTTAAAAGGGCTGGATGGTTTGGAGTTTGTAAAATGTGTGCAGGATAGTTTTTTGCAGCAGTACATAGAGGTACCTACTAGAGAAGGGGCAGTGCTGGACCTCCTGTTAGGAAATGAGATAAATCAGATGGCAGAGGTATGTGTTGGGGAGCACTTCGGGTCCAGTGATCACAATAACATTAGTTTCAATATAATTATGGAGAAGGACAGAACTGGACCAAGGTTTGAGGCTAACTTTGAGGAGATGCGAAAGGGTTTAAAAGGAGTGAATTGGGACATTTTGTTTAATGGGAAGGATGTAGTAGAGAAATGGAGAACATTTAAAGGGGAAATTTTAAGAGCACAAAACCTTTATGTCCCTGTTCGGTTGAAAGGAAAGAGTAATAATTGAAAAGAGCCATGGTTTTCAAGGGAAATTGGACACGGTTCGGAAAAAAAGAGAGATCTACAATAATTATAGGCAGCATGGAGTAAATGAGGTGCTTGAAGAGTATAAAGAATGTAAAAAGAATCTTAAGAAAGAAATTAGAAAAACTAAAAGAAGATATGAAGTTGCTTTGGCAAGTAAGGTGAAAGTAAATCCAAAGGGTTTCTACAGCTATATTAATAACAAAAGGATAACGAGGGATAAAATTGGTCCATTAGAGAGTCAGAGTGGACAGCTATCTGCAGAGCCAAAAGAGATGGAGGAGATATTGAACAATTTATTTTCTTTGTTATTCACCAAGGAGAAGGATATTGAATTATGTAAGGTACAGGAAACAAGTAGAGTAGCTATGGAAACTATGAGGATCAAAGAAGAGGAAGCACTGACACTTTTGAAAAATATAGAAGTGGATAAGTCTCCAGGTCCTGACAAGATATTCCCTAGGACATTGAGGAAAGTTAGTGAAGAAATAGCAGGAGCTATGACAGAAATATTTCAAATGTCATTAGAAATGGGAATGGTGCCGGAGGATTGGCATTCTGCGCATGTTGTTCCATTGTTTAAAAAGGGTTCTAAGAGGAAACCTAGCAATTATAGACCTGTTAGTTTGACGTCAGTGGTGGGCAAATTAATAGAAAGGATACTTAGAGATAATATATATAATCATCTGGATAAACAGGGTCTGATTAGGAACAGTCAACATGGATTTGTGCCTGGAAGGACATGTTTGACTAATCTTCTTGAATTTTTTTAAGAGGTTACTGGGGAATTGATGAGGGTAAAGCAGTGGATGTTGTCTATATGGACTTCAGTAAGGCCTTTGACAAGGTTCCACGTGGAAGGTTGGTTAAAAGGTGCAATTGTTGGGTATTAATAGTGGAGTAGCAAGATGGATTCAACAGTGGCTGAATGGGAGATATCAGAGAGAAATGGAGGATAGGTGTTTGTCAGGTTGGAGGCCGGTGACTAGTGGGGTGCCTCAGGGATCTGTGTTGGGTCCACTGTTGTTTGTCATATAGATCAATGATCTGGATGATCGTGTGGTAAATTGGATTAGTAAGTATGCAGATGATACTAAGATAGGTGGTGTTGTGGATAATGAAGTAGATTTTCAAAGTCTACAAAGAGATTTAGGCCATTTGGAAGAGTGGGCTGAAAGATGGCAAATGGAGTTTAATGCTGATAAGTGTGAGGTGCTACATCTTGGAAGGACAAATCAAAATAGGACGTACATGGCAAATGGTAGTGAATTGAGGAATGCAGTTGAACAGAGGGATCTAGGAATAACTGCATAGTTCCCTGAAGGTGGAATCTCATGTAGATAGGGTGGTAAAGAAAGATTTTGGTGTGCTGGCCTTTATAAATCAGTGCATTGAGTATAGAAGTTGGGATGTAATGTTAAAATTGTACAAGGCACTGGTGAAGCCAATTCTGGAGTATGGTGTACAATTTTGGTCGCCAAATTATAGGAAAGATGTCAACAAAATAGAGAGAGTACAGAGGAGATTTACTAGAATGTTGCCTGGGTTTCAGCACCTAAATTACAGGTTGAACAAGATAAGTCTTTATTCTTTGGAGCGCAGAAGGTTAAGGGGGGACTTGATAGAGTTCTTTAAAATTATGAGAGGGATACACAGAGTTGACGTGGATAAGCTTTTTCCATTGAGAGTAGGGAAGATTCAAACAAGAGGACATGATTTGAGAATTAAGGGACAAAAGTTTAAGAGTAACATGGGGGGGAACTTCTTTACTCAGAGAGTGGTAGCTGTGTGGAATGAGCCTCCAGTGGAAGTGGTGGAGGCAAGTTCGATTTTATAATTTAAAAATAAATTGGATAGGTATATGGACGGGAAAGGAATGGAGGGTTATGGTCTGAGTGCAGGTAGATGGGACTAGGTGAGTGTTCGGTATGGACTAGAAGGGCCGAGATGGCCTGTTTCTGTGCTGTAATTGTTATATGGTTATACTCCAGCTTCTGTGTCTACCTTCAATATAGTAAGATAGCAGAACCTGCAAGTATGTTATGTTCCATTGGCAAAGGATACACTCATATTTCTAAAGAGCATTGACCGAGTTTATGGAACATCTTTACGAAGATGTAACATGCTTTAGGTAGGTTTATAGCCTTTCCTAGACCACTCATTCTATCGCCATTAATGTTGTTGCAGATCTTTTCTTCCTTTCATTTAGGTCCTTCCATCCATGAGTTACAAAGGTCAGTACACTTCCCAGATGGCATGGATATGGACCAAACATAGGCAAATGGGACCGGCTCAGATGGGGCATCTTGGTTGGCATAGATGAGTTGAGCTGAAGGGACTGTTTCCGTGCTGTCGGACTCTATGGTTATTAGTCTATGACTTTACACTACATAAAGCGGGTATGAAAGTCTGCATTAAAAGTGAGAGATGCTGGGATGATTGGTTATACATTCATGGTCACACCAAATAACCCAGATCTTTGTCAGAATGACATGCAGTTTACTTCCTTAGTCTAAAAATTATATATAAGGACTCAGAAAACACTCAGGGTCAACCTGAGATATTGGCTTTACCCATTATTTTCGACATCAGTACTTATTATTTTCCTTGTCACATTCAGATTCACCAATGAAGAATGCATCTCATGAAGGAGCAGGTCATCAACTTTAGGAATCATGATGGAGTACATGACCCTGTCTGTATCAACAGTGCTAAAGTTGAAATAGTTATAGTTCCTTAATGGTTCTTGAGCTTCAAGTTCCTAAATGTAATTATTGCCAACAATTTGACTGTATTGATGCTACTAGGTATGTTACAATTGCGTTGCAATTCTGCCACTTTCTGCAATTTTGGCGCCTTTGGGGGGGGGGGGGGGGGGGGGGGGGGGGGGGGGGGGGGGGGGGGGGGGGGGGGGGGGGGGGGGGGGGGGGGGGGGGGGGGGGGGGGGGGTAAAACACAGTTTTCTCCTACCTTGTCCTGGATTATATTTTGTTGGAGTGCAAGCTTTTGCTGAAGAATTGTTCCAACGGCCGTTCTGTGTCGTTTTTTTAAAAATTTGCCCGACAAGTTCATCGCTGGAGTGATTTTAAAATCAGCTTCTGAAGACGTCAACTTCGAAAATGGGGACGGATTTTACGTAGAGGACAGGTAAAAGAAAGTAATTTATTTTTATGTATAAAAGTGTTTCTTAAGATGCCTTTAATTCACATTTTAAGTTGCAAAACGTTGATTTTTTTCCCCGTATGAACCGGCAGTATTTTTGCTGCCGATATGGGTTTAAATCAATCGCAACTGCAACATTACAATTGATCGTGTTCCAGAAAAACCCACTCACAAGTTGATTTAAATGGCCATTAATTTACAGGTATTAAACATTAAATTCCTTCCATTTGGCCTATAAACCCATGACAATGAGATTTAAAAATTATGTTATATTGTGAATTCTTGTGTGATTGTTAGTTGGACACTTAGGCTATTTAAAAATGTTAATCTATTCTTAAGAAATGGATAGATGTTTAGATCTAGTAATTGAATTTTGTAATTAGCTACAATTAGGTAACTAACTAATTATATGCTTTAATTTCATCTAAGTAAGATTGTTTCATATTTGTTTCAGAATGCTTCAATCTATAATAACTGAAAATTTATTTCAGTTCACTTAATTTTTAAGAAAGTTATGGGTTTTTGACTGTTCTCGATCATAGCTTTAGTGTTAAGTCAATGGAAAAGCAATAAGGAACAAGATGCTAATTTCCAAGTATGAAAATGGCCATAACTTTTTTAATACTGTAGATATGAAAGTGAATTAGGTGTAAAATTAAACTTCTTTTTATGCTTTATCTGATGGGATAAATTACAGACTTAATTTTTAAAATCTCAAAATGTTGTAGCATTGCTAATGAAGCCAAGAAAACACTCCAATGCCACTAGTTGCTCAGAAGGCTATCAAAATTCTGAGTTCTAATAGCCAATTTCTACAGATGACCCATAGAAACCATTGTATCTGGATGCATCACTGTTTGGTATAAAATCTGCTTTGTCCACAAGACATTGCAGAGGTTTGTGAACATAGACAGTCCATGCAAACTAGCTTCTCCTGCTCCCTCACTCCCATCTGTCCCCACCTCTCATTGACTATTCTGGGACTGAGGACTTAATTCCTGGCTTCATAAATCTTTTCCACCATCCGCAAGGGACAAGTCAAGTGTATGATGGAATACCCTCTGCATGTTTAAGTATCTCCAACAAGACACAAGGAACTTAACCCTGCAGAATCAAGCAGCTAAATTACAACTGTATATCCATCTTTATTTTTCTCCCTTTATTTTCTGCTAGTTTCACGTTTGGAATCTGTTTCATCTTCTTATAAGAAACAACATTACTGGGAAGGCCACATGTGTGCCTGATATTATTGAATAACTATTTTTAGTCTGTGAATCTTAAAACATGAATGATAATGATTTGACTGTGAGCAGGTCAAATTGAAGCCTAGCCCTATTTGTGTGCAACACCACACATGCTGATCTTCCAGGAAGGATCATTAGATAACTGTTAGGATTAGAAAAAAAATACACAAAGTGCTGGAGCAACTCAATGGGTCAGGCAGCAACATTGGATAACATGGATAGGTGACATTTCGGGTCGGGACTCTTCTTCAGACTGCCATAAGTAGAAAAACAACAATATTTGGGTATGTGTACAAACCGGTTTGAGAACTCTGGACTTGCAACGCTGTGACTTCACAACATCCCAAGAAGATACTATTATTTATGATGCTATTGTAGGCTGTTCTGAGCAATAAGATTGCCACGGAGGACAGAAATTCCAATTTTCTATAATACTACCATCACATATCAAACTACACTAGTCCTTAGAGGCAGAGGGTGAAAGCACCAGGTTCACTCAAAATAGCAGGAAAAATATAAATTACATTACAGTAATATCACAGGGCTGGTTTTCACTGCACATGAGGGATATTATCACTTTGAAATATTGTAAATCTGAATAACCCCATTCTTCATTTACACTTGCAACTACTTCAAAACACTGACAAACTGGCACGGATGATTTTTGTCCTATGAGTTCCAAGTGAGAATTATTTTCCAAACAGTTCACAGGGGACCGATGCAACAGATTTGCAAGCAAGTGGCTCGGAAGGTTTGAAAATAACATTTATGCTTTCTTTTTTGTCAATGGCTTGAGAAAATAATACCTATTTGGGATTATAAGTAGATTGCAGCTGTCAAAGTGTCACATCTTTCAAATATTCTGCACTTGTCATGTCGCAACTGTCCTAAGAACTGAAGTCTCAATTTATGAGACTTTCATTATTTTTGCTTCAGACCGAACGCTGTGAAGTTAGAGGAACTGGAAGCTGTAACAAAAATAACTTCATAACATTCATGAAAGTAGATTTGTTTCTAAACCAACTGCATGAAGACATCAATTACTTTTTGAAAATTTAACTTAGATTATTTTAAGGAGTGGAAGATTCCAATCTTCATGTGGTTCACCCAGTTTCGACAAATGCAATCAACCCACCGTGCACAATCAAATAAGATCAAATAGAATAAGTTGTCCTACAACTTCAGACTGTGCACTCCATACGCAAGAAGAAGAAGATCATTTTAAGAAGGAAAGACCTTATATTTTTGTACAGGTACCTTTTACAATCTCAGGGGATCTCAAAAAAGGTTTCGAGCGAATGAAATAATTTTGAAGAACAGACCGTGTTAATGTAGGGAAATGCACAAACCTTTTTGAACACAACAAGATCCCATTAGCAACATTTAACAAAGTGACCGTATAATCATTTTTCTTTAAATGATATCATTTGAGAATTATTTTCCACAATAGTACCTCTCTTCTGGAGGTAGTGCCATGGATCATTCTTACACTATCTTGCACTATGACCAGACGCTAAACTGCATTTTGTTGTACCTGTACTCGTATTTGTGCAATGACAATAATGTTGAATTGAATTGAATTGAATTGCCCATCGGAGATCAAAGGAGGCTTGATGAACCACCTCATTGGAAATGGAAAAAAGTCAACAGTCAGTTGAATGCAAGTTCACAAGTTATAGGAGTAGAATTGAGCCATTCGGCCCATCAAGTCTATTCCGCCATTCAATCATGGCTGATCTCTGCCACCTAATCCCATTTTCCTGCCTTCTCCCCATAACCCTTGTCACCCATTCTAATCAAGAGTTTGCCTATTTCTGTCTTTAAAATATCCACTGATTTGGCCTCCATAGCCCTATGTGGCAAAGAAGCGCCTTTTAATTCTGAGGCAATAACCTCTGGTCCTAGACTCTCCCACAAGTGGAGACATCCTTTCCGCATCCACTCTAACTACGCCTTTCATTATTCTGTAAGTTTCAATGAGATCCCCCCCTCAACCTTCTAAACTCCAGCGAGTACAGTCCCAGTGCTGTCATACGCTCATCATATGCTAACCCACTCATTCCTGGAATAATTCTGGTAAACCTCCTCTGGACCCTTTCCAGAGCCAGCACATCCTTCCTCGGATATGGGGCCCAAATTTGCTCACAGTACTCCGATTGCGGCCTGACCAGCACCTCAGCATTATAGCTTGGTTTTTGTATTCCAGTCCTCCTGACATAAATGCTAACATTGAATTTGCCTTTGAGATATTGCTCATTGAGATGCCATAGATTATATGTTGAGATCTGTGGGATTTGAAAACATGCACTCTTCTTGAGCTAAGAGAGCTGTCACTAATCCCAGCCTAATATCTGTTTCAAAGAGGTGATTGCTAAATGCAAACTCATGCAATATGCAAGTTAATTACTTTGACCACCTAAATAATCTTGATGTTGTTTAGCTCAGCGATATCCATAATTTGAGTCAAAATATTCCCCCATCAGGAATTGAGCATATAATGAGGCATCCAGAAGGGGTCATTACAACTTTAAATTGTAGGAAAACAGTATTTCCAACAGTAAGTGGCATTAATTAGAAACCCATCATATACTTGATTTTCCTTATCATTGAGAAGAAAATTATTCATAGTGTTTAATCGACAGCTAATTTCATAAGAACATGAAACAAACAGGAATTGGCAGCTAATTTCATAAGGATATGCAAAACATAACAGGGATTGTCCATGTGGGTCTTTGTAGATGAACACCAAATGCTGGAGTAATTCAGCAGACCAGGAAGCATTTTTGGAGGTGATGTTTTATGTCAGGACCCTTCTTCAATGATTGCTAATTTTCTACCCTTAACCATCTTTTTTTGCAGGATATCCATATTTTTAGATTGCACTACTTTGGCCCCAAGTCCAACAATTTCAGCCTTGAATTTAGCTTATCCTCATTCTATTGAATTACACAATTCCAAAGCTTCTCAACTCCTTTGAGTGATGGAATGTTTCTTCATCTCAGTTTAGAAGAATGGTAAGTGTATTTAAGTTTATTGTCACGTGTACCGAGGTACATCAAAAAGCTTTTTTGTTGCGTGCTATCCAGTCAGCGAAAAGACTATACATGATTACAATCAAGTTATCCACATTGTACAGATACAAGATAAGGTGAATCAATATTAGTTTATTATTGTCATGTGTATCAGGATAAAGTGAAAAACTTTCTTTGCATGCTATCCAAAAAAATCATAATACAAAAGAGAAAATGAACAGTGCAGAATATATTGCTAAAGTTACTAAAATGTCAAGGTGGTCTGGAACGCTGTTGACCACCAGCCTTGTGAATGAGGTGTTCTCATTGAGACTGATAAGATTCTGAGGGTGATCAAGCGTATAGATGCTGAATAGCTGTTTCCACTAGACGGAAAATCTAAAATTAAAGAACAACATCTCAGAGTGTTGTTACTCCAGCACTTTGTGCTCTAGACAACAAATAGAAAGGTGATTGATGTAATTATATAAACATTTTCCACAAGATATATTTCAGCATGTAATCTAAAATTGTGTCTTTAAAATCTTTTCACAGAGTGGACCCCATTTTAATGAGACCTTTAATTTAATTTAAATATTTAAGAAATATCTAATTGATGTAGTTCAGTTAATTAATATTTAAACCGTTCTTGCTAAATTAAGATATTCACTTTATAACCTTATAACATATAACAATTACACCACGAAAACAGGCCATCTCGGCTCTACAAGTCCGTGCCGAACATTTATTTTCCCCTAGTCCCATCTACCCGCACTCAGACCATAACCCTCTATTCCTTTCCCATCGATATACCCATCCAATTTATTTTTAAATGATAAAATCGAACCTGCCTCCACCACTTCCACTGGAAGCTCATTCCACACAGCTACCACTCTCTGAGTAAAGAAGTTCCCCCTCATGTTACCCCTAAACTTCTGCCCCTTAATTCTGAAGTCATGTCCTCTTGTTTCAATCTTCCCTACTCTCAATGAGAAAAGCTTATCCATGTCAACTCTGTCTATCCCTCTCATCATTTTAAAGACCTCTATCAAGTCCCCCCTTAACCTTCTGCGCTCCAAAGAATAAAGACCTAACTTATTCAACCTTTCTCTGTAACTTAGTTGCTGAAACCCAGGCAACATTCTAGTAAATCTCCTCTGTACTCTCTCTATTTTGTTGACATCCTTCCTATAATTGGGCAACCAAAATTGTACACCATACTCCAGAATTGGTCTCACCAATGCCTTGTACAATTTTAACATTACATCCCAACTTCTATACTCAATGCTCTGATTTATAAAGGCTAGCACACCAAAAGCTTTATTTACCACCCTATCTACATGAGATTCCACCTTCAGGGAACTATGCACAGTTATTCCTAGATCCCTCTGTTCAACTGTATTCCTCAATTCGCTACCATTTACCATGTATGTCCTATTTTGATTTGTCCTGCCAAGATGTAGCACCTCACACTTATCAGCATTAAACTCCATCTGCCATCTTTCAGCCCATTCTTCCAAATGGCCTAAATCTCTCTGTAGACTTTGGAAATCTACTTCATTGTCCACAATCCACCTATCTTAGTATCATCTGCATACTTACTAATCCAATTTACCACACCATCATCCAGATCATTGATGTACATGACAAACAACAGTGGACCCAACACCGATCCCTGAGGCACCCCACTAGTCACCGGCCTCCAACCTGACAAACAGCCATCCACCATTACTCTCTGGCATCTCCCATTCAGCCACTGTTGAATCCATCTAGCTACTCCTGCATTAATACCCAACAATTAAACCTTCTTAACCAACCTTCCATGAGGAACCTTTTCAAAGGCCTTACTGAAGTCCATATATACAACATCCACTGCTTTAACCTCTTCAATTTCCCGAGTAACCTCTTCAAAAAGTCAAGATTAGTCAAACATGACCTTCCAGGCACAAATCCATGTTGACTGTTCCTAATCAGACCCTGTTTATCCAGATGCTTATATATATTATCTCTAAGTATCCTTTCCATTAATTTGCCCACCACTGAAGTCAAACTAATAGGTCTATAATTGCTAATTTTACTCTTAGAACCCTTTTTAAACAATGGAACAACATGCACAGTACGGCAATCCTCCGGCACTGTTCCCGTTTCTAATGACATTTGAAATATTTCTGTCATAGCCCCTGCTATTTCTAGACTAATTTCCCTCAATGTCCTAGGGAATATCCTGTCAGGACCTGGAGACTTATCCACTTTTATATATTTCAAAAGTGTCAGTACTTCTTTTTCTTTGAATCTCATAGTTTCCATAGCTACTCTACTTGTTTCCCTTACCTCACATAATTCAATATCCTTCTCCTTGGTGAATACTGAAGAAAAGAAATTGTTCAATATCTCCCCCATCTCTTTTGGCTCTGCAGATAGCTGTCCTCTGTCTCTCTAATGGACAAATTGTATCCCTCATTATCCTTTTGCTATTAATATAGCTGTAGAAAACCTTTGGATTTACTTTCACCTTACTTGCCAAAGCAACCTCATATCTTCTTTTAGCTTTTCTAATTTATTTCTTAAGATTCTTTTTACATTCTTTATACTCCTCAAGCACCTCATTTATTCCATGCTGCCTATAATTATTGTAGATCTCTCTCTTTTTCCGAACCAAGTGTTCAATTTTCCCTTGAAAACCATGGCTTTTTCCAATTTTTACTATTTCCTTTCAACCGAACAGGGACATAAAGATTCTGTACTCTTAAAATTTCCCCTTTAAATGTCCTCCATTTCTCTTGTACATCCTTCCCATAAAAAAAATGTCCAAAATGTTCACTTTGTTCGATTGTTTTGTAAATGCTCGTTCTAAGCCCCCCCCCCCCCAGTCTAGTTTCAGTTTATACAATATGTATACCTGGTTTGCATTGTTCCAATTAGCTCTATGCATTCCACACTTCATTGCAAGACTTCTGCAGATGTCCCATTCTTTCTCTGCAGCACTTATCTGGGCCACAGACATGCTAGCACCATTCAGCAGCTTGTCTCAGTTCTGCAGAGGCACATTTAAATTGACCAAAATGGCCTAGCAGTACATAAGCCCTTACTCAATTTTAATGCCATGGCTGCTCCAATTAAGCCAGGATTAACAGTTTTACTAATTACTGTTACAATGGTACATAGAATTTGAAAGCTGATTTGATCACAATCCATTTTTTAACTTGTTATCATTGAATATTAGATTATTTCTAATAGCTGCTGTTTAATGTCTTAGCGTTACACGTTTCAGTACCAACACTGAAATGTAACATTTAGCAAACCTTTCATTTTCGTGTGCTCAGATATTTTAATTATTGATTTTGTATGGGAGTACTGGTGTGTATGATAGTTTTATTATACAGTCCCAATTCATAAAAAAACATCAATATTATGTGTTTGTATGGTGAAGTTTTGAGTTGGCAAATTAAATTGGTTTTGCATTTAATAATTAATCTTAGGAACATATTATCGCCTTCCAGTAATTAAAAGGACAAGCTCAAGCATCCAGTTGTAATCATCTCAGATAGCAGAATAAGTAGCAGATAGATGAATCATGACATTTTTTTTTGGTCTATATTTGTCTAAAATATGTGGGTCTTTTTTTAATTTAAAAATGTATATTCTGCAAATCCTAGTCATATTTTATCCTACACATTCCATATCCTGCGCTGCATTACAAAAGCAGAATAATCATAGAATAGAAATAAATTAAAACATATTGTTAACGTACCTGTAAGTTTGCTAATTAGAGATCTTATTGATACTTGAGAGACATGGTCTGATTGCATTCATTTAGCTAAAGGGTTCATATAAAAACTAATTTTTATGTGCTGTGAAATTATCATAAAATAACCAACTGGAATGCTGAATGAAGTATGTATTTGAAGAAAAATGATCCATCTACTGAAATTGTTATAACAGTACTGTAGCTCATGGGAATACGTGCTTTCAAGCAAGTCTTTTCAACAGCAGAAATTGTTGAAAATACCACTGAGTCAGGAAGCTTCTGCAGAGAAAGAAGCAGAGTTTAAGGTGTGGGGTGATGGCCTTTTGCCAGATTTGATGAAATGTCATAAATATTACATAGGTCGGCACAGTAGCACTGTGGTAGAGTTGCTGCTTTACATAGGTATGTTACAATACTTACCTTCAGCGGCACTGCAATTCTGCCACTGTTTGAGGGGGATGGGGGGCGGGGTTTAAACGCAGTTTTTTTCCAACCTGGTCCTGGGTTAAATTTTGTTGGAGTGCAAGATTTTGCTAAAGAATCGTTCCGATGGCCGTTCTGTGTGTTTTTTTTTAAAAATTGGTCCGACTGTTGGCCACTCCCGACAATCGCTGGAGTGATTTTAAAATCAGCTTCTGAAGCCGTCAACGCCGACAACGGGGATGGATTTTATGTAGGGGACAGGTAAAAGAAAGTCGTTTATTTTTATGTGTAAAAGTGTCTCTAAAGATGCATTTAATTCACATTTTAAGTTGCGAAACGGTGATTTTTCCCCCGAAGAACCGGCAGTGTTTTTGCTGCCGATATAGGGGACTAAAATCACCACAACCTCAACGTTCCAAATGGTCGCGTTCAAGGGAAAACCCACTCGCAAGCTGATTTAAATGGCCATTAATTTACGGGTATTAAACATTAAATTCGTTCCATTTGGCCTATAAACCCATGACAATGAGATTTAAAAATTATGTTATATTGTGAATTCTTGTGTGAATGTTATTTGGACACTTAGGCTATTTAGAAATGTTAATCTATTCTGAAGAAATGGATAGATGTTTTGATCTAGTAATTGAATTTTGTAATTAGCTACAATTAGGTAACTAACTAATTATATGCTTTAATTTCAAGTAATCTAAGTAAGATTGTTTCATATTTGTGTCAGAATGCTTCAATCTAAAATAACTGAACATTTCTTTCAGTTCTCTTAAATTTTAAGAAAGTTATGGGCTTTTAAATGTACTCGATCACAGCTTTTGTGTTAAGTCAATGAAAAAGCAATAGGGAACAAGATGCCAATTTCCAAGTATGAAAATTGCCATAGCTTTTTTAATACTGAAGATATGAAAGCTAATTAGGTGTCAAATTAAACTTCTTTTTATGCTTTATCTGATGGGATAAATTAAAGACTTGATTTTTAAAATCTCAAAATGTTGTAACATTGCTACCTTACAATGCCAGTGCCATGCTCATGAATTTTGTTTGGGACCCTCTCTAATTACTTCCTCTCCATCTTATAATGATAAACCAGAATTGAGCTCAATACTCCATTTGAGGCAGGACAAGTATTTTATAAAGTTTTAACATAACTTTTCTACTTTTATATTCCATGCTACTCTCTATAAAGCCAGCCATTGTGTGTGCCTCATTTCACTGCTTCCAAACCTACCCTTCCACATTCAATGACTAATGCACTCATAACCACGTCCTTTCTCTTAAAATAGCATCCTTTATTCTATGTTGCCTCTCCTCATTCTTCCCATGAAACTACATATCTTGACATTTTTTTTCTCATGTTTCATTAGTCTATTTATAACCTGTGCTATGTATTAGTATACTCTTTGTAATTCACAAGGCTGCCAATTCTTGTTCCATCCACAAACTTAGATTTTTCTTTATGCCTTTATGAAAGCAATGGCCGTAACAACATTGGCATTTCCGGATCCCGAGGGAATAGCACTTTTTACATTCCTCTGGTCTGAAAAACAACCATTCATTATGACCTTTATTTGTCTGTTCTTTAACCAACTTTGTATCCATTCTATCAATGTACTCTTACAGTAATTTTGCAATCCTGATGTGTGACACCTCATCAAACGCCTCTGCAAGACACTCTATGTTTTAATTACCAGAATTTGAATTCTCCAGTTGCCATGGTGAGATTTGAATTCATGTCTGCAGATAATAAAGTACTGTGAATTACTAGTCCAGTAATTTAACATAATTACCTCTGAAAATGATGGTGCTTTGCACTTGAATGTACATCTGCAGAGGTCCTTTGTATGAAAGAATGGTTACCACAGCAGAAAGGCAGAAGACAACAACATTAACTGAGTAATTTGAAAATACATTTAATTGATATCCTAAATCTATTTCTTTCTGATGTCCATTGATCTGCTGAGTATTTACAACAAATTCTGCTTAAGGTCATCGTCATGGAGTGAAACAGTGTGAAACCAGGCCCTTCGGGCCAAATTTCCCACACAGGCCGACATGTCCAGTTACCCTGGTCCCAGCTGCCCGCGTTTGGTCCATATCCTCCAAACTTGTCCTATCAGAACTCATCATCGACCCAAGACGCCAGCCATCCCCCAAAACTCCTGTGCTCATTAAAGGTGAATCCATCTCCATCACTGACACATTCAAACTCCTTGGAACCCACATCAGCAACAACCTCAAATGGAGGACAAACACAGACCACATCTATGGAAAAGCCCAGCAAAGACTTTTCCATCTCCGACAGCTCAGGAAGTTCAGAGTAAGGTCTCATCTCATGCTCCGCTTCTATACAGCCATCATCGAAAGCATCCTCACTTCATCCATCACCAGTCTGGTTCGGCAGTCTCGACTCACTCTCCTGGAAGAAATTACAGCGCATCATCAACAGAGCATCAAAAATTATTGGCTAACCCCTACCATCCCTTGAATCGCTTTATCACAAACAGACACTACACAGAGCCCGCAAGATCATCTCTGATCCTACTCACCCTGCACACTATGCCTTTCAGCTACTGCCCTCTGGGAGGCTTTACAGGACAATTGCCTCCAAAACAAACTGCTTCAAAAACAGTTTCATTCCCACTGCAATTAACATTTCAAACTCTGTACGGTGAGGAATAAGAATAAGCATGGCCCTTATGTATTATGTAATGTGTCTGTCTGTATGTATATCTATGTTATATGTTTAATGTTGATGAAATGTTGGAACCTGCACCGAGCTGTACTGATAACAAATTCCACCAGCCTGGCTGTGTGGTCATTAAAATACAATACAATACAATCCATGTACCTGTCTAACTGTTTCTTAAATGTTGGGATAGTGCATACCTCAACTACCTCCTTTGGCAGCTTGTTCCATGCACCCACTACCCTTTGTGTGAAAAAGTTACCCCTCAGATTCCTATTAAATCTTTTCCCTTCTCCTTAAACCTCCAGTATGTCCTCTGGTCCTCGATTCGACCTACTCTGGGCAAGAGACTATTTTTGCTTCTATTTTTGAAATGTGCAGAATTCTTATTTTGTAACAATGCCTTTCAATTAGATTTTTTACCAAAAATTACCTAATTGATGACGCCAACTTCTGTCACACTGACATGTCCTGGTGTGAGTAGCTCTTGGTAAATGTCAAATCATTATTAGGATAAATTATGGCCTGGGCACTATTTTCATGCTACATTGGTTTTGGAATTTTTGTCATTGTTATGGGAATACGATTCCACATTCCCACATTTTCATCTGCTCATGCTGTTGATTTTATGGCAACTAAAACATCAAATTTTAGTTTTACATCATGAGATTACTGGATATTCCAGTCTTAACTGCTGTATTGGGGATTATCGTCTGCAATGCCATCCATTTTTTTTGTATGGGAAATTGCTGATCAATGATAACATTAAAATGGTTCATGTTGTGATGGAAAGTTGAATGCATACTCCAAATCACATAATGAAAACTCTCATTCTGAACATTTCCAGAATGTCCATGAATTGTGCAGTTTTCTTCAATTGCCTTGTGGAGATGGATTACCCATTCTCCCCTTCCAAATCTCTTGTCATAGGTGGACAGAAACTACTGGAATAACTTACCAAGTCATCCAGTATCTTTGGAGAAGATGGATAGGTGGCGTTTGAGGCCTCAACCTGAAACATCACCTATCGATGTTCTCTAGAGACGCTGCCTGACCTGCTGAGTTACTCCAGCACATTGTGTCCTTTTATAAATTAACCAGCATCTGCACTTTATTGTTTCTTCTATTGTTTTAGGTGCTGGGTTGGAACTGTGGTCTCCGAAAGTAGACACTATATGAGGACTGTGCTAGTTTCATTGAAATGTGATCAAGATCTAGATCCTGAAAGACCAAAGCACCTTTGTTAAGAAACCGGTAGGTTTATTCTAAACAGATCAAAGCAGCCCTGATTTTAGCATTCCTCTGGCATCTGGTAGCTTTCATAGACAGAAGCAATGGCAGGTTCACATTAACCTGCAACACGTTTAATTTACAACTGACACTATCCCCTCCACCACCCCACCCAGGCAGCATGAGCACTCGCTCAGGCCAAATTAGTTCAGAGATTACAAAGCCCTCCAGGCTTAGAGAAGATTTATATGGTGGTTCTTTTGCGCATTGGTACTGACATTGATTATGCAGCATTTACTTTACAAAATTACAACCACCAGGTTAACTAAAGGAAGATTCATTACATGGCAATAGCATTACATTTCTTTATATGTTCTAAGCTGCATTTTTATGCTTTGTTTCCCTACAGGGAAGATATATTTTTTAACTGCTGTACTTCTGTCTTTCCGAGCAAGGGAATACAGATTGACTCTAATTTTTCTGAGGTTGTTAATACCAGTGACAGCTCATGCTCACAGGTATTTTCAATCCCTTGAGAGTCGTACCCATAAATTCTCAAAGCTTGCATACAGTTAACAGGATTGAGTGAACTGACCTTGCTTCAGTAATTTGTTTCAGTTCATTTCAATTCAATTCAAGTCAACCCGACCTGAGCAAGTCAAGAACCTGTAGTGGGAATAGGAATATTGATATTTCGTATGCAGGGACAGTGGAAGTCAAAATATTAATTTTAATGAACCAAATAGTAGGAATGTTTTAGTTTTGAAATTTGACAAAGAATGAAATAATTGTCAGTCTTTTCATCCGTGTCTGCTTACATTTTGTTATGTGTTAAGTGGACATGGTTGGACAATCACACTACATAGCCATTCAATTTTCAGTCTGCTACATCTTAAAGAGTACAACAAACAACTTCTAATAAATGTGATTGGTGGCAGCTATTTCATTTGGAATTCATATTGGCGTTAAAGATTGCAGAGATAACATTTGTGTGTATAAACACATATGTATAGCACCTTTCTCAGCACATTAAACTTTTTTCTATGTTATAAAGTACTTTTCAAGTATAGTCAGAAAATGCTTTACCTAACTGCACAGCAAGCTTCTGCAAGCAATAAAGTGTTCATGCCTACATGAACCTTTCAAGTCATACTTAGCAAGGATTAAATATTGAAAGAACACTAGGGATAACTCTTTGTTCTTTTACAAAATAGTCATTGGGTATTTCATTTCCACTTAAGAGAGCAACCGAGACCTCAAATTTCAACATCTCATTCAAAAGGGTATCATGAGAGCATAACACCCCACAGTTCAGTTTTTCTGCTTGAATCACTAAAGCAGATTTTCAAGCCCACTTCACACCCTTCACTTCCAGAGGTAGGAGCACTGAGTCATTGCAAAGTCAAGAGCATGCTTGCATTATATGATCGAATGACTACTTGAATATTTGGTTTATTTCACATTTTTTTATTTTTGCCTTCAATACTTATGGCTGAAGAGCTTTTACAGTTGCTTTTTTTTGTGCTTTTTTTTTTGATTTGCATTCAAGCTTCAGGCTCAATTCATTAAAGCAGGATATGCCAATGATAAACTATGTTGTTAGGCAAGTGGATAATGTTAAATTGATCTTTTAATTATTTTTGATGTGTTTCTTCGTGAAATATATTGTGGTTGGTGAAATCATGCCTCTCCACTAAAACCCTTATATTGAATATTTAGGATCTGACCTTGGTTGCAAAATATTATATAATTTGTGAAACAATATCTGTGGAATTGTGATTATTCGGGACACTAAAACAAACACATTCACTGGTGTGATTATCCAAAAATGGTTGTTCTCCTAATTTGAGGAAAGCCATTATTGCTATGGAGGGAGTGCAGCGCAGGTTCACCAGGTTAATTCCCGGGATAGCAGGACTGACATATGATGGAAGGATGGGTCGACTGGGCTTGTATTCACTGGAATTTAGAAGGAAAAGAGGGGATCTTATAAAAACATATAAAATTCTTAAAGGATTGGACAGGCTAGATGCAGGAAACATGTTCCCGATGTTGGGGGTCCAGAATCGGGGGTCACATTTGAAGAATAAGGGGTAAGCCATTTAGGACTGAGATGAGGAAAAACTTTTTCACCCAGAGAGTTGTGAATCTGTGGAATTCTCTGCCACAGAAGGCAGTGGAGGCCAATTCACTGGATGTTTTCAAGAGAGTTAGATTTAGCTCTTTGGACTAAAGGAAGCAAAGGATATGGGGAAAAAGCAGGAACAGGGTACTGATTTTAAATGACCGGCCATGATCATATTGAATGGCGGTGCTGGCTCGAAGGGCCGAATGACCTATCCTGCACCTGTTTTTCTATGTTTCAACTTCTCAAGTTCTCAACTTCTCCTCTATCCCAGTACCACAGAGCTCACAATTTCTCAATCTTTTGAAAATTTATTTCTCTTTAAATGCCTCCAATAACTTTGTCTTCATCAGCCTCAGGGGTGAAGAATTTCAGATATTCACCACCCTCCCCATTTGCATGTCAGCTTTAAATGACAGCCTCCTGTCTTGTGAGAATGTTGCTTCTTTTATTCTGTGTTTCCCATTTAACCCTCAGTAACCCTCCTTATAATGGAGCATAAGTGAGGAGGAGGGGAATTGTGTGTATTATTGCTGATTGTCCAAATAAGGGATTCGCTCCAACCACCTAGCAGACACTGTGTGGCAACGAGATGTTTTCAAATATAAAGTTTGTTTTAACAGCTCAAAACGTATTTTGTTACTGCAAGCTAAAAATGCTCAAGACTGTTTGTTACATTGTTTAATAAAGTATCATTTCACAAGTGTCAATTGCTTGTCAATTTTAATGACTTCCCGTTATGTAACTAGCAGGCTGTGATCTTAAAGAAACAGTCCTGTCTCATTACTGTCGCGATAACCAAAATCCATTACAAAGAGGTGTGAAATAACGAGGGAAAACTGTATTCTACCTCCAGGATCAGGAGCAGCTTCTTCCCAACAACCATTATGGGCCTGTTCCACATATGTGACTTTTTCGGCGACTGCCGGACCCGCCATAGGTCATTGCAAGTCGCCGAACATTTTCAACATGTTGAAAATCCAGTGGCGACCAGAACAAGGTACGACTCTTTGGGTGGCTACTCACGACCATACAAGTTTCACCTTATGACACGTCGCCAGGGTGTCGCCTGTATGGTCGTGAGTAGTCTCCTCAGTCGCCCAAAGAGTCGTAGTGTCTTTCTGGTGGAATTATCTGTGGAATTCTCTGCCTCAGAGGGCGGTGGAGGCCGGTTTTCTGGATACTTTCAAGAGAGAGCTAGAGAGGCTCTTAAAGGTAGTGGATTCATGGGATATGGGGAGAAGGCTCCTGCCTTCTCCCCATGGGGTTCTGATTGGGGATGATAAGCCAAGATCACATTGAATGGCGGTGCTGGCTCAAGGGCCGAATGGCCTACTCCTGCTCCTATTGTCTATTGTCTACTCTCTATTGGTCACCACTGAATTTTCAACATGTTGAAATTTTTCATCGACCTGCAACGACTTATGATGGGTGCCGGAAGTCGCAGAAAAAGTCACGTAAGTGGGCCAGGCCCATTAAGCTATTGAACAGTACGAACTCCTGCTAAACCATGAACTGCTGGGGTTGCACTAGGGACTTATGGCTTTGTTTTGGTTTTGCGCTATATTAATTAACTTATTTTTCTGTTTGCTATTATCTTATCTAATGAGAACTGTGTTTACAAACCTGTTGCAAAAACAAACATGCAGCAGCTGCAAGTAAGGATTGCATTGTTCTGTTTTGGTACATTTGACAATAAAACTCTCCGCCTTGACTCTTGACTACAAACACTGTTGCATCCCAGAGAACAATTCGGCACATGTTAGAATGCTTAGAAACATAGAAACATAGAAAATAGGTGCAGGAAGAGGCCATTTGGCCCTTCGAGCTAGCACCGCCATTCATTGTGATCATGGCTGATCTTCTCCTATCAATAACCCGTGCCTGCCTTCTCCCCATATCCCTTGACTCCACTAGCCCCTAGAGCTCTATCTAACTCTCTCTTAAATCCATTCAGTGACTTGGCCTCCACTGCCCTCTGTGGCAGGGAATTCCATAAATTCACAACTCTCTGGGTGAAAACGTTTTTTTCACCTCAGTCTTAAATGACCTCCCCTTTATTCTAAGACCGTGGCCCCTGGTTCTGGACTCGCCCAACATTGGGAACATTTTTCCTGCATCTAGCTTGTCCAGTCCTTTTATACTTTTATACGTTTCTATAAGACCACCCCCATCCTTCGAAACTCCAGTGAATACAAGCCTAGTCTTTTCAATCTTTCCTCATATGACAGTCCCGCCATCCCAGGGATCAATCTCTTGAACCTACGCTGCACTGCCTCAATCACAAGGAGGTCCTTCCTCAAATTAGGAGACCAAAACTGTACACAATACTCCAGATGTGGTCTCGCCAGAGCCCTATAAAACTGCAGAAGAACCTCGTTACTCCTATATTGAATCCTCTTGTTATGAAGGCCAACATTCCATTAGCTTTCTTCACAGCCTGCTGTACCTGTAAGCCAAGTTTCAGTGACCGGTGTACAAAGATGCCCAGGTCTCACTGCACCTCCCCCTTACCTAACCTAACCCCTTGAAATAATAATCTGCCCCCTTGTTTTTGCCGCCAGAGTGGATAACCTCACATTTATCTATATTATACTGCATCTGACACACATCTGCCCACTCAACCTGTCTAGGTCACCCTGCAACCTCCTAACATCCTCTTCACAGTTCACATTGCTACCCAGCTTTGTGTCATCTGCAAACCTGCTAGTGTTGCTCCTAATTCCCTCTTCCAAATCATTAATATATATGGTAAACAGTTGCAGCCCCAACACCGAGCCTTGTGGTACTCCACTCGCCACTGCCTGCCATTCTGAAAAGGACCCGTTCACTCCTGCTCATTGCTTCCGGTCTGCCAACCAATTTTCTATCCATATCAACACCTTATCCGCAATTCCATGTTCTCTAATTTTAGTCACCAATTTCCTGTGCGGAACCTTATCAAAGGCTTTCTGAAAGTCTAGATACACTACATCCACTGGCACTCCTTCATCCATTTTACTTGGCACATCCTCAAAAAATTCCAAAAAATTAGTCAAGCATGATTTCCCTTTCATAAATCCATGTTGACTTGGACTAATCCTTTTACTGTTATCCAAATGCCCCATGAAGACCCCACCAGCACACATGCGCGACATATCATCTATGCACATTGCACTAGCGACGGGCGGGGGAAGAGTGCTTCCGCGGCAAAATTGAAAAACGGACCAAGAAGGTAAGAAAATTTATTCTAAGGTCGTATTTCTTCCCCTTGTTGTGCTTTGTGTTTCAGCACTATGGACAAGGGGAAGAAAAACGTGTCGCATCTCAATGGCTGCGGGGAACTGTGAAAGTTCTGACAGCCCGACAGCCGGGGGCGACCAGTGGCACCTGGACCCCCAATCTGCGGTCCACAGTCACATTAACTCAGCACATCTGAGCCCAGCGCCGTGAGCTGTACACCCGGAAACAGCGCAGCGGGCTGGAGGCAAGCACAGCAAGAGTCGGTCCGGCCGATAGACTCGGACGAGTCCGGCCAGGAGGACACGCTGCCCGAGGGCAGTGGAGGTGACCGTCTGGAGCGGTTGCTGAGGTCCACTTACTGACTTTAACTCTGCTAAGCCAAGTCCAGCGCCGCGAGCTGTACAGCTCGAATCAGCGCAGCGGGCTGGAGGCAAAGCCGAGCAGGAGTCGGCCCGGCCGATCATACTAAAATGAGTCCGGTCGGGAGGACGCGTTGCCCGAGTGCAGCAGAGGTGCCGCCTCTCCCGCGTAAGCGGTTGATGGAGCATGCTCCAACGTGACTTGCTCCGGGAGATGGAGCAAGCTCACTATGGGAGTCTTCGCACTCCCATAACAGCACCTTATCGAGGGCTGTCAAACAATGCATGTCGCTCGACAGAGGGGAGCATTGCGGGCCAGAGCTGGGCTGGTCCTGAAGAAGGGGACGTGGCTGAAGAAAACGGCAGTGTGCTGGGGGTGCAGGATCGTAAAGAGCTACTGGGAGTGGTCACTAAATTTGTGGATCACTGGAATCAGGAATACCATTGCAGACCAAGCTGGCGGCCAGCATCGACTACCTGTACTTCCATCCTCTGCAGGAACAGGTAGTTAACGAAACTACGGCGAAGTATATGCCTCCTGTGAACTTTACTTCATTAAAAGTGCCTGCAGTAAACATGCGATCTGGGGGTACAGTGGGACTAGTATAAGAACCCAGGAGATCTAACTACAGAAGATTTTAAAACTTCTGACAGCAGGCATATCATTGTTTGCTCGTTCAGTCGATGGTACAGAGATGACGGACAATCAGCAGGACACACTGGCATTGCTCCGCAATACCCAGTATGAAATCAATTGCTTGCGAGAGCGCAGTAAACCTGCACTAAACCCCAAATTTGCAGGGTTGTGCGAAACAGCTGCAACACAATCGCAGATACTGCTGTTTGGAGGGGAATCTTGTCTAAACAAGTAAAAAAGCTTGACGAAGAGTTTAAAGCCGTCGGGCTCATGAGGGCGTCATCAGCAACGGGCAGACCACACTCCTTAGATGACAGCACCCCTATGCATCCACCAGCAGGCATCAACACCAGGACCCTGATGAAAGCATGGGGGCCGCGCAGCAACCACAAAGGTCCGTTTTAGGCCAATGCCCAGATCGACCCTCTTGGAAAATGTGCCAACACCGCACTCTGGCGCCTCGTCCACAGAAGAGGCAGAAGCTGAAGAAGGGAACATACCACCGGCAACCAGGGAGGTAGGTGGATCTGGTTCCTTCCAGAACACAAAAGGTGTAGGACCTATACTAACAGGGGGAACATTACACTTGTTTTGGGAGGCATGGAGGTTTATTACCACTATGGAAACATTGTTACTGCCAAACAATTAGTTTCAGAGGGATACTTCATGGCATGCATTGATCTAAAAGGCGCATACTATTAAGTACCCATACATAGGGATCATTGTCGATTCCTAAAATTTAACTGGATGGGGCAACCATGGCAGTATATAGGGTTGCCTAATGGGTTAAACTTCAGCCCCAAGACTGTTCACCAAGATATTAAAATCGGCCTTGGCAATACTTAGAAAACAAAACATATTGTCATGTCATATCTTAATGATATATCAATTGTGGGGAAAACCCTGGAACTAGCTAAATCAGCAGTTTTAGCTACCAAACATTGGTTTGAAACTCTGGGGTCCATCATCCATCCAGATAAATCTAAGTTGACGCCATCCACAACTATGGACTGTCTGGGCTTCACAATTAACATTATCCACATGTCTGTAACATTGCCAAAGAGTAAAGCCGCAGACTTGGTGGAAGCCTGCAACAAAATTAATTGTTACAAAATAAACCATCTATTCGACAGGTGGCAAGAGTAATTGGGAAACTAGTAGCAGCATTTCCAGATACTCAGTTTGGACCTTGCATTATCAAAGCTCAAAAAGGGCAAAAGTGCAGGCGCTAAAACACCTTGCAGGTCACTTTGATCGACCTATGCAGTTACCAGCCAAAGCAATTTCGGAGTTACAATGGTGGAAAGGAAATATTTGTCATAGTTCCAGCCCCATCATTATTAGTAACCCATCATTCACATTACAAATGGAGGTCAATGCTCATGGCTGGGGAGCTACTAACACTATATCCAGAACTGGAGGTAGATGGAACATTAGGAATCATCATTACTAAAAACACTGGGTATAAAATATTTAGAGATGGTGGGTGTGTTTCATGGGCTAAAAGCCTACTGTTCACAATGCACCATCTGCATGTCCGCCTACAAATTGATAATACCACAGTGGTGGCATATATTAATCATATGGGTGGAATAAAATCAATATCATGTGTCAATCTGGCCAATACAATCTGGCAATGGTGTGTCGACAGACATATTTGGCTATCAGCAACTTACCTACCAGGTAAGCTCAATACAGTGGCAGACACCAGGTCATGAAAAAAATTAATGACAGCACCGAATGGATGTTGGACCACATATTTGCTGATATTACTATACGATATGGTACACCAGATATCGATCTGTTTGCATCTAGACTCAATCACCAGTGACCAACATATGTCGCTTGGGAATCAGACCTGGGGCAACAGCAATGGACGCTCCTCGCTGAATTGGGGAAAATTGTTTACTATGTTTTTTCCCCCTCCTGCCTCATCGGTCGGGTCCTATACAAAATACATATGGACTCAGCATCAGGTGTCTTGGAAGTACCTGATTGGCCTACACAGTCGTGGGTCCCTGTGGTCCTAGACATAATCACTGAACCATAAGTCCATCATGCTAGATCTGGGCTGACGGACAGGACCATGAACATGATCACCAGCAATGTCCCTGTCCCTGGAAAAGTTCACATTAAAAACAGTATGCTGATGGCACTGGTCTCAGCTCAAATGGTCCAGTCTCTACATAAACTGAGACTGGACAATATGATGGTATCTACAGAAAAGATAAACTTTCGCATCTTGGAGCTGGTTAAACAAGATAGACCAGGAACATCAGGATAAATTTTGGAATTCCAGGCATACCCATCTGACACCCGACTGTGTGTAATGACACGCCTTCTATTATACCTTAAGACTACTAAAACTTTAAGAGGTAGTAAATTGGCACTATGGGTCAGCTATAAACAGCCTAATGGCCGGGTATCAGCACAGACCATCTCTAGATGGCTCAGACATGTTTTGGGAGCTGCTGGGTGGACACTGACATTTAAAATCTTATTCCACAAGGCCTGCAGCAACATCGGCAGCTAGAGACATGGAAGTGCCTATGGACCATATCCTAGCAACAGCAGGATGGTCCAGAGAGAGAAAACCTTCCAATTATTTTATAATAAGCCAAAAACCAAACCTGCGGTGTTGCAGAATCAAGTTTAAATTCTGTAATATTTTTAGCCCAAGGGAGCATTATTTTGTTTAAATAAATTGTTATTGTTTGAATTTGATTAATGTCTGAATACGATAACATACTTCCTCCCTTGGATGACTTCGGCAGTGAGTGAAGCAAGGATTTGTTCCATGGCATGAAATCACAGATCTTTAAAATCTTCACGTAGTCACTCACGTGACTCCGAAGTAAAATAGTAAGACTAAATGAGAACTTACCAGTTTGAAGTTTGATCTTTATTTCATGAGGAGTTACATCAAGGGATTACGTGCCCCCCACGCCCACCCTCTTATAAAGGTCAACTGGTATCCTAGTTCTTCTTATCTTACTATGTTTATTTCACTTACTTTTATTGTGATTCCACACCGCTGCTTTGAAGAATGTCGCGCATGCTTCATGTAATCCCTCGATGTAACTCCTCATAAAATAAAGATCAAACTTCAAACTTAATCTTACTATTATTACCTCTTTAATGATTGACTCCAGCAGCTTTCCCACCACCAAAGTCAGGCAAACTGGTCTGTAATTCCCTGTTTTCTCTCTTGCTCCTTTCTTGAAAAGTGGGATAACATTAGCTATCCTCCAATCCACAGGAACTGATCCTGAATCTATTGAACCCTGGAAAATGATCACCAATCCGTCCACTATAATAGAGCCACCTCACTGAGGACCCTGGGATACAGACCATCAGGCCCAGGGGATGTATCATCCTTCAGTCCCATTAGCCTGCCCAATACTATTTCTCGCTGAATTAACATTTCTTTGAGTTTCTCTACCCCCTTAGATCCTCTGTCCTCCAGTACATCTGGGAGATTGTTTGTGTCTTCCTTAGTGAAGACAGATCCGAAGTACCTGTTCAATTCTTCTGCCATTTCATTGTTACCCATAATAATTTCACCCGTGTCTGCCTTCAAGGGACCCACATTTGACTTTGCTACTCTTTTTCCTTTAACATATCTAAAGAAGCTTTCATTGTCCTTCTTTATATTCCGGGCCAGCTTCCCTTCATACTTCATCTTTTCAGCCCCTATTGCCCGTTTTGTTTCCTTCTGTTGTCCTATGAAAGTTTCCCAATCCTCTGGCTTCCGGTTACTCTTTGCTGTGTTATACATCTTTTCTTTTAGTTTTATTCTATTCCGAACTTCTCTTGTCAGCCACGGTTGCCTCCTACTCCCCTTAGAATCTTTCTTCCTTTTTGGAATGAAATGATCCTGCGTCTTCCGGATTATGCCCAGAAATTCCTGCCATTGCTGTTCCACCGTCATTCCTGCAAGGATCCCTTTCCAGTCTACCTTGGCCAGCTCCCCTCTCATGCCTTCAATGTTCCCTTTGTTCAACTGCTTAAAGTTGATAAAGACTTAAAGTAACAATCTTCATTCACAATCAATACTACATATACTATGTTGTACAGTAGGAGGAATCTTTGTTTATTTTAATGGGTTCCGAGGCCTGATTGCTCAGAGGCAAAGTTGTGAATATTTGAAAAGACTTTTCTCTGTTATCCCTGAAAGAACGTAGCAATACTGATTTCGATAAAAAATAAACGCTAAATTAACTGATGTCAACTGAATTAATAATGATTTATGTACTGTGTTAATAGTCTCACATGGTTGGGTAATTCAACATTTTAATTGGTAAGATTATCTTAAAAATTCTAAAGATAGCACTTCAATTTATTAGTAAGAAAATTGAGCCTTAAAATGTAGAATTTGATGTTATTCCTTAATCCACCCCACAGGAAGGAATAAAAAAATGCCAGCAGACATTTGGACCATGGTTCTGAGCCAATGAATTTAAAAGTAGTGATATAATTTTCCATTGTCATTTGAGATTTTCGATGTTGTGCTTCTGCTCTTTGCCTGGCATTGGATACATTATATATGATACAAAATCTCTGGTAATTGTGGGGATTAATTTAGTGATTGGTCACTCGGGATTTGGAATGTACTGAGGGATATTATCTTCCTTTCAGGCAGGATCTCCACATTATTTCAAATCTCCTTTGTTTGTGTTTTGGCTGCTAATTAAGAGCAAACAAATCACCAGTCATAATCAACTGTGACAACCTTTCCCATTTCCTCTCTGTTAAACACGTCCAACAGAGCAAACACTGGGAAATCCGTTTGTATCAAAAAGAATGGAGTTGTACTGAGGTTTGCAGCTCATCTGTCAAAACATGTACATTGACTATTCTCTGAGCAACATCCATTTCATTCACAGTTAGAGCTTCATTGCAGACTGTTAGAGATATTGTGATTTTTCTTTAGGTTCAGTTTTGGGATCTTTGGGCATCTTTGGGCAAGACCAGCAAAAATTGCACACCCTTAATTGTCTGCAAATTTTGGTGAACCGCCTTCTTGCACCACTGTATAGATAGCAATAGTTAAGAGGGATATGGGCCAAATGCAGGCAAATTGGGCTAGCATGGATGGGCAACACGGATGGCATTGACGAGTTGGGCTGAAGTGTCTAACTATGTCTGACTATGTGACTCCATGATGCTACACCTCTGGGTGGCACAGTGGCGCAGTAGTAGAGTTGGTGCCTAACAGCTCCAGAGAATTGGTTTTGATCCTGACTATGGGTGCTTTCTGTATGGAGTTTGTACGTTCTCCCTGTGACTGCATGGATTTCCTCTGGGTGCTCCGGTGTCCTCTCACATCCAAGACATGCAGGTTTGTAAGTTAATTGGATTCCATAAAATGCCCCTAGTGTCAAGTATATCACAAGTGTATGGGTGATCATCGGTCAGCATGGACGTTGGGCCAAAGGGCCTGTTTCCATGCTGTATCTCTGAACTAAACTAAAGTCTCATACTTCCAAACTGAAGTGACTACAAGCCATTCTCATCAAGCTCATGTCACAGGACAAACCTGCCAACCTAGGGATAAGTATGTTATATAAAAAATATGGCAAATCTTTTGAGCGAGAAAATTATACTGGAAGTTTCTGATATCAGCTATGCACCTTTAAGAGGTTTTCTCTCTGCTTTCTGGAAATTATTAGAACCTGCCTACCATATTTCCTTTGAATATTTGCATTTGTTTCCAGGTTTTATAGATTGAGGTGTTTAGGAACAGTAGCCACAGGAATCTGATCAAGACTAAAGAGGGGAATTTGTAACTTTGTAGAGGGAAGATTATACCTTGCAACCTTTGTTGATATGTGTTTTTTTTTTGTATTTGATTTTTGCTTCTAATTCGTTGTGCTAATGATTTTGTAAATAGCTCGTTCTAAGCTTCCCTCCAGTCTAGTTTCAGTCAATAAGATACTGAGTCAAGCACTTGCACATCTAAACTTTATTTTGGAAAAACACAATAACAGTACTCCACTACTATACCTAACCACCGTGGGTTCGATCCTTGTATCTCCTTGACCAAGCCCTTCTAGCCTCCTGCAACCAGGGACACTCCAAAAGGTCACACAGTCCCAAGCTTTCTCTCAGAAGATTGGCACAAGACCTTGTGGGAGCTACCTTTTATAGGTCCCCGGACCTTGAGGGGCCGAACCACATGGGGGTGGTCTCTTTATAGTCTAATAACAGATATCAATTAACACAGAACATGATAGACATTTCCATAACCCAATAATACAGTAACCAATACATTGTATTCAAATGGAGCTTCTGGAAGAAAGCAACCATAGCAACATTTGCCCAGATATTCAAGAAACCCAGACAAGGCTCAACGCTTAACCCAATCAACATCGAGCAAAGTAAAGCTTTGCAACAATATTTACAATGTGTATTACAATGTCTGAAGAAGGGTTTCGGCCCGAATGTGTATGTGTAACTTTACAATGTGTATGTCTGGTTTCCACTCACCCAATCTGTTTCATGCAATTTGCACCTAATTGTAAGAAACTGCAGATGTCCCATTCTTTCCCCGCAACTCTTATCTGGGCTCTAGACAAGCTGGCACCATTCTGCAGCTTGTTCCATTTCAGCAGAAGTCACATTTAAATTGACCAAATGGCCTAGCAGCACAGAAGCCTTTACTCAATTTTAGTGTCCTGGCACCAATTTATTCAGAATGAACAATTTTTGTACTTAATGTTGCAGGAAGGTCAACCTCATCTTTCTCAACAGTTGTGAAGGTTTACACTTTCCGCAGCTTCTAGGCCCCATGGTTATTTCAGACAGCCTTGTGGCATGGCTGAAATATTAGGGAACAGCCACAGTTTACAATGGATGAGTCAACAAATCCCCGCACAACAAGGCAGCCCAGATCAGTCTGAAGAATGGTCTCGACCCGAAATGTCACCCATTCCTTCTCTCCAGAGATGCTGCCTGTCCTGTTGAGTTACTCCAGCATTTTGTGTCTTTCTTTCATTTAAATCAGCATCTGCAGTTCTTTCCTACGCAGCCCGTCATTAAATCTTTGGGCAACACAGGAAAGCAGCATGGAGGTGCTGTCTGAATGACTACCGTCCGGTGACCCTCACCTCGGTAGTCATGAAATGCTTTGAGAGGCTGGTGAAGAAACACATCTGCGCCTTCCTCCCTCGCAACATGGACCCGTTACAATTCGCATACTGTCCGAATAGATCCACAGACAATGCGGTCTCCCAGGTTTTGCACACCGCTCTCTCTCATCTTGATAGCCAGAATGGGGGATACGTGAGGATGCTGTTCATAGACATCAGTTCAGCCTTCAACACGATAGTCCCCACCAGACTGGCCGAGAAGTTACTGGAATTAGGGCTCAACACCCCCCTGTGTGCCTGGGTCCGGGATATTCTCACCACCAGGCCCCAGGTAGTTAAGATGGGAGGGATTACATTGAAGCCCCTCACCATGAGCACAGGATCCCCCAGGGTTGCGTCCTAGCCCTGTATGCACATGACAGTGTGGCTAGGTTCAGCTCCAACTCGATAATCAAGTTTGCTGATGACACTGTGGTGGTGGGCCTGATCTCAGACAACGATGAGAAGTCCTACCGGGAGGAGGTGGCTGATCCAGCACTCTGGTGCCAGCACATCAGCCACCTCTTGAACATCAAAATAACTAAGGAGCTGATCGTGGACTTTAGGAGGGCACATCATCTGAGGACGTACACACCATTGAGGATAAATGGGGATACTGTGGATAGGGTGAGCTGTTTTAAATACCTGGGAGTCCACATCTCTGAGGATATGACATGGACATCACACGCTGCAGCACTCGTGAGTAAGGCAAGGCAGCGCCTTTACCACCTCAGGCAATTGAGGAAATTCAGGGAAATTCAAAGTGTCTCCGAGGATCCTCCAGTGCTTCTACTCAGCAGCTGTGGAAAACATCTTGTCTGGAAATATCACAATCTGGTTTGGGAATTGCTCTGCCCAAGACAAGAAGGCTCTGCAGACAGTAGTGCGTTCGGCCGAACGCACTATGGAAACTTCACTCGCCCTCCTGCAGGAACTATACATCAGGAGGTGCAACTCCAGAGCCAATAAGATCATGGGAGCCCCCTTCCACCCCTGCAACGGACTGTTCCAGCTGCTACGGTCAGGCAAACGCCTCAGTTGCCATGCTGTGAGAATGGAGAGGATGAGAAGGAGTTTCTTCCCAGAGGCCATTAGGACTGTAAACTCCTATCTCACCAGGGACTAACTTTACTGTACCACTCTACTGTTGTTTTTTTTAAATTGCTGTTTTTTTTTCCCTTTTTCCTTCCGCCCACAATATTTAATATGTAAAAGAATATGGGATTCTGTTCCATTCTGCTTGTAGTTTGTTTGTTTGTCTTTTGCACAAAGTCTGCGAGCATTGCCACTTTTCATTTCACTGCACATCTCGTATTTGTATGTGACGAATAAACTTGACTCGACTTGACTAAGTTTTATGGAATGTTCTAACTCTGTCAGGAGATGTGTTTCAAGCCCCACTTCAGGGATTTTATGCGCACTATTTAGATGTGTTCTCCAGGGCTGCACAGCAAGAGTTCTCATTGTCGGTTAAGGAAACTTTCAAGTAAGTAATATTCAACCATTATATTCATTTCCATTCAGGTACCATAAAACATCCTGTGCCAATAAATAATGAACAAGTATACTGCATGAAAGTGTATAGGCAATGGATTAAATCTCAATATTAAGTTACTATTATTATTGAAACAATCTTACTACAAATGTGGAGAAAATTAAACATATGGATAGTATGTGGAGAGAGAAAGTAGAAAACAACAAGCATCCAAGAAGCCAGAATATGCACTTGCTGTCTGAATGAACAATAATTGTATCACACCATGCTATCATATAGCAGATGTAAGGTCAGGATAAACTTCTGCAGGGACCCTGAAATTCTGAAATATCTCTATGATTATTTTATTACTATCCTTTTACTATTTCTTTATGGGTGCACCACATTAAAATGCTGATGTAAAATAAATTCTAAACAAAAAGGGGATTGGTGAAACAATAAATAAAATGTAATTAATGGAACCACGGATTATGACGAACCTACTAGGATTGCAGCATTGAATGTGATTAATCTGTTGCAAAAATCCAATAATCTCTTATCTGCTTGCTGTTCGAACTACATGTACTCTGCTCATGGTCAGGTAGGTAACTGTCTGAATTGGAAAATAAGCAGCTGTCAAGTGGACTGCAGCCTTAAATAACAAAGTATTTCCTCTTATATTTTTATGTATCCTTTAAGATTGTTTCTAACAGTATCAAGCACGTTGAACACATTTAGCATTAGAGGTTTCGTTTTCTACACAAAGGATGCTCAGGTTTTAAGTTATTCTGAACATAAAAGATGATTTTTGTCCTTTTTGTGATAGCCAAATAAAACAAACTATGAGATGAGGCAGATCACTATGAAAAACAAATTAAAATAGTACAAAAGCACCCTGGCCCGTTTCTTATGTTGTGTTCTGCGACATCTTGTTGTGTTGCATGAAATAATTTGAGCAAAATCACGACCTCTAAAAGTAATAATGAAGCAAAATTGTCAGATTCAATGTAATGCACATGGTGACTAGCCAATAAAAGATGTATTGTCCCCATTTCCCCCCCTTACAAAGCCACACTGCCCACACTTTCTACTTAACAAGCTTTCATCCTTCAACAAGGCTGAGTGTGGACTCCTTTGTCAACATGAAGGTAATAAGTTCAGACAATGATTTGGATAAACCTATTAATATCTTGAGATCAATTGGTTACTGCTTTATTTGTCTATTTACCTGTATTTTTTGTATCTTGCATAAGTTTGGCTTGATTGTATTTGTGTATAATAGTATTATCTGATATGATTGGATAGAATGCAAAATACTACTCTATGGCAAATAAAATTTATTACAAATGCAATCATAAACTTGCCAAGAGGAACTTTTTTTTGTTTAATGTTGATCAAACCCTAATTTACTTGAAAAACTTTATTGCAGCATGGAAACACCCGTTGAGTCCACACTGACCACCAACATCATTTTATATTTATTCTACATTAATCTCATTTGTATTCCCTCTTCACTATCATCTAATTCCTCATATGTTTAGTTACACACTTTGTTACACACTTTGGATAACAGAGGCTTATTATCTACATACTGACACACTTTAGGGATGTGGGAGGTAATTGGAGCACTCAGAAGGAACCCATGCATTCACAGGGAGGACATGCAAACTCCACACAGGCAATCCTGAGTTCTGGCATGCTCTATGAGGTGCGCCACAATGTTACCCCATCTAATTAATTTGACAATATTGATCATGCTTCCCCATCACACTTTTCATTCAGCTCTCCGTATTGTCAGTATATTTTGAGTATATGTGACAAAACCATTGGTTGACCACAGGTCTAGGCTCAGGAGTGGCGATACAACGGTTCTAATCTGTTGCTGATACATACCGTTAAAGGTTTCACATATGAATTAGGTCCTCTGGGTTATAACAGCAGAGAACAGGGTGTAGAGAGAATAGGAGAAAACATTGGAAAGAAAATAGGTGGAGTGAAATTAACACACAATGTTTAATGACAAACGCTTCAATAGAAACAACACTGGGAAAATGACAAAAACATTTATGTCGAATAGTACTTCGTAAGTTCATAAGTTATAGGAGTAAGTTTATAAGTTACAGAATTAGTCCATTTGGCCCATCAAGTCTGCTCCGCCATTCAATCATGGCTGAAATATCTTTCCCTCTCAACCCCATTCTCCTGCCTTCTCCCCATAACCCCCTGACACTCTTACAAATATCTAGTGTCAAGCTATTTTGACCTGCAGTTGTTGGGCTGATCGCTCCTCAAAATGTAATTAAATTAAATTGTTCCGACTATTTGAGAGGAATAGATCGGGTCGATGCACAGAGTCTATTGGCCAGAGTAGGGGAATCGATGACTAGAGGACATAGGTTCTAGGTGAAGAGGAAAAGATTTAATAGGAATCTGAGGGGTAACTTTTTCACACAAAGGGTGGTGGGTGTATGGAGTAAGTTGCCAGATGAGGTAGTTGAGGCTGGGACTATCCCAACGTTTAAGAAACAGTTAGACGTGTACATGGAAAGGACAGGTTTGGAGGGATATGGACCGAGCGCAGGCAGGTGGGACTGGTGTAGCTGGGACATATTGGCCGGTGTGTGCAAGTTAGGCTGAAGGGCCTGTTTCCACACTGTATAACTCTATGACTTTATGAGCCGTAACGTCTGTCCATTCCCTCCATAAATGCTGTCTGACCCACTGAGAAAAAAATAGCAACAAGACACACACTACATAAAAGTTAACTTGTTCATCCACCACAGCAGATTCCCCACATTCCTCACTGTGATGGTAGGCAATAAAGTCCAATCTTCTTCTTTAATTCTCCTGCGGTCAAGGCAGTTGAACCATCTGTAGTCAGGGCGATCGAAGCTCCCGCAGCTGGCGGTCGAAGCTCGCATGTCGGGGCTGTCGTAGCTCTGTGTCGGGGCGATCGAAGCTCATGTGGCATGGACTTCCCGAAGTCTGTCTCTAACCAGAGACTGCGAGCTCCAAGATGTTAAAGTCCACAGGCACCTAAAGTCCATTGGAGCCCCAAAGACGATCCCCGACAAAGATCGTGAGCTCCGTGATGCTGTCCGCAGGCTCCCACAGAGGAGCTCTTGGTTGGTCGCCAGTAAAGGCTGCCAACTCATCGATGGTAGGCCGCAGTGCGGACAGAGATACGAAACGGAAAAAATTGCATCTCCGTCGAGGTGAGAGATTAGAAAAAGTTTCCCCCAACCCCCCCCTCATAAAACAAGCTAAAGAACACTAAAAACATACATTTAACACATACAAACAAACAACTAAGAAGGAAGAGACAGACTGTTGGCATGGCAGCCATTGCTGGCACCACACAGGACATCTTAACTCCCAAAGAAACAATAATTCAAAAAAATACAAATGTACATTAGCCTGACCTGCACCTTACAATGGCAGTCATGAGCAGTAGTTGCAAGCAGAGCTCTGAAGCCAACCCCAATCCAGACTCCCACCAGCCCCATTCACATCTGAACCATCTCTGCAATGTTATGTAGCCTACTGTGAATAATCAGCGCCTCAAGAGTAGACATGGAACTATGTCTACCACTCTTATCACCTTGGCATGCCATTACTAACCTCCACAAGTAATATCCTCACCTGGGATCGAATCAGTTCTTTCCATTCAAAAGGCCAATTGCGACGAGAACATTTAAACTCATCGTAAAATCCAGTTTCATATTTGGATTCACAAATATTTAAAAAACTGAATTCACATAACATATGCAGGTCTTTATTGTCTGACTTCTTTAAAAGAGCTGTGTTTATAACTGAAGAACAAGATAGAAATACTGAAAAAAAAACAAGTTCTATATTCAAACTTGCTTTTTTTTCAGTACAGTAAATTGATTAAAATATATATGCTTACCATGTATATGCAGTTAAACAGAATGGATTACTATACTTCAGAAGTTACAATGGAAGCAATTTATGTTCAATTAATTCCCTCCCGCCCAGTGATTTTTAACATTGCTTCACTGGTTCTCAGAATATCCATTAAATTCACTAAAGTCCCATATCCCTGCCAACAGCAAGTAAATAAAAACTCCCCAAATGCCTAATTATGATAACCAAGAATAAAGATATACTTTACAGTCTCATAAAGTTGGAATTACTATGTACTATAATTGGCTTAAAAATTGGAAAATAAAATTATGGGATTCTGCTAGAAGCTGCCTGCAGTTGCTTCAGGGAACTGTATTTTTGGCTTGTCTAGATATGAGTTATATTAGCAAAGGCAATGAAAGGATATACTGCGTATGTTCTTTGGAGTGGATCCTGCAGAAATCGTTACCTCTGCCGATTTTGAATGGTCTCAAGCATTAAAATCAAATTTTAATAAGCAAGTAAATTGTATGTACGTATTCAATCTCCATCTACTCATTTAACGTAACAACCACACTGAAGGCAGACAGTAGCCGACTCTTGCTATTGACCTGAAGGAAAAGTCTGCTACATCAAATGTTGATTTTGTCAAGCTGGAAAGGGTACAGAGAAAATTTACGAGGTTGTTGCTAAGACTAAAAGATCTGAGCTATAGGCAGTGGTTAAGTAGTCTGGGGCTATTTCTTGAGTCGCAGGAGGATGAGGGGTGATCTTATAGAGATATTTTAAGATCATGAGAGGGATAGAGCGGGTAGATGCACAGTCTCTTGCACAGAGTAGGTGAATCGAGGACCAGCGGACATAAGTTTAATGTGAAGGGGAAAATATTTAACAGGAATCTGAGGGTTAACCTTTGCACACAAAGGGCGGTGGATGTACGGAGCAAGCTGCCATAGGAGGGAGTTGTGGCAGGAACTATCCCAACATTTAAGAAGCCGTTAGACAGGTACATGGAGAGGACAGATTTGGAGGGATATGGGCAAATGCTGGCAGGAGGGACTAGTGTAGCTGGGAGATGTTGGTCATTGTGGCAAGTTGGGCCGATGGGCCTGTTTGAACACTGTATCACTCTAGGACTCTAACACATAATTGCCAGCAAAAAGGAAAAAAACAAGTGGTTTGTTTCATCACTTTTCTCTCTCATCCTTTGCCCTGCCATCTATACTGCAGCATTCATCAGCATCACATCACTCGGCTGAACCCCATGAAGCTATTAAATTTGTACAAGAAGAGTTTATTCCTTATTTCCTCATCTCCTCTCCTGGCACTGCAGCAGATGCACAACAGGGTCTCATTTGCAAGGCTTGGTGGCGACAGGCTCTCCTTTGATGACTGAAATATTGCCTTTGACAGGAAATAACTTCAGGAAAATGGATTAGGATTATAAAAGAGTATGAGGCATGGGAGAAAATCCTACTCCAAAGTTCTTCCACCGGGTGGCACCAGCAATGGCGCCAACAATCTGTTTGTCCTTTCCTTTGTGTTTTAATTGTATGTGCTAAATATATGTTTGCAGTGTTATTTCGCTTTTTTTATGTATGTGTGTGTGTGAGAGGGGGGTTAGGGGAAGCTTTTTCTAATCTCTTACCTCGACGGAGATGCAATTTTGTTCCATATCGTATCTCCGTCTGCACTGCGATCTAACGTCGAGGAGTTGGCTGCTGGAGACTGATTTTGAGAACTTCACCGCGGCGAGCCTGTGGGACTTTACCATCACGGAGCCCGCGATCCCTTTGCCAGGGGTCAACCTTGGTGCTCCAACCATGGGTGCTTGCGGACTTAACATCACGGAGCCCGCGGTCTCTGGTCAGAGACCAACTTTGGGGACTCCAAGCCGCGGAAGTTTCGACTGCCCTGACTCCAACCGACTTCAACCGCCGAATGCGGGAGCTTCGATTGCCCCGACCGCGAATAAAGAAGAAGAGGTTTGGACTATTTTGCCTTCCATCACAGTGAGGAATGTGCAATCCGCTATGGTGGGTCTTTATGTTAACTTTTATGTGGTTGTGTGCCTTGTTGCTTTTTTTTCGCATGGCGTATGGTAATTCACATATCACTGGTCCGTAATTGGTACCTGTAACAATAAAAGACCTTTGAAACCTTTGAAAGGTGCCTTTAAATTTGTAAACCAGATTGATCCTGCTCAGGTCATTGGAAGTTCAGAAGCTTGGTTGTGTGCTCTTTCGTCAATCTATCTTATTAAAAACACATGTCTATTGTACAGTAGATGCGTTTACTGAGTGACCTGTTTTAGTGAGTGAGCTGTTCCGTTGTTTCATGAGATAAGCAATAATGAAACTACAAGTCATAACATTTTCATTATCTTCCTCCTGAAGGGGATTGGAGGAAATGGCAATTTGTGGATATTTGGACACCTTTGCCAAATAATGAACTCCCTCTGGAGTTCCCTCTCATCTTCTGGCTGCAATCATTGCAACAAAATCAAATAAGATTAGAAGGATGTATTTCTCATGGAACTGAAATAAAGTAAAACATACTCGATTTAAAGAGAGAGGCCATTGCTGTCCTTTTAAATGCAGGTGGTCCCCAAAATTTCTCAGAGATCAAGCAAATCACCGGCTGTAAATAGAACAAAACAGAAAGTGCTCAATGTACTCAGGGGGCAGGCAGAACCTGCGGAGGGAATGGACTGACAAAATTTTAGGTTGGGGCCCTTCATTACTATGCATGTAGTGCTCGGCACAGTGGTAGACTATCTGCCTTACAGCGCTAGGACCCGGGTTCAATCCTGATTACAGATGATGTCTCTACGAAGTTTGTACGTTCTTCCTGTGACCACGTAGGTTCTCTGGTTTCCTCCCACACTCCAAAGACGCACAAGTTTGTAGGTTAATTGGTAAAATTGTAAGATGGCGCCCAATGCAGCCAACTATTTATGTGCGAGTCACAGAAGCGGATCTGTAATCACACACTACAATCGCTCCACACTTCTAAATTTCTACACTGTGAATGGCTCGATTGTAATCGTGTATTGTCTTTCCACTGACTGGTTGGCAGGCAACAAAAAATGTTCATTGTAACTCGCACATGTGACATTAAACTAAACTAAACTAAACTAGTGGGATAGAAGTAGTGTATGGGTGATCGGGTCAGCACGGACTCGGTGTGCTTGTTTCTGCACTGTTTCTCTAAAGTCTAAAGCCAGATGTGGTCAGATCTGGGAGCTTTCTTCATGCTCTATGAGGGTTTAGACATAAAGCAGAGATTTATAAGGCAAAGTTTGGCAGAGAGGATAAGTTTGAGAACTCCATAAAACAAAGGTTTCTGCTCCAGCTCCATGCAACAAAGTAGCTGGCATTGCAGCGATGATCAATGATATGAAGTATGCTGATGTCTTCAAGGACAAGTACACTCCACATGTTTAAGATCGAGGGGCAGAACATAAATTCAAAGTGTGTAGATATTATCAAACGTGAAATATGGTTAAGAGTGAAGAGGCATAATGAAAAAGATATGTGGTAGATATAATTTAAAGAAGAGATTTAACATTGGCAAGTATAAACATGTTCATTTAGATGGGAAGGAGGAGAAAAGGCATTGTAAGTTAAATGGTACAATTTTAAAGGTTCGAGAGAGAGGAAATATTTACAGGAAATTTATGGAAACATAGAAAAATAGGTGCAGGAGTATGCTATTCACCCCTTCGAGCTAGATCTAACTCTCTTGAAAACATTCAGTGAATTGGCATTCACTGCCTTCTTCACCACAGATTCACAACTCTCTGGGTGAAGAAGTTTTTTCCTCATCTCAGTCCTAAATGGCCTACCCCTTATTCAGCATGTCTCTAGTGACTCTTCCAAGTTTTTATAGATACACCATAGAAAGCATACGGTCAGAATGCAAAACAGTTCACTATGAATTCGCATTAAAACCCATTCATCCTGGAAAATAGTTCCCTAATTCATCACTCACGTAATGCCAATTTGTGTCATGTTATAACAGCGATATAGGAAAACTATCACTACCTTTTCCCATCTCCCACATATGCTCCTTCATAGCAAAAGGATTTGAGTATAAGAGCAGGGAGGCTCTACTGCAGTTGTACAGGGTCTTGGTGAGACCACACCTGGAGTATTGCGTACAGTTTTTGTCTCCTAATCTGAGGAAATACATTCTTGCCATAGAGGGAGTACAAAGAAGGTCACCAGACTGATTCCTGAGATGGCAGGACTTTCATATGAAGAAAGACTGGATAGACTCGGCTTGTACACGCTACAATTTAGAAGATTGAGGGGGGATCTTATAGAAACTTACAAAATTCTTAAGGAGTTGTACAGGCTAGATGCAGGAAGATTATTCCCGATGTTGGGGAAGTCCAGAACTAGGGGGTCACAGTTTAAGGATATGAGGGAAGTCTTTTAGGACCGAAATGAGAAAATCATTTTTTACACAGAGAGAGGTGAATCTGTGGAATTCTCTGCCACAGAAGGTAGTTGAGGCCAGTTCATTGGCTATATTTAAGAGGGAGTTAGATGTGGCCCTTGTGGCTAAAGGGATCAGGGGGTATGGAGAAAAGGCAGGGATGAGATACTGAGTTGGATGATCAGCCATGATCATATCGAATGGTGGTGCAGGTTCGAAGGGCCGAATGCCCTACTCCTGCACCTATTTTCTATGTTTCTATGTTCAATCTATCAGAGAAATTCTGCAGATTTCACTCACATCTCACTACTACCTAACATGTTTCTCTCTTTCGCTGTTTTAATGAAGAATTCTGCATCTGTACCATTATTTACTAATTCCACGGATGCTGCCTGATCTCCCGAGTTTTTCTAACCTATTCTGTGCTTTTATTATTCTTATCCTAGACACATAAGTCTAGCCTATTATGTGAGTCTCACCACCTTAATATTATATAGATCTGGAAACTAAATGTGTTGAATAGCTCCCCATTGGACAATTTCAACTCATCCCATCATAGAAACATCCTATGTTCTACACAGCCCTTACCCACATTCTCCCTGACAGAAAACCCATTTGCGTCTCTCTATCAAAAAAAAAATCTGGAGGAAGTTGGTCTTTCAGGCAAATTCTGTGAAGACAGAGGAATGGTTGATGTTTCGGGTCAAAACCTGCCTCAAGCCCGATGCTATGTCTCGATCCGAAACATGGACCATCCCCCTATCTGCAAAGATACTGCCTGCGTATTTGAATTACTCCAACGGATTGATTTTTACTCCCGATTACAACATCAATAACCTCATTTGTCTGCGTTAATCCCGGCTAAATTGGAGCAGCTAGGACTTCAAAATGGGGTTACGTTTCAGGGTTGCTGGGAGATTTGGTCAAATTGGAATTGCACTCTGCAGAGCTGAGACAAGCTGCAGAGAGGTGCCAGAGTGTCTGGAGCTTGGATACAATTTGCATGCAAAGAATGGGAAGATCTGAAAACCCTGTCAATTTGGTGCAAAATGCATAGAATGGATTGGATGGCTGCAAAGCAGACATACACCTTGTAAATATTTGTAAATAATGTTGCAGAGTTTGACTTTGCTAAGTTTTGATTGGATGAGGTGTTGAGCCTTGTCTGGATTTTCTGTAAATCAGGGTAACATTTTCTAAGTTGGTTTCCTCTCGAAGTCTGTTTTGAATACTGCAGACTGTCTGCAAAGATACTGCTTGCCCATTTGAGTTACTCCAATGCTTTGATTTTTGCTCCAGATTACAACATCAATAACCTCTTGTGTCTGCATCTCTCTCTATTCTTATGAAGGGTTGCAGACCTAAACGCTTACAGTTTCCCGATGTTGCCTGACCTGGTCATTTTTTCAATATTTTCTGCTTTTAATTTTCATTTCCAGCATTTGCAGTTTCTTAAACATAAATCATATTGGGTTCCTTGTCGAGGAGAAGGCAGGTAAGAAAATGGTGCATATAATCATCCCAGTTTGCTTCTATCCAGATAGGATAGTTCTTCTGGCATTGGACATGAACATCATCAATGGAAGGTCTGTGAAATCTTATAACCATATAACAATTACAGCACGGAAACGGTCAACTCGGCCCTACCAAGAAATATCTTCTTTGGTAAATTGGCAGTTCAAGGAAATGTTCAGCAAAATTGATCCAGAAAACGCTGGAGCCTCCGAATTTGATGACAAAGCCCAAGCTCATCACTAATAGTAAGGATCCCTGCAGAAGCCAAAACGTGATGGCCCATACCACTGATCACTGTTTGTTAAATAGGTGCTGAAGTTAGGTTTGCGAGAAAAATAAATTATTAAAGAATTTGTAATATGTTTTAGGCTAATGATTCATATGCGGCAGCTGTGCTAAATAAAACAACTTTAATTCTTTACACTCTCATCAAAAAAAGGCCTGATATAAATGATTAATTCTACACAACTGACTTTATATATCAGCTCATACATTGTGAATAACCCAATAGACTTGTTGAGAAAATTGTTATAGTAATTATTTTCAGAAGATAATTTCTCCCCATTTGTATTGTATTATAGATGCAATGAACAATATACTTGGATTCTAGTCAAAGATGTATTATGTAAAAGACGACTGTCAAGGTCAGGCATTAAATAGTTACAGTATATATTTTAAATTGAGAATGGATCTAACCATCTTATCTGTACTTAGACAGGGGAATGTGACTACAATCATGCGTGTTAGCAAAGTTGGCATAGACTGAGTGAAAAACATTTTGGTTTTGCTCTTAATACATTTGTATTATCGGGCATAGAGCACAATTTAAATACAAAGCAAACATAGTGGTATGAAATGTTCACTGGACAACAGTAAAAGTGAACATGAAAAAAGTGGAATTCTGTTGAGTCTGGACCTGTAAAGTATATTTCCAATCCAGAGACCATGATCACTACCAGGAGTATGGATATCTGAAGTGGCACGGGATAAGTCTTAATAACTCTGGGTGGGAATCTAAATACCCAGTAATGCATTTTAATGAGTATTTATTGTCTGTTGTCTCTTACAGTGGAGTCTACTTTCACTCCAAGTTCAAGAGAGTCAAGAGTGCTTAATTGTCATAAGTACCAACATCAGAATAGTGAAAATCTTCTTGCAGCAGGATAATTGCCTATAAATGCAATAACACGAGATAAAATGTAATAATCTAAAATACAATAACTGTATAGTAGTGCAAAAATGACCAAAGGCTGTAGTGCAGCTGAAAACATTTAATAATAATAATAATAATAATAATAATAATAATAATAATAATAATAATAATAATAATATCTTTTATTGCCATTGTACATATGTGCAACGAGATTTAGCGTGCAGCTTCCATCAGATTTCATAACTTAAACAACTAATAAAATTTAGATTTAGATACCCCGAGAAACATGATTTATAAAAAGAACAGTAAAACAGTCAAAACAGTCTAAAGTGTAAATGTGTCTGTGCCGGGTCGATGTGCGACGTGACCATCTGAGGGAGACAGTTCATGGGGGTGGGGGACACTCAGCAGGCCGGTTCAGAGCAGCTAAAGCTCTGGGGATGAAGCTGCTCCTGAGTCTGGAGGTGCGGGCGTAGAAGGCCTTGTAACATCTGCCGGAATGTAAGAGCTTGAACAGTCCATTACAAGGGTGTGAGGAGTTTTTGTGGATGCTGACGGCCTTCCTGAGGCACCATTTGTAGTACATGCCCTCAAAGGCTGGTAGCTGTGTCCCAGTAACCTTCTGCACTCTGTGGACGACGCGCTGAAGAGCTCTCCTCTCCGCCTCCGTGCAGCTGAGATACCACACAGAGATGCCATACGTTAATATGCTCTCTGTGGTGCAGCGGTAGAAGGTGGTCAGCATCTGTTGGGGCAGACCAGTCTTTTTCAATGTTCTCAGGAAAAACAGTTGTTGCTGTGCCTTCTTGACCAGCGCAGCGATGTTGGTGGACCATGTGAGGTCCTCTGAGATGTGTGTGCACAGAAACCTAAAGCTGGACACTCCACACTGTCCCTGTTGAAGGAGATTGGGGCGTATTCCCCATTATGTGACCTCCTGAAGTCGATAATCAGCTCTTGGGTCTTGGAAGTGTTTAGGGACAAGTTGTTACGTGAGCACCAGTCTGCCAGGTTCTGCACCTCCGCTCTGTAGTTTGTTTCATCACTGTTGGTGATCAGCCCAATCACCATTGTGTCGTCTGCAAACTTGACGATGATGTTGGTGTCGAATGCAGGATCATAGTCGTGTGTGAAGAGGGAGAAGAGCATGAGGCTCAGTACACAGCCCTGTGGTGTGCCGGTGCTCAGGATGATAGCGGAGGACAGGTGCGGTCCCAATCCCACTGCCTGCGGTCGCTCCGTCAGAAAATTCAAGATCCAGTCGCATATCGGCGAGCTGAGGCCTAGCTGGTGGAGTTTGGTGGTGAGCTTGGTGGGGATGACCATGTTGAAGGCAGAGCTATAGTCTATAAAGAGCATCCTCACGGACGTGCCCTGTTTTTCTAGGTGAGTCAGGACAGTGTGAAGAGCCAGAGAGATGGCATCCTTGATGAGAGTCCAGTGAGGCGGGGATGCTGGATTTGATGTGGGAGAGGGCCAGCCTTTCAAAGCACTTCATGGGTATTGGAGTTTGTAGTTCATCATAGTTGCTGAGGCTAGTGTGTAGTCTTCAAAAGCCTGATGATTGCTGGGAAGAATTCATCATATGCCTAAGTTGATGTAATTCAGAGAGAAGCACTGTTCAATCTTTAACGTTTTAATTTTAATTAGGCCAGCACGGTTGTCATGGTGAACTAGCATCATTCCAGTAGTTATGATAATTAACAGAAAATATTTTCTGCTCGTTATCTTGGATATTTCAGTAAAAGTTTACTTCAAAATGTGATAAAGATAGGTTTGGGTATGAAAGGAGTCAAGACTTAGCTACTAGAGTAATCTTTAAAAAATGTTGAACAATGTCAAATAAGAAATTGAGCAAAGAAAGAAACACTCAAAACGCCAACTACATTTGCCTATTTGCCTTGCAGAAAGAGGTAGTAAGAGTTTTTCCTCCAGAGTACAGGAGTCTCAAATTAAAGGACCATGGGTTCAAGGTGAGAAGGGAAAGATTTAAAATATACCTGAAGCCATCACTTTTTCACATGTGATGAATACAGAGTGAAAATTGACTCCACATTTTAGAAACAACTTTCAAAAAATACTCATCAAATTACGTTTTGGATATGTGGTGTGTAAAGAGATGCCAAAGGAAGTGTTGTAGGCAGATGCAATTGGAAAATTCAAAAAGACATTTAGGTAGGTACATGGATAGGAAAAATTTGAAGGGATATCACCCAGGCAGGTTAGACAAATTGGTCAGTGGAAAAGTTGAGCTGAAGGACCTATTTCTATGCTGCATAGCTCTTCAGGAAACAGAAAACATAAATAGAACTGTAAGCAGGTATTTCTGCTTTGCAAATATCACACAGATTGTCTACTTTCACATCCCTACTGGCAGTTCTCTATTCATTCATCAGCTGTTTAAATCTTTGGTGATGTGCTTATTACTGAAAAATGACTATTTTAATGCTCTATCGGCCAATTTCCCTTATTTTAACACAGATTCTAAAGGATAGAAAAAGGAAGAAAGGAAGAGAGGGAAGGGTAAAATGATAGCGACACAATAAACTAGATTGTGGAAAATATTGCAAACAGAAACAGAAATAATCTGCTTTCTGTCCATGAGCAGTGTCATGGTAGATCAACCAAAGAAAATCTTCATTCAATTTTGAACATGTTCTGTGAATGGTATAGTTTTTCTACAATCTGCTTTTAACAATTAAATAGACATAATATTCATATTAGAATGATAATACATGAATAGAAGGAACCCATACATTGAAGGATTAATGGATTATAAGAAAGTGTGAGTTCAAATATTGTTATTACAGGATGTAAACTCAATTGATCTGTCGATCTGTGGGCTGTCACCACAAGCACACGACACTGAAAGCTGATAGATTTCTGCAAGTAGGTTGCTATAGGCAGCCGGTAGAGTTGCTGCCTTACAGCGCTTGCAGCGCAGGAACTGGGTTTGATCCTGACTACGGGTGCTGTTTGTACGGAGTTTGTACATTCTCCCTGTGACCACATGGGTTTTCTCCGAGGTCTTCAGTTTCCTCCCACACTCCAAAGGCGTACAGGTTTGTAGGTTAATTGACTTGATATAAGTGTAAATTGCCCCTAGTGTGTGTAGGATAGTGTTAATGTCGCTGGTCACTGCGGACTCGGTAGGCTGAATGGCCTGTTTCCGCGCTGTATCTCTAACACTAAAATCTAAAATAGTCAAAATAATGTTAATTGTCCTTCAGGCAGGGAAAGTTACATCTTTACCTGGCCGATTCTGTAAGAGATATTAACCTTCTCAGTCCTCCTTGTCAACATCACCCTTTTCCCAAAATAACTATCAATGCCACCCTCTAGTAGGATGTGGATGCAATACTCTACAAGAGTTTGTATAGAGGGAATATCAGATCAAACTTGTTTTCCTTGGAATAAGGGTGGCAGAGGAAATATTGAATCCAGGCACATAAAATCAGGAGATGGACAGATTAAAAAGTAACTATTTACTTTAGCAGTGAGGTTAGTAATTAATAAGTTCATAAGACATAGGAGCAGAATTAGGCCATTCGGCCCACCAAGTCTACTCTGCTGGTCAATCTATCTTTGCTTCTTATTCTCCTTCCTTCCCATTTCCTTTGACACGTTTACTAATCAAGAACCTGTCAATCTCTGCATTAAAAATACCCATTGACTTGGCTTCCCCTGCCAACTGTGGCAGTGAATTCAAAAGATTCACACCCTCTGACAAAATACATTTCTCTACATTTCCTTTCTATTCTGTTCTGAGGCTGTTACTTCTGTTCCCTCTCACTAATGGAAACACCCTCTCTGCATCCACTCTATCCTGGTCTTTCACTATTCAATAGGTGTCCCTTCAATGAGGTGTCCCTTCATCCTTCTAAACTCCAGCGAGTACTTGGCCCTGAACCGTCAAACCATAGGAATGGCTATAAGCATTGGCAAACATTACGGAAGGATTTGCCATCAAATAGATGCAGGGTTCTGGAATGTACTGCTTATGAAAGTAACAAAAACAAGAACTTTTGATGTGCCATAATATAAAAGGATACAGAAGGGGAAAGAGATGGGAAGTGTTATTAGCCTTTTTCACACTTTATTGTTCATCATGGAATGGATTTCTTGTATTCTGTGCCATAAATTTCTAAAATTAATTAACTTTGGGAGGGAGATAAAAGGGGCAAGGAAAATGTTACTTTATTCTTTCACGGGATGCAGACTTTGGCTGGTGAGGCCAATATTAATTGCTCTTGTGAAGGTGGTGGTGAGTTGCCTTGAACTGCTGCAAACTCTGTAGTGAAAGTATTCTCCCACAATTGATAGAAGATGGATTTAAGAGTTTTTACCCAACAGTGAATATACATCCAAGTCAGGATAATGAATTATATTGAAGAAAACGTGGGGCTGATGGTGTTCCCGTACACCCTGCTGACATTCTTAGACATGCTAGATGCAGGAAGATTGTTCCCGATGTTGGGGAAGTCCAGAACAAGGGGTCACAGTTTAAGGATAAGGGGGAAATATTTTAGGACCGAGATGAGAAAAACATTTTTCACACAGAGAGTGGTGAATCTCTGGAATTCTCTGCCACAAAAGGTCGTTGAGGCCAGTTAATTGGCTATATTTAAGAGGGAGTTAGATGTGGCCCTTGTGGCTAAAGGGATCAGGGGGTATGGAGAGAAGGCAGGTACAGGATACTGAGTTGGATGATTAGCCATGATCATATTGATTGGCGGTGCAGGCTCGAAGGGCCGAATGTCCTAATCGTGCACCTATTTTCTATGTTTCTATGTTTCTTCTATCACTGGCATTCCTTCTGTTCTCTCCACCTCCCCTTCTCTGCATCTTAAGTTATACTTGTTTTCTCACTTCGAAAGTTCTGATGAAGGGTCTTTGAACAAAATTTCCAATGAAAGGCTTTTGACTTAAAATGTCACCTGTTTTGTCACCCCCTATTCCTGATTATTTATCTTGAATTTTTTAGTTCTGCCGTTTTTTTTCCTCCAAACAGGTGTATGTGTGACAGCTAATTTGTTGAAAATCAGGCTAAAGTAGGGTTTTCCTAATTGTCAGTCATACAGCAGGGAAACAGGCCCTTCATCCCACCTTGCCGACCGATCAACGTCCCATCTGTACTAATCCCACCTGCCTACGTTTGGCCCATATCCCTCTAAATGTATCCTATCCATGTACCTGTCTAAATGTTTCTGAAACGTTGTGAGAGGACCTGCCCCAACTACCTCCTCCGGCAGCCTGTTCCGTACACCCACCTCCCTTTGTTAGTTAGTTGTTAGTTCCCTAACATTCTTTGGCAGTACCAATATGGCAGCTGTGTCTTTTACGCTATTGCCAGCTAACAATAAATTTGTGATGTTGGATATTAAAGATATTGCACAGATACTATACTGTGCTTTTTCTATCCTTAGTGTTGCTTATAAATTGTACATAGATGAAGGATGACAGATTCATTAACTAGTAGTCCAAGGAAGGTTTCATTGGGTCTGGAATGAACATGACGAAGCCTTAAAGGCATCTTCATCTCTGATAGCACTGCCATCTCCGGTGAGGAGGATGCGTGCAGTATTAGTGATGAAAGTGTCTATCACGTTTACTTCTGTGGTCAAGGGAATCTGATGATGTGGCTGGTCTTAAGTGGATTGTGAATACAAAAGAACATATTATTTGTGAATGTTAACTGAGACTGTCACCTATGGATCTTTTTTTATAACTGGAATTTACAACATTTGTTTACTTGCATATTTAGCCACAGCCGAATTCCAATACAGTTGTGTCTGCACCATTTACTGTCAGGAGATGGTGCAGTATTGAATTCATGTTCTGATGAGTGTTTCATGAGCAAATCTTTGCTTGAGTTCCTGCAAAATTAACGTGATATTAACAATATCACAATTAAATTAAAATTGCTTTTGTGTGAAAATGTATGTTTATTTGTGCTCAGTATTGTGCTCATTACTGTGCTCATTAGTGGCGCACTTACAGCGCCAGAGACCCGGGTTCGATCCTGACTACGGGTGCTGTCATTACAAAGTTCGTATGCTCTTTCCATGACCGCGTTGGTTTTCTCTGGGTGCTCTGGTTTCCTCCCACACTCCAAAGACATACAGGTTTTTGGGTTAATTGGCTTCTGTAAAAATTGTAAATTGTCCCTGGTGTGTAGGATAGTGAATGGGGACTGCTGGTCAGCACAGACTCGGTGGGCTGAAAGGCCTGTTTCTGTATTGGCCTGTATCTCTAAACTAACCTAAACCAAACTAAACGTATTTCGGATGTAACCCTCTGTGAGTTTGAGGTTTTACAGTAATTGAATGAAGATGTTCACAATGAATCATTATAACTGGAATTTCTTGACAACATCCACATTTAGATAATGAAAACTATTATTGATTTGAATACATGTTCTTACCCTTTTATAAATCAACACTGAAGAATATATGAAGGTTCATCTTGTTTCTAATATTTCATGCTCTAGGTGTGGAATTATGCATCTTCAAAGATTGTTTTAATTGAATCTTTATCAATGCCAAAAGGTTTGAAAAATCTTTAATTCTGCCAACCAGAATTCCTGCTTGAGGTATTCGTGAAATGGTTTTAAGGTAGATGAGAGTTCTGATGCTTTGCCAAGTAATATATTCATGCCAAGATGAGTGTGAGAGAGAGGGACAAATGGACATAGCCTTAAAATCAGAAACTTGCTATTGATAAGATGGGGATGACCTTTTCAGGCAAAAGATAATAGATGTGTGCTTTCTGGAAAAAGTTTCAACTGTTGGCTCAGATTAATGTCGAAATTTGGGATTGATAATTTATTCCTTCCTGATATAAAAATAAAAAGCCCATGCACGTGAATAGAATTAAGATGCAGACCACATCTGATCTTATTGAAGTGCTATGCTTGATGTAAACTTCAGAAGTTGTTTATATCAATCAGAGAAATTGTTCTATGATGTGCTCTTTAGACATTAAACTGCTTTGATTTGGTCCATGACATAAAATTTCAATGTGAAGATTCAATGGAGATAAGTTTCAAAGGATAGAAAATTACACGTTGCCCTAATATTTTAAATGTAGGTTTTGGATGAATAGGTACAAGGGAACATCCAGTATCAATTCTGTAAGGGAAATACCTGTGGAGTGCAATATATTAAATTTCAGTACTATTATGTTAGGGACGATCTTGTTCACATTTGGTTGTTGGTTTGAGGCTGATTCAACCGAGGAGGAGGAACTCGGCGGGTCCGGTAGCATCTGTGGAGGGAATGGAGAGGTGACATTTCAGGTTGCAACCTTTCTTCAGACTGATGGACTAGAAGGTGAAAAAGCTGGAATAGAGAGGTGGGGGTAGGGCAAAGCCTAGAGGAGCCTAGATATAGTAGCAGTGGAGGTAGTTCAAAAGATTCATCAGGCATATTCCTGGGATGAGAGTGTGGTCCTATCAAGAGTGGATCGACAAGTTGGCTCATGATTCTTTGGAGTTTAAACGAATGCGAGGCAATCTTACTGAAAGTTGAAGTTCATCACCACTGAGTTTTAGGATTTTGCCATTTGCTCCCTGGGCCTTGTTAGTTTAGCATAGGAATATTGGGTCATATGGGCTTCTTGACTTTTTGTTGGTCAGGGATGGGACATAGCTGTGGGTTGGAGTCCAGAATAAGATACGATCATTGAGTTTTGAAAAACACAAAGAATTTATTCCACTCTCTCTGCTGCCAAATCCTTTAAAGCCCTTAAATGGAAGGCATCAAGTCCTGATGATTTGCCAGACTTTGGTTCTATTAGTTTTTCCATTTCTTTGTATATCTTGATAGAAATTGTCTCATAATTCAACTGGATGAAACCAGAGCACATCCCAAAAAAAGTGTGGGTTAGTAAGTTTATTGGCCATTGTAAATTATTCCAGGTGTGTGGATGACTGGCAGAATTTGGAAGGAGTAGATGAGAAGATGTGGACAAACCCACACAATCGCAGAGAAAATATGCAAACTCCAGGCAGTCAGTATCCAATGTCAGAATTGAATCCGGGTCTCAGGTGCTACAATGTAATAGTTCTATTAGATTACCACCGTGCTATCAAAAGTGAGTATGGCTCTGCTCTAAGTCATCGTCTCGCCAAATTGCATCAGAGCCTCTGAGCTGTTCGGTGAAAAGCTAACAGCAAGATTTGACCTGAATAGGGAGTTGTGCACAGCAATTTTTACTCTTCTTCTATTTTAAGTCTGTTTCTATTGGGAGGTGTATGTTGAAAATCAGCCTGCAGTATGTGCACATTTGTTTGTGATACCATTATTAAACTCTTTATATAGATGAGGCCCAGGGAAGAGCTATATACAATTAATGCAAAGCACCTGATAGGCCATCTGTAAGCAGTCAGTATTAGCTGAGGATGTTGCTTTTGTTGCTACTGTTGTACTGACACATGGAAGCCTGTAGTTAATTAACCTACGTAACCTGATGCCTTGGTTGCCCAACTGATCCTAGATAGTCACTGTGAAACTTAACACCCTATGCCAGAGGGGCAGGAAGAAACAAGATTTCCCATCTTCATTTGTGGTACCCTGGGAGAAATATGAAACATCATTTAGGAAACTGATCCAATCTAAATGGAGCAGACTAATTACACTGCTCGCAGGTGAATAAAGGAAGCATGATGCTTTTGCAATACACTTCCTAGCTGGGCATGTAATTTGCACTGAAGATTCAATGAATAGCATGTGCAGACTATTTTCCGTGACCAGACCTCCATTTCAGTTTGTGATGTTATTTGGTTATCTCGCAACAGCTGGGTCCCATTGAAGTTATTACATAGTTCATGAATAAGTCACATCTGCAAACATAATATATCACATCTAGCAATTGGAAAACTACTTCAGGCCTCATTGTCTCCAAATTCCATTCCCAGATCTATTAGTACAACATCCTTCTCCCCAATAATCTTTCAACATCTCCGGTTCCTTTTCTGATTTTGTTGGCTCCACCTTTAGTGGTTATGCCTTTAACTGTCTGAGCATGGGCTCTGGCATTCCATTCCTCAACATCTTTATTTCTTCTCCTTTAAGATTACCTTAAAATCTATCTCTTTGATCTGACATTTAGTTTCCTATTCCAACATTTCCTTTTGTGATATGAAGTCAAATTGCGTTCAATAACATTCTCTTGGTTGGCCTTTGCATATTCTAACATGTTAAAGATGTACATAAATGCTAATTTTATTAATGAAAACCTTAAGTTTATGGATTTATGACTCAATTGAATAGAAACCTTTATCTCCATTGATGTTATCTTATGGTTCTATGTTTTCTTTTGGGGACAGAACCAAGTTATTGGGTAATTACTTGTCAAACAGAGTGCAAACAAATCAATGAACTAATTTAAAGAATGCTGCAATAAAACTAGATATTGTTTGTGATATTCAATTTGTCAGTCAGTTTCTGTGTAGGGAGGAAAAGAGTTACTGATTCAGGGCGACAACCTTTCATCAGAGAAGAATGCTGTGCCAATGATTGTAACTCCATCCTGTTTAATCCCTTTATGTGCCTCTGGTTCCCATTTCAGACTATTTCAACAGATATCATATGAACTTGGAAATGATTGTATGGCAAAAGTAACTAATGATTATCCAAGAATAATCTTTGTTTCAGGATACGGAACTGAAAGAAAGATAAGGCAGCATTTTTGTCTTCAATTTAATACCATTTCTATAGGTACAGTATACATTATGAAACATACAATTCAAGTGTTATTGAAAATGAAATGAATTTGTTACTGGTACTATTCATGCTAGTCCTCAGAAATATCAGTTCAGAACCATTCCACAGCACATTGTGCTAAACATAAGAAGGAACAGAATTGGGTTGTATTTTACTTCACAGAAACAGCCAGTTCAACCCAACTGGTATATCCTCCACAAAACCTGCGTAATTCATCAAACTTGTTAACACACTTTGCTATTTCTTTCTTCCTTGCACACTCATTTGCTTAAATGTTTAAACGCAAAATAAAGTATCATTAGAGCAGTTTTAATCCTGGAATCTCAAGAAATTTGTATGGGGAACTTTTGCGCAAAGCATATATTCTCAGCAAGCCATAAATGTCTCCATTAACATCCCTTTCAAAAGACATTGCTAAGCCAGTTGTGTGATACCTATGATCACAACTCTGCACCATTCAAACAGAGAGAGCGAGTAGCTGTTGCCTCCAGGCAGCGAGTGAACCAGTCCCTGCAGCTCTGTGACCAGAGTCCCTGACAGCTTTGATAATGTTCTCATTTAAAAATTTGAGTCATAGCTAACACACATTTTGTAGTGGCATATTTTCCATTAATTGGGGTTGATCCTTGTGTATGAGTTTTAAGCGAGGTCTAAGTGGTTGAGATAGGTAAAAAAGGTTGCCCCGGTTAATGGAACTCAATTCTCCGAGGATATGTATTTGCATAATCATTTATTGACGCTAGTGCAGATTTAAAAAGATGCAAGGGAGACATGACTGGCAGGATCTGAAAACTGCATATAGATGAAATTTAAAGGATACAGGCATGTTGCAGAAAGTGGCAGAATCCAGGATAGCGACTCTTAGAATTTGTTACAATAAAAAGATTCAAGGGACACCACAATCATCTTTGCCATGGTTGAAGAGGGGAGAGCAGAATAATGACAGGCAGAAACAATGAAGGAAGAATGTTGAAGATGTGAGTTTCTTGGCACCTGACTGAGCCGCCCAGCACAAGACGTTTGTTTGATGGCTGTTGGTAGAAGCATTGTTGTTCTGTTGGAGAGTGCATGCACAACCCCTTGAATCTGCAATGCAGCATACAAAGAATAAGGCCACAGCTGACCACTTCAGGATAGTAGCAAAATGCTCAACCTGCTGGGATTATAAAACCAAAACAGAAAATGTTGGAAGAGCTCAGGAGATGAGGAAGCAATATTCTTGCAAAGAGGGGCACATGTAGTGTTGCAGGGCAAATATTTTCCATCAAAAGTCACTGCTTGTTCCAACACTCAGGTGTGCACTTACACCTAATGTCAGGCTTCCTTTGGTTTTCATCATCACCAGATCCATGGATGTTGCCAGCACTAGGGGGATTATAAAAATAGATTGGATCAGCTAGGGCTGTTTCCCCTGGAGCGAAGGAAGCTGAGAGGTGATTTAAAGTTTCTAGAATTATGAGGAGAATAGATATGGTAGATAGTCGCTGACTTTTTTCAATGGCATTGGAGTTTATTAGGTGGGGGCAGGTCAAGGTGAGAGGGCAAAGATTTAAATTGGGTATGGAACGAGCTGCCTGAGGAGCTGGCAGGTAGATACAAATAACAATGTTTAAAATATATTTGGACAGGTATGTGGATAGGAATGATTTAGCGGATTATTGACCAAACAAAGACAAATAGGATTAGTTTAGTAGGCATCTTGGTTTGCAAGGACAGGTTGGGCTGAGGGGCCTATATTTGTGTTGCACAATTCTATGAATATATGAACCTCTAAAAGAAAAATGATTGAATTTTGATTGCGTCTATTGGAGGAGTGTGAATAATGCCATCTTACTGGTTCGCATGTGGCAAAAGATGCGTCAGTTGGATATGGTTTTAGGGTCATGACATCAGAATCAAGGCTCTCATTCTACCTGCCCTGTGAGATATTTGTGGAAAATCTGTCGTAGCCTCAGAATTAAAGGATGTTCCTTTAGAAGGGGGCTGAGGAGGAATTTCTTTAGTCAGAGGGTGGTGAATCTGTGGAATTCTTTGCCACAGAAGGCTGTGGAAGCCTTTAGTGGATATGTTGAAGGCAGAAAGAGATAGATTTGTGATTAGTACAGGTGTCAAGGGTATATGGGAAGAAGGCGGGTGAATGGGGTTAGGAGGTAGAGATAGATTAGCCATGATTAAATGGTGGAGTAGACTTGATGGGCCGAATGGCATAATTCTGCTTCTATCACTTATGACCTTATAATCTTATATGTTTTAATCGTTACTCTAACTCTCCTAAATACCTTTTTAAATTTTTTTTTAATTTTATTTTTATTAGCAGTACAGTAAATTACATGAATACATCGCATATATCTTATTACATTATGTTGTACCACTTCATTTTTTGAGCTTTAAAAAAGATAGAAATAAAAGAAGTAAGGAAAGTAAGCAAGAATCGTGAAGATGCAGGAAAGTGTTGGGAAAAGAGAACCCCTTAGGGAAGGAATTAGAGAAGGAAGTAAAGAAAAGAAATAAGACCCTAGAAAGAAAAGAAAAAAAAAAAGAAGAAAGGAAAATCAATCGCTCTATTGTAACACAAAACTCCGCAAAAAAGGATATACCAACCGTGTTTTTATCAAAACATTTATTTTATACCCCCCGTTACCAGCTCCTGGTAGCCTTTATGTTTTAACTTATTATTGCACCTTATGCTTGTAATAGTTCCATAAATCCAGACCACGTCTTTTGGAAGTGATCTGCTTTGCCTGCTAGGAGGAGTCTCATCTCTTCCAAGTGTAGTGTTTCGAACATGTTTGAAATCCACATTTTTGTTGTTGGTATTGGAGCATTTTTCCAAAATTCGAGTATAAGCTTTTTTCCCCATTATTAGCCCATAATTAAGTAAGTTCTTTTGAAACATATTTAATTCTGGGTTACCTTCCGATAACTCTCCTAAATTCCTAAGATCAAGGTTGTCTTCCACTGTGTGTTGGTTAATATTTTTCTGTCAACAATCAGTTGTTCTCACACTATTGTTAATGAGATTTTGTGTGAGAATTACCTGCTTACATTGAGGTTTGCTACATTTCAAAATAACTGATTTGGTTATAAAGAACTTAGAAGTTCTCGAGACTGAATAAAGTTCCTGAAATGTTCACCATATTTTCAACGAGGTGCATATCGCAATGTTTGATCAGAGATTTATGTAATTTACATTGATTTTGTTTCTCTCTGTGAGATCCAGATATAAACATATTGGAAGGAAAGCCTGTGTAGGAAGGGACTGCAAATGCTGGTTTACACCAAAGATAGACACAAATTTCCGGAGTAACTCAACGGGTCAGGCAGCATATCTGGAGAAAAGGAATGGGTGATGTTTCAGGTCGAGACCCTTCTTCAGAATCGATATGTCGATATGTCAGAACATATCCTGTGCTGTCATCCCCTTTCACCAGGGAGCCACAAATGGAAATTTTCTTTTGTGGTCTATGCATGGATTCATGAAAAAGTAAAACTTCATTAAATAATTGGAAGATAACAAAAATAAGATGGTATAAATAAAATGCAGCTTGTAAATGGACACTTTCTTGTATGGCTCAGCAGTGCTGAAGGCGTATTATAATCTGGTGCAATCCTGATATAATGGTTAAAAATAAAATGGAGGTGTAAGGAAAATCTAGCCTTCCTTGAATATTACTGAGCTTATTTTAAGCAGGAGCTTCCACACAATACTCAGCAGTGCTCAAGGAAAAATCAAGCAGCATGCAAATATGTGAGATGTTTGGCGACATTTATTTAATGGATTGACTGCACAAGTTTCTAAGTTATAAAAGGGAATATTATTGGCTCCAGCACGATTTAGCTACAATCCTAGTCTTTCTGAAACTCCATCCTCGAGCCAGGCAGACCACACATGGTGCAGTGCAGTACAATTCAACTCGCCTCTTCATCACGGGAAGCATAACTTGTATGGCCTGCAGTGTTTCCGAATCAAACTGGATTAAGTTACAATTTCACTAATAAAGATTCTTTTCCCAGCCGTTTCTTTCTTTAGATTCTATTGGTGCTTTGGGGATAATTACCTTTGTGGCTTCCTCAGTTTTGTTCTCTACAATTTCTTACCTAAGCCACTCAGTTTCATCTTTTCCTCCTCCACTTTTAATGAAAGTGCCCCCAATCCACCTCACCACTACTGTGTGCCCGAGGTTGACTTGCCTCCAACTCAAGTTTTGTGAAATTTGATGACAAATGAAGATTAATGTCAAATAAGATAACATGATTCTCCAATATCTCCCTCAACACAATGCTGTCTCAACTCCAACAAACTTGCGATGGGAGTGCAACTTGGAGAGGTTGGGACTGTATTTCCTGAAGTGCAGGAGGCTGAGACATGACCTTATAGAGATTTATAAAATCATGAGGAAGTCCTATTGGCAGGATATTGCGAGCTAAAACAAATGTGGAGAGGTTTAAGGAGAGCGGAAAGATTTGAGCATTTGATGGCACAGGGCCTATATGTTCTGGAGTTTAGAAGAATGGGGGGCGGGGAGGAGGGGGGGGGGGGGGGGGGGGTGGATGTACAGAATATTGAAAGGCATGGATAGAGTGGATGTGGAGAGGATGTTTCCACTAGTGGGAGAGTCTAGGACTAGTGGTTATAGCCTCAGAATTAAAGGACGTTGTTTTAGAAATGGAGGAGGAATTTATTTTGTCAGAGGGTGGTGAATGTGTGGAATTCATTGCCACAGCAAGATGTGAAGGCCAAGTAAGTGGATATTTTTAAGGCAGAGATAGATACATTCTTGATTAGTACGGGTGTCAGGAGATATGAGGAGAAGGCAGGAGAATGGGGTGAGGAAGGAGGGATAAATCAGCTCTGATTGAATGATGGAGTAGACTTGATGGGCTGAATGACCTAATTCTACTCCCATCTCTTATGATCATATAATTTATAGCAGACCTGAGAGACAGGGTTTTCACACAGAAGGTGGTGAGTATATGGAACAGGATGTGGTAGAGGCAGATATAATTATAATGTTTAAAATATATTTAGGCATGTACATGGATAGAAGCCGTTTAGAGGGAAATGGGGTAAAAGCAGGTAGGTGGGATGAGCTGAGGAAACACCTTGTTCAGCATGTATGAGTTGGATCAAGGGGCCCGTTTCTCTACTATGCAGCTCCATGAACTCCATGGGTTCTCACAAATGATGAGAAAATGTGCTGATTCCATGCCTAGAACCAAAATCATTTGAAACTCAATAGTTGAGGTGAGGTATGCAGATGACATTGGGGTCTGCTCATGCTCAGAGATCTAGCTCCAAAATATCACTGACTTATTCATTAAAGCATACAAGAGGATGGTGGCACAGTGGTGTAGTGGTAGAGCTACTTACAGTGCCAGAGACCTGGGTTCAATCTTGACTATGGGTGCTTGTCTGTGTAGTTTGTACGTTGTCCCCATGACCTGCATGGGCTTTCTCTGAGATCTTCGGTTTCTTCCCACACTCCAAAGATACACAGGTGTGTAGGTTAATTGACTTGGTATAAATGCAAACATTGTCCCTAGGATGTGTAGGATAGCGTTAATCTACGGGGATTGCTGGTCGGTGTGGACTCAATGGGCGAAAGGGCCTGTTTCTCCACTGTATCTCTAAACTAAACTAACCTCGACATTTGCAACATTGGCTTTCCTGCACCACATGGCTCTCTGACATTTAAGGTTCATGGTAAGAAAAATGAATCACCCTAAAGTGAAAGCAGACATCAATGATACAGTGAATGAGTGATCTGAAATTGCTAAATTCAGTATGGAGTCCTGAGGTTTTAGTTTGGTTTAGTTTAGTTTAGAGATACAGTGTGGAAACAGGACATTCAGCCGACCAGCGATCCCCGTAGACTAATACTGTCCTACACGTTAGGGACAATTTACAATTGTCCACCAAAGTCAATTAACCTACAAACCTGTATGTCTTTGGAGTGTGGGAGGAAACAGAAGCACCCGGATGAAACTAACGCAGTGACTGAAGAATGTACAAACTCCATACAGACAGTACCCATAGTCAGGATCAAATCCAGGTCTCTGGCGCTGTAAGGCAGCAGTTCCACCTCTGTGCCACCAGGCCGCCCCACTGCAGATGCACCACCCTGCCGTCCAGGCTGAAGTTCCCTTTTATGTCTTATATTCTGCTTGGGTAGCACGCAACCCAACAGTGCGAATATTGGATTCACCAATTTGAAATAATGTCCCTCAACCCCCTTTCTCTTTCCTGTGACACCCCCACCCTTGCCGCATACCATTACACCTCCATTTCTCCTACTATCTCTCACCCACCCAGTCATCCTGCATCTTTCGCCTCCATAGCTCACTAGTTTCAAATCACTTTCCCCTTTTCCCACCTTATTCCTCTCCCCCTCCCCCTCCCCCCTGCAACCTCGATCCCTCCCTCTGACTTTACATTTCAGACATTTTCTTTCCTTATTTAACCTCCTTTATTTCCTTTTCACCTCTTGATTTGTCGCTTACTCCACCCACATGTCAATCTCCGCTCCTCACCCATATCCACCTATATCACCAGATATCCAGAGGATGTTTACAAGAATGATCCCAGCAATAAGTAGGATAACCTATGATAAATGTTTTTGGCACTGGATCAGTACTCTCTGGAGTTTAGAAGAATGTGGAGGGACTTCATTGAAACATACAGAATAGTGAAAGGCTTGGATAGTGGATGCGGAGAGAATGGTCCAAGAAGACCAAGGAGCTCATTGTAGACTTCAGGAAGTCCAGAGGCGGCACGCACACCCCCATCCACATTAACGGGACGGGGGTGGAACGTGTTTCTAGCTTCAGGTTCCTGGGAGTCAACATCTCCGATGACCTCTCTTGGACCCACAATACCTCTACTCTGATCAAGAAGGCTCATCAGCGGCTCTTCTTCCTGAGGAGACTGAAGAAGGTCCATCTGTCTCCTCAGATCCTGGTGAACTTCTACCGCTGCACCATCGAGAGCATCCTTACCAACTGCATCACAGTATGGTATGGCAACTGCTCTGTCTCCGACCGGAAGGCATTGCAGAGGGTGGTGAAAATTGCCCAATGCATCACCGGTTCCTCGCTCCCCTCCATTGAGTCTGTCCAAAGCAAGTGCTGTCTGCGGAGGGCGCTCAGCATCGCCAAGGACTGCTCTCACCCCAACCATGGACTGTTTACCCTCCTACCATCCGGGAGGCGCTACAGGTCTCTCCGTTGCCGAACCAGCAGGTCGAGGAACAGCTTCTTTCCGGCGGCTGTCACTCTATTCAACAACATACCTCGGTGACTGCCAGGCTATGTCGCTCTTCAAGGGAGATGATAAATGCATTTCGTTGTCTCTGTATTGTACACTGACAATGACAATTAAAATTGAATCTGAATCTAAATCTGAATCTGAATGTTTCCACTAATGGGAGAATCCAGGACTTGAAGTCGTAGCCTCAGAATTAAAATATGTTCTTTTAGGGAGGAGATGTGAAGAAATGTCTTTAGTCAGAGGTGGTGAATGTGGGATTCAGTCAGTGGATATTTTTAAGGCAGAGATATATAGATTTTTGATTAGTACAGGTGTCAGAGGTTATGGGGAGAAGGCAGGAGAATGGAGTTAGGAGGGAGAGATAGATCAGCCATGATTGAATGGCATAGACTTGAAGGGCTGAATGGACTAATTCTACTCCTATCACATGACTTATGACCTTCTGATCTCTTGTCAATCTAAGTCCTGCCCCCAGTTCTCTTTTCCAGCTTTGTCCACCCAGTACTGTCAGTTTGAAGATGAGTCCCAACTCAAAACCTTGTACATCCATTTCTTCCATAGATGTGATCTGATTTGCTGCGTTCCTCCAGCATTTTGTATTTTGCACATCATCTTTGTACACGCATGCATGTGGGATCTGTGTATATCAGTTTAATGACTGGGACTGGAATGCCCTTTGCTAAGATGGAAATGAAGGTAATTGATCAGTTTCCTACCCATTAAACGAAGAAACCAATAAGGTCATAAGATCATGAAGTCATAATTGATAGCAGAATTAGGCCATTCGACCCATCAACTCTACCCCGCCATTCAATCATGGCTGATATATCTCTCCTTCTAACCCCATTCTCCTCCCTTCTCCCCATAACCACTGACACCCGTACTAATCAAGAAATAAGCATAGAAAAATAACCCATAGACAATAGTTAATGGTAGAATATGGTTGTAATTCTTCACCATTATAAAAAAGAGGGTTAGGTCTAAATAAAATATAATGCTGTAGATTGTTCTCTTCCATGCTCTTATGTCCTAATATATCCTAGGAATTTAAGAGGTGAAAAAAATTACAGAAGGAATATTATACAGTACAAATTAGGCAGAAGGGTTAATCTTGTGGCAAAATATGACAAATAATATAAATGTCCAATAAATGTATGGCATTACTGCACACTTCAGTCTTTTCCAAAGTGAAATTAAAATTATCAACATTGCTTTAATCAAAAATTTTACGAAAGAGGATCAATATATTCAGTTCTTCTCAGCCCTGTTCAAATCCTGACTTCATGGTGATAATGGTATTTAGCATAGAATAAGATGATTCAAGTTGAAATAAATATTTGTATTTATAAATGTCCATTTATTGTGCAGATTTTCCTCCCAACTAATAGCATTTGAAAATAATCTATCATGACATTTAGGATTTCCAGAGAATGACTTCTTGCTGTAGACTGATAATCACCTTCTTACATTATCAATTCAATAAAAAATCCAACAAAATATCACTTACAGAAAACCTACATTGAATGGAATGAAATTATAGTATGTTAATGTCTAATTAATGTGCTCAGGAGTCCTTGCAATTGGAAAGATTTCTTTATTTTTTTTAAAAACAAAAAATGGTCCCTTGAAATCTTCTCCAGGCATGTAAAGCTTTGTGAAAAAATTATTTGAATGTAAGATGTCAACATGCACCGAAACTTCACACAAACTGCATTACCATATTCCGTGTATTTTTTTTTACAGCCGTGAGCTTTGTATTTACTTCCATCCTGCTGAAACAAAGCTTTATATCTGACACTGTATAACAATTCTATAATGGTTCTGTCAGAACTGGTTTGCCATTCATTGGGATTCCACGAGGAGTGGATCTAAGCCACCTCTTTAAAAACGGACTCACAAATGAACACATTCCTAGTGACCAAACTAGCTCTGACAGTGATGCATGGATTTTTATATGAATACTGAAAACTGATGGATTTGTGATCTTATAAATGCTAAGAACTAATGCACATAATTACATTGCACATTTGAAATCCATAACTGGGTAGCTTATTACAGTATTATTAAGCTAAATGTTCAAACGATATAACTGGTAGGATTTTCTCAGAGTAGTTGCCAGAGTTTCTTTTTTATTAACTTGAATAGAAATTATCTCATATCCTGTGGAAAACAAATGATCCTCAATTATGAATTAGCACAGGGAGATCAGCTCAGCCAGAACTGTCACTTCAAATAAAGCTTTCCATTATAGTTTCTATAATACAGAGCAGTCCAAATAATGCTAAAAATATAAAACAATGGAAGCTTTAAAAATCACTATTCAAAGCTCTGAATTTATGTATCAGCCTAAAATGTTATTATGCTTCTAATGTTTCTGAGTGGTCCAATCCACACACAACTCGTGTGACAGCATGGACCAATCGGAGATAATACTTTTTTTTCAACACAAAAAATGATATGCACTGTTTTAAAGCTCAGTTTTGTTTCCTGATGTTTCAAAACATTTTTCTGTAAGGATTGGTTTCAACCTAGTGAGTCCCTCTGATGTTCTGACCAGCTCGATGTTTCTCTGTTTGGGCAACCAACATGATAAAATGACAAGAATAAAATAAGAGCGGGAGTGGGCCAGTTGTCCTTATAGAAACATAGAAAATAGGTGCAGGAGTAGGCCATTCGGCCCTTCGAGTCTGCCACCACCATTCAATATGATCATGGCTGATCATCCAACTCAGTATCCTGTACCTGCCTTCTCTCCATACACCCTGATCCATTTAGCCACAAGGGCCACATCTAACTCCCTCTTAAATATAGCCAATGAACAGGCCTCAACTAGCTTCTGTGGCAGAGAATTCCAGAGATTCACCACTCTCTGTGTGAAAAATGTTTTCCTCATCTCAGTCTTAAAAGATTTCCCCCTTTTCCTTAAACTGTGACCCCCTGTTCTGGACTTCCCCAACATTGGGAATAATCTTCCTGCATCTAGCCTGTCCAACCCCTTATGATCCTGTTCTGTCATCCAATACAATCATGGCTGAACTTTCCTTCCATGCCTTAATCCCTTCAGTCTAAAGAACAATCTTTAACTCTTTCATAAATATATTTAATGATTTCTTTCACTGCATTCTGTTTTAAAGAATTCCACAGGTTCCACATTCTCAGGGATATAAATGTTTCCTCATCTCAGTCTTTAGTGTCTCAACTTTTATCCCTAGTATGTGACTTTTGGTCCTGGACTCTCCCCTCTATCAGAACATCCTTCTTGCATCTAATCTGTCTGGTCCTTGTCAAACCAAGTCTTCCAACTCAGCAGCTTTAAAAGTTATCTCAACAGGGAACAGTGGCACAGCGGTGAAGTTGATGTCTTACAGACCTGGGCTCAATCCAAACTATGGATGCTGTCTGTAAAGAATTTGTGCATTCTCCCTGTGACCATATGGGTTTTCTCCTGGTGCTCTGGTTCCCTCCCACATTGCAAAGAAGTACAAGTTTGTAGGTTAATTGGCTTCAGAGAAGAAAATTATAAATTGTTGCTTGTGGTTAAGATAGTGCTAGTGTAGGGGTGATCGCTGGTTGGCGCAGGCTCGATGAGCCGAAAATCCTGTTTCCATGTTGTATCTCTAAAGTCTAAAGGGAAAGGCATATTTAATGTTTGATTTGTAGCAGGCCAACACTAGTCTGGTGTCCAAGCAACTGCTGCAAACTCTTATCATATATGTCACTGATTTATAAGTGAATAGAAGCAGGTATCAAGTACAATGCAGACAAAGGACTTTTCTCCATCATTGCAGAGTGCAAGGAAGTGAGGCAGCTGATCTTAGGCCCAATGCTCTTGGCATTAAATGCATATGAAGTAAACAGGCAATCGTATGCTTGAGAAAGGCAATGAGTGGGTCAAGAATGGAGCTTGAGGCAACAGAGGGTCCAGGGCTGTGGTCGTGATCAGTTGCAGAGAAGCAATCAAAGTTGTGAGCGGGTGAGGAGGGGAATGGTAAAATGTGGCATTACGAGGGGATTGGCAGAAAGCATCGTGTTCAGGGATTTAAGAGAGACCTGCATTAAGAGGCTACCATTTTATCTTAAAATGCTTCTTGCCAAGCATGTGTTAGAAAGTGGGCTTGGAAGCACTCCGTGCGGCTAAGTGAAGGTCCACAGACATGCCACTTTGGTTGCAAAAGAAAGCACAGAATGTTTTGTAAATAGTGTGTATTTAAATGCTATTGGAATATAGAGTGACCTGGGCATCCTTGTAAAAGAATCACTAAAAGCTAAAAAGGAAGGTCAACTAGCATTTAGGAAGCCAAATTGTATGTTGGTCTATTTCAAACTAGTCTCAGTTCAAGAATAGAGCTATCTTGCTCCAATTATCCAGTGCCTTGGTGATATCACTTCAGTGTACAACTATTGTGTACAAGCCAGGTCTCCCTACTAAAGGAAGGATGTGGGATTGAGGGAGTGCGCAAGGTTTCATCAGATCGACTCCTGAGATGATGAGTCTGTCATCTGAGGGGAAATACTACCTTGAGTTTAGAAAAATGAGAGGTGATTTCGATGAAACACATTTACAAAGCTTGTTAGGGTAGATGCTGGAATATATATTTTTCCCTTGGCTAGGGTATCTGAGACAAAGGTCAGTCTCAAAATAAAGGGCCATCCGTGATGAAAAGTTCCAGATAAGAAATGTCTTCATCCAGAGGTTGTGAAACATTGAAAGTCTCCACACAAGATGGCAGTGGTGGCTAATTTGTTGATGATGGTTAGATTTTTAGATATCAAGGGATGAAAGGAACTGGTGTCAGCGCAGGAAATCTGATTAGAAATCACAAGGACTGCTCAGTTTCCATTCCCGATTTCAACGTTGTTCAAACTTAATTTTCTCTAATGCATGAATTTTGCCAATTTGACCATGTTATTAAGCAACCCATTTTCTATGGAACAGAATAAGAAAACATTAGAATAACTAAACTGCAGTATTAAATATGAACACTGAAATTGACGTTAATGCCAAAATAAGAAGCAAAATGAAAGATATAGATGCAGTTACCAGAGCAGCTGCATTGGAAAAAGCAAGCAGTGACTGGTATTTAAATAATGGGTCAGAATTTCCTGACAGTGGTGAGCTGATGACATTTTATGAGCAATTTAAGTCTAATTTATGCATCGTTTGTTTTTATGTGCTTTCTGAGCCAATGTGACAAAGATGCTGCTGCAAATAAGATTTTCATTATTCCCATACTTCACAGTACTTGTACATACAACAATAAACTCGATTTGACGTGCCTGTACTCCTTACAGATACGAGGAACTGCAGATGCACGTTTATACAAAAGGACACCAAATGTTTAGTTTACTTTAGTTTAGTTTAGAGATACAGCATGGAAACAGGTCCTTCAGCCCACCGAGTCCACGTCGACTAGCGATCCCCATGTATTAGCACTTTTCTACACACGAGGGACAATTCGCGATTTTTTCTGGAGCCAATTAACCTACAAAGCTGTACGTCTTTGGAGGGTGGTAGGAAACTGGAGAAAACCCACGTGGTCATGGGGAGAACGTACAAACATCGTGCAGACAACACCCGGGTCTTTGGCGCTGTAAGGCAGCAGCTCTACCGATGTGCATCGTGGCGCCTTGCACCGTGCTGGAGTTACTCAATGGATCAGACAGCATCTAATACTTGCCTTTAGTTTGGTGGTGCCTATCAAGAACTAGATCCATATTTCTTTGAAGAAGCTAGCTACAAACTGACTGGAGAGCCTAATACAGCAATACAGCCTAATATTCTGGACCTAAATGCCATCAAGTGTTAAGTCCAGAATAAACCTCGTAATCAGCAATGCAGTAGCGAACTATGACAGCCTGGTATTCCACATCCCAGTTTAGCTGGCTGGCAAAGCTGACAAAACAAAATTTTGACCTGAGGCATTTAGAAGTATTTAAAAATTATTATGAATTAATTTCAGGATAATCTGAGCCATTGGACATGATTTTATAGTTCCCTTTTTGTTTAAGGTATGTTTCTAACCTGCAGAAATAGTCATGATAATTATACATTTGTACCATTCACCATGCCACCCAGACCAGGGTTTACACCAGCCTATTTCTTGTCTAATGTTCCAAACATTTTCATCAATTCCACAGCTATTTAATTTGAAAGAAGCTGCATACTTTAATTTTCAGACACTGCTTGATATCTGTCTCAATGCAAAATTGATTGGTAACTCCGTAATAAAGTAATTCAAGTTATTAGAACACTTCTTTTGAGAGAATCTCTCAGTACAGTTAGGAAAAGAGTGTATGAGACGCATATGAGTGTCTCGGCCCCTTGAAAACACTATTCAATTAGTTCACCTCTCCTTTTCTATCTCGATGGGTTTGGATTTTTCTCTTTTTATTAGGAACTTATTTAACTTCCTATTGAGTACCCAACTACTAGTTAGACTATTAGTTATCACTCTATTGAACAGAACTCTCATGTAGTCCCATTTTCCCGAACTATTTCATTGAAACCCATGCACTTTTTCTATATCTGCACTTTCTCTGCTGCTGTAACACTGCAATGCTTTTGCCCTGTAATCAGTACTCTGGTCGTTTTTCTCTTTGCACTATCTTTTGTAACTAGTACAGCTTGATTGTACTCACCCAAGGTATGATTTGACTGGATTGCACACAAAACAGTTTTTCACTGCATCTTGCTACAATAATAAACCAATACCATTACTAATACCAATGCCAATATTATGATTGTATTTGCATTCATCGACTTTTCTCGATCCTAATTTAACAAGGAATCATATTAGAGAAATAAATGTTTCAAGTCCACTGCAGTGTAAATGGATTTTCAAACCAGACAAACAATCAGAAAGATTATTAAATTAGAAAGATCATTAAATGGTATAATGTTCTCGCCTGATGAAAATTAATACTGCATTTCTTTGGACAACCTTATATGCTATTCAACTTGCTTTCTTTCCTATTAAACTAAAATTTCTTAAATTAGTTGTTGATCATCTACCAAACTGAACCTGATTTGATTTCTTTCCAAATTTGTTAAGTTGAAAGAGACAAATAGTTTTCAGTCTAAAGTGCTCCAAATATGGAGACAAATTAAAGCACCATTAATCACAAATTTAAAAGCCAGTTCACTGTATCTTCCTTGTATCAAAAAAATAAGTAATCTCCTTCATATGTCAGACCAACCTGATAAATAACAAAGTGTACTGTTTAAAACAATTGATTATCTAATTAAGTGTACGTATCTCTAACCCTTCTAATTATAATTCATGATTTTTGTCCATGATATCAATTAGATGTATATTTTGTAAATATCAATCAAATGATTAATTGGAGATATTCCTGCATTGACTTAGCTTTGTCTCAGCTTTTAGTCTCATCAACACATAACCCTTTTAAAGTGTCTGTTCAGAAGGTTAGAATTGGGATTGAATAGAAGAAGACACACAGTGAGAAACTGTATTTGGATCAATGCTCCTTATTATTCTCTAAGAAGTTAACATATAGAATAAGAAAATACCTTTCAACCTGATGAGAGCTATCGATTCACTGGACATCTTCAGTCTTTTACAAAGACTTTCCATAATCCAATGCTGAAGCTGACTTCACTGAATGCATGATAATAGTATCTCACTATTAACTAATTCAGCAACAGAGGAGCAAATGTAGCCATACAACACATTATCACTCTGTGTTATCACTAAATGTCATTTAGTACTTTATTTAAAATGGTTAGGATTTTCTCCATCAGCAATCATTCGGCTAGTTTTAAGGATGGGGAATATGGGAAGGATAGCCATTGTTGCTCTCTGTTGAGGCACACATTTTTACTAAGTAAGATCCCAAAGTGACTTAATACCCAGTGAGTCTATTTTTTTTAGTGACACATGAGACAGCCGCATTAGTTTCCATTAAAACAATATAATGAGCAATAAATTTCAGATAGATGTAAATCTATGACTTGGATCACATGTGTGCTACATAGCGTCTGCATCCAATTAAAACGTGTAAAGATATAACATTATACAAATTGAAATAATTAACAATTAAGGCAAGTTACTTTTTACTATTAAAATATACTTCAGAGTGTAATTGAAAATGTAAATTAATGAGACTACCAAAAGAACAGAAATCATAAATGTGAATATAGATTTTATTAATGGGGAAAAAGTAGTTTGCACCATTAAATGCTTCCTTTCAATTGGGGCAGGATTTTGGTATGGACATATTTACAGAGTAGCAATTGATTGTACACTCAAATGGTTAATGATACCAAGGGGTAAATTACTAGATACCCAAATATGTCAGATCTATTAGTTCTTGTCTGATTATGAAACATTACATCAGGTTTTTTTTTAAAGCTGCAATTAAAAACATTAGTCCGATTAAATCTGATTGAAATGTTTTCCACATTTGATTTCACTTTTGTTTAAAATAGATTCACTTCAAAGTGTCTTAGTTAATTCATTGAACAATTCATAAGCAGTCTTTGTGGCAGAGTATCCCATCCAAGCACATTTATACCGACATGTAAAGTTCCAAGCCTCCTCATTCCTTGCTGTAATCTTATTCATCCTCTCCCTGCAGTGGCAGTCAACAATTTCACTTGATTTCAATGTTGCCCTGTAGAAATGGATCATTGCAGTCGTGTAGCTGAACAAATGTCAGGATGCCAAGTTCATTCTCTGAGGGCGCACAAACAACTTTCTATGCCTAGCTTGCTAATGAAGTAAATGCATTATATTAAGAATCTGAATAAATAATGTGCCATGTTAAAAATTATGGAAATAAATGAATGCAATCAAATCTCAGTTGTAACAAAATCATACGTTGGCATATCTAGTTTTATAAAGTAGATTTATCTTGACCATCTATTGAGCGGAAAATATTACAAGCACCTGTTCTGGATTTGCTGGATGGTTTAGTTTGTTAGCTAAGGAAACCTTTGCTGATCTGGCTTTCAGTTTCTTTCTGTAAGTCACCATTAAAACAAAATTGCATCTTATGCCAAAGCAACCTTGTCAATTCACCTACTCATTCACTGCAGTGAAACAAGTCAGCCTTCTATGTAACCTGAGGAAAAAAATCTTAAAACAAAATTAATCATTATGTACTGTATGTAGCTCTCCTACTGGATTAGTAGGCAAGGATTTGGCTTAGGGTGGTACAAAACTGTGTAGGTCTTCAACTCCCAGTTTACGTCATCAGTTTATGCTGAAATTAATTAAAAAGAAGCAGAAAATAAAAATGCTGCAATTTTTTTCCACCCAAATGTACTATGGGAAGGAAAGGAACAGCCTAGAATGCCACACTGAAAAATATTCCAAAATTCTGAAAACTAGTGATGTGGATACTGGTTGAAATCAAGAACTAGAAGAGAATGACAAAAGGGGAGAAGACAACTTCTGCAGTTGTATAGGGCTCTGGTGAGACCACATCTAGAGTATTGTGTACAGTTTTGGTCTCCTAATTTGAGGAAGGACATCCTTGTGATTGGGCAGTGCAGCGTAGGTTCACGAGATTGATCCCTGGGATGGTGGGACTGTAATATGAGGAAAGATTGAAAAGGCTAGGCTTGTATTTACTGGAGTTTAGAAGGATGAGGGGGAATCTTATAGAAACATATAAAATTATAAAAGGACTGGACAAGCTAGTTGCAGGAAAAATGTTCCCAATGTTGGGCGAGCCCAGAACCAGGATCCACAGTCTTAGAATACAGGGGATGCCATTTAAGACTGAGGTGAGAAAAAAAACGTTTTCACCCAGAGAGTTGTGAATTTGTGGAATTCCCTGCCACAGAGGGCAGTGGAGGCCAAGTCACTGGATGGATTTAAGAGAGAGTTAGTTAGAGCTCTAGGGGCTAGTGGAATCAGGGGATATGGGGAGAAGGCAGGCACGGGTTATTGATTGGGGACGATCAGCCATGATCACAATGAATGGTGGTGCTGGTTCGAAGGGCCGAATGGCTTCCTCCAGCACCTATTTTCTGTTTCTATGTTTCTAAAACCAAGTAAATCTGCACAAGATTTTGTATACAACAAGAACATTAATTGGGCGCAAGGTTTGTTGCCAATGTATTATGGTTTGCAAAGCTGAATAAGTGTGTGCATTGTTAGAAACTGAATAATTTAAAATACATTTTGATTTAATGCGGGCAGATGGATTTAGAAAAATATGTATTGTATGTTCAGCATATTTAACTGTACACATCCCCAAACTCAAATGCAAGTCAATGTAGACATGTTACATATAAAACCTAATGAACTTGGGAAAGTCAAAATTAAAATCAATATGAAACTGTCTGTTTTGTATAAAAACCCATCATATTTGGAATAAAAATGAAAGAGATTGTGTAAAGGTTTTACATGTAAAGTTCCAGTCAATATTTTCCTTTTAGGTATAGGTTTTCGGTAAACACACTTAGTGTTTAGTTAACCAGTTTATCATAACCATTGTTAACATCTGAAGGCCCATCAAAAGTTCATGATTTGGATTCAGAAAGCAAGTGTCGACATTTTATAAGATGGACTATCATTAGCCACATCAGGTCAGGAAAGGGAGCAATTGTCACCAAAATATGTGGAGAGAAAGGCAATATTTCTGCCTTAAATTTATGTCAAGTAAAAATGTATGTAATTGCTTTCAACTCTGCTACTTTGAGAATAAATAAAGCCATTGTTGTTTTTTTATGAATGTTTAGCACTAGAGGGTGCTATGTAATTGCACCAGCAAGTCAAATGCTGGTTCCCAACTGCAGTGCCTGTTGACTAGATAAAAAAAAATAAAAGTTAAACCAGAAAATTGTTTTGGGGAATTGATTAATCAGATTATTTTCTCCCTGACAGATCATTTCCCTCTTCCCTCAGTCTTGTTCTTGTCTGTCAAGTTATTTGATATTTCAAACATAAGCCATGTGCGCGTAATACATTATTTCAGCTGTTAATTCTGCAAAAGCATCAGCATTTCTTCTGAAATTCCTATCAAGTGATGTATATTTATTTTTGCACAGACTATACAGATTTTTATCACATCTCATGCAATTTTACTTCAAGGGTTCTTCAATTTGGCTTAAATATTTGAGAAAAAAATTGAACAAATAGACGGAGCATTCAAAGTAAGAACTTTCATTTTTAACATTATTCTATGCAGACCAAAGCTCTAATTATGGTCTTTCATGTTCCAAAGGGATGCCATTTCCTTTTGTTGATCTATATAGGCCAAATTTAAATTTACTTCGGTTCTCATAAACACAATAGACATTGGAATCCACAAACATTAAGCATTTTAAACACAATTTTCATGCACATTGCCACGCAGTAACACTACCAAAATAGGCCTCAATCCTTTGACTGACCTTGCCAAACCTATTAAGAAAAAGTTAGCAGAGCACTTTTAATAATATACTTCTTTGAAAGCACTTTAAATACACTTCTTATTTTTAGTATTTGTCTAAAGTTATCAAAACTGTCTTTGCACTTAATCCAACCATTGCATCTTAAAGTCACCCGATTCTAAACACATTATCCTACTTATGATAACTCACAATAAAATGTTTGTATAAATAGTCAGTAGATGGCTCTGCAGCTTTGAACTAAATACTTTCTAATCCACTTTGCTGCTGAGTAGTTTTAATTTCACAGTTCCATGTTAAATTCTGTTGCCCCTAATCTTTCACCCATTTATACTATTCCTTAAAATTCAAACTCTAAATAGAATGGGCTTGTTCAAAGGTAGCTCAGAGTTTTAGTTTGCAACTTCATAAATGTTTTCTTAAGTTCACTATTAAAGTATTTCAACACAGCCCATGACTGACCTATTTACATTTGCCTGCTTGACCATTCAGTAGTGTAGATTGAGCATCTTAGCAATCAATATGTTTACTTTCCTCAAAATAGTGTTACCTATCATAGTTAAAAATAAAAGTCATTGAGACACGGAGTCATAAAGCGCCCAAAAAACATAACTTTTGTCCCACTGAGACAATCCTGACTATCAAACACCCAATTACACTCAAAACAAATAAAACATCAAATGCTGTTTTATTCTCCACACATTCCCATCAATTCACCTGAAATTCTGCCCTTCATCTAGACACAATGTGGTAATTTACAATAGGCAATTAACCTGCCAACCTATGTGACTTTGGAAGAGGAAGAGAAATCGAGGACCTAAAGAAAACCATGGGGGTCACAGGCAGAACATGCAAACTCCACGCTGGTTGCATATCTGGGTAGGTGAAGGTGTGGGCAAAAAAACTCTGCAAAATGTTCCACCGTGTTAACTATTCCATTCAAAAGAAACAAAGATTGTTAAGTATTAACCATTACATTTAAAGAATAAAGGGGAAAAATATGTTTTTGTTTAGTTTAGAGATACAGCAAGGAAACAGGCCCTTCGGCCCACCAAGTCTGCACTGATCAGCAATCCTGCACATTAACACTATCCTACACACGATAGGGATAATTTACATTTATACCAAGCCAATTAACCTACAAACCTGTACGTCTTTGGAATGTGGGAGGAAACAGAAGATCTCGGGTAAAACCCACGCGGTCACGGGGAGAGTGTACAAACTCCGTACAGACAGCACCCTTAGTCAGGAATTACATTCCAATATAATGGAATTACATTCCAGATGGAAGCTCTTACTGTTCGTAAAATCTAAAACAGGTGATAAAGCAAATGAACAAGATGACTGGAGGTATATATTTAATGGAAGTAAAGGAAAACAACTGAACAACTGAAAATAACAGTACCTCAGAAGTGAATTGAAAATCTTGTTGCTGTGAATGTAAATAGATCTGTGGAAGTCAAATGCCTATGAGTTTTAATATGCCTTAAAGGATGTGCTGGGATGGCATAGCTACGGTGGGATGTCCCAATGAATCAAAATTATTTTGCATTTGAGGGATTGAGGGGACAGAAGCTGGAGCATTGGTTTGTGAGAGTGGAGGTGGGGGAAGCTCCATAAAGATAAGGTGAGCAAAGGATTAGGGGGCGGGAGATGGAGGATAGTGTGGATCCAGATCAGTTTTATTAATGAAGGGGAATAGGTAGGTGTTCTACTTACCTTGCTGGCCACCCAGATCCCAGGAGTGTTCAATGACAGATGCTCCCAGGACATGGTAGGTCAGGCTCCTCAGCAAAGCTGCAAATGATGCATTGCATTGTGAATATCATCATCCCATGAACATCAGATAGGGGTTGCAAAGGTGATCCATTATAAGAAGCTGCAGCATTTAAACGCACAGCATTTAAATCATGATATAATCGCAAGCAATATTTGACAACTGGAAATGATGCATCAATGTAAATAATATAATTCTTGTCTTTGCACTTAATCTTTTGTCCTACATTTAGAAAAACCATTTGTGAAAAACCATTTGTCAGTGTTGACATGTTTATCAAATATATCTATTGTAGGTTGCACAATGATTTAAAGAGTAGTTCACAAATAGCATGAGTAATCTATTCGTTCATCAACACAGTTTATAAACATTTGGACAAAAATATCAAGATCGGTGAAATTTAAATTGCCTTTATAAGGAACTGTCATTTAATGCTGTTTTCCTTAGGGGTTCTGATGGTTTAATTCTGTCGAGCAAAATACCCTGCAAAATGCGGTGAGATTCCTAACACTACAGAGACGTGCAAATGTCTTACATCAGTGGTTCAACCAAAAACAGATCTTCGGATATGCTGTGTTTCCAATGGATTGACACGGGTAAGTGATCGCTTGCTAAAAGCTGATAAGAAGCACGTTAAAATCAATTTTAAAATTATGCAAAAAATATTTTAAATCAAGCTGCTATGTGCAGACAGGGAAAATAAAAAACAGTGAAGTTTCTACATGGAGGTTGCATTACTTACAGATGATAAAATAGCAATTTAATTACGTAGATCTCCTTCACGAATGAAACTAATATTGTTTTCCCCATTTTCATACAGATCATTGCCTTTATGTCTTGCAGGTTTTCATTTTTGCTTATGTGCCTGGAGATTTAAAAATAAACTCATTCTTCGGTGGTGGCCAAATAGCGCAGTTGGTCGAGCATCAGGATTTTGTATGGCAGGCTTTTGCTTTTTAACCACATTAAGATTTCTCAACTCACTTCACAGAGCTGGGAAGTGGAGTTGACTTTCATCTCATCAGTGTCAGTTGTTTGAACCAAAGTTCCAAACATGAAAGGCAGTCTCTCAAATACAGCACCTCACTGTATGAAAACGGTTGCGATACAAAGAACAAATAGCAAAAATCTGAGATAAAATGGTAGGATATTAAATATAGATCTAGAGCAGGGGTTCCCAACCTTTTTGTTCCGTTTACCCCTGGCAACTTTAATAGCACATAATTATGTTATTTCACTTATTTATGAACAACTGATGATGAACAGATACTGAACAGAACCAGAACCAAACACAGTCAGTCAATGAGAAAAAATATGTAAAAATCCAGAATCAACAAATTTACCCCCTTAATCTAGAGCCATCTACGAAGTGAAAAGATGTTAAGGTAATTGTAAAACCTCCACTTGCACAGACGTTGGAACAATCAAAGGCAAGTTCAGACCCCTTGCATGCAAATCTAGTGTTTATATATAATACGTATTAATGGAGGTGGAGATTGCTTCTAACTTTTGTTGTTGCTTTCTGATTATGTGACTCTGATTAGATTGTTGATTTTTGTGTGTGGTATAAATGTCAAAACTGGCTCTCTTCTGTTACATTGGAATCACTGTTATAGTCGCTAACCAAGAAAGTATCCTGTATGAACTGAAAAAACTGTATGTTCATCGCATTCACTAGAACTTGGTCTACACCTTTCAATGTTTCTGTGATTCAAATGGTCGGCTAAATAATGTGTAAATGTTTGTAGAGTACTTGTTTCCAACATCAACTCATGCAGAGCATTGCAGATTCCAAACTTCTGCTGGTTAACAAAGTTCTTCCTCAGTTCTCCACTATATCACTTGCCCCTTACCATAAAGGTTTGAAACCTCTTCTCTAAATATATGAATATAGAAGCAGCAGTACATAATTCAGTGCCTCAAAACCTGTTCCATCATGCAATAAGATTATGATAGATCTACCCTGGACCTTGTCCCCTCTTGGGTCAAATTTATATTGTCGCCACATCCCAAATTTTTAAAAAATATCTTTGTTCTGATTTACATGCCTTTAATAATCTAGCCTCTGCAACTTGCTGAGGTACAGAGCTCCAGAGGAGCACCATCATCTGCGAGAAAAAATCCTAACACACCTCAGTTTTGAATAACTGCTCCCTTAACAATATCTCCTCATTTGAGATTCTTCCACCAGTTGAAATATCTTGACATCCATCATTTCACGCCTCTTTAGGATCATATATATCAAGAAGATCACCACACATTCTTCTAAATTCCAAAGAATATAGATTTAATTTATTTGGATGCCCATAACTGTTTTGAATCAGTATATCTTCTCATAAATAAAAAAATTAAAACCTTGCACTTTACTCCAAGTGCGGGCTTATCAAAACCCTGAACAATTGTAACAATAGATTCCTATTTCTAAAATTCAACTCATTTGCAAGAAAGGCCAATAAACCATGTTTTGAATTAAATGCTCTAAAATCAGCAACACCTGATAACACTTGGGATGACACTTTGGTTAGTTCCTGGACAACTTAACCCTGAATTGAATTTGGTCTTTTCAGCGAGTTCACACAGCAACTGAACTCACAGTTTAAAATTGAATGAAATAAGCAATTTAAAACATCAAGATAATTAAATTCTTAATTGTAAGCAAGCAGCATAAATTATATGACGAGAGGCGAGAAATATATTGATAAGCTCGAACAAAGTTTACAAGAAGCACAACTGCAGGCAGAGACTTATTGGTCTCTAAAATGGTTTAAAGACTCGTGAAGAGTCTGTTTGTCAAGAAGATGCTTTCTAGGAATAGCAGTTTATAGACAGTTGCTCTGCCTGTGGGTGTTTATCAATGAGCCACCCTAACCAACCATTTGTTTGGAAAAGAAGAAAGATGCTGAGAGCAGCTGAGAACTTCCAGGTCAGCAAATTAACCAAATATCCATGTTAAATTGCCGCAATAAAATGGCCACCCAATTCTAATGCTCACTGTAGCCAGTCCTAATTTGAAAAGTTAATGACGCTGAGATCAGCATGCTAGTTGGCTAAAATTACACTCACTATTGATGCTGGCTGTAAGAAAATCTGGTCCATTCACTTTATTGCATGCAGTTGGCGTAATGATGAACAATCAGTACGGTGCTCACCATAAATCCAGCCTTTCCATAGTAGCTTGACATTAGTTAATTAATCAGGCAAAACTAATAAAAACACTTTTGGCAAGAACAGTTTTAGAATAAGAGAAACAAATAACTTACTCTGCTGTTTACGATCATGGGTGATTTTGTAGCATCTGCATGTGTAATGTTATGAAAGTGTAGTAAGTATCTAGCCTGGGTTTCGTTGTTTATGAAGTAAGTTAAATTGTTCACACGGCAGCACTTTTATCTGCTATCTGAAAAAGGGCAGTAACGCAGTTAGGTTAAAGTAAACCGATTAACAACGTTGCTTCAATCAGACACATAATAAAATGGTGAATATATTTATTCTCCAAATGTCTGCATAACTGGCAGGTTTGTGTTCACTTGTAAAATGATTGTCATGGTAAGATGATGGTTGTCCTTCAATCTTAATAGTTATGGTTTTGACAATTAAACCGCCTGATAGAGCTCTTCAAAATGTAATAAGGGTCTACTACACCAGTAAATACTTTAATTATTTATGTTCTGACTGCAATTTCAGGCAATGTAGTAGGTTATTTAGCTATCTGCTGCTAATTGTGGCAACCCCACATGAATATCACATAGGCATTTAATAAGCCACATTTTTAACAAGCTGTTATAATTTAAATTGGAAAGATAGATGCATCAGAATGCCTGATTTTCAATGTTAAATATTAGTTATGATTGTGTGTTACAAATTTTCTGTCAAAGTGATATCTTGGTTATGCAAAATATATGTCACAACATTTCAACTTTAATATTGCACCTTTTAAAAAATTAAAAACAAACGCACTAAACAAAACAAAAATAAAATTGTAATAAAAATAGCATATTTGTGTTTCAGTGGAGAGGTAGCATAACATATTAAATATAACTACCATTTGGACATTGATGACCATGTTTCTGTCATATTCATGAGCAATTTTGTGCAGTGCTGTGTCAGACTGATGAGAGTTACAGACAGGTGATTGCATCATATTGTGCTGTTGTTTTCAAGTTTCTTTAAAGGAGTTACTAACCTGAAAATGGTAAATACAGCATAGAAGTAACAGTATCCTGACTTTTGTGAATTTCCGATACTGTAAGCTTTGCAAAACAGGAAATTAGATCATCAGTCCTGATTAATAACAGGTTCTGGCTCTTTAACCTGCAATTTGTTATGTATTGATGGTTTGGAGTGATTAAAATCTAACCACAGAAGCTGAACCCTGACTATTAAATACCTGGCCTTGGTGGGATTACTTGGTAAAGTTGTAACGATTGAAGTAACAGTAAAATATCATAATGTGTGATTTCTTAACAGCTCTGAACTAATGAACTTAACAAAAAATGTAAATGGTGCCTTGTTATAAACTACACTTCAAAAGGATAATTTTCTGCTAATGTTGGTAATTTTACTATTTAAGTAATCTATCTTAAAGATATACTTTTTTGGCCTACACCTCATTGGTCAAGCTTACATATTCCCTGGTGGAGTTGCTACACCTCACTCATTCAGTTTACTGGCCTCGGTTAACGGCATAGGGCGGCATGGTGGCGGCGCAGCAGTAGAGTTGCTGCCTTACAGCGCCAGAGACCCAGGTTCGATCCTGACTGCGGATACTGTCTGTACGGAGTTTGTACATTCTCCGTGCGACCGGGTGAGTGTTTTCTCCGACTGCCTCATCCCCAAAACGTGCGGATGGTAGGTTGATTGTCTTCAGTAGAAATTGTAAATTGTCTCTAGTGTGTAGGATTGTGTATGGGTGTGATCATTGGTTGGCATGGACTCAGTGGGACAAAGGGCCGGTTTCTGCATTGTACAATATCTCTAAAGTCTAAAGTCTAAGGTTACATTTTGTGTTCAGACAATACAAATTGAGCAAGAATTAGTTTAGTTTAGTTTAATTTAGTGATACAGTACGGAAACAGGCCCTTCAGCCCACCGAGTGCCAGCAATTCCCGCACACTAACACGATCCTACACACACTAGGGACAATTTACATTTATAGCAAGCCAATTAACCTACAAACCTGTGCATCTTTGGAGTGTGAGAGGAAACCGAACATCTTGGACAAAACCCACGCAGGTCACGGGGAGAATGTAAAAACTCTGTACAGACAGCACCTGTAGTCGGTAACGAACCCAGGTCTCCGGCGCTGCAAGTGCTGTAAGGCAGCAGCTCTACCACTGCGCCATCAAAATTAATTTTGAGATTCTATGCTCTCGGCTGCGATTAGCCTCCATAAATTTTGAAGAGGCAAGAGGGAGGTTCTCATTCAATGTATTGAAGGGAACATTGAAACTGAGAAATTATAACCAGAGACTGTTAAAACTCCTCAAGTCTTTCATTTACATTGCTGTACCTGTTACTTTATTTTTGCCCCAGCCTGATTCTGCTCACATTTGCAGATGTTAATATGCAACAGTGGCTTTAATGTAATCATCAGCAATTTGTAGAGCGGAACCACCAAAGCAGTTGCTAATGTCGGCATGTTAAGGGGCCTTACAATTCTGGAAATGTCTCCAATAGTTATATGTCCATCACTATTACTCATCTTTTTTTTCCATTTTGGCATTCTCATAAAATTGCTTCGGATAAAATACGTTTCACTTCATTCATGCAGCTTTGTCCTGCTGCAGCATCTCTTTTTCTGATGATGACCCTTTCTAAACTAGAGCTTCAGACATAGCCTTCTTTTCCCTTTGGTGTAGCTACCCCTCTGCCAGAATTGGCTAAGCTCTTATTTGTGTGTGTTCCATTTCAAGAACATTTCCTCTCATTTCCCCCTCCATCCCTTCTCCTTCCATCCAGATCAGATTCTTCATGTTGTCAAATTTGGCGCCTTCTGCCACCACATTTTCTGTCACCTTAAATTAGATATCATCGCCAATCACATCTTCCCCACTTGTTTCAGCTTTCTAAAGGTACCATGTCTTCCTCAGGTACCTAGCTCTATTTCCGCTAATGCCCCCTTCCATTAAAGTACTCCTCATAGTACTTTCCCATGCAACTTGATTAGTACGGGGGTCAGATGTTATGAGGTGAGAGCAGGAGAATGGGGTTTATTAGGAAGAGATAGATCAGCAATCATTGAATGGTGGAGTAGACTTGATGGGCTGAATGGCCTAATTCTGCTCCTATCACTTATGATCTTATGTTCCAATGAACTGCAGGAGGTAACATATCTACCCTTCTACCTTTTTCTTTCTCACCATCCAGGATCCAACGCACTTCTTCCAGATGGCAGGTTAAGAAGCATCTTTAGTGAACATGGATAGATTTTGGGTCTGAAGAAGGATCCTGACCCAAAATGCCACCTATCTCCAGAGAAGTTGCTTGACCCACTGAGTTACTCCAGCACTTTGTGATTTTTGGTGAATTCATTCCTAAACTTCTGGTCCTTGGCCTGAGGGCCTGCATCTGCAATTTACTTCTAGACTTCCTCAAAATAGACCAGTTGGTTAGAATTTATCATAACATTCTTTCCACCCAGACCCTCAACATTGGTTTTCCTCAGGGGTTACATGTTCACTTCCCTGCACACCTATGTCCGTGTGACCAAGTACAATGCTAACAAAAACGATTAGAGGGAGTGCACAAAAAGACCGGAACCCTGTGTCATGGTGTCAGGACATCAACCTATCCCTTAACATTAACAAGATGAAAGAGTTTGTTTTAGACCTAAGGAACACAGACATGTTCTCATTAATGGAGCTGCTATAACAAGTTCAAGTTCCTTGGGATCCATATCACCAGCAACCTAACCTGGTCCCTTCAAACTGAAGCAGTGACCAAGAAAGCACATCAGCGTATCTACTTTCTTAGGCATGTAAAACGCTAAAGCATGTCCACAAGGATTCGGTCGAAGCTTTACAGATGCAGTACAGAAAGTATCCTAATGGAATGCATCTCAGTCTAAAATGGCAACTGCTCTGCTCTTGACCACCCAAACCTGCACAGAATGGCGAACACAGCCCAGTTCATCATAGGCTCGTCACTTTCTTTCATTCCAGCATTATTAAGGCTGGAATTATCATCAAGGATGCCAGCCACCCTAGCCTCTACCTTTTCTCTCTACTTTCTTGTAGAAGAAATAGGAGCTTGAAAACCCAGGCATCCAAACTTAAGAACAGCTTAGTCCAAGGGCTGGAGTCTAGTCCAAGGGCTAGGCAGTAAATCCCAAACACTTCTTCATTCCCTCTTCTTTCCCACCTTTCCTGATTTACTCATCCCCCGCCTTCTTCTCTTTGTTCCATCCTTTGTTCTATTTTTTATCTTCCCTCATCTTTACTCCTTTTCTCTGTCCTCAGTTTTAAATTATTACACATCTCCTTTCTTGTCAGCCATTTTGTTTCCATCCCCATGGAGATTAACGCCTGTGTCAGGATACAAATTTTTCTACTGCAAACATTTTAAGGATGCCCTCAAAACAAACATTAAAGAGCATGGCACACAACCAAATGGGGATAGATTTAAACCCAGGACAAGGTTAGTATGGAATCTTCTTATCGAGTCCACATCACAAGATTAGAAATTGTACAGCCAGAGCTGAACACACTTCTCGTCATCTGCATACAATGGCGTCTTGTGCTTCTTGTGTTTCTTGTGCTTCTTGTGCGTAGTGGTGGAAAGATTGGTGGAAACAGAACCGAGACATGAATGCTCTTTCCTTGACCCCAGCATGGAATTATTTTATTAGATAGGTAAATTCCCATTTTAAGCATAACCATCTCTCCTTGGATATGCACAAGTAGAAGACAAGAAAGGGAAGGGAAATGACCCAGTCACCTGCAGCCTGAAAATCCCATCAACCACTGTTCATGTCTACCAGAAAGTATATGAATGGAGCATTGGACTTTCCAGCTATGATGTACACACCTACAACCCTTTCTCTTATCCATAGCAGATATTTTCCCTGAGCAAGAGAGATCGCCACCAGCAACACCCGATAACTGTTTATTAGAGCTTGACTGTTCATTTTCTCCAACTTATAATAACACCTACAGTTCAGTTAAAATACTAAATGCTTTGGAGTTTCCTTTCATGATATATTTGTTTAATGCACAACATACTTGCAGCTATTTTTTTAAGTTCATGCATGGAATGGTACATAGAATGCATGCTTGCTTTGGACTTAAGGTAAAGTCATGTCAAGTTTATTTGTCACATACACTTCAGATGTGCAGTGAAATGAAAAGTGGCAATGCTCGTGGACTTTGTGCAAAAAGACAAACAAACAAACAACCAAACAAACTACAAACAGAATGGAACAGAATCACATATTCTTTTACATATTAAATATTGTGGGCGGAAGGAAAAAGGGAAAAAAAACAGCAATTAAAAAAAAAAAGCAGTAGAGTGGTACAGTAAAAGTTACAATCTTTAAATTTGAAGGTACTCATTTTTTTTTGGTGATCTAAACAAACACTAAATAGAGTGCGCGGAGAGAGTGTCTCTTTTATTTTAACAAATGCATAGATCAATAATGCTTAAATTGTAATAGATCCCTCAAAATTATGTTATGCACCATCAATTCTTTCCAGGCTTCTTCTGAAATGTATTTTTCCTTTGAAATATCAGCAAATGAAGTCAATCATGACCAAAGATAACATTTAGTGTCCTCTAAGGACGACACAGCATTTCCTAATAAGACATCACTTGCAAATCACATCATTGTGATAACAAAGTAATAATTGGAAGGAGCAGCTTCTGCGAGAACTAAAATAAAAGCCCTTTGAACATAAAATGTTTTGAAGAGTGGCTGTGACAGAAAAGTTTTGGAAGATGCAGACACTTAATGACTTAATGGCCATATACTGTCATCGTCACCCCAGCTCATTTTGTGCATTGGTGAAAAATTGTTCCAATAAAAGCTAAAATTTACATCTAGAATGTGGCATTTTTCTTCTGTCTGATTTAAATATATCATAGAAAATAATGACTGCATTTGGCCAATCATTTCAAAGTTGACTGTCTCAACAATTGAGGCCTTTATTTTTGATTTGAAGTCATGTTGTGCAAACATTAACAAATTCACACAAATATCCTTGTCTTCTTGCTTATACTCTTCCACTGAAATAAAAATGAACATTATGTATTCATATGTTAATATTGAAGTATAATTTCTTGTAAAAAATGGTAAATATTCTCAGTTAATAGTGGTTTTTTTTTACATTCTCAATTTATGTAACTACTCTGCTAAAATCTAGATTGCTGAGAGGGAGTAAATAAAAGTCACAAGCCACAATACATTACTGGATGCATCGTTTCGAGTTACACATCTGAGCAACTTATTAAGGAGCAGATTGACTGAAAAGCTGAGAATGGTGCCAATTTTAACATATTTGTTGTGCTGCTTTTGCTGCTATGAAGATCTTTTGCCCTTTGAATTCTGCTTGCTGATCCAACAATTGGTGCATAAGGAGAAATTGTTCTCATGTGGGATATCATCTATTCCACTCCAACTGCTAAAGGTGGAGAAATCCAGTCCCTGACACGATCAATCTGCTCGTAAAACCAACTTTCCCCTTGTAACATTTCAAATGTCTTTTATGAGGGTTTTACTGAACTGTTAACGATTAAGGAGGCATCAATAGAGTGAAAAAAATCATTTGAACTGCTTTGCTACTTTCTGAAGCTAGTTGAATGACCACCCAAAATGGGACAAATGAGATGAAATTAGAATTTAGTACTTGGCTCTGCAGATTTTGACCCATATGGCAAAATCACTTCAATAAACAGAACTTAGTTAGGCTTATGCTTCTTAACTAATAGCACATCCATCTTTTTGCACTCTATAAATCTTAAGAACATTTCTATTACTGTGCAATTTGTCGAGCCAATGCTATTTATTACCCATTTTATTCTGCTGCTTTAAGAAGTAATCTGACAGTCATTTTATTACTTGTTCAATAAATTGTTAATTATAACATACTGATTGCTACTGACGTGATTTAAAAGCTGCAAAAGCATTGTAGCATTATGCTTAAACCATTTCCAGCTACAAGTTCCACTTGTAAATTGAGGGAACTAACCTGGAACACATTGGCAATGCAGAACAGAAAAAAGGAAAAAATGGCTTATTGTTATTGAGGAATCACTGCCCGATGCAAAGGAATAAAAAACAATCTGGGTATTTTATCGAAGCTCTCCGAAGATTGTTTTTGTGACAAACAAATAGTGGTCCTGCTGTTCCCAGCATTGAGTCCATAGTTTGGAATGTGCTGAAGGAGCCATTCATTTCAGGGCATGGATGAACTTACTTAACCCCTCCGTAGCGATATATATATGCTTAAAGCCCCTCAGGATTGCCTGAAGCTGTTTTCAAAGGTTTTATGTTTTCATTTTGTTTTAAATCTTTTATAACAGAGGTAGAGAGGAGAAGGGATGGGAATTATTAGACAGTATTAGTAAGTAAAACTGAAGTGATTCTATTTTGTAGAAAAAAGAGAGATGGACAGTTTGCCTCAATCAGGAGACCCAAAAACTGAAGACTGTATTACGGTCCTTCAATTGTCTTAGCTTCCAATTTTTGGTTCATGAAAGTTGTAAAAATATTTCATGAAACTCAGATCGCCACATGTTAAAAGATTTGTGACATAACAAAAAAAACATGATATCAGTCATGTGAAATTTGGAGAAGATTTTCCTTCATTGAACATGACCTCAGAATGTTGGATGGAAAATAAATTCTGGCTTTTAAATCATATTTCACTTTCCCTGTCTCCCAACAACATTCTGAGTCTGCTTAAATCCAATTCTTTAAGCTCAGAGTCGCAGTCATATAGTCATACAGCATGGAAACAGGCACTTCGGCCCAACTTGCCCACGTCAGCCATCCCTTATCCCTCTAAACCTGCCCGATATATGCACCTGTCTAATTGTTTCTTAAATGTTGCAGTAGTCCCTGCCTCAACTACCTCCTCTGGCAGCGTGTTCCATACACCACCCATTGCGCGAATACAAGTTACCCCCTCAGATTCCTATTAAATCTTTTCCCCTTCACCTTAAACCCATGTCCACTGGTCCTTGATTCACCTACTCTTCTCCTAAAGGTATATGGAAATATGGTTATAAATTTAATCAGTTGGATTGGTATATTTTGGCCAATATCTAACTTCTGCTGACTGGATAAATGTGCTTAAACCAAATAATGAGCACTATGTAAAATGTAATGGCTGTAAATCAAGGTATGGCCTTATGTTTAGTTATGCACTCATTAAATGGAACTCATCATAAAGCATTGTTATTGATCTAAAAAATGTTAGTTACTTAACAGTCATACTTTATGATACAGTTGTATTTTATATGACCAGTCTATAAATAAAGTCATTTTTTTAATGTTTATACTCAATTTCATGTAGTATTGCATCCATTTGCATCTTATAATATTATAACATTATGATTTACCACAAAACACTGAAAAATATAAGTGTAATTAATCTCCCAAATATTTGCAAACAACCTTATTTCACTGTGCAATCAATAGGGGAAGATCTAAACTGTGGCTCTCATGATATTTATTGCAATGCCATCACCAACCTTGATACCTTCAAAATATTAAAACTGTAATATTGCACTTCAGATGTTCTGCAGTTGTAAATAGTTGGTATGTCCTGGTGTTGTAAGGGCAAAGTAAAAATGGAAGTCCTCCTTTCTTTCCTTGGGGAATGTCATCAACCAGAAATTCAACTAGACCAGCCATATAAATATTATATCCATGAAAGCAAGTCAAAAGGTAGGTGATTTGTTGTGAATGTCTGACCTATGGAATCGAAAATATTTCCAAAGCAAATAAGAAGTGTGATGGATTTCTTTCAACTTCTCTGAATACATGGTGTTGCAATAACAGTCAGGGTGATTAGCATGATCCATGATACGGCTATTTGCTTGATCAGGGCCCCATCCTTAATCTTAAAATTCCACTCCATCCAAATTCGCCTCCCAGGCTGGGTCTGCAGTCTATCTTATCGTCAGGTCATAATGCAATAAGTTATCTTAAGCTTCAAACCCCAAACTCAAGTCCTCTGCAATGCAGCAGACAAGTACATCAGATGCATAGAACAGCCATCACAACTATGTTCCGTTTTAGGCCGTGTATCATTCAAGATTAGACATCTGTCAGCATCTTTGCATTGTTGTGGGTCAAAATCCTGGTGCTCCCTTTCTAATACACCAGTGGGTGCCCCTGCACCTTGTAGACTACAGCATTTCAGGAACATGGTTCAACATGTTTCAAAATAGGGGCAGCACAGTGGCACAGCGGTAGAGTTGCAGTCTTACAGCGCCAGACACCCAGGTTCGATCCTGACAATGGGTGCTGTTTGCACATTCTTCCTGTGACCACGTAGATTTTCTCCGGGTGCTCCGGTTTCCTCGCACATTCCAAAGTCCTCAAATCCTAATTGTCCCTAGTGTGTATGATAGAATTAATGTATGGGGTGATTGCTGGTCAGCATGGACATGGTTGGCTGAAGGGCCTGTTTCCACGCTGTAATTATAAAACTAAACAATCACAATAATACTGTATTAGCCAAGTATGTTTTGCAACATACGAGGAATTTCATTTGCCAAGTCAGTCACACAACAAACAGCAACGGAACACATAAAACACATTTTACCATGAACATCCACCACAGTGACTCCTCCACATTCCTCACTGTGATGGAAGGTGAAAAAAAATTAAATCTCTTCCCTTAGCTCCCCTGCGGTCGGGGGCCACGAGCCCTCTGTTGACCGGACGATCCTGACTTCCGTAGCCGGCGGTGTTTGGGCCCTCCGTGTCGGGGCGATCAGCTCCTGCATCAGGGGGATGTCAGCTCCTCTGCGCCACCGATCGAACCCCGCGTCAGTGCAGATCGAACCTCCCGCGACGTTGTAGCTTCCCGACTCGGCCTCTCCCAAGACTGCTAGCTCCCGATGTAAAGTCCGCAGGCGGCGGTTGGACCGATCCCAGGGAAGGGATCGACTCCGATGTTAAGTCCACACCCCATGGGGGCACTCAAGGTCAGTCCGAGGAGGCCTCCAGCTTCATCGGTGGTAGGCTGCAAAGCGACCGGAGACACAATCCGAAATGTAATCGCATCTCCAGCAAGGTAAGATCTGAAAAAAAAAACTTTCCCCCGGCCTCACCCCCTCCCCCCACTTAAAACAAACCGGAGAACATTTACACAATCTTTTAACATATTAACACAAATTAAAAATTAAAAAAAGATGAAAAAACAGACAGACTGCAGGGGGGGCTGCCAATCGCGCTCGCCCCTGGTGGTGGACCAAACTAAACATCGTCTACCAGACAGCAAGGATTAGTCACTATGCAAAATTTGCTAGATGAGACCAAATCCCAGGACTACATTTTAAAATTATTCGATAATCCAGATATCTTAAAACCCCTGTCCCACTGTACCAGTTCATTCAAGAGTTCTCCCAAGTTGAAATGTTGAAAAATCTTCACGAGTCTTCCCGAGCTTCCCATGTTTCCCGAGTACCTGCCGTTAGCGTTACGAGCCACTAAGAGACGTCCCCGAGCTCCGACATACCCGCTACGTACATTCTATGTGCTTCCACGAGTGTTTTTTTTTTAAACTCGGGAGAGCCCTTGAATGAACTCGTACAGTGGGACAGGGCTTTAAGGTTAAGTATTTTTTTTAACAGAAGGGACATCAATCAAATGTGTATGTATTTCATTGCTTTAGCCCACATGATTACATCAACTCTCATGAATAGATACGATTTAGTTAATAGGAATTATGTACAGCTTTCAATAAATTATAGATTGAACATTGTAACAATACATTGATATTGATGTAGAAGGTCTGAAAACTAATCTCCATCTGAATTATCACACATCCAGTTTCTCCAAAGATGCTGCCTGACCTACTGAGCTTTACTCCAGCAATTTGTGTCTTTTTAGATACAATGCACTACAATACAGGCAACTATATTTTGCACCCTATGTATATCCTCCCCTTTGCTCTATCATGAGTTTGACTTGATTATAGTTATGTACGGTGTATCTGAGCTGTTGGATAGCATGCAAAACAAAGCCTTTCACTAGCCTTACCTAAAAATATTTTGACGTGACAATAACAAACCTAAACTTAAACCTAAACCAAAAACCTAAACTTGATACCTAATTAGCAGATTTCAGGAATATTTGAAATGAAGACAAGACAAATTGCATAAAAATAATAAAAAACACTATTAAGGGGTGTCGGGGGTTATGGGGAGAAGGCAGGAGAATGGGGTTAGGAGGGAGAGATAGATGAATGGCGAAGTAGACTTGATGGGCTGAATGGCCTACTTCTGCTCTTATTAGTTATGACCTTATGACCTTACTGTGAAAGCTGCGATGATTTAATAATTCACTGCCAACCAAGTCTGGTGACCATAAGACTGAGACTAATTTTATGGAGATTTTATTTGCAACTCCATCCTACTGACTGCATGGTCCGGGATAAATTACAGTGGTTCCGTTGGGAGAAATGTCTGTAAATGTTGCCATCAGTTTTTGTTTCCTCAGCTTTTGGAACAGAAATTAGTTTTGCTTGCTATATAATGGACAATTTACTCTAAGACCAGTTGCAAGCCCCACTCTGCATCCAGCTCACTGGCCCATACAGTTTTGAAAAGGCACAGATAACTTTAATTTGCAGGATGCACCCCATCAGTCCCAATAGCCACCAAAAGCAAACAAAACACGTCAGCAGAACCCTTCAGATATATTGCCTGAAACATTATCTCCCATGTCCTGTGCCCCATGGCCTCAAAATTTAATCAGCACAGGAGTCTTTTATTGCCTTGTACATTGGGTAAATGTAAATTATTGCTGGTGTGATCTAACATGGATTGGCACAGTCAAAATTTACACTGTGAGCAGCGCAAATTAAGTAGTTTTAAAATGCATTTATGACTGACTGCGGCTACCATACCATCATTTAGCATTGTAGTGCATTCACTGAAAAAGTGAATATAGAGGCAAAGTGAGATTAAGCATAGCCTGCGGCTGTGAAATAACAAAAGACCCATAGATGTGATTTGTTTTTTTTAGTAACATTTCAAGTAGCAGCTCTTCAAAAGCACAAGCTTCATCACAAACCAAAAGTATACTGCAAGCAGACACAAAATGCTTGAATCCAGCATCTGCAGTTCCTGGTGTCAAACAAACTCATATGTTGTGGTAGAGGCAAGTGCAGCATCAGCATAAACTTTGCTGTCTGTTTGGTCATTTTCTGCAACCAATGTATTTCATTTGTCCACATGCCTATTTTAGCCTTGTTGTATTTAAAATGTTAATTAAAAGATAAACATAAAAGGGGGTGGTTTACCAATTAAATATAAATTCCCTTTTCTCTCTGTCTAATAAATAGATATTAAAAGGGTCTGAAGAAGGGTTTTGACCCGAAACGTTGCCTATTTCCTTCGCTCCATAGATGCTGAGTTTCTCCAGAATTTTTGTCTAAGTAGATATTAAAGTTGTGAAAGTAGATTGTCCCAATTGAGCTACAATTTTAATTGTAAAATAACTGATGCTTAAATTTATCCAAATAAATCCCATAGGATAATTGAAAGTTTTAGCCTTCTGAGATTGTTAAAAACATATATGTTTCAGATTGAAAGATGGGATGTACCATGTTATTCCAAGTTCACTGACAAGATGTACAGATAGCAGAATTTTGGTGTGATTAAAAAAAAGATCCAAGGAAGAGAAAATACTGCCTGGGACATATCTGGGACATATGACTATAATCTATCTGGGATATATGACATTAAAACACTCTTGATGAGTGATCAGTCTCAATGGGTGGGAAACTGAAAGGTGAATGGGTGGAGAGGAGAGGCTGTGTGGCAGTGGAAGTTGCACAGTTATCTGGAGAACTCGTCAATAAATGCTAACAACTGCAGGATTGAACAGATATTTCGATAGGCAGTGCCAGCCTGCAGAAGTGTGCATGATCACTCATTATATTGAATAACAAGGAGTGTGTTTTGGTTGTTTAAAAAAAATGTTGGCCAGGAAGTCTGGACTCTAGTCAATTCTAGACTAGGAGCCTTCTTGAATGTGGTCCAAAGCTGAGGCTTCTGACCAGGTGATGAGCACCTGCTACATAGGAGGCTACAAGTGTCAGAATGTGGAAATTAGGAAAGATAGTAGACCAAAGATGAGAAGATAGGAATCAGTCTTCACTTCCTTGTGATAAATGACTGCCCTTGATTTCATTAACTGCAAATGGATGCGTAAATTTGACAAATGTTTAGAGCTTGCAACCAAAACACATTCCTTCCATACATCTTTTCCTGTTAAGGGATATTGGAAGGATTCAATACCAATCCCTAATTTCCCTTAGGTAGATTGTGGTTAGGTGAATTAGTGTTATTAAAACCCCTGTTGTGAAAGATAAACTGCAGGATTTTCAGGAAAGGAATTCCAGGATTTTGGGCCAGTAAGAATTCAAGGGTCAAGAGTGTCAAGGGTGCTTAATTGTCATATGTACTGGGAATGGAACAATGGAATTCTTACTTGCTTCAAGTTAACAGGCCTGTAACCTCAATACCCACAGGTAAATATATAATAATGAAATAAACTGATAACAATAGTAGGTAACCATAATAGTGCAAAATTAAAGTCCATAGTACAACCAAAGACACAGTCCATAGAAGATCATAGATGCTGAGATTACTGTTCTATCGTGTGCAAGTGCCTGATGATTGCCAAGAAGACGCTGTCCTTGAACTTGGTGGTCAGAATTTTCAGGCTCTTGTATCATCTTCCCAATGGAATAGCAAAATAAGAGTGTGGCCAGGGTGATGTGATGATATTGGGTGCCATTTAGAGGCATTGTCTCATGGATTCCTTTGAATGTGGGAAGATTAGAACCTGTGATGGGCCAGACAATGTCTACCACTGCCTGTAGTCTCCTTCGTTCCTGGATGTCCAACTTACCAAACCAGGTCATGGTGCAACCAATCAGTATGCTCTCTATTGTATGCCTGTAGACGTTCAATAGAGTATTTGTCGACTAATCTAATTGCTATTGGTTTAATATTATCATGCGTACCAAGATATGCCGAAAAGCTTTGTTTTGCATGCTATCCATACAAGAGTACATCATATCATGAAAAAAAGAAAATAAACAGAGTGCATAATATATTGTTACACCTACAGAGAAAGTACAGATTAGAAAAGTTCAAGTAACAGCGGGAAAGAAGATGTTCTTGAATCTGGTGAAATGTACTTTCAAGGTTTTTTAACTTCTACCTGATGGGAGAGTGGAGAAGAGAGAATGACTGGGGTGTGAGTTGCCATTGATTGTATTGGGTGTTTTTCAAAGGCAATGTGAAGTGTAGATAGAATTGATGGCGGAGAGGCTGGTTGCATGATAGACTGGGCTACATTCACAGACAAAGCTATTGCCATACCAAGCTATAATGCATTTTTATAGCATGTTTTCTTTGGTGCATCTGTAGAAATTGGTAAGAGTCATTGGAGACATGCCAAATTTCTTTAGCCTCCTGAGGAGGTGGAGGCATGATATATTTTCTAGGCTGAAATGTGAATGTTGTTGGACCAATGGTGAAAGTGACATAATTTTCCCAGGTCAACAGGGGATTTCTCAGGTAACAAAATTCTCATTTGCTTTCTCCCGTATTATCAATATTCCATTTCATGTTCTCCTCCTCTCCCTCTTTCTCTGCATCTTACCACCAATTAGAAGGACATTAACCTGAAATGTTTGTTCTAACTTTCTTCATAGATGTTGTGTGACCTGTTGAGTCCTCCCAGTATTGACCTACTTCATTACAATGTCTTTTTACTCCCATGTGGGTACATTGCAGGCCCACTTTTCCCCGGTGTTTGTGGGTACTGCTAAGTCATTATATAAAGACGTTTGAGAGTCAAACACATCACTGTGAATCTGGAGTCACAGATAGAACTGGCTCAAAAATGAGGGCAGATTTCTGTCCCCGCAGGACATTAGTAAACCAGATGTTTTTTTATGACAATCTAGCATTTTCATTACTGATATTAGCTTTTTATTGCAGGTTCTTTAATTAACTACATTTAAATCCCCCAGCTGCTGTGGTGGGATTTGAACTCCTGTCTCCAGATCATTAGTCTCGGCCACTGCATTGCTAAAGCAGGTAAAATTATTATTACACTACAGTGCCGCATCAGTACCACCATGGAAGCGCTATTCCACCTGATCCCGTTTTCTGCTTCTTGACTCATCGTCTTGTAAATGATGACAATTCAGGTCCATATCCAAATGTTTCTTAGGTGTACTGAAAGTTTCTGCCTCCCCAATGCTTTTGAGAAAAGAGTACTTGATCTTCACTCTCTTCTGAATGAAAAAAAATAAATCTTCCCTGGTTAATCTGTTAATCACTTTAAATCAACCCAACGGTATGAATGCTGACAACATGAAGGTATGATCATTGAATTCTCTAATTGTAGATAACAACCCATCCCCAATCTCCTCAACTTTTTCCCCCTTTCTTTCCTGTGCCCTACCCAGATGCGCATCCATTTAGTTTAGTTTAGTTTATTGTCACGTCACGTGCAGCGAGGCACGGTGAAAAGATTTTGTTGTGTGCTCATCAGTCAGTGGAACGACAACACAGGATTACAATTGAGCCATTCATAGTGTACAGATACATGATAAGGGAATAACATCAATTTCTCCCACTATATTGCCCCCACGCCTCTCTCCCCTCTCCCCTTGCCCCTGTCTCTTTCCACCTATATCTCTTCCTCTGGCTTCCCATTTCACTTCTCACTTCTTTCTTTACCTCACATCCTTCTCTCTCCTTTTATGTTCATAAATTTGTAAGTGATAGAAGCAGGTGGGCCATTTGGCCCATCGAGTCTACTCCGCCATTTCATCATGGCTGATTTATCTTTTCCTCTCAACCCCATTCTCCAGCCTCCTCCCCATTACCCTTGACACCCGTACTAACCAAGAATCTATCAATCTCCACCTTAAAAATACCCAATGACTTAACCCCCGCAGCTGTCTGTGGCGATGAATTCCACAGATTCACCACCATCTGACTAAAGAAATTCCTCTTCATCTCTATTCTTAAGGTCGTCCTTTTATCCTGAGGCTGTGCCCTCTGGTCCTAGACTCTCCCACTAGTGTAAACATCCTCTCCACATCCACTCTGGTCAGGCCTTACACTATTCAGTAAGTTTCAATGAGATGCCCTCTCATCCTTCTAAACTCCAACGAGTAGAGGCCCACTGCTTGTTTCAGATCATTCAGGTCGGGGGGGGTGGGGGAGTTCCCCCCGCCACGGGTGCCATGTAATCCCATGCTACCTGCTCCATGGTCGGATAGTGGGTGACTAAACCGTCTTCCCCACCTGGTTTGCCAGGTGAGGAGGGGGCTGTGGACCCCCAGCAGGACCAAAAAAAAGACCTGTTAAGGAGCGGATGAGCTCCTTGCGAGTCAACGGCCATCCACACTTCAGTAGAAGTTGCAATCGCTGTCATACATAGTATTGTATGGCACCGTGCCCGTTGATGTTTTCAACGATGATAATGGTGCTTGTTTATAGTTTTATGCCTGTACTTTGCCCACTAAAACCCTGTTCACCTGTTTCGACTTATCCTTGGTGCTACCTCCTGCACCCACACACAACTCACTAACTTCATCAACTTCGCCACTAACTTCCATCTGGCACTCAAATACACCTGGGCCATTTCCGACACTTCCCTACCATTTCTTGACCTCACTATGTCCATCGCAGGTGATAGACTTTTGACCGACATCCACTATAAACCCACTGACTCCCATGGCTATCTAGACTACAGTTCTTCACACCCTGCTTCCTGTAAGGACACCATCCCCAACTCCCAATTCCTCCGTCTAAGCCGCATTTGCTCCCAGGATGAGGTGTTCCTCACCAGGGCATCGGAAATGTCCTCATTTCTTCAGAGAACGGGGGTTCCCCTCCCCTAACATAGATGAGGATCTCACCAGGGTCTCTTCAATACCCTGCAACACTGCTCTCTCTCTCCATCCCCCCACTTGGAACAAGAGCAGAGTCCCTCTAGTCCTCACCTTCCACCCCACTAGCCGCCAAATACAACAAATAATCCTTCGTCATTTTTACCACCTCCAACGTGACCCCACCGCTCGCCACATCTTCCCATCTCCCCCCCATGACTGCCTTCTGCAAAGACCGCTCCCTCCATAACTCCCTGGTCAATTCTTCCCTTCCCACCCTTCCCACCCCCTCCCCAGGCACTTTCCCTTGCAACCGCAGGAGATGCTACTACACGTGTTGCATTACCTCCTCCTTCGACTCCATTCAAGGACCCAAGCAGTCATTCCAGGTGTGACAGAGGTTCACCTGCACCTCCTCCAACCTCATCTATTGCATCCGCTGCTCTAAGTTTCAGCTGATCTACATCGGTGAGACCAAGCGTAGTTTGGCCATCGTTTCGCTGAACACCTACGCTCGGTCCGCATTAACCAACCTGATCGCCATGTGGCTCAGCACTTCAACTCCCCCTCCCATTCCGAATCTAACCTTTCTGTCCTGGGCCTCCTCCATGGCCAGAGTGAGCACCACCGGAAATTGGAGGAGCAGCACCTCATATTCTTGGGCAGTCTGCACCCCAGCGGCTTGAACATTGACTTCTCCAATTTCCGGTAGTCCTTTCTGTCTCCTCCCTTTCTCAGCTTTCCCTCAGCCCTCTGGCTCCTCCACTTCCTTTCTTCTTCCTCCCCCCCAGCATCAGTCTGAAGAAATTTTGGCCCAAAACGTTGCCTATTTCCTTCGCTCCATAGATGCTTTCTCCAGCATTTTTGTCTACCTTCGACATCATCTGCCAGGTCTTGTCCTGCACCACATATTTTCTAGTTATCTACCCCCCCACTGCCCCTCCCCCCCCCGACCTCCACAACAATGAAGAGATCTGCAAACTTGTGCACACTGATGCAGATCTCTGGGATATTTAATCAGCCTATATTATGATAGATTGTTCTTTATTCCAAATGACAAAACAAAAATAAATTCAGGCTGAAGGAAGAGTTGGACGGTCCACTGAAGAGATCACCTTTACACCAGAGAATCCATTTCAGTATTTTAGTCTGACAAAAATATTAAGAAGAGACATGCAGTCACATGGGGTTGAGGGCAGCACAAGTCGATAGAAGTTTCGTGGGATCCCGTACATTATCGTGAAGTTTTTTTTTTCAATGGGAAAAGCGAGTTTCCAGCTGAAAAAGCACAAATTCCATCATTAAAAAATTCCAAGCTTTTGTGTCTCTCAGCTCAGGCTAACCCAATCTGCATTAGCTCAGGTTTCTGGCCTGCGTTTGCACTTATCTATAATGTTAAGACCACCTCTAAATGGAAAAAATGACAGTGCTGGCTCCACATTGATGTTGAGCGGTCAGTACACTTTGCAAGAAACCCCTATGGATTACAAAGTAAAATAACTTTGCATAAAACATTTGTCAATCTGACATTAAGAGCAAACTCACCAATTGCATTCCGTGTCAGCAAAGTTGCAACGAAAGGGGTGTTTTACTGAAGCCGATTGCTGATTTCTTTATGTTTTTGCTCTTTATGATTCCAAGCAGATGTTAAGGTTACAGGTAGTATTTTAAACAAACGGAGAGGCTTCCTGTGTCTCCAAAAATATATTTGTGTAATATCTAGGGACTACCTTCCTCGGTTTAAAGCACTCACTGGAGGATCAGTGCTTACGCAACAGTTTCAACTGTGTTTTTGCCAACAGATTTCTTTGCCAACCCTCAAATCACCAGAGACTAGCTAATCAACATTGTTTTCAAATGGAAAACAGATTTCTACCAGTTTAAAATGGAGTGCTTTGATTTGATAATGGGGGAACTGAAATGAACAATGACTGGTGGAGTTCATATTCAAAATCTTTTTTCAGTTGTTTGTGTGTTGAGAAAGAAATGAGAGCCTTTATACTCCCACGTTCTTCACTTTAACTGAGTTATTGTTTTGCTTGCGTTGATTGAGATGTCCTTCCAAACTGTTTCAGTTCAATCACGTAAAGGAGACATCCTCGTCTTCAGATATAAATGGATTACCTTTGGCATTCTCAATTACAAACCTAAAGCACTTTTGTTTTGATTCCAGAGGAATAAATGCTTTACTAGCTTTCCCACACCTCTCCACCATTTTCATTTCAATCCCCATTCTGTTCTCTGTCAGGCACCAGGGGGAAATTTTTAACCACAAAATGCAGCTTAAGCCTTTCATGACTCCCACATGTACTTCACAAAGTGCAACTGATTATTTTATGACAGCAATATTTTATGACAGCTGCTCTTACTTTACAACATTGATTGCACTTCAAAAAGTACTGTACTTTATTGGTTTCAAAATGTTTGGTGAACTGGTTATTATTTTACTTGTTCAGCCGCAGGTTCCAGACATCATTAGCAAGGCCAGTGCTCATTCCTACTTGCTCTTGAATTGAGTGTCTTAGCCATTTCAGTTAACCCCTGGGTCACATGTCGTTCAGGCCAGGTAATGAAGGCCGATTCTTTTCACTGGAGGACTTCAGCGAAACATATGTGTTTCTTTGTGAGCTGTGTGGTCATCGATACGTACTTTTTTTGAAATATTCCTGATTTATTTAATCCTTCCAATTTAAATTCCCCAGCTGCAGTGGCAGGATTCAGATCCATTTCTCCAAATCAATACGTCAAGTCAAGTCAAGTCGAGTGGATCTTAACCCAGCAATTTTGACAAACAATACCTTATGTAAGGCTGAAAAAAGCAAGCACTTAGAGTATGCAGCAGAAATTTGGGAGAATTTGGTTTCCAACGTTGTACAACTGAGATGCTCTTTATAAGCTCCTACCCTGGCCAAGATTTGGCCAGTCCACCTAAATTCTATCATTTTAGTTGAACATTTATTTACCAATTCTTCAAAGTGTATTAGGACGACTAACTATTTAAAAATTTCTACTCAAATGAAAGTTGTTCTTTGGGTTCTTCTTCCAGTTTGCCACTGTAAATCCAGAGTGTTTGGGTTTCCTTATCTTAAAAATGATCCATGTACAAAACTGAAGGCTAAAATGCCAAATCAGATTATCATTCTGGTCCAATGAAGATTGGAAATAGACAGCAATGTCTTGTTGGTAGGGGGTTGAGGGAGACCTGCTAGAAGTATAGAAATGTATATAAAATCAGGGAGGCATGGTGACGCAGTGGTAGAGTTGCTGCCTTACAGCACCAGAGATGCGGGTTTCATCCTGTCTATGGGTGCTGTCTGTACGGAGTTTGTATGTTCTCCCCATGACCCTGTGGGTTTTCCCTGAGGTGCTCCAGTTTCCTCCCATATTCATAAGGTGTGCAGGTTTGTAGCTTAACTGTCATCGTAAAAGTTTGTAAAGTGTGTAGGATAGTGCTAGTGTATGGGGATCGCTTGTTGGCGTGGACTCGGTGGGTCGAAGTGCCTGTTTCCGCGCTGTATCTCTAAAATAAACTAAATTAAACTAAAGGAAAGGTATAGATAGGCATTTCCAGGGATGAAAATGTCAAAGACTGGAGGACATATCTTGAAGGTGAGAGAGACAAATTTAAAGATGTACAGGGCAGGTATTTTTTACACAGGGAGTGCAAAGTGCTGCTTCAATCATTCACCAGTTGATGGAACTTTTTTTTTAAATATGCGGGGAATATTGTAAAAGGATGTGTATGGATTGTGTTTGAGGCTTAAACACATATCCTGACATCCACCTCCAACAATGGCCATGCACTGGAGTTTCAAATAACATGCAATAGATTTGCTTAGTCCCCCCCCCCCCCCCCCCCCCCCCCCACCCCCCCCCCCCCCCTCCCCCCCCCCCCCCTCCCCCTCCCCCCCCCCCCCCCCCCCCCCCCCCCCCCCCCCCCACTGACCCACAGTAGAGGGCATCTTCAGTGACGGAGGGCACAGAATGCACAATTGCAGTGTAATTGTTGGGCCATGCCATTTGTTCTTTTATTAACCTCTATGTGTGTGTGTGCAGAGAGCGTTGCGGGTTTTGTGTTAAAGTAATAAAAACCTGCTTCAAAAACCTGCTTTGATACGAAGGCCCACTGAGATTTTCTGAACTTTGGCCATTGCCATTACCAGCAGAATAGCTGCTTTATAACATCCCTTTTTAAACGTCACTGCATTGATACAAATCCAACCGATCTGTTGGCTCAGTGTGAAAGTTAATCTACTTTTTTCATGCCAATGTCCATTTCCACAGGATTGTACACCATTTGACCAAAGTTAGCAATAACCCAGTCTGTTGACCCGCACGTTCTTACAATGTCTGTTTTATCTGGAAACAATAATTCTTAGTTGTATGTTTATCGCGGGTTGTGAACGTGTCATTATTTTCCCAGCAACACGTGCAAAAACATTAAGAATTGTCAACTGTTATCACCCTCAAGGAGTTCATGCTAAAACGGTGTCTTCAACACAACTGGGACTTTGTCAATATTACAATGAGGAGTGGCAGGCTGTTGATATCGAATAAAGAACAGTACAGCACAGGAACAGGCCCTTTGGCCTACAATGTCACTCGGAACATGATGCAAAGTTAAACAGCACACAATATTTTTTTCTTTTAACCTGTAGTTTTTCATTGCATTATTACCTGCTATGGAATCGGTTTGATTCCACCTCATTTTGATTGATTGTTTGAAAGATACAGCATGAAAACAGACCCTTCAGCCAACTGTGTCCACAGACCATTGATCTCCCTTTCACACTGGCTCTATGCTGTCCCACTTTCCAATCCACTCCATGTACATTAGAGGCAATTTACAGAGACCACTTAGCCTACACCCCCCCACGTCTTTGCAGTTTGAACAGAGCACCTGGAGGAAACCCATGCACTCCCAGGAAGAATGTGCAAATTCCACACAGACAGCACCCAAGGTCAGGATCGAACCGGGTCTCTGGCTGTGTGAGTCAACAGGTCCACCAGCTGCACCATTCTGCCATCCCGGTGTGACTTTAGTTTCCCCCAATAATTGGAGCGCAAATGTCGGTGGGTGAGCATGCTAACAGTTCGGCTTCTGGGAACTCAGACAAGGGAGGCAATGGATCAGTCCACTGATTCAGGCTAATGGCAGCAACAATGAAATATGGGTATTAACAGAGCTGAGTGAGAGGCTCGGTACAAAGCCCAGCAGCATGGAACAGTTTAACTCTAGCCACACACTCTAGCCACTGTGCAGAATTTAGACCCTTGTCGCGTGGAAATGACAGGCAACTCTCATGACCACTTTGATGAGCCCAAAAAGAAAGCAATGTTTGATGACCAATGATTTATTTGCAGCACAAACAATAAGGTGGAGCAATAGAGGTTCATATTTGTTTTGTGCTGTAACGCAGCCTCAGAATGCTTTCAGTATTGTTGTACATGCAAGTGTTCAAGGAGATCGCCGATTGTTAAAAAGGTGGTGACTTCTTGAACCATATGTTTACTGCCCTCTCTTAGGACAAAGACATTCTTCTTCCCACTCGTATCAGTCCACACCATGCCCTTGCACTGATTGTGAGCCTACCCTGCCCAGGCTACTATGCCTGTGTTGTGAAGGTGAAGACTCAAGATTATCCATGTCTAGAACTCCTCATCCTTGATCCCCCCCCCCCCCCCCGCACAAGCCAAATCTACAAAAAAGTCTGGAGTCTGAAGAAGGGTCCCGATCAGCAACATCACTTATCCATGTTCTCCGGAGATGCTGCCTGAGACGTTTAGTTACTCCAGCACTTTGCATGTCTTTTTTCCATCACAAATCTGCAGCTTTTCACCAAACATGCTGCAAACTATTATATAGCAATGCATTGAAATGCCAGGAAAGACAAAGGTGCATAGGGGCATCCACTAATGGAAAACACAAGGATAGCCGTTGATGGATCACTGCGGTTTGGCTTGCTATATTTTATTAAATTTGCAATGGAATTTTTATTATGTGCTGCTTTCTACTTTTGTGCTGTGGCCAAGCAAACTTTGTGCTGACAGAAGACATAAATAATGTCAGACTGTGAGAAAATGGGATCTATTCACTCACAGTCCAACAATGGGGAGTTGTCCTTGTTGATGTTGAACCAAGGTTCAGGCACCAGAATCATTCTCTCGTCCTCCCACATTTTCATGCCCCTCTTCTCACAGGATCTTCCGCTTAGCCTGTACTTATTCCCCAATCGGTACGATACAATACGATATGATAAAAGTTTATTTACCCCAGGAGGGAAATTGATCAGCCAACAGTCATAAAAAAAAGCAAAATACATGAAACAAGAAATTAAAGTGACGAGTGGAAAGGCTTGGGGAATGTGCAAAGATTGGGGGGGGGGGGGAGGGGAGTCAGTCTCACTCTACCCCACGACAGAAGGGGGAGGAGTTGTAGTTTGATAGCTACAGGGAAGAAGGATCTTCAGTGGCATCCTGTTGCCCTTCAAGTATAATATCCTTTAAAGTCTCATGTCAAGAAGCAACCGGCTTTCTGCACCTTACATGTTAGTTATTGAAGACTTTAATTTGCAAATTTAATGCTCGGAAATTGGATCTTCCAGCTTATTGATGTGCTAAATATGTGTTGTAAATAGGTTTGATGCCTGATAGAAACCACTGGAAAAATAAATGAATTAATTAACGCAACACGTTGATAGGCCGCACACACAACATGCCATATGTAAGGATCTATGCCATTCCTGAGATGAGGTGATTGGTGGGATTTCTATTTTGATGCATTGATTACTGAAGAGGCAATCAAACCTCAAGGGCATTCAATGTAACGTGCCAATGTAGTAAGGAAAAAGCCCAGAAGAGGAGGAGCATGGTGGTCATCAGTGTGAAACTGACGATTGTACTGTTCAATGTGAAATGGTGCCAAAACCCGGTGACTATTGTATATAGACTCAGTGGGATGTTTCTATGCATTAGGTGCTTAACCGGGCATTGTACTTATGTGTGGCAATAGTCTTAGATCTGTATGCACAAAAAAAAGAATCTCACTTTACTCTGGTGCACGTGTTGATAAAAGAGCCATTGAATCATTGTGTGTGGGTGCGCGTGTGTGTTTGTATGGAAATATGTGTGTGTGTGTGTATATGTGTGCATGTGGGTGCATGTGTGTGCATGTGTGGGTGTGTGTGCAACCTCCCCCATCCACCCCACATGATGACGTGCTCTGATTGAGTGCCTTGCCCCTGGCGCCACCTCAAGTGCAGGATGATCAAAGCAACTCCCGCATGCACAATATATAAAAGGTTGCAAACAGTGAAGGATCAGCCAGTGATGCAATTTCCATTATCCTCATCATTAAAACAGAGGCTAGAGGATGCCATGGCAAGACAATGATGCCACAATGTCCTATTGATTGATAACTCATTGTCAGTATTAAAATGTTGGGCTTGTAGTTTTATTGATACACACCAAGTTTAGATTAAACTCAGTATGTCCAATTTATGCTGGCATGGGACGAAGCACAAGTTCTGTTGGGGGTAAAGCAGCTGGAGCCATGGTTAATTTCTCATGGAGATGACCTCATTTAGAAATAATTGGCAGCATGATGTGATCCAGATACCATCACTATTACCAGTGAATGCACATGTTCAATGGGCATTAATGCATCCAATTTCTAGATCCTCTGGAAAGTTTCAAATGCTGCTTGTGAAGTATTGAGGAACAGAAGCGACCTTGGTATATATGTCCAGGATTCCTGAAGGGAGCTGCACAGGGACATCAGGCAGTTACAAATGCTAACAGGATACCTACCTTCATTAGCCAGAGCACAGAATGCAGTTAAATAAAACATTTGTTCAGTCATAGCCGGAGTGCGGTGCACAGTTCTGGTAGCCACACCACGAAGACCTTGAAAGCAGAAGGTGCAAAGGAAATACACCAAGATATTGCGCGGGATAGAGAACTCTATCAATGAGGACAAGGTTTTTAGATTGTATGTTTTTCTTGGTGTGTAGAAGACTGAGAGGAGACCTGGTACAAACGTATGCGAGTGATATATGCTGTGTGATATATGATATATGCTATATTAAAAATAAATTGGATAGTTATATGGACGAGAAAGGAATGGAGGGTTATGGTCTGAGCGCAGGTATATGGGACTAGGGGAGAATACGTGTTCGGCACGGACTAGAAGGGTCAAGATGGCCTGTTTCTGTGCTGTAATTGTTATATGGTTATATGGTTATATGGTTATATATAGTGAGAAACTTTTCCCCTGAATAGTAATACGTTTGACTAGAGAGCATGAGTTTAAGCTAATGGGTAAGAGATTTAGAAAGGTTTTGAAGATCAGTTTATACCAAGGGCACACAATGCTGGAGTAAATTAACAGGTCAGGCAGCATCTCAGGAGAAAATGAATGGGTAACGTTTTGGTTCGAAACCCTTCTTCAGCCTCTTACTCTTAGTCTGAAGAAGTGTTTCGGGCCAAAACATCACCTATTCCTTTTCTCCAGATATGCTGCCTGACCCACTGAGTTATTCCAGCATGTTATGTCTATCTGCGGTGTAAACCAGCATCTGCAGTTCCTTTCTATACCAAGGGCATGTTTGATATCTGGAACATGTTGCCTGTGATTTTAGTGAATGCAGAAACTCACAGCATTTAAGTATTTAGGCAAGGAGGGGGTAGGCAGTTCCCATGGCACTATTTGTCTGCTCTCCATAATTCCATGGGGAGAGGAGAGCATGCATTATCAGAGCATGCAGATAATGTATGCATTATCATCATTACTAACATGGTGACCCATGTGACGCAAGTCATGTACAAGAAATTGCATTGGACCTTGTTTTGAAAAATGCATGTGACATGGTCAATTTGTAAAACCTATGTATTTTGAAATTATCACTCTAACTTCTGTCGTTGAAGTAGAAGAACAAAACAGCATGCCGCTAATATTTGCTGGTGATTTGCGGGCACTTCAAAAAGTACAAGGAGATGATGTACAAGGGATTGGGTGGAGCAGTGGCAAAAATAGGTTTATTTGATGTCAAGGCATTAGGATGGTTACAATAAATAATAGGCTGCCGTTTTATGTAAATCGTATGCATTACCTTGGTTAAAGAAATCACATGCAAGTATCTCTAAATTTATCTCTGAACTGGCCCAACAATACGTTTTAGTATCAGGCCCACAAGGGAAATCCCTACTGTATAAACATATTGTAATTTCCCACAGCAACTATTCCAACTGCCACTGAGTAAAATTGCCCCAATTAGTGCCAATTAAAGAATGGCATGTTTGTATTATTGACTCATATCCTTTGGGAATTAGATTAAGACTGTTCAAACAACTTAATTTAGGACATTTAAAACATGCCAGGAAAAGGAGTGTAACTTGGTTTATTTGAAACCTTGACTTTAAATATCAGGTATGCATTCTGCTGGTGATTCTTACTTTATTCCAAAAGCATGCTCACTCGAGACAATCGTTGGTTATCCATTGAATAGGCTGACCAGCCAAGCAACTTGCACTCTTCTAGTGAGGCAGTTAGAAATCTGTTTAGAGCTGGAACATAATTTAAAACATTTAATGTAACTTCTTTGCTAATATTCCACTTTGCTTGTCTAGTATGCCCTTAGAGTTTTGTAAATAAGGCTATACAGATTAAGCATGGCACGATACATTTTTGTCATGTGCAGTATATCATGGAAGATAGCAAGAACTTTGTAATTGGTTTAGAATAGTGATATTATATATACTACTTAGTTTATCAACATTGTGCTATTTACACCTAACATTGCTTAAAAATAAGTTTAAAACACAAAGTGCTAGAGTAGCTCAGTAGATCAGACAGCATCTCTGGAGAACATTGATGGGTGACGTGTCGGGTCGGGACTCTTCTTCAGACTGATTGTAGTGGGGGAGAGAGGAAAAAAGCTGGGAGCGAGGAGAGGCAGGGCAAAGCATGCTGGGTAATAGGTGAACACAGGTGAGGGGGATTGTTAGGCAGATCAAAGGCCAGAGATTAAAACAGGTGTGAGACAAAAGGATTGAAGTGATGCAAATTAAGGGGCTGTCCCACTGCGGCGACTTAATCTGCGAGTTTAGAAGAGTTTGCCCTCGACTCAAACTTGCAGCATGGTCGACAGGTGATTCTAGGAGGTCCTATGAGGTCATTGAAACTCTCCTTCATGCTAGAGAGAAGTTCCCGCGTGCTCGCAGCCTCAGTTTGGTCGAGGAAAATATGTCAGCATGTTGAAAAATTTTCCGCGAGTAAAAAGTGGTCGGCATGGTCCTTTTGAATCGTAGTGCAGTGGAGTGGGGTTGCTATGTAGTTATTGGCGGTCGAGGGCAGCCGTAGGCAAACTCCTTCGCTGACCGGACATTTTAATTGGCTCATTGGAGTTTTCAGGTCCAAGGAAAACCGACCGGTAGGTAAAATGCCCGCTAAACTTTATTAAATGTTGTCTAGCTTCTTAAAAGTGTTTCCACTCCTTCTCCCCCTCCCCCCCCCTTCTTCTCCCCCCCCCTCCCTCCCTTCTCCCCCCTTCTCCCCCTTTCCTCCCCTTCTTTCTCCTCCTCTCCCCCTCCTCTCCCCTTCTCTCCCCTTCTCTCCTCCCCCCGCACTCTCTAAAGGACTTACCGTACACTGTGCAACCGTCTTTTACCTTCCTGTTCATCGTGGGTGTGAATTTCAGACGGCGCTCCCCCGCTTTCCCTGACCCCCGCCTTTGCGATGTGTGTGTGTGTGTGTGTGTGTGTGTGTGTGTGTGTGTGTGTGTGTGTGTGTGTGTGTGTGTGTGTGTGTGTGTGTGTGTGTGTGTGTGTGTGTGTGTGTGTGTGTGTGTGTGTGTGTGTGTGTGTGTGTGTGTGTGTGTGTGTGGGTTGATCCGGCTTGCGGTTTCAACGCTGACGGTCGATCCAGCTCGAGGTTTCTCAGGCGAGTGCCCTCGAGCTTGAAGGTCGAAGAAAGTCACTGAAAGGTCGCGTTAGTGGGACAGGCCCTTTATGAGGCCACAGAGAGGAATGTTTAAACTACTGTGTGGTGATTGTTACTGTGTCAAATAGTTCAATTAGAACCTGTTAGCTGCAGTGATTTGTCATGTTTGGCGGGGAGGACCTGTCACATAACAAGAAATTGTTTGATCGTGTATATTAAAGAAGGAGATTTTGCCATTGATAAAGAGAATGTCTTTGGAATTGAAGATGGAAATAGTGTCCAGGATCAAAACTAATAAAACATGTTGTTTTTTGTTGTAGTTGAGGTTTTGCAACAGCAGAAGGGATGTGAGAGTTTTGTTCAGTTTTCTCTTGAAACTGTTTGTTTCTTGGATTGATTGAACAGTGTGTGCCTCAAACTCCACCTCGTCCAATGGTGCCAAGGTCAACCTGTTGCCAGAAACAACATCAATGGAGAATCTTGCCTTCTACTCCTGATATTCAATGGCAAAATTATCAATGCTTCCCAACAATCAGTCATTATTGACCAATATACACTTATTAAACGTTAAAAAATAGAATGAGCAATATGGCATTCAGGCCCTCAAGCTTGTTCTGGCCTTGAATTGCTGATTCAACTTTCCTCATCGAATTTCTCTGAATCAAGAATGTGGTTCTTTTTACTTCTCAAAGAACCATTCCAGCCTGGAAAATACTCAAGGACTCTGCTCCATAGCTTTCTGAGGCAAGGAATTCAGTGGCCAGAGTAACTAATTAAATTTAGTCATCAGTGTTCATACTTTAAACTATTATATATGATTCTATTAACCTATAATAGTAACCTCTGCCCACTCATATGGTGTCATGCTGTCATACAGCACAGAAGCAAGCCATTGGGCTGACCATCTCTCTGAACTTGCTCCATGGCTTTCTATGTGTGGTGATTCAAACGTTTGTCTTAAAAATTACTTCTTAAATGTTATGAGCCTCTGCTCCCAATACCCACTCTGGCAGTGCCTTCCAGATCCCCATCAGCCTCTGAGTGAAAGAATCTTCCTTAGATCCCCACCAAACCTTTTACCCCTTACCCAACATGTATACCCTTTAGTTTCAGATTTATATTATGGGGCAAAGTTTTCCACTATCTAATCTATCTCTGTCCCTTATAATGTTCTGCACCTTTATCTGTTCCCCCAACACCCTCCACAGCCTCCTTCACTCCAAGGAAAACAAATCAGCCTCTCCAGTCTCTAAAATGTTCTAATTCAGACAACATCCTGGTGAATGTCATGTTAACCCTCTCCAGTCCAAAGACATCCTTTGTATAGTGTGGTGATCAGATTTGTGCATCGGACTCCAGCTGTGGCCCAGTCTTTTGATTAATGCTCATGCACAAATTCCAGAAAGACCAATTATACTTCTGCTATTTTCACAACAGCTTCCATTTACTTCAGCCATTGTTACCAGACTCTTCGGCACATCTACAGAGAGAATCAATTGTCACTGACAGAGATGTTCAATCTACCAGCGTGTTATCCCTTACTTTGCATGGCATTAATTGCCACAGAAGGCTGTGGAGTCCAAGTTAATGGATATTTTTATGGTGGAGTTTGACAGATACTTGATTAGTAAGGTGTCAGGAGTTGTGGGGCAAAGGCAGGAGAATTGGGTTGAGAGGGTATTATAGATTAGCCATGATTGAATGGAGGAGTAGACTTGAAGGGCCGAATGGCCTAATTCTGCTCCCAGAACTTACAAACTTATGAAAATATTCTACAATTAAGCAACAGCGGTCATCAGTAATCAACTTGCCACATATCTTAATAATGAACTAAGAACAACAGTCTGTTCAACTTGCAGGAAAGTAAATGAAAGCAGGAAACAAATCGGCATTGTGCACATTAATGTGACAACTGCCACATCTGTGCCTCCTTTGAATATGATGAAGTGACAATGATAATGATACAAATGGTGATAAGCATGATGAAAGTAGGCACAAAGATTTCATTATTGCTTAGTCAGGTTCAGGGTCACCTTTCGAAGAGGGATAGAAGAAATCATAGTGACAATAGTTTTAATGCCTTTCCATTTCTGCATCCACCAATGCCTAGGGGCAAAGGAAAATGTTGCCATTATCTAATAGATCCTGAATGACATGGTTGTACTGGGATGAGGTGAAGTTAAAACACATTTTTACATGCTTCAACTTGCCTCCATGTGGCAGATTTGTTTAAAGCCAAAGCATGATATATGAGGTGTACATTCTTAGGCTAAATAAACGGAGCCCAAGAGGAAGGGACAATTTTACTGAAAAGAGTAGCAAGTTGCAAAAGCTTGGACAGAATGAGCAGAGAGTTATAACTTACACATTTTTGTGATGTGATGGCAATGTTTTCCTCCATGGCAGCAGAAGGTTGTGAATCACTTCCACATGTCCATGGTTTACATTTCAAAATGCACATCAAGGTTTGCCAGATTAGATTGTGTTACATCAAATGAAATGTTATTGTTCTTCCCGCAGACATCTGAGGTTTTGTTCATTCCTGGGGTCCTTTTACCTCTTGTTTCATTCATTCCTGTTTCTGAATCCACTCACAATCGAACATCCTCCCTTCACAGTTTTATGAGAGGCAATGTTTTTTCTGAAAGACACGACATGAAGCTATACAGATGGGCCCAGAAATTCTTAGGTGCTAGCCTTTGGTGTTAAAATCCTGTGTTGTGCATCTCTATGATGTGGCTTTCTAAAAAGGCTAAACTAATTATGATATTTGTTCATTAAACAGGATTGCAAACTCCATTGTGTCATGTTGTTTCAAAAGCAATGGGTGTGACAAAAAAGCTCTAATTGAAGTTCTTGCAGCTGCTGGCATTTTAGCCACACAGCTGTGACCTTAGTAGACAGCCCAGAAATGCATGTGCACGGTACCACCTCCAAAACCCTTCCAGTGAATGGACGGTGAAGTTACTGTGGTCAGAGAGGGGAGGGGGAAGAGGGGGCAAGGGGGCAAGGAAAATGGAGTAAGAAGAGGCAGGGGCAGCTGACACTGGTGAGTGTGTTGGCAACAGGAACAGGGATTTACTAAAGAGGATCCTCAAGAGGTTGATAAATCTATGGAAGGGGACTAATATGTGCACGGTGATCTTGCAGACTTTCCAGTTGATGCTGACAAGGGATTTGCAGGGAGGTTGGTGTGAGAATCAACATTCCTATAGTGGCGACCAGAATGAAACAAAACATGATGTGACAAGATTTGCCAAGGTGAGTCTTCACAGATTAAAACTTTTTCATTACATTTATGGCATTTACTTTTGCCCCATTCACGCTTTGTTGGCAACACACTCAACAATGTGAGTTGTTTGTACTTCATTTCTCTTCTGACTCAATTTCCTTAAATGGCCTGTCCCACTGCGGCGACCTAATTCGTGAGTTTAGAAGAGTTTGGCCTCGACTCATACTCGCAGCATGGTCGACAAGGTCCTAGGAGGTCTTTGTAACTCTCCTTCATGCTCGAGAGTAGTCTCCGCGTACTCGAGGCCTCAGCTATGTCACGGTGTTTTTTTCAACATGCTAAAAAATGTCTGTGAGTAAAAAAAGTCGCCATGAAAAAAATCAATTTTTTTTTTACTCGTAGGTTTAGTCGAGGTAGTTCATAGTAGGTCGTAATGCTATCATAAGTAACCGAAGGCAATCAAAGCTAATTGAAGAGAGTCGAAGGTAAAGCCTGTTGAAATAAAAAGGTAAGAAAGCCGACTTGTACTGTTAAATGCCTGCTAAACTTTATTAAAAGTTGGCTGGCTTCTTAAAAGTGTCTCCACTCCTTTCTCCCCCCTTCTCCCCCCTTCTCTACTACCCCCCCCCCCCCCCCCACCCCCCAAAGGACATTGTTACTGTGCCAGCCGTCTTTTACCTTCCCGTTCATCGCGGGTGTGAATTACTGACAGTGCTCACCCGCTTTCCCTGGCCCCCGCCTTTGTGATGTGTTTGTGTGTGTGTGTGGGACAGGCCCTTTAGTCTTCCCTCTTTCCGTGGTGCTCTCTCTCTCTGCTTTTCTCCCTTTCTCTGCTCAGTTCGACCCTCCTCTTCTCTCTCTTCCTCCACTAATATCTCTCTCCTTTCTTATCTCCCTCCTCTCTTGTGTACTATTTTTTCTAACCCATTTCCCATTGTCTGATCTTTTGTTCTCTCCTTTGCACCACATATGTTTTACTCTCTCATCCAACAGGACAGAAACAAGCTCTTCAGCTCACAAGGTGCCGAACATAATGCCAAGTTACACTAATCTCCTCTGCCTGCAGGTGATCCATCTCCTTCAATTCTTACAACCAATGAGCTCAGATTGAAGAGGCCAAATTAATGGTGCCTTCAGATATCAATAAGACATTGAACTGCTCCTTTAATCAGATGCAGTCAATAACTTGTGGCACACCTAACACTGCGCTGCATTTAAATAAATGAACACACCAATATAGTGAAAGGTTTGTGCACCACAGAATGGACCTTCCTTCACTATCTACCAAATCACATGAAGGGGACAATACTGCACTCTTGGATCTTCAAAGTGTGCATTCGTACATAAACATGTTTACTACAGATATCACCACTGCACATGTGGTCAGATAACATGCCCATAAAAATTTCATTTGGGAGTTATCGCTAAGGAATTTTGTGGTGTATCATGGAAAACTCAAGGGAATATAACGTCCCCACTTCTTGAGAATTCCTACTTAGAGTGCATCGCAGATGTGCCATCAAATCTGGGTGATCACGGACATACTCGGAATCTCAAATAGTTGTTGATAACTTCAGCTTTTTTGGAAACTCTTGAATCTTGCTAGCATGTCCGGCAATATCAGCCGACCACGAGTCATTGCCGTTGGCACAAGCTTGTCACTCTGATGCAATTAATAGTTTTTAATATATCCAGCAGTTACTTTAAAAAAAAATTAGAACAGCCTCGAATACACTGGAAGTGCTCTCATTGCAGAAATGAGACATAATCGATGAGATATAATGTTTGTGGTTCAGCCCAAGAGAACCTAATGTGTATTCCTTATCTCTTCTGCACTTCCTCAAAATGGCAGAGATAGGAGCCCTGAGTTTGATTCTGAGTTACACATACCTTCTCAGTATTCCCAGGACATGGAAGTCAGAGACTCCTGTCCATCTTTTCAGGAATGGATCTCCCCTGCAGTTGTGCTCTCTGGGGCACTATCGTCCCCATCTTGCCCAAACCTGATATAACTGTCTGTTAAGAACACTTGTTGGCAGTCCATCCAGCATGTGGACTAGACTTTGGCCTTTTCTTTGTGTAAATTATGCCAAAATATGATAAATTGTGCATGTGTAAGGTATGCAAAAAGAATTTGACTGTGCAGTGCAATAATGAACCATTGAACCAATGAACCAATGAAGCAATGTACATCACATGGACAGCCTGGTCGGACACTTCCATATCAGAGATATTCCTGCACATCCAAATGTATGGCTTGCTCTGAGACAAATGAACAACTCTGGCCTTGTGATTCTGCAATACCAAAGAATTACCTGTGGAGACCACTGAATGAACGTCTTGACCAGCTGAATATTAAATGCTCCAAATAACTTATTGAGTAATCTTGGTACTTTGTATAATTCTGGGAGTAAATATCTATTAAATTACTTAACTGCAAATATCCTTTAATGAGGCATTTGATGAACAACTGCAAGGTTTACAAACAAAGAGGGGTACTTGCCATGAAGGTATTTAGCATTGAAATTAATTCACACTGAAGATTGTATTGGGTTTGAAATACAAAAGGTGTGCACTGAAGAGAAAATAGCTTATTTAAATAAAGCTGGATGATGATGACAAATTTAATTTGGTCTGTGGTTCTGAGAAAATCTTTGTTATATTGTCTTGCTGATGCTGAAAACTGAACTGATAGCTTCAGCCTGCTGCTTTATGGAAGTGAAAGGCTGTGCCCATTTTGAACTCAGTAAGTTTTAATGGCCGCAGTTTCAAAATGATGGTAATTAATTGTGTCACAATGACTGAAGACTATTCCTAAAATACTCTAAGAGTTTAAATAACCTTGCTACTGAGCGAGTGATCTGAGACTGAGTGTGCAGAAAGGGGTGATGTTAGAGGGCTTGTAGGGCCCTTTCCTGGATCAAACACAGACAAAGTACATCCAATAATGTTTTCATGAAAACCTGGCACAGGACTCCAGGTGTTGAACATTTGAACTGAATGGCTTCTTATCCTTGTCATCTTCCTTTTATCCCATCTCACACTGGTTACCCTGGTATTAGTTTAGTTTATTATTGTCATGTGTACTGAGGTACAGTGAAAAGCTTTTGTTTGTGTGCTATCCAGTCAAAGAAAAGACTGTATATGATTACTGTCAAGCCGTCCACAGTGCACAGTTAGTGTCTGATTAAAGATAGTTCACAGATCTCTAATGAGGTAGATGGGAGATTAGGACTGCATTCTAGCTGATGAGAGGACCATTCAGTTGCCTGAATTCAGTTGGGAATAAACTGTCTCTGAATAAACTGTCATTCATATTGGTGTCTTGGTTGCCAGACCAACCCTTGTTCAACCTTGAAAGTAAATGGGTGAGTTTGTTGGTTGATTGAATTATGCATTGCGCAGTAGATTGTGAAAATTCCAGAGTACACTGGCTGCTGAGTACCACAGAGAACCACATACACCACTGTGTGGTGCATTCAGTAAAACATCATTTTCATCTTGCAGTAGTGCAAGTAATTGAGCAGCTGTTAGAGCAGATTATGTCCCTTGTCCTCTCAAATCCACTGTTTAGGTTATTTCGAGACACAGGAGGCTCCAGATGCTGGGATATGAAGCAAAAAGCAAATTGCTGGAGGAATTTAATGGATCAAGCAGCATCCATGGAGGCAAACAGATGGTTTATATTTTAGGTCAATCTCTGCAATCCTGAGTTTCCCCAGCAGTTTGATTCTTTGCTTCAGGATTGCATGTTCTCTGAACAATGAGATGTAACTGTGACTGGCAAAGATTGATTGAGTTGTGCAAGCTGCTAGTGTTCCTGGAATTCTCCTTTGGAAAGGTTTTTTGCTGGCTGACCACCAACTCGATGTTGATTTCTTATTTTTTAATTTTTGTTATTGGTGGGTGATAAGTACTATCTCTATGTTTAAGAAATGTTTGGACAGGTACATGGAGGGTTATGGGACAAACGCTGGCAGATGGAACTAGTATGGATGGGACATGTTGGTCGCTGTGAACAGGTTGGGCCAAAGGGCCTGGTTCCTCACTGTATGATTATGACTATGATTCTAAGTGGGAGATCTAATGTTCACATGATTGTAGATTTTGAGTACATTAAATTTGGGAGATGCTACAATTGTAGCAAGTGCTTTGACCTGTTTTGCCTCCTTTGTAGGCTGTGGCTCCTTTTGACTGCATCAGAGATCTCACTTAAATAACAGTGAACTGATAATTGTGATCCATAGCTTTTGCCAGCATCAACATACTGGAATGATCCTGTACTGAGGTACAGTGTACTCAGCTGACAGTACAGTGTACTCAGTGTATTGTACAGTCCAGCATCAATGTACCGGGTGAAGAAATTAGGTAATGGCAATGGTAATGGTGATGGTAATCTTGATTTCACCTGCACGAAAAGTCTAACCACATGTGCGTTTGTACTTGATGTTTTATGGGGCTGCATATTTCATAGGACTACACACCTACCATAACCTGCATAAGACTTGATTTCTCTGAGTGGTGTAGATAAGAGAATGACTCCTTGTAAACTTTGGGTAAATTAATTAAATAAAACTTCCTTCTATGCATCCTGTGAAAAAATACTTTGGATGCTGGGGTAGGTGTCTGCTGCAGTCTCATGTCATCCGAGGCAGAGGTGTGGTAAATCTCCAATTTAAGTCAGTTGTGCTTCAAATAGTGAAGTTTAGGAAGGCAGAGTCTTCAATATAAAAAGTGTGTAAAGTTAGTTGCCTGTTGACAAAGTATTGTACATTAATTTGCCCATGAAAGCTGGTTGCATTTGCTTAGCCCTTTAAAAAATGTTGTTTCTGATCTTGTTCTTCTTTGACTGATCAGGAATTGTTCTTTTTCCACTAATGAGGTTGAAAATCTGGCAGATAATGTTTTTTGGAACTTGCACCACTATAGGTTTCATTTCAATGAATTTGCCGTTAGAAAAAAATACTGCTAGATCATACAGAAATATGACTCAAAATGATGTTTGCGACTGGCATTATGACACTCAGAATTGTGGGCAAAATTGTTTCACTTGATATTACTTGAGTTTGAACTTCGCTCTTGCACAGATGAATTCTAGCCCACATTGCCCGGGATCGTTGGAGCGAGTGGAGGAGGGTCAGGGCTGTGAATATATAAATCGAGCGCGGGGCTTGCTTTTACACAGGCCCGGGATCGTTGGAGCTAGTGAAGGAGGCTCAGGGCTGTGAGTATATAAATCGAGCGCGGGGCTTGCTTTTACAGAGGCCCGGGATTGTTGGTGCGAGTGGAGGAGGGTCAGGGCTGTGAGTATATAAATCGAGTGTGGGGCTTGCTTTTACAGAGGCCCGGGATCGTTGGAGCGAGTGGAGGAGGGTCAGGGCTGTGAGTATATAAATCGTGCGCGGGGCTTGCTTTCACAGAGGCCCGGGATCGTTGGAGCGAGTGAAGGAGGGTCAGCGTTGTCTCTGTACTGTACACTGACAATGACAATTAAAATTGAATCTGAATCTGAATCAGGGCTTACAGAAATCTGTAACGTTCCACACTCCATAGGGAGGGTTCTGGTGGAAGCCGCTGATTGGTGGAAGCAGACTAGAGGAAGCAGCTGATTGGGTGCAACCTCAGGTTAGCATTTCTGCTTTCTGGTTAAAGGTACAGACAGTGCTTTAGTAAAGGTACAGTGCTTTTTGTTTATATAATAAAGGTGCAGTTTAAAGGTCAAGAGGGAGCAGCTGTTGTGAGTCAGATACCTGCTGATTTCTCCCAGCAGTTTCTATTGTATTATACTTGTATCAGATCCAGGGTAAGGCGGGAGAATGACAGCCAGAGCAGTGTACTGTTCTGGATGTCAGATGTGGGAGGTCATGGTGTCGGATGGCCGTCCAGACGTTCACATGTGCAGCGAGATGGGCCTCCTAAGGGACCGTATTAGGATCCTGAAGCAACAGCTTGATGACCTCTGTCTGGTCAGGGAGAGTGAGGAGGTCATAGAGGGGAGTTATAGGGAGGTGGTCACTCCAAAACCACGGGAAAGAGACATGTGGGTCACGCTAAGGAAGGGCAAGGGGCAGAGGCAGGGACGAGTGAGTACTCCAATGTCGGTACACCTCGCAAATAAGTACTCCTGTTTGAGTACGGATGGGGGTGACAGCCTGCCCGGGGGTAGTGAGAGCGGATGGGCCTCCAGCACAGAGACCAGCCCTGTTGCTCCTGAAGGTAGGGACAAAAAGAAGAGGGCAATAGTAATTCAGGACTATTGTTAGGGGGTCGGATAGGTGATTCTGTGGATGCAGTCGGGTGACCAGGATGGTGATCTGCCTCCCTGGTGCCAAGGTCTCGGACGTGTCTCAATGCGTCCAAGATATCCTGAAATCAGAAGGAGAGGAGCCTGAGGTTGTGGTACATATAGGTACCAATGACATAGGTAAAAAAAGGGAAGAGGTCCTGAAGGGAGGATTTAGGGAGTTGGGAGGTGAGTTAAGGAAAAGGACCAAAAAGGTAACAATCTCAGGATTACTGCCTGTGCCACGTGACAGTGAGAGTAGGAATGGAGCGAGGTGGAGGATAAATGCGTGGCTGAAAGACTGGTGCAGAGGGCAGGGATTCAAGTTTCTGGATCATTGGGAGTTCTTTTGGGGAAGGTGGGATCTGTACAGAAAGGATGGGTTGCACTTGAACCCGAGGGGGACCAATATCCTGGTGGGGAAATTTGCAAAGGCTACTGGGGAGACTTTAAACTAGAATGGTTGGGGCGAGGGACTCAAATAGAGAAAGCTAGTAGACAAAATGGGAGACAGGAAGCAGAAAAGGGAAGCACTTGGGCACAAGAGGAGAAAGAAAAAAAAGGAAATAAACAGAGAATAAGAGGCGGGGGGTTTCTTAAATGTGCATATTTTAATGCTAGGAGCATTGTAAGAAAGGTGGATGAGCTTAGAGACTGGATAGATACCTGGAAGTATGATGTTGTGACGATCAGTGAAACATGGTTGCAGGAGGGCTGTGATTGGAAACTAAATATTCCAGGATTTTGTTGCTTCAGGTGTGATAGAATTGGAGGGGCAAGAGGTGGAGGTGTTGCATTACTAGTCAGGGAAGATATTACAGCAGTGCTTTGGCAGGATAGATTGGAGGGCTCATCTAGGGAGGCTATTTGGGTGGAACTGAGAAGTGGGAAAGGGGTAGCAACACTTATAGGGGTGTATTATAGACCGCCAAATGGGGATCGAGAATTGGAAGAGCAAATATGTAAGGAGATAGCAGGTATTAGTAGTAAGCACAAAGTAGTGATTGTGGGAGATTTCAACTTTCCACACATAGACTGGGAAACACATTTGGTAAATGGGCTGGATGGTTTGGAGTTTGTAAAATGTGTGCAGGATAGTTTTTTGCAGCAATACATAGAGGTACCTACTACAGGAGGGGCAGTGTTGGACCTCCTGTTAGGAAATGAGACGGGACAGGTGGCGGAGGTATGCGTTGGGGAGCACTTTGGGTCCAGTGATCGCAATACCATTAGAAACATAGAAATTAGGTGCAGGAGTAGGCCATTCGGCCCTTTGAGCCTGCACCGCCATTCAATATGATCATGGCTGATCATCCAACTCAGTATCCCGTACCTGCCTTCTCTCCATACCCCCTGATCCCCTTAGCCACAAGGGCCACAGCCACAAACTCCCTCTTAAATATAGCCAATGAACTGGCCTCAACTACCCTCTGTGGCAGAGAGTTTCACAGATTCACCACTCTCTGTGTGAAAAAAGTTCTTCTCATCTCGGTTTTAAAGGATTTCCCCCTTATCCTTAAGCTGTGACCCCTGGACTTCCCTAACATCGGGAACAATCTTCCTGCATCTAGCCTGTCCAACCCCTTAAGAATTTTGTAAGTTTCTATAAGATCCCTTCTCAATCTCCTAAATTCTAGAGAGTATAAACCAAGTCTATCCAGTCTTTCTTCATAAGACAGTCCTGACATCCCAGGAATCAGTCTGGTGAACTGTCTCTGCACTCCCTCTATGGCAATAATGTCCATAATGGCAATAATGTTAGTTTCAATATAATTATGGGGAGGGTCAGAACTGGACCTTGGGTTGAGATTTTTGATTGGAGAAAGGCTAATTTTGATGAGATGCGAAATGATTTAAAAGGAGTGAACTGGGACATTTTGTTTTATGGGAAGGATGTAGAAGAGAAATGGAGGACATTTAAAGGGGAAATTTTAAGAGTACAGAATCTTTATGTTCCTGTTCGGTTGAAAGGAAACAGTAAAAATTGGAAAGAGCCCTGGTTTTCAAGGGAAATTGGACATCTTGTTCGGAAAAAGAGGGAGATCTACAATAATTATAGGCAGCATGAAGTAAATGAGGGGCTTGAGGAGTATAAGGAATGTAAAAAGAATCTTAAGAAATAAATTAGAAAAGCTAAAAGAAGACATGAGGTTGCCTTGGCAAGTAAGATGAAAGTAAATCCAAATAATAATAATAAATAATAATAATAATAATAATAATAATGTTTTGTTTATAGGGACAGTGCATATTAATTAACATTTTGCATGTAAATATGCGAGATTGTAGCCAATCAGTATCTAATTTCCGTCTCTAGCCCAAAGGGTTTCTGCAGCTATATTAATAGCAAAAGGATAACGAGGGATAAAATTGGTCCATTGGAGAGACAGCGTGGACAGCTATCTGCAGAGCCAAAAGAGATGGGGGAGATATTGAACAATTTTATTTTCCTCGGTATTCACCAAGGAGAAGGATATTGAATGATGTGAGGTAAGGGAAACTAGTAGAGTAGCTATGGATACTATGAGTTTCAAAGTAAAAGAAGTATTGACACTTTTGAAAAATATAAAAGTGGATAAGTCTCCAGGTCCTAACAGGATATTCCCTAGGACATTGAGGGAAGTTAGTGTAGAAATAGCCAGGGCTATGACAGAAATATTTCAAATGTCATTAGAAATAGGAATAGTCCCCGAGGATTGGCGTATTGCGCATGTTGTTCCATTGTTTAAAAAGGGTTCTAAGAGTAAACCTAGCAATTATAGGCCTGTTAGTTTGACTTCAGTGGTGGGCAAATTAATGGAAAAGATACTTAGAGATAATATATATAAGCATCTGGATAAACAGGGTCTGATTAGGAACAGTCAGCATGGATTTGTGCCTGGAAGGTCATGTTTGACTAATCTTCTTGAATTTTTGAAGAGGTTACTAGGGAAATTGACGAGGGTAAAGCAATGGATGTTGTCTATATGGACTTTAGTAAGGCCTTTGACAAGGTTCCTCATGGAAGGTTGGTTAAGAAGGTTCAACTGTTGGGTATAAATGCAGGAGTAGCAAGATGGATTCAACAGTGGCTGAATGGGAGAAGCCAGAGGGTAATGGTGGATGGTTGTTTGTCGGGTTGGAGGCAGGTGACTAGTGGGGTGCCTCAGGGATCGGTGTTGGGTCCTTTGTTGTTTGTCATGTACATCAATGATCTGGATGAAGGTGTGGTAAATTGGATTAGTAAGTGTGCAGATGATACCAAGATAGGGGGTGTTGTGGATAATGAAGAGGATTTCCAAAGTCTACAGAGTGATTTAGGCCATTTGGAAGAATGGGCTGAAAGATAGCAGATGGAGTTTAATGCTGATAAATGTGAGGTGTTACACCTTGGCAGGACAAATCAAAATAGGACGTACATGGTAAATGGTAGGGAATTGAAGAATACAGTTGAACAGAGGGATCTGGGAATAACCGTGCATAGTTCCTTGAAGGTGGAATCTCATATCGATAGGGTGGTAAAGAAAGCTTTTGGTATGCTAGCCTTTATAAATCAGAGCATTATTGATAGTATAGAAGCTGGGATGTAATGTTAAAATTGTACAAGGCATTGGTGAGACCAAATCTGAGGATGGTGTACAATTTTGGTCGCCCAATTATAGGAAGGATGTCAACAAAATAGAGAGAGTACAGAGGAGATTTACTAAAATGTTGCCTGGGTTTCAACAACTAAGTTACAGAGAAAGGTTGAATAAGTTAGGTCTTTATTCTCTGGAGCGCAGAAGGTTAAGGGGGGACTTGATAGAGGTCTTTAAAATGATGAGAGGGATAGACAGAGTTGATGTGGATCAGCTTTTACCTTTGAGAATAGGGAAGATTCAAACAAGAGGACATGACTTGAGAATTAAGGGACAGAAGTTTAGGGGTAACATGAGGGGGAACTTCTTTACTCAGAGAGTGGTAGCGGTGTGGAATGAGCTTACAGTGGAAGTGGTGGAGGCAGGTTCGTTGGTATCATTTAAAAATAAATTGGATAGGCAAATGGATGAGAAGGGAATGGAGGGTTATGGTATGAGTGCAGGCAGGTGGGACTAAGGGAAAACGGTTTTTCGGCACAGACTTGTAGGGCCGAGATGGCCTGTTTCCATGCTGTAATTGTTATATGGTTATATGGTTATATGGTATAGGAGTCCAAATTCGCCCTGATTGCTGAGGCTATATCACATCCTCAATACAATGACAATTGCAATGTTTAAACTTATCAATAACAAATGTTCACTGCTTCCAGGTTTATGTTGTACTTCCCCACTCAATTTTACATGATATGTATCCTATAAGAACTGTTTAGAGTATCAAGAGTCAAAGAGCGTTTAAGTCTTTGTACCGACCATGAAACAATTAAATGTTTTCCTGCAGCTGCATAACAGGCCTGTAAACACAATAAACATGCATAAATATAATATATTTTTTTAAATCAATACATTAATAACTAATAACAGAGCAACAAAAAACATAGTCCATAGAGGTTCATAGATACCAAGGTTAGTTTTGTATTTAAGGGCCTGATGGTTGCTTGGAAAAATCCATTCTTGAACATCTTGGTCAAGGTTTTCAGGCTCCTGTACCCTTTTCCTGATGGTAATAGCAAAATGAAAGCATGGCCACAGTTATTTGAATCTTTGATGATTTTGCCTGTCTCTTAGAGGCAGTGGTTCCTATAGATCCCTTCAATGGTGGGGATGTCAGTACCTATGATGGACTGGGCAGTGTCTGCCACTCTCTATACAGCCATATGATCCTTGGCGTTTATGTAGCCGAACCAGGCCATGAACTGAACCGTCAATATCACCATCCCCGTTGCACATTCTTGGCAGTCAGCTATAGCACAATGGTTACATTATATCCTTTGAGTCAGAAGGTCATGGATTGAAGTATACCTACCTCAATGATGGCACAAAATATTCAGACAATACAAAGAATACCTGGATTTTGCTGGGACATCAGGTGTCAATAACATAATTGTGCACTTTTTGGAGTTGATCTAATATCAATTGAATACCCACAAAGACATGATGCCATCTCAGTGAGTAGGAGACATGTGGTGTTGGTTTCCATGTGCTCACAGCCGGACAGCGGTGTACCCAACGACAACTTTAAAAAATCTCTTCCCTGCACGGGAGGTCCGACCTTTTCCCTGTCGGTTCTCTGACGTCGTTGGGGCCTAGCACCGTGGAGTGGCCTCCAGCCGGAACGACCTAGGGGCTCCAGTCACGGAGCCTGCGAGGCTGCGGACATACCAGCCTGGGGCTGGTCGGCCTCGGAGCGTGGGGAGCGGGGATGGCTCGCTGCTGCGGCCCGACCCCAGAGCTCAAAGGCTCCAGCTGCAGCCGCAGGTCCGGTGGACTGGGACATCGGGAGCTCGCGGGTCCGGGTGAGAGACCGCTTTCCGGAGCTCCCGCAACGCAACTTCTCCAGCCCGTGTCGCAGGGTTGGAACGACCTGGAGTGGGGCCGTGCATCGCACGGCGCGGCTTTAATGGTCTCGGGACATTCCAGTGCCCACCGGGGGCTCCACCATTGTGACTTTTGGACCTGGAGCGGGGCCGTACATCGCCCGGTGCGCCTAAAATGTTTGTGGGATTTACCATCGCCTGCCTGGGGCTTCAACATTGGGAGAAAAATGGAGAGCAGGGGAGAGAAGAGACTTTGCCTTCCATCACAGTGAGAAGGAGATTCACTGTGATGGATGTTTGTGTGAATTAAATTGGTTGTGTGTCCAGTATGAATCGTTTTTTGTTTGTATGGCTGTAGAAACAGAGTTTCGTTTGAGCCTCACTGAGATTCAAATGACAATAAATATTGTATTGTATTGTACTTTCCCAAAACAGGGCCAGCTATTTGAAGTGATGGTTTCTAAAACACGGAGTATAGATGGTGACAGCACAGGAACAGGCCCTTCAGTACATTCTGCCTGTGCCAACCACCACACCAAAATAAAGAAATCCCATCTGCCTACACATAACTCGCCCTCTTGTATTTGACATTTCCACCCCAGAGAAAAAACTGACAGTCTACTTTATCCAGTCTTCGTAATCTTATGAATTTTAATCAGGTGTTCTCTCACCCTCTGAGGCTCCAGAAAAAAAACAATCCACATTTGTCTGACGTCCCCTTATAACTAATCTTGTCTAATACAGGCAGCAATTTGGTGAAATTGCTCTGCAACTTCCGTAAAGTCTCCATATCATTCCTGTACTGTAACCATAACTGCAATCAGTACTCTAGATGTGACCTAACTAAAGTTTTATATTGCTGCAACATGACTTTACAACTTTATGTTACTCTATGCCCCAAATGATGAAGGCAACCATGCTGTAGGTCTTCTTTACCGCCCTATCTCATGTGTTGTCACTTTTAGAGAACTATAGATATGCACCCCAAGATCTACCGTATCTATGCATCGATGGTCCTAACTTTCTCTGCCATTTACTCTGTACATCCACCTTACATTTAACCTCCCAAAGTGCAACATTTCACACTCGCCAGGATTAAACTCAATCTTCGTTTTCTCTGCCTATGCCTCCAACTGATCTAAAGCCAGATGAATCCTTTGGCAACCTTGTTTGCTATCTCAAATCCAATCAATTTTTGTGTTGTCCACAAACTTAATAATCAGGCCAGGTACATTGTTGACCGAGTCATTTATATATGCCACAATCAGGACATGGTTCCAACACTGATCTCTGTGGAACATCACTGGTCACCAATCCCAGTCACCCTTGCACCTCTTCTATAGTATATTGTCATAGGCATTAAAAAACCTCCACCATGTCAGTGTAAATAAAGTTCGCACTTTTCATTCAACATTCAAGTAATGATTAGTCATTGTGCATCAACATATAGGCCCAAGATTTACATCTTACATACACAGTGCACTACAGATAGTGATGCATTACAAATCATGGCCCAGTGATGAACTGATTGGTTCCCAATTACAATACTGTTTTAGTTTGTGTCTTAACACACAGGTAAACTGCTCCCCCCCCCCCCCCCCCCCCCACATCTGACCTGTGCCCCACCTAGACTTGCACCTATTTTCCCATCTCCCTCTCCTTCCATCAACATTCCATCCTTTAGCTTCACAATTCGCAACTCTTTATTCCTATTGCCTCACACCTTCTGTGTCTTCATCTCTGGCCTTTGTCCAACCATCTGGCAACCCCCACCCCCACACCACCAGCTTACTTGTATCAACCCACAACTTACCAGGCTTTATCTTGACCCTCTTCTGGCTTTCCCCCCTCCCCCACAATCAGTCTAAAGAAAAGTCCCAAACAGAAAAGTCACCTATCCATGTTCTCCAGACAAGCTATCTGACTGGCTGAGTTACTCCAGCACTTTGTCTTTTTTTGGTATACCAACATCTGCAGTTCTTTGTTTCTACGTAAAACTTTTACGCCAAAGTATCTTCTTGCACAGTAGTGCAGCGTTAGTGCTGTTGACTTACAGCGCCAGAGAGCCGGGTTTGATCCTGACTATGGCTGCTGTCTTTACGGAGTTTGTACGTTCTCCCTGTGACCCCATGAGTTTTCCCCAGGTGCTCTGGTTTCATCCCACACTCCAAAGAGGCACAGGTTTGTAGATTAATTGGCTTTGGCAAAGACTGTAAATTGTCCCTAATGTGCAGGATAGTACTAAGGTATGGGGATTGCTGATCGGCACGGACTCGGTGGTCCGTAGGGCCTGTTTCCATGCATTATCTCTAAACTAAGCTAAAATCTGATATTAATTTTCCTTTAACAACTAGCATTTTAAAAACAATACTTGATCATAATCACACTATAAATTGTTGGATATAGTTTGACTGCTGCAGTGCTAATTTGCAAGTGCAACTGCACTCAATATTAGTTAATTTACTTTGAAGCATGTTGAGAAGTCCTGAGGCTGCCCAAGGGAAGTTCAAATTCGGGAAAGATGATAGACATATCACTGAAATCACCATGGCTAAAAGAATCCAGCTTTCCCAAAGTGAACACGCAATCCCTTGCCAGGATGAAGAAAGTACATAACCTGAACTAATATCAGACTGCTGGAGGAACTCTGCGGGTCTGGCAGCATCGTGTTGAGGGAAATGGACAGACGACACTTCAAGTCAAGACCCTTCTTCAGACTCTAAGTGTATCCAAGTACATTACCTGATTCCAGGCTCACTTATGAAGTTTAGTGTAGCTTCTGCTGATTTTTAATAGTGAACGCACCAGCTTTGATTCTGTTTCTTTGGATCAGATGCAATTAGCAGTGCTATTTATAGGCGAGATATTTTTCTCCTTGATGGAACAACATGACGATATAGGTTTACCACATCAAATGCAAATACGTTGGACAGACAACATAACAAATCAAACAATCAATCAAATCTGCCTCGTAGATCCCTTTTCCACTTTTAGTTATTAGGAGAAGCCATTTGTAATTGCAGCTTGTATAAATTGGCGTCTATGGTAACAGCATATGGAAGAAAGTTTAAAGCACCATTCAGATGAATCATTCCACAGTTTGTAGATCACTTCTGGGCTGTTCCTTCGCAGAAAAAGCTTGTGTAAATAGATTCAGCAGTTCTGATTCTGGAGAGAAATGGAGTCAGATAAGTGAGACTGAAGTCAATCAGAAAGGTGCGAGCTTTGCAGGTCTAATGGCACATTCCAAAAACTTTTTATGCTCTTATCGTCGTACTTCTCTACATATATTTGCTTGAGTGAGCAATTTTGAATTTCCTCTGAAATCTTAACATACCAAGGGACATTTGATGATAGCCTTTACCGACACCTTTTATAAAGGTGTGACACAAATGGAGTCTGGTGTTTTTGTAGGTGGCACAGTCCATGTGGAGAAGCTGTGATGGGGGATGTGCAAGGCTCTGGATTTAGTCCTTTGAGTCTGTATAAACACATTTGACTCTCCAAGCACTTTGATGGTTTAATGCATCTGTTGATAATGTGTTTAAATTTGTTGGCAGTCTAAAGAAACTACACCCCACTGGTACACTGGCATTTTGTTTTTTAATAGAACTTGGATTTGTATTCCCGTAATCATTCCAAAAATTAGAGGGGGGATCTAAACTCTGAATGCATCCAACTGTAGATGCTAATCAACACCAATAACCACAGAAAAAAAGATGTAAGGCTTCAGAGAAGAATTACTGGCAATCAAGAAATGCAGTAAAGATTTCTTTTTTGTGTTGCCCTATATTCACAAAGACAAAAGGGTGTTCAAAATGTGCTTTTGTTATTAAATGAGTGTTTATATTATCAAATAGTTTATCGTGTGTTTAATATGCCCTTGTTTCTGGCTATGTGTTAAATCACCTTCCTACACAGCTCAATGGATAGTCAATGAAGATTACCGTGGACTGGCACTGTGTAATGTCACAATGTTGGATAGTGACACAGTTGTTAACGTTGTATATTTTCTGTGGTTCTCGTTGGGTAACTAGAGAAATCCCATTGACTGCAGAACGTTACAGACAATGCTGCTTAAAAAGTGAATGTTATGCCGGGACGTATCTGAAGGAAAGCAAGTAGCTAATATGTAGTCTGCTCTGATACCATTAGAGTCAAGAGTCAAGAGTGTTTTATTGTCATATGTCCCAGATAGAACAATGAAATTCTTACTTGCAGCAGCACAACAGAATATGTAAACATAGTACACTGTAAACAATATAATAAACGAGAGAGAAAATAGTTCAGTATGTGTATATATACATATACTCACAAATACACATATACACAGTATAGATCATATACATATACACGCACATACGTACACACAAACAAAAACAATGATAGTATAATAATAATAATAGTCTATGTAGTTCAGAGCTTATTGGTGGTTGTAATGTTTAATAGCCGAATGGCTGTAGGGAAGAAGCTTTTCCTGAACCAGGACGTTACAGTTTTCAGGCTCTTGTACCTTCTTCCCGATGACAGGGGTAAAATGAGTGTGTGGCCAGGATGGTGTGGGTCTCTGATTATGAATAAATACCTTTTTGAGCCGTTTGCAAACTCAGTTCATTGTGGTTGTGTAATATTAAAGAATTTTAAGACCTACTGGGATACTTGGAAAAGACCAGGGAAGCTGATTTTTACCAGGAAATTAGCGCTAGCAGGAGAGTGGGAACATCAGGGTGGATTAGTTGCTTCATCGCATTAATACAAAGACCAGATCTCTGTGCATTCTGCAAGAACTTAGTGGCCAATGAGCCAATCTAAAACACATGTGTTGTTTTGGCTAAGTTGAAGCCCCTTTACTCACTGAGGACTTGATGTCAAAAAAATGGATTAAAGTTGGCAACTAGGTGGTAATCTTCTGCAATAGCTAGGATGATAAGATAGACAAAAATGCTGGAGAAACTCAGCAGATGAGGCAGCATCTATGGAGCGAAGGAAATTGGCAACGTTTCGGGTCGAGACCCTTCTTCAGATTGAAGAAGGGTCTCGACCCGAAACATTGCCTATTTTCTTCGCTCTATAGATGCTGCCTCACCCGCTGAGTTTCTCCAGCATTTTTGTATACCTTCGATTTTCCAGCATCTGAAGTTCCTTCTTAAACATGATAAGATATCTCAACAAAGCACATTGACAAAATCATGGACTAAGTAACACCTATTTTCCATTACGAGATAACGATAAGCACGTTTCTCTGTCTCTATTAATATGAGAAACCCTTTGCTAAAGTTGCTAGTGTGTGGGAACATGGTAAGATAACCACTCATGGGATCAGACAAATAAATCATTAGCAAACATGCTGCTATAATTGTTCGATTTGTCGCCATGAATAATAATGGTCTTCCAACTATGATCGAATTAATTTTCCAGATACTTATAATCTCTAAATACAGGTGTGATCCAGGAATAGTTTCATATTTATGATCTATGATAGCCCTTACAGATGCTTCATCTGGTAGCTCATAAAACAGTTCTAATTAACATTAGAGACATAGTTTGTAGTACACTGTAGGGAGCCATTTCAGAGTATTAGCGCAGACAGTGCTGTTTGCTTTGTTTAGACAAGATATAGCTACTGTCAAAACAGATCACTCAAAGATGGACATATTTGGTAATAATAGTGAAGTTTACTTTTAGGGATGAGAACTTGTTAATTACCGACCATCAGTGATGTCATTTCTATATACATTATCTTGAAGAATATGCGTCTTCAGTTGCCAGTAATGTCCTCTGCAGGCTTTCTTATAGTGCTAGGCAACAGATTATGCCTTATAGGGATAATCTAGTTCAGATGACACTTCAGAAGAAAGGTAACTGGAGCCTCGCTGCATTATAAGAATTGTTATTGCAGTAATTGCATTGCATTATTACTTCTGCATACTAGATTGTTGTATAAAAAATGTGAATTGCAGTTCTACAAAAGAATTATAAACACCATAATGCATTAAATGTAACAGAAGGCAATTTTAATTAATTCTCTAGTATGGCTTATGTTTTTGCTTTAAACACAATTTCTCCAGGATAGCAGAAACCTGATTTTTTGCTTTACAACTCAGTTTTCCTGCTGCACTGTAATGGATACCATTTGACAGCCTCATTCTGTGATTAAAGCTCATTCAGGGAAAATTTCACAAAATGGCATTAAATCAAAGTACTGAAAGTGCTAAATGGTGCCAAATCACAAATGCTTAATGTTGAACAAGCAAATTTGCCTTCCTCTGCTAAAATCTGCATTTCCATTAATTGTTTCCAACTATGTGTAACCTCAGTTAATATTATCACCAGCATCCAAACATAATAGTGTGATTTTTTTTCTCTCCAGTTTTATTACCGTTCAAAACCCGTTTGAACGGTAATAATCAGTTCAAAAAATATTCTGCTGCATCTTATTTGCTTTTTCAAACTTTAATGGTACTGATTTAAAATGGAAACCTGGGGCTCTATCAGCTATTGTGTGGCTGAGCCGACACAGACCACAAGGTCTTGGTTTCAATCTGGCCTGAATTAGTTAATCCCAGTCTTGACTGCAAGGAGTGTTATAATTACCTTGTTCAAAAGGAAGTTGGCTTGAGTTCCTATTTCTAATTTTTAAACAGTTATCCTTGTCGGAAGTGTGCATTTACAGACTTCAAGTGAAAAGAGACTCATGTATCCTTGAAACCAAATACCCTGCTGGCATGTTAAGGATCCGTGGTGAAGACATAAACTTCTGAGGGTCTTGCCTCAAAACCATGAAGACTTAATGACCCAGAGACACTTCAGCACTTGGAGAGATACATGGCACTAATGTGGATAGGTGTGTTTTGAGTCGGGATTCTTCATCAGACCTCAAAAAGGCTGGCAGCATCATCAAGAACCCACATCATCTTGGCCACACACTCATCTCCCCGCTACCTTCAGGTAGAAGATACAGGAGCCTGAAGACTGCAACGTCCAGGTTCAGAAACAGCTTCTTCCCCAAAGCCATCAGGCTATTGAACTCAACTCAAACAAAACTCTGAACATTAATAGCCCGTTATTAGTTTATTTGCACTCTATCTGTTTTATTTATTCATGTGTTTATACAGTGGTATATGGACACTCTGATCTGTTCTGTATTCATGCCTTCTATATTCTGTTGTGCTGAAGCAAAGCAAGAATTTTATTGTCCTATCTGGGACACATGACAATAATCTCTCTTGAATCTTGAATCAGACCGATGGTAGTGCCGGGGGGTTGGGGGGGTGGAAAACTGGCAAATAGGTGTAAGCTGGACAAAGCCTGGCAACTGATCAGTGGACGCAGGCGAGGAGGGATATTGATTGATATATATAGGTGGATAGAGTCTGGAGATTAACAAAAGGGTGACAAAAGGAGACCGAAGAAGGCAGAAAGGAGACAAGGAGACAAAAGGATGTCAGATAGGAAAAGGAGTTGAAGTGGAGTGAAATGTAAAACCAGAGGGAAGAACATAGGTGTAAGGGGATGGGATAGTGGGAGAAATGGAGCGGTGACACAGAAAAGAGTAGGGGAGGAAACAGAAGGCGGATTGTGGAGTGTTACCTAAAATTGGGCGATAAGCTATCCAAGAGGAATATGAGGTGCTGTTCCTCCATTACTTCAGAGATGTTGCCAAACCCGTTGAATAACACAAGCACTTTGTGTCTATCTTTGGCATAAACCAGCATTTGCAGTTCTTTGTTCCTCCAGTTTACTTGTGGCCTCACTTTGGTAATAGAGGAGGCCCAGGACAGAAAGGTCAGTAAGGGAATGGGAAATTGAGTCAAGATTGAACCATTGAGATGGTTAGTAACTGGGAAATCCAGCAGGCCTGAGCAGACTGCGCCTTCAAGCAAAGCTAAATAGCTCATCTATTATTTTAGTTTATAGTCCAAATCATCACACTGATATTTGCTGTATTCTTTGAAATTTGTGCCCATACAACAGTTTATCTTATTATTGTCCCACGTTTTTCCCCATGGAGTCCTGGTGGCACGGCCAATACAAAGTGGCAACAGTGAAAGACAGTTGACTTGTTGCTTGTGGTGTGATGTATGAAATGAGAGATAATAAATCATGAGAGGAATAAATCAGGTAGATGCACAGAATCTCTTGCCCAGAGTGGGGGAACCGAGGACCAGAGGACTTAGGTTCAAGGCGAAGGGAAAAGATTTAATAGGAATCTGAGGGGTAACTTTTTCACACAAAGGGTGGTGGGTGTATAGAACAAACTGCCAGTTGGGGCTGGGACTATACCAACATTTAAGAAACCGTTAGACAGGTACATGGATAGGACAAGTTCGGAGGGATAGGGACCAAACGTAGGCAGGTAGGACTAGTGTAACTGGGAAATGGTGGCCGGGGTGGGCAAGTTGGGCCGAAGGGCCTGTTACCACAATGTATCACACTGACTCTATGACTATAATTAAAGATAATCATCATCTGAATTCATTTTAGAACAAAGGAATTTAGACTCCTCTTCTGCTTGGAAAGATTTAGAGGCGATCTTACACTGCCTTGAGAATGCTGGGCGCTTCCCTCTGAACTCCATTGCTTCTTCACAGCACTTCAGGATGCAGTCTTACACTGGGAGGCTGGCTTCCAACCATCGCCATGGCAGCAAAGGGTCTCCCTTAGTGCACGTGCCTGACTGTGCTGACAAAATGGATTTGACAGCCAGTGAGCCCCTGTCCCCAAGCTCACTGACTGTCAAAGCTGTCACTATCATGAGCATTTTTGAATACCATTGACACTCAAGATCATTCAAGATCTGTTCAAAAATTCAAAATAATGTTTTTTTTTAAATTACTGAAGAAGTAGTACAAAGACTAAAAAAAAACACAAGTGCGCAATTAAAAAAAAAATAAACTCGAATTAAATCAAATAAAAAGCTCAATTTACCTTTCCTCCAGAGGCCAATAAACAGAGGAATTTCTAAACCTAAATCTTAATGCCCCTGTCCCACTTAGGAAAGCTGAACGGAAACCTCTGGAGACATTGCGCCCCACCCAAGGTTTCCGTGCGGTTCCTGGCGGTTCCCGGAGGTTTTTGCCAGTCTCTCTAATGGTCGAAAGTGGTTTCCGCTTTTTCTATGTTCCGGCGATTATTTCAAAAAATTCAAAACCGGCCGCAACAAAAAATAGGTTGCCGTTTTAAAAATCGGTAATTTTTTTGTCAAAGCCGGTTTGCGATGCTAGTTGAAGGTGGTTGCCGGAGGTTGCAGATACCTCCGGCAACCACCTGCAACCTCCGGCAACCATCTTCAACTAGCATCGCAACCGGCTTCGACTAAAAAATTACCGATTTTTAAAACGGCAACCTATTTTTATTCGCGGCCGTTTTTTAATTTTTTGAAATAATCGCCGGAACATAGAGGAAGCGGAAACCACTTTCGACCATTGGGGAGACTGACAAAAACCTCCGGGAACCGCATGGAATCCTTGGGTGGGGCGCAAAGTCTCCAGAGGTTTCCGTTCAGGTTTCCTAAGTGGGACGGGCATAAGGAATCTGTAGAAGTTCCTGCCTCACAACTGGATTCACGACGAGAGGTCCATGCAAACCCTCTGCTAAGCTAAAGACTGCATTTGGTCTGAGCTCACAAATAGGGTAGTGATAAAGTCATCTGCCACGCGTCCAAATAAATTTCTTATTTTGCTACAGCAGCAGAAATCCATTCTGTCCATCGAGTCCAAACCTGCTCTTGGAGCTATTTCTGTTCCTTAC